>NC_048580.1:30595926-31219259 GCF_013265735.2 Oncorhynchus mykiss | reverse complement strand
ACCATTGCCTTTGAATGAGGACTCAGTTCACTTTACCTTTCAGGTTGGAGTCCTCTTTGCAGTCACATTGCTATGTTTAGAAAGGAACCAAGATCTTTCTCCAACATTAACTCAATTCCCTCTTATAAAGTGCAGGACAAGCCATTGCATCAGAACATGTTATTGAACAGCTATATATACACTTCGGAAGTTTACATACACTTAGGTTGAACTCATTAAAACTTGTTTTTCAACCACTCCACAAATTCTTGTTAACAAACTATAGTTTTGGCAAGCCAGTTAGGTCATCTACTTTGTGCATGACACAAATAATTTTTCCTACAATTGTTTACAGACAGATTATTTAATTTATAATCCATTGGGTCAGAAGTTTACATACACTAAATTGACTGTGCCGTTAATTTTAAACAGCTTGGAGAATTCCAGAAAATGGAAAATCAAAAGAAATCAGCCAAGATCTCAGATAAAAAAATTGTAGACTCCCATAAGTCTGGTTCATCCTTGGGAGCAATTTCCAAACGCCTGAAGGTACCACGTTCATCTGTACAAACAATAGTACGCAAGTAGAAACACCATGGGACCACGCAGCCATCATACCGCTCAGGAAGGAGACACGTTCTGTCTCCTAGAGATGAAAGTACTTTGGTGTGAAATCCCAATCCCAGAACAACAGCAAAGGACCTTGTGAAGATGCTGGAGGGAACAGGTACAAAAGTATCTATATCCACAGTAAAACTAGTCCTATATCGACATAACCTGCAAGGCCTCTCAGCAAGGAAGAAGCCACTGCTCCAAAACTGCCATAAAAAAGACGGTTTGCAACTGCACATGGGGACAAAGATCGTACTTTTTGGAGAAATGTCCTCTGGTCTGATGAAACAAAAATAGAACTGTTTGGCCATAATGACCATCGTTATGTTTGGAGGAAAAAGGGGGAGGCTTGCAACCCGAAGGACAATATCCCAACCATGAAGCATGGGGGTGGCAGCATCATGTTGTGGGGGTGCTTTTCTGCAGGAGGGACTGGTGCACTTCACAAAATAGATGGTATCATGAGGAAAGGAAAATTATGTGGATATGTTGAAGCAACATCTCAAGACATCAGTCAGGAAGTTAATGCTTGGTCGCAATTGGTCTTCCAAATGGACAATGACCTCAAGCATACTTCCAAAGTTGTCGGCAAAATGGCTTAAGGACAACAAAGTTAAGGTATTGGAGTGGCCATCACAAAGCCCTGACCTCAATCCCATAAACAATTTGTGGGCAGAACTGAAAAAGCGTGTGCAAGCAAGGAGGCCTACAAACCTGACTCAGTTACACCAGCTCTGTCAGGAGGAATGGGCCAATATTCACCCAACTTATTATGGGAAGCTTGTGGAAGGCTGCCCGAAACGTTTGACCCAGGATAAACCATTTAAAGGCAATGCTACCAAATACTAATTAGGTGTATGTAAACATCTGACCCACTGGGAATGTGATGAAAGAAATCAAAGCTGAAATAAATCAATCATTCTCTCTACTATTATTCTGACATTTCACATTCTTAAAAGAAAGTGGTGATCCTTACTGACCTAAAACGGGGAGTTTTTACTAGGATTAAATGTCAGAAATTGTGAAAAACTGAGTTTAAATGTTTTTGGCTAAGCTGTATGTGAACTATGCACTCGCTCTGGATAAGCGTGTCTGCTAAATGACTCAACTATAAATGTACTTACATTTTGGAAGCTAATAGACTGCATTTTGTTAAGATGAGACAATACATGTTATCAGAATATACCATTAACATGTAAACATTGTTGGTAACAGAATAAATACCAGAAGAATACCTGAAGATTAAATAATTCTGTAATTTAAAATTGTACACCCAATGTGTACTGCTCCTTTAACCCATAAGAGTCGAAGCCCTGTCTAACGTGGTGCGGGGGTGGGGGGGTTCTCCTATGGAATTGTTTTAAAGAGGTCGTACAAAGGATAATTTAGCTACTTTATTTTGAATTTTAAGAAACCTTGAAGTATCAAAAAAAAAAAATATATATATATATATATATATATATATATACTGTATATATAATTTGAAGGGGGAAAAAAATATTGGCCTTTCTGCTATTAGCCCATACAAATGCATTGAATAACAGATTCAGTACATGGAACAGAAAGTCCCAAAAACAGAAGTTTTTTCTGAAGTGTCTGTCCTTTCTCTGAGTGATATAAGAAAGAGCAGGAAACATTATATATGTATTTTTTATCTGTATTTAACCACTAACGTTTTGCACTAAACTGTCTCCATATACAGTATACTTCTATAAAGTTTTTTCAACTGGTACCGGGGGACCTTCCGACGAGTCTTGAGGGCTGTGGGAGTCAAAACATGCATGTGTTCGTGAGTCTCACCTTTCCATTGATGGGTCATATTAGTGTGCAGCCCAAACTGTTCGACACTACTGTTCGACACTACAGACAAAAGTTGGCAGATCGGCTGGACTACCTTCAGACGAGTCCCCAGATGCTTGTGGGGGTCGTAAGGCAAAACGGAGAACACCATCGTGTTCGTGAGAAAATTCCATCTTTCCATAGAGGGGTCATACAATAGTTTGTAGGCAAAACGTTCAGATGCTACATACAATTTTGTCAAACCGTGCTCAGATGGGGAAATGTGCGATACAGGTAGATACGGTGGATTGCAACACATCCAAAGCAAAAAAAAACATCTCTAGCTTAAACTGACAGATATTTGTAGGGATTTGTTTATTATGCTAATTCGTTTTCCGCAGGGGCGCAAACACCGACTGTAATGCTCCGTGTGTCGTGGGTGTGGAGTCTGTAGAGTGGAGTGCTCTTTAATTGCACCAACAGGGTGCTCACAATAATACCGGCCCCAAACACGGGGAATGAAAAATTTACAACTGAAAAATGCACAACCAGGCACTAACACGTACCTCTACTACAGAGCCGAAGGTTATAATGAATAATCCCGCACAACAAACAGGCGGGCAGGCTGTCTAAAGAAGCCCAACTAATCATCACAAACAGGTGCTACCAATAAACATACAAGGAGGGGGAGGAAAGACAATCAGTGGCAGCTAATAGGCCGGTGACGACGACCGCCGAGCGCCACCCGACCGGGAAGGGAAGCCACCCTCGGTCGGACTCGTGACAGTACCCCTGACGCACGGCTCCCGCAGCGCGCTGACACCGGCCTCGAGGTCGCCCCGGAGGACAAGGTGCAGGGCGATCCGGATGGAGGTGATGGAAATCCCTCAACATGGATGGATCCAAGATGTCCCCCACCGGTACCCAGCACCTCTCCTCTCGGACCGTACCCCTCCCAGTCCACGAGGTACTGCAGGCCCCTCACCCGGCGTCTTGAGTCCAGAATGGCCGGATTGTATACGCCGGGGACCCCTCGATGTCCAGAGGGGGGGGGGAGGGACCTCCGGCACCTCACTGTCCTGCAGGGGACCAGCTACCACCGGCCTGAGGAGAGACACATGAAACGAGGGGTTAATACGATAATAGGAAGGGAGTTGTAATCGATAACACACCTCGTTTATTCTCCTCAGGACTTTAAAGGGCCCTACACACTGCGGACCCAGCTTCCGGCAGGGCAAGCGGAGGGGTAAGTTTCGGGTCGAGAGCCAGACCCTGTCCCCCGGTACAAACACGGGGGCCTAACTGCGGTGGCAGTCAGCACTCCTCTTCTGCTGTCCACTCGCTTGTTGTAGAGATTCCTGGAGGTCTCCTCCTCCTTACCCATTCCTCCACCGCAGGAGCCTCGGTCTGGCTCGGATGCCATGGTGCCAGGACCGGCTGGTACCCCAACACACACTGAAAAGGGGACACGTTAGTAGAGGAGTGGCGTAGTGAGTTCTGGGCCATTTCCGCCCAGGGAATGTATTGTGCCCACTCCCCTGGCCGATCCTGGCAATACGACCGCAGAAACCTACCCACCTCCTGGTTCACTCTCTCCACCTGCCCATTACTCTCGGGGTGATAACCGGAGGTCAGGCTGACAGAGACACCCAAACGTTCCATGAAGGCCCTCCAGACCCGGGACGTGAATTGGGGGCCCCGATCAGAAACGATGTCCTCCGGCACCCCGTAGTGCCGAAAGACATGGGTGAATAATGCCTCCGCAGTCTGTAGGGCTGTAGGGATACCGGGCAACGGGAGGAGACGGCAGGACTTAGAGAACCAATCCACAATCACTAGAACCGTGGTGTTCCCCTGAGACGGCGGAAGATCGGTCAGGAAATCTACGGATAGATGTGACCATGGCCGTTGTGGAACGGGGAGGGGTTGTAACTTCCCTCTAGGAAGGTGCCTAGGAGCCTTACTCTGGGCGCACACCGAACAGGAGGAGACATAACCCTTAATGTCCTTTGCCAAAGTAGGCCACCAATACCTCTCCCGAAGGCTCTCCACTGTCCTCGTCACCCCAGGGTGACCCGAGGAGGGTAGGACGTGAACCCACCGAATCAGTTTGTCCCGAACACCAAACGGCTACTTCCGCCCCGCCGGACACTGAGGAGGCGCGGGTTCCACCCGTAACGCCCGCTCGATGTCCGAGTCCACCTCCCATACCACTGGTGCTACCAGTTTAGAGGCGGGAAGGATGGGAGTAGGTTCAGTGGACCCATCCTCCGTGTCGTAAAGACGGGACAGTGCGTCAGCCTTTACGTTCTGGGAGCCCGGTCTATACGACAATGTAAACCGGAACCGGGTGAAGAATATGGCCCACCTTGCCTGACGTGGGTTAAGTCTCCTAGCTGCCCGAATATACTCCAGATTCTGGTGGTCGGTCCAGATGAGAAAGGGGTGCTTAGCCCCCTCAAGCCAGTGTCTCCACACCTTCAGAGCTCTAACCACCGCTAGCAACTCCCGGTCCCCCACATCATAGTTACGCTCCGCTGGGCTGAGCTTCCTTGAGAAAAAAGGGCAGGGGCGGAGTTTTGGTGGCGTACCCGAGCGCTGTGATAGCACGGCACCCACCCCAGCCTCGGACGCGTCCACCTCCACTATGAATGCTCGAGAGGGGTCCGGATGCGCCAAAACGGGCGCATCGGTGAACAGCGCCTTCAACTTGTTGAAAGCTCCGTCCACCTCTGCTGACCACTGCAACCGCAATGGGACCCCCTTCAGCAGTGAGGTAATGGGAGCCGCTATCTGGCCAAAACCCCGGATAAACCTCCGGTAGTAGTTGGCAAAACCCAAAAACCGCTGCACCTTTTTTACCGTGGTCGGAGTTGGCCAGTTACGCACGGCCTAATGCGGTCGCCCTCCATCACCACCCCCGAGGTGGAAATGCGATAACCCAGAAAGGAGACGGCTCGTTTAGAGAACACACATTTCTCAGCCTTTACGTATAGGTCATGCTCCAGCAGTCTACCAAGCACCTTACGTACCAGAGACATGCGCGGTGTGAGTGGCCGAGTAGATCAGAATGTCATCGATATACACCACCACTCCCTGTGCGCACAGGTCCCTGAGAATCTCGTCTACGAAGGATTGGAAGACGGCTGGAGCATTCTTTAACCCATACGGCGTGACGAGGTACTCATAGTGGCCTGATGTGGTACTAAATGCGGTTTTCCACTCGTCTCCATTCCGAATACGCACCAGACTATACGCGCTCCTGAGATCCAGTTTTGTGAAGAACTGCGCTCCGTGAAATGATTCCACCACCGTAGCGATGAGAGGTAGAGGGTAACTATACCCCACTGTGATGGCGTTTAGACCTCTATAATCAATACACGGACGCAAAACTCCCTCATTTTTCCTCACAAAAAAGAAACTAGAGGAGACGGGTGAGATGGAGGGCCGAATGTACCCCTGTCCCAGCGACTCCGTGACATATGTCTCCATCGCCAATGTCTCCTCCTGGGACAACGGGTACACGTGACTCTTGGGAAGCGCAGCGTTTACCTGGAGATCTATCGTACAATCCCTTCCCGGTCGATAAGGTGGTAATTTAGTCGCTTTCACTTTACTGAAAGCGATTGCCAAATCGGCATACTCTGGGGGATTGCACACGGTGGAACCCTGGTCAGGACTCTCCACCGACGTGGCACCGATGGAAACTCCCAAACACCTTCCAGAACACTCCTCTGACCACCCCTGGAAAGCTCCTGTCGCCACAAAATTTTAGGATTGTGCCGGGCCAACCAGGGAATCCCCAGGACCACTGGAAACGCAGGCGAATCAATAATAAAAAGACTGATACGCACCCCATGATTCCCCTGCGTCACCATGTCCAGTGGGACCGTGGTCTCCCTGACCATCCCTGACCCTAATGGCTGGCTATCTAGGGAGTGCACGGGAAAGGGAGAATCTATCGGCACAAGCGGAACCCCTAACTTAAGGGCGAGTCCGCGATCCATAAAGTTCCCAGCTGCGCCTGAATCGACTAGCGCCCTATGCTGGGAAGAGGGAAAAAAAGTGAAGGAAAAAAGTTAAGACAAACATGTGGCCAACAAGGGGTTCTGGGTGAGTTTGATGCTGACTCACCTGGGGTGATCGAGAAGCGTTCCGCCTGCCATCTCTACTCCCAGACGGAGCCCCCCCAGCACCGATCAGACGTGTGTCCTCTTCGACCACAGTTGGTGCAGGGAAGGCCTCCTCCTCCGGTACCCCTCGGCACAGCCCCTCCCAACTCCATCGGAATGGGAGCGGAGGGGCTGGGTGGTGGAATGCACAGGACCCTCTCCGAATGCCCGCGGGCAGCCAGCAGATTGTCCCGTCGAATGGACATGTCAATCAGCTCATCCAGTGACAGAGCGGTGTCCCAACACGAGACTACACCTGTAGTGGTCAATAAGGGCCCTGTCGTTCCACCCAGATCCTGCTGCCAAGGTCCGGAACTCCAGCGCGTAATCCTGGGCGATCCTCCTCTCCTGCCTGAGATGGAATAGTCGTTCTCCCACCGCTCGGCCGTCTGGTGGATGATCAAACACGGCACGGAAGCGGCGGGAAAACTCTGGGTAGTGCTCCCGCGCTGAGTCTGGGCCATTCCAGACTGCATTCGCCCACTCCAGAGCACGACCCATGAGGCAGGAGATGAGGACACTCACCCTCTCCGCTCCCGAGGGAGTGGGTCTGACGGTGGCCAGGTATAGCTCCAGCTGAAGCAAAAACCCCTGGCCACCGCTCAATCATAAGCCCTTGGTAGCGTCTGGAGTCGGGAGATGGGGAGTCCGGAGCCGGGGGTGCCGAAGGTGGAGAGAGGAGACCACTCCTCTCCCATCGGTCCATTCTCTCCATTACTTGATCCATCGCGGATCCGATCCGATGAAGGACGGTGGTGTGGTGGAGAACCCGTTCCTCCATCGATGGGAGCGGGTTGGCTGCTGCTCCTGCTGACTCCATTCAATCTTTAGGTGCGGGATTCTGTAATGCTCCGGGTGTCGTGGGTGTGGAGTCAAACGCAGGAGACAGAGAGTGCAATGCTGTGCTCTTTAATTGCACCAACACACCACAGGGTGCTCACAATAATACCGGCCACAAACACGGGGAATGAAAAATGTACAACTGAAAAATGCAAGACCAGGCACTAACACGTACCTCTACTACAGAGCCGAAGGTTACAATGAATAATCCCGCACAACAAACAGGCGGGTAGGCTGTCTAAAGAAGCCCAACTAATCATCACAAACAGGTGCTACCAATAAACATACAAGGAGGGGGAGGAAAGACAATCAGTGGCAGCTAATAGGCCGGTGACGACGACCGCCGAGCGCCATCCGACCGGGAAGGGAAGCCACCCTCGGTCGGACTCGTGACACCGACCTTAGGGTTTTTTTGAGCTAGGATTGATTTTGTTCTCTATGTTGTGATTCTCACCAGATATGTTGGTGTCTTCTCACACTATTCAAACCCCACAATTGAATAAGAAGCATATGAAGTCCTCAGCCTATAGACAACATAATGCAAACGAATAATCTGAACAAAAAACTAATTTTGGACAATCGCTAATCGACATCCAAAAACAGCACACATTGTTTTCCATGAACCTGCACATCATCTTCTCTTTTGTGGTACCAATGTGAGGGATTATGGCAGGGGAAACAGTGTTGTAGTCGTCTAGTGTGTCATGTGAGAATAATGACAAGCGAACCTGGGGAGCTTTGTGTTTACATTGCCCTAAAAACGGGAACCGGACTGAGGAATTCAAGCGAACTGAACTCAGACCACCTCTCGAGAACGTCTCAGTTCGGGGATAATTTTAAAAATATTTATAGATTTTTTCAATTGGTAGTTACAGTAGTTGGTAGTTACAGTATTGTCCCATTGCTGAAACTCCCGTACGGACTCGGGAGAGGCAGAGGTCGAGAGCCGTGTGTCCGCCGAAATATGAGCCTGCCAGGCCGCACTGCTTCTTTAAACACTGCTCGCTTAACTCAGAAGCCAGCCGCACCAATGTGTTAGAGGAAACACTGTCCAACTGGCGACCGACGTCAGCGTGCATGTGCCCAGCCTGCCACATGTAGTCCCTAGAGCGCGTTTGGACAAGGACACCCGGCTGGCCAAACTCTCCCCTAACCCGGATGATGCTGGTCCAAATGTTTTTCTCTGTAAGAGCTGCTCCTGTGGTTATAATGTGCTCTCTCTGCTGTCAGCAACACACGCACACCCTTCTGCCAGTACTCTGATGTGGATCAGCTATTTACATGCTGGGGAGCTGAGCGCTGCTTTTTCCCATCTGAACCTGTAGCCCCGTCCAAACCATCCAACACCCACACCATTCAAAACAAACAAACAGCCAAACTCTCCATTCATCCATTCATTCGATTGGATACTCCCCAAGGCTGAGTAGCTTCCATCTCCTAAGTTAAAGGCCCAATGAAGCTGTTTTTATATCAAATCATTTCTGGATGATATAGAAGTACCTTACTGTAATAGATTTCCATTTAAAATGGCTTTTTAGCAAAACTATTTCTCAAGTAAAAATGTTGCTACGACTGTCTGGGAGTGGGGAAAGCTGAAAACTAGCTGTTATTGGCAGAGTGGTTTGGGACTCTCTTTTGTTACTGGTCTGTTAACCAATTTACCGCATGGTGATGTCACCATAGAAAGCCGAAACTCCCGCCCATGCAAACTTTTCTGAATGGAAGGTCCTGTGTAGATAATATTTCCAACCAGCAACTATCAGGAAATGGCACTGATCGAAATTCACACTTTTACACTGTTGTACAATTAAGTGATAATGCCCGAGAAGCCGGTTTTTGTTTCCTGTATCGAGGGCCGCCAAACCGTGCAAATATATCCAACAAACACAGGCTTCTCTGACATTATCAATTTTATACAACGGGTTACCAACATATTCAAATAATGATCGACATATTTTCATTACATTTTATTTGGATTTTATTCGTACTGTTTCATCATTCCACAATATATAGTCCCAAGACAAATCTAGGGTTGCTAGGGACGCGACCCAGTTGTTCGTTTTTTTTGTTCTGCTTCTATAGATGCAACCCAGTCGTTCCTTCTAAATGTTCCATTCCCATTCTGACTGGCAACGTTCTTACTCCTTGCTTGCTAGCTAGCTAACTACGGCTAATTTACAGTCGCGTCAAAAACTACAGCCAGAATAACAGCTAAGTAGCTACATTTACATTTGTTAAAGCCATTTTATTGTTAAGATTTATTTGGATACATCCATAACAAAGAGCTTATGAGCTTATGATGCCTGCCAGAAAAAAATTGCTCTCTTGTCAGGACACTGTTCAGACAAAAAAAAGACAATCCGTGACATTCATTTGAGCTAATTTTAATAAATGAAACCATACATTTTGTTATTCACCACATCTGACATAGCTATATATACTTATTGTATGTCACATTTATCTGTACATTACCCTGGATTGTGTATTGGTTTAAATATATGTTGGAGTCTGTGCTACTACTTTTGCTGCCTTGCTTCAGCCTTTTGGGTGTTGATGGTGCTGCAGTGTTCGCTTTGTTTTCTGCCAGGATGTTGCTCCAGCGTTAACTGTCTGTCAGTGACAGATGCTGGTAGCTATGGAGCGAACCTTCGCACTGATGCCCACTCACTGACATAATCTCCCTCGCTTCTAAACCAGCATTGACCAGTTTCTGGACTGTCGTGGTCCTGATGCTGTGATTTGTGTATGTAGTTGTTCCCGCTGCCCTGATCTTCTACCCAGATATTGGGTAGAAGTGCTGCCAGATAGTTCACACCCATTGGCTCTGATGTGTACCAGATCGAGTCCCCGATTCTCTCCTTGGGGGGAGATAAAAGGCAAGGGCGTTCTCCAGGCATTTCAATAGATATTTCTCCAGTGACATCACTGGGTATAGTGGGTTCCCTGGCTGCTCGAACATGAATCCTCTCTTTGACTCTCTGCCACTCTCCCTTTGGTCCAGATGATTCTTTATAGCTTCGTTATATGTGAGAGTGGTGTATCTGAGAGAAAGCGTTGTTATATTATTGTTTTCCAGTAGCCTATTTACGCGGGTAACTTAGAAATAACACAAACAGGCTATGAACAACATACCTTAGACCATTCTCGTCTGTTTTTACGAGGAATGAGTTGGGCTTTAGTGGTCTGTTCCCCTGTTTTCCTCCTTGACCTATGTGTAACTGGAGGTCAAACCACACTTTCTGGACCAGACCCCTTGGTGTACTGAGATTCAGAGCCTGGGAGTTTTGGAGCTGGGCCATGTCCTTATTGGTGATGGGAGGGTGGCTGTTTGTGATATATTTTCCTTGCCGCCTTAGCAGTTTGATGTTGCCTAGAAATACATGATTTGAGGTGGGAAATTCAGTGTCCTCCATAAGGCACCAGCTGTGACCGATAGGTGGGTCATTTAGAAACCGGTTGAGCCCACTACGGAGTGCCAGGTAGCTACTTATGCTGTACTGCTCCCCCTTCGCATTTCGTACATTTCCATAAAACTGTCGGAGAAGGATTTTAAACTCTTCCTTAGTGACAGTTTTGAAGTCAACAACTTTTTTCTTCTCTGCTAGCCAGCCCTTGAAGCAACTCACAGCCCAGTTTGTATTCTTAACTGTGTTTTTTTCGTTGCAGCTTTTCTCTGTCATTCAATGCGGTATCCTCTAAATCTGCATGCCTGGGTATTATTGCCATCTCTTTTTCCCATTCATCCATAGTCATGCCGCCAAAAAAAGATAAAAATAAATGTTCCATTTTAGTTTTCGCAACAAAGTATTGATTTAGCCAGTCAACTGAAAAGTTTTGGTATGTTGCTATGACAACCAGCTCAATATGCTGTCAGTGTCATTCAGACACATTCACTTTATATGGGATTGTGGAGATCACAATTCAATATTGAAAAGGTCGGAGAGACAGACAGCAAGGGTTATACAAATCTCTGCTGTTGAAAACCAAATGCTAGTCTAAAAGAAATGGGAGATAATGTCTAGATGCTTTTTATAGTGGAGAATCAAGTTTATACATTTCCTGGCAGGGTTGATGAGACAGTGGATTGCGCAGTAAGATGGAACAGAGTAAATAGGCATTTCAACATTATAGATTTAGCCGGTGGTAACTTGTGAAATAGACAACGCCTGGAATGTGTTTTTAACCAATCAGCATTAAGGATTAGACCCATTGTATAATATGATATATAAAACAGGAAAAACAGAATTCTGACTGAACTGGCCCTTTTAATACTCTATCATTTCAAACCAAGTGTTCGCAAAAAGCCCTGAATCACTTGCAGTAAACAAATATAATGCATGTTGTTTTATAGGTTTTAGAGCTGTGATGTCATGTAAACAGTATTGAATATGAAGGGGAAAAGAAAAGGATTTCCATGTAGCTCTGTTTTTGGTGTGAATTTATTTATGTTATTTAACTAGGCAAGTCAGTTAAGAACAAACTCTTATTTACAATAATGGCCTACCAAAAGGCAAAAGGCCTCCTGCGGGGACGGGGGCTGGGATTAAATAATAAATACAAATACAAATATACACTAACATTCAAATGTTTGGGGTCACTTAAAAATGTCCTTGTTTTTGAAAGAAAATAAAAACAATTGTCCATTAAAATAACATCAAACTGACCAGAAATACAGTGTAGACATTGTTAATGTTGTAAATGACTATTGTACCTGGAAAGACAGATTTTTTTAATGCAATATCTACGTAGGTGTACAGAGGCCCATTATCACCAACCATCACTCCTGTGTTCCAATGGGACATTGTGTTAGCTAATCCAAGTTAATCATTTCAAAAGGCTAATTGATCATTAGAAAACCCCTTTGCAATGATGTTAGCACAGCTGAAAACTGTTGTTCTGATTAAAGAAGCAATACAACTGGCCTTCTTTAGACTAGTTGGGCATCAGCATTTGTGGGTTCGATTACAGGCTCAAAATGCCCAGACCTTTCTTCTGAAACTCATCAATCTATTCTTGTTCTGAGAAATGAAGGCTATTCCATGCGAGAAATTGCCAAGAAACTGAAGATCTCATACAACGCTGTGTACTACTCCCTTCACAAAACAGTGCAAACTGTCTTTAACCAGAATAGAAAGAAAGGGAGACTCCGGTGCACAACTGAGCAAGGGGACAGAGTGTCTAGAAACAGACGCCTCACAAGTCCTCAACTGGCAGCTTCATTAAATAGTACCCGCAAAACACCAGTCTCAATCAACAGTGAAGAGGCGACTCCGGGATGCTGGCCTTCTAGGCAGAATAGCAAAGAAAAAGCCATGTCTCAGACTGGCCAATAAAAAGAAAAGATTAAGATGGGCAAAAGAACACAGACACTGGACGGAGGAAGATTGTAAAAAAAGTGTTACGAACAGACGAATCGAAGTTTGAGGTGTTCGGATCACAAAGAAGAACATTCGTGAGATGCAGAAAAAATTAAAAGATGCTGGAGGAGTGCTTGACGCCATCTGTCAAGTGTGGTGGAAGCAATATGATGGTCTGGGGGTGCTTTGGTGGTGGCAAAGTGGGATATTTGTACAGGGTAAAAGGGATCTTGAAGAAGGAAGGCGATCACTCCATTTTGCAACGCCATGCCATACCCTGTGGACGGCACTTAATTGGAGCCAATTTCCTACTACAACAGGACAATGACCCAAAGCACAGCTCCAAACTATGCAAGAACTATTTAGGGAAGAAACAGTCAGCTGGTATTCTGTCTATAATGGAGTGGCCAGCACAGTCACCGGATCTCAACCCTATTGAGCTGTTGTGGGAGCAGCTTGACCATATGGCAAGTAAGAAGTGTCCATCAAGCCAATCCAACTTGTTGGCCTTCCTTCTTCAAGATCCCTTTTACCCTGTACAAATATCCCACTTGTCACCACCAAAGCACCCCCAGAAAGCATGGGGTAAAATCTGTTCAGATTATCTCAACAAATTGACACCTAGAATGCCAAAGGCCTGCAAGGCTGTAATTTCTGCAAAGTTTGAAGGACAAAGTTTGAAGGACACAATTATTATTTCAATTAAAAATCATTATTTATAACCTTGTCAACGTCTTGACTATATTTCCTATTCATTTTGCAAATAATTTCATGGAAAACAAGGACATTTCTAAGTGACCCCTAACTTTTGAACGGTAGTATATATAGGACAAAACACACATCATGACAAGAGAGACAACACAACACTACATGAAGAGAGACCTAAGACACCAACATATTATGGTAGTAACACAACATGACAACACAGGATGGTAGCAACATGACAACAACATAGTAGCAACACAACATGGCAGCAGCACAACATGGTAGCAGAACAAAACATGGTGCAAGCATTATTGCGTACAGACAACAGAACCAAGGGCAAGAAGGTAGAGACAACAATACATCACGCAAAGCAGCCACAACTGTCAGTAAGAGTTTACATGATTGAGTCTTTGATATAAACCTGTCCAGTTCGGCTTCTAACCCCGCCACGCCCGTCCAGCTAAGCCAACCCAAAGCTCTGGAGAAGTTCGTCAACGAATCCTTGCCCGATAGTCCTCTGCCCCATTTCGAGGTAAGAGAGCGAGAGTCTACAGATCTGAGGGAACTATATAATTGTAAGTAATACAGTGATGGCTCCACTTAGCCTTCCAATGGATTTAGGTGAGTTTCCTCCATACTGCTTTACTGCTGTCCACTTCCAAAATAACTACCTTCAGACCCGGCCAGAGAGAGGCCTCTTCCTGCTTCCCTGAACCAGTGACTTCACCATGCATGCCTGTGGGGAGGATGGTGCAGCTGGAGTGGAAAATGCTGTGCTTTACAATACAAACTCAACCAAATGACAGTGTGACAGCACATATTGGGTCAGGTTACCCCAACTAATCACATTAAAACCATTGCGCAGAGCTCAGCATTGTTTATAAGAGATGGAAATGAACTTTTGACTTGGGGTTCTACTGCAGGCAGGTTACGTCCCAAATGGCACTCTATTCTATTTATAGTGCACCACTTTTGACCAAGGCCCTGGGAAAGAAAAATAAACGTCCCTTTCCAGTATAAAATATTGAACCATCTTCACTTTTGCTGAGGTTAGTAGAGTCTAGAGTGATGTCAGTTTTGGTTAAAGGCCCTTTATCTACTTCCCCAGAGTCCAATGAACTCGTGGATACCATTTTTGTGTCTAGTATGAAGGAAGTTAGAGGTAGTTTTGTGAATCAATGCTAACTAGCTTTACTCATGGACTTCCAGTCATTGTGCTAACACTTTAGCAGGGGCCTGTTCGGGATGATATGACATCACAGATAGTTCAGAATCCAATAGAAGTATATTGTGTAGAACATGTCATGTAGAATAGAGAATTGTGTCAGTCTGCGCTATTTATGCTTTATCTCTATTGACAACTTTTACAGTGTTAGTTTCATCAGCTGTTATAGAATTAATTAAGGAAAAAGGTTAGTTTGACTGCACTGGCCCTTTTAAAGATCCGTGTAAGAGTCTGATGACTTTCACAGGCTTCAAGCTTTCTTTTTAGAGGCATTTTCTCAGCTACTGTTGAAGCCGGGAAGTTTACCTACATTTAGGTTTTTCAACCACTACACAAATTTCTTGTTAACAAACTATAGTTTTGGCAAGTCGGTTAGGACATCTACTTTGTGCATGACACAAGACATTTTTCCAACAATTGTTTACAGACAGGTTATTTAACTTATTTAACACTGTATCACAATTCCAGTAGGTCAGACGTTTACATACACTAAGTTGACTGTGCCTTTAAACAGCTTGGAAAATTCCATAAAATGATGTCATGGCTTTACAAGCTTCTGATAGGCTAATTGACATCATTTGAGTCAATTGGAGGTGTACCTGTGGATGTATTTCAAGGCCTACCTTCAAACTCAGCTAAGACCTCAGAAATAAATTGTGGACATACACAAGTCTGGTTCATCCTTGGGAACAATTTCCAAACCCCTGAAGGTACCATGTTCATCTGTACAAACAATAGTACAGGTACAAAAGAGTCTATATCCACAGTAAGACTAGTCCTACATCGGCATAATCTGAAAGGCCGCTCAGCAAGGAAGAAGCCACTGCTCCAAAACCGCCATAAAAAGCCAGACTACTGTTTGCAACTGCACATGGCGACAAAGATTGTACTTCAACAATTAAACAATTTAAAGGCAACGCTACCAAATACTAATTGAGTCTATATAAACTTCTGACCCACTGGGAATGTAATGAAAGAAACAAAAGCTGAAATAAATCATTCCCTCTACTATTATTTCACATTCTTAAATTACAGTGGTGATCCTAATTTTTATGAGGATTAAATGTCAGGAATTGTGAAAAACTGAGTTTAAATGTATTTGGCTAAGGTGTATGTAAACTTCCGACTTCAACTGTATGTACTTTAGTTGCCTGGTTTGCTAGATTGACATGTACAAAATGGGTTTATTGGTTTATTGGCGTTAAAATACCCCAGTTATGTAGTTTTTGTGTTTCATACTTTTTCATTACGACAACGACAAGTTGATGTCGGACGACAATAGAATATTTGTGATGTACCTGCGACAACTGTATACAGATATGTTGATAGACGTAGTACAAACCTACCTTTTAGTCTTTAAATCTTTGTTTGTTTAGTACACTTCCGTACTCACTCTGTTTACATGGCCTCATGTGAATCCTTAAAGAGATGGGTGGGGCTAAGGCTTAAGAGGGTGTGAACAATGCTGAATGGGTGTAGACAAAGAAAACCTCTCCAGTAGGACTACCAAAAGGTTTTTCAACTTTCAAAGCAGAAATACTTTCTAATTGTTCCTCAACTCTAGTGTATGATATACCATTTTCTAGCTCTGGCGCTCTACTTTTGTACAATGTAAAAAATAAAGTACAAAATGTTGCTACATAATGTCGAGCCAGTCGGTCACATATTTCAGCAATTACCAAGAAAGGCTAAAGCCTACTGTACCCAATAAATGACAGCAGTAGGTTAATGATATAACAGGCCTACTTATAACCCATTGTAAACTAAATACAGAGCTCAACATTAAAAAGACAGATCAAATTTAGCCTACAAATATCTCAACAGAATGAAACAAAACACCTTTTGCATTTTTAAAGAACTGGTTTAGATTAATATTAATAAATAGGCCTGCAATAAGAGTGATGATGATGTAAATAATAATAATAAAACAAATTATTATTAATATGAAAAATAAATAAAATAAGTTCCAAAATTGCATTCTACCTGAATAGCAAGTTACACAGTAGCCTGCAATTGTCCGCGCCAACGTTCTTCTCATCTTTGTCCACTACAATATTAAAGCTTGTCCATACGAAGGACATTCCCCTTGTAGGCTTTTCACTATTGGCATACTCTCCAACTTTCATTTTACTTCAATGAAAAAAGGCTCCCAACTTCGCAAACAACAGTAGCCAAACCTTCTCTCGCTCTCCTCAGCAGCAGGCGCATGCAGGTAAGGAAGCTCGCAAGGAGTGAGAGAATGGTGCTGAAATTGGGATGTATGATATGCAACTCCGGACAATTTGGCTGGCTACAATTTTATCGACTTTTAATGTATTTAATTGGCCAAAAGCCGGCAATTACGGCTAACATAAACCCTGTCATACACATACGTGCACGTGCACACACACATTACACACTCAAACGCAGGGGTTATCTTTGTGTAGAGTGATCACTTTGATTTTCCGGAAAGCAACCCAGGTAAGGTCTTTAAATGCTGTTTCTATTCAATTTGATGACTAAAAACACTTGTGGTTTTTATTTACCCTATTTGTTCCATGGAGATGTACACAAACATACCCTCCTTTATTCACTTCACTGCTTTGATGTAGCGCGAACGCCTTTGGTTGAGGTAACAGAAAACAGAATTTGAAATAACTTATACACAGTATTACTTCTGCACGCTGTTTATTGTGTTGATCATTCACACAATGTGGAAATGTGTCTTTAGCTTCATTGATATAAAAACAAACCACATAACCTCATCAGGTGCACCTCGTCAACATGGGGTAAACATCTTGAACCACCAGATGTAGTCGTTGTCTGGAGCTTGCTAAATAGTATGACCAGTCTGTCTCCAATGTAAGTGAAGTATCTCTGACCAATGTTTGTGCACTCTGTCATCAGGCAACTAAGATGATACAGATGGGAAATGGAGAGAACATTTACCCTTTTCACGAGGGCCCAACCACTTCAAAACAAGTGCACTATGTAGGGAATGCCATTTGCGATACAGCCGCTTGCTGTTTGGATACGGGGACGTCAGGTTTCAGTCCCACCCTCCTCCATCCATCACTCCTTCCAAAACTTCTGCTAGTTAGATTTTTTTATTCCAACCCCAAACTATAATTTCATCCCAACCCGTCGCAGTTGTTGGACTGAAGTATCCACTACTCTAGAGCTTAAAATTCAGTGTTAGCATTAGTTTTATGTTTTAGACCATGATGGCACTTGACACACTTGGAGGATTGTCTCCACTCCGTGGTTCTCACCAGACATTCTGTATCTCTCACAGCTATACTATACCTCAGCCTGATTTTCTCTTTGTAAATCTCACATCGCTATTGTCTCCATATCTGGATCTATACGAAAGTAAATGTGTGTGTAGATCCCTGTCTAAATGTGAGTGAATGTGGATGTTTCATATTTTGAACTCTATTCAATCTCTAGCCCCCTGTCATAGGTTTCGCCGTTAACCGTGACGTGGGGGCAGTGCACTTGTCTCATCTTCGGGATCTCTGGACCCCTTATCTCCAGGCAGGAACCACAGCTGGACTCAGACTCCCATAATCCTTAGTTCTGGGTGGTTGTTCATTTTATGGTTGGAATCTCGATTAGCATGACTGAGCTCAAAACTCTGAACCAAGCATCTAAACAGAAAAGCTCATCAACATAACTTTGAACTGGGAGTCTGAACTGCTTCAGCATAACCTTTTTATAGCGCTAAACTGCTTGTGTGGCGTTGTCTAACATCTCTCCACTTATTGTTTGGCTTCCCCCATTGTCTGTCCTTCTCCCCTACAAACCCCAGGCCATTTCTTCATTTCACTTCACCAATTTGGACTCTTTTGTGTATGTCCATTACATGAAATCCAAATAAAAATGCATTTAAATTACAGGTTGTAATGCAACAAAATAGGCCAAGGGGGATGAATACTTTTGCAAGGCACTGCACGGCCAAGTACATCACTGGGGCCAAGCTTCCTGCCATCCAGGACCTACAGTATATGGCATAACTATGGCACTGGGCGATACTTTTCACCAGTCCGGATACACGCTCGTCTGTCTAGAACGTTCAGATGACCAGAAGTAGAATGCAACAAGACAGACTAATTAGCGACTGAATGTTATTTTTTCATCATCAATGCAAACATTGTCTAAGCCCCTCGGGAGGCAAACAGTCAAGTAGTGTTATTTTTTTCCAGGAACTACAATATGACTGCAACTACAAAAATGAGTCTACATCATCACACAAAACGCTGATTGTTTTATTCCAACGTGTAGGTACTGCGTCCTCGTGCAACTGCAATATCCGCTACATTACAACAGACAGACAGAGAAGGGACTGTTTTTGTGAGCATGTCTTCATAATATGTGTTTTGGAATGTTCAAATTCAAATTGCCACGGGGTATTTATTTCAGTTGTTCAGAAATATGAGGCAGAGAAATGCGCTACATCATCATGGTTCAAAAGACGGTCAGTAAAAGAGCGAAGTCGGCTCTAAGAGCCGCCTCTTGTGGGTGAACGTTGGGAGCCAGCTCGCATATCAGAAGAGCCGAATATATTTATAAAATGTAAAAAAAAATGTAGATATGAATAATCAAAAATGTTTAATGAATAGAAAGAACTAATTCAAAAAATGAAAAAAGAAATAAAATGATATAGGCCTAAATGCTCAAGCGCGCACACATTCATTCTGAAAGATCTGTAGATCCTTTGAGCTGGTGGAAGAACAAGGCCTCTGTCTATCCACGGCTTACTAAAGTCATGACAGGGAGACTGCATAGTGGCCACATCCGTTCCCACTGAGAGGGACTTCTCGAAAACGGGACAAATAATTACTGAGAGTAGAAACCGCTCCTCGAAAGAAGAAATCAAAAGAAGAAATCAGCCCCTCGTAAGTGAGGCATCTTGCATTTCTGAATGCAAATCTCTCATAAAATCAAAATATGGTCAGCATTGCTGTGTGCTGCTGGTTATAACATGGCAATAAAGGAGAGAAAAGAGGGACCAGTTTAATGTTTTAAGTGGGATGCTGCAGTTTTGCACATTGTTATTTATTTTTATTTTATATGGTGAAATATTATATTATGTTGTTCAGATTGTATTTGTTTTGAATTGTTCCATTTATATGGTTTATACATAAAAAAATAGTTACACTCTAAATGCACATGTGTAATAGCATCCTTCTTTTTTACATTTATTTGCAATTTGTGGGATACTGCAGTTTTGCAAATGTTATTTATTTTTCTTCGATATGGTGCAATATTAATTTATGCTTTTCAGATAGTATTCGTTTTGCATGGTTAGATTTACATGCACTTTGTTTATATACATTAAAAAGTTATACTTTAAATGCAAATGTTTAATAACATTCTTTTTCATAACAAAATAAATACATTGTGGCTAAGGTAGAATATGATTTCATTGAATAATTTAATTGTTTTAACACCAATCATAGTCAAACTATCGCAAACTGTTTGACTTGAAAAAATACAAAACATATATTTTTTAAAGAGCCGTTTGGGAGCCAAAAGAGCCGGCTATTTTTGGTGAGCTGAGCCGAATGAGCCGGCTCACCGAAAAGAGCCGGAATGCCCATCACTAGTGGAGTGTGAACTGCAGCTACATTAGAAAAATGAATGTGTGCGTAGATTTTTCATTAACATTGTTCCACATTTTGGATGTTCATTTAATATTTGGTTTTCTGCTTTGTTGTATACTGCTGGAACTTGATGCAGCATCTAAGTGGTAAAGTAGGATGGTGATGTTTGTATATTTAATGTCTTCAGCTTTTGTATCAACCAGTGCTGTATTTTCTCATTTAGGTGGAGGATAGTCATACATGGTGGCGTTGATGGGTACAGCCGTCTCGTTGTTTCTCCGTGCGTCCAGCAACAATCGCAGCAGTACTGTAATGGATTGCTTCATGAATGCTGTCTCCAGATATGGCGTTCCCTCCAGAGTTAGGACGGACCATGGAGGAGAAAACAACACTGTCTGCTTGTTGAATGTAATACATATTGAAAATATTATTTAAAAAATAGTGCTACATGCATCCTTAAAATGTCTTCTTGGCCTACACATTGATTACATTCTATAGTGAGATTACATTCTATAGTGAGATTACATTCCATAGTGAGTGATGCATGCGGCTACATTTTCTTTCTGTAAATAATTTTCAGAACGCATTCACCTCATGTTTGACAGCTTTATTGCTTTCTCCATGTTTTTGAAAAAATATAAGCCTTTAATTTACAGACTACTTCTACAAATGAGGCTACACTTGTGGCAGCACCTATTCCTGTGCCACCCCCCATCTTCTGCACCACTTCTTGTGGCCCCCCTCCACCTATACCACTCCCTGAGGCTTATCTTCCACCTTCACCACACTCTTCTGTTGGCGTTGGTGATGACAATGAGTAAGTCATCCCTGTAAATAGTTCAATGTCTTGTTATTACAGGTGAATTGTGGGAAGTATCTAAGCTTTGTTATTCTGAGTGTCTCTTTTTTAGTGTTGACCTCCAAACACTGCTGAAGTAAATAAGATGCCAACCAAATGAACGTGATGAGGGACAACGTTTATGATTGTATCATGATAGGCTTTAAAAGAGCCCGCTTTAATCCGGAGGTAAAATTAGACTTGGTTTTTAGGGATGCTGACGGAAAAGGGGCAGCTGATGAGGGTGGTCCCTCAAGAATTTCTCCGGCTGCTAATGTGTCATCCATTTCTCTGCAATATTTGAGGAACCTGATTGGCAAAAATGCCTTTAATGCAACTCTCAAGGTGAGTTACACTTTTACACCAACAAAGACACATTTGTTTATGGCAATATATGACTTGAGTAAGACATTTCATTTTTGTATGTTATGTAATGTGTCCTTTATTTACTGTTTGTCTTCTGTGTGACAGCAATCTATGATGGCGTATACAAGCAGGTGGGCCGCATGATTGCTGTCTGTCTGGTACATGGGGGTGTTGAGCCACACATATTTTCAGAGAGGCTATGCAGAGGTGTGTGGCCTACAACCTCCTGTACCAGAACTGAAAGAAATTGCAGAATATGACTTCAGAGAGAAGTTGGAGAAGGTAAGTATTTTTATACTGTGATGGATGTTATGTTACTGTTTGCACAAATATTAAGGTTGTTGTTGTTCGTGAATACTTTCCCACATGGATTTGGTTTCCTTTTGTTGGCAGTCAATCTTTTTTAAGGGTAGTGATAATCAGTTCATTGTTTTGCTACTTCGTTCAATAAACAGTGTTTTGGGACAATCTAAGATCCAGTTAGCACAAACTGTAAGGTTGTATTCGGCACATGTGACAAATACAATTTAATTTGATTTAAAGGGAATTCATTTAAGGAGAATTATCTAAAATGTTTATTGCATGACTACCGATTAAGTTCGGAATACTGCAGTCAATGTTAATTGGTGATGTGTCCCAAAAGCATCGATATGAAAGTTTCCGACAGGATTGTCTATCAGCAAAAAAGTAGTGTAGTGAAAGTTTTCAAAAACATTACAACTAACCAGAATCAATTGGACACAATAATACATAATGCAGCTTTAATATTTTAATAAATGTATGATTTCTTAGTGTGGGTAAACTGAGCATTATGCAAAGTAGTTAAGTCATGTATGTCAAGAGACTATGTTACATTGTTACAGTAAATATGGACATTTAATTTACATGTGTTATGGCAATAAAAACAGACACTGTAGTTGGTACATAGGTTGCGATGCAGCAAGTTGATGAGGGTAATGGAGAAGCACTAGTGGGACTTTTTGAGTGAAGTGACTGAGGGCAGAAAGAGACATAAGGGTGCCCAGGAACTTGAAGCTGCTGATCAACTCCATGTCAATGTACAGTAGATGGAAGAATGGTCAAGAATCACCATCGACTTTGTTTTGCTTACACTGAGACTGTTGTCCTATTACCATTATGTCAGGTCCCACAGCTCCTTCATGTACTCATGATCACTGGTGATCAGGTGTACCATGGTAGTGTCGCCAGCATGTTCAGGTGTTGGGTCCATTCTGGGGATACACATTCTTGTGATAATGTAAAAAAAATCTAATTTGTTTTTACAGGGTTTACACCCAGAGCCCTGAGTCAGCTAACCAGTTTGTGGGTCAGGATGGTGTTGAAAGCAGAGCTATAAAAGAAAATGCACTCTGATGTATGTAAACATGCATAATTGACATTTGTTGGGACAATAGACAGACTGGAGTTGGTCCAGTGAAATCTTTGCTACTATGTGCTACACAATATCTATTTTCCAGTTTTTAAAATCGATATTGACTGCAGTGGAGATGGTAAGAAGCTTCGATATCATGGGGATATCTTCCTTTCCTGGTACACCCACAAAGACACTGCAGTCAAAAATGCCAACCGGCGGCTCTCCGTCCTACGGTGTCTGAAGACGTTTTGCCTGACTTCAAACATTAACAAGAGTGTCGGATTGAAGTGTCAAAAAATATAAACGGAACCATAAGAGCAGATTACTTTTTTAGTCATCTTTACTGGCACAGTTGTAAAATAATTTGTAATTGATTAATTGTCTCCAAGAACCATAGATTGTTTGTAGTTCATAACATTAGCACACAACTGACAAACGTTGCTTGACTGTAAATTGGGATACATGTTTTAATAACATTGGATATTTGATTGGGCTTAATGTTGCATACCTTGTTGTGTTGTGCATGCCAACCAGGTGAGAATCACCAAAAATAATTGATGAATCGGGTCTCCTCTGCTGCTTTATCAGCCTCCCCCTTGCCCACTCCAAGCTCCTCTTCACGGTTCCCTTCTGCAAGACACAATTGTGTGAAAATAAAGCGGAAGGAATGGGAACCCTATTCCTTTGAAGCAGTACTATACAGTACAGGGTATATGCCTGAAGTTGTTATTTTACCCTAATAAGCTTCGATAGAATATAAATATTTAAAAAAGTGAATGTGCACATTAAAGTCTACTGTTCGAAAGCTGACATGTAGATGTTAGCAAAGGGTTTACAAGGTTGTCACTAGCCAAATTGGCTTTACATGAGCTTTTCAGTGTCTTCATACTAATCGTGAGCTAGCGCTGCTAACGCTAGCAATGAAATGACAGCCAGTCAGGCTGAAGAAGTTGCCTACCTTCAGCTGTTGTTTTGCTAAAAAATGTAACTCAAAAACATGCCCTGCTTCAGAACTAGCCGATAAGTCACATTTAGGTAGCTTGTCTTCCTTAAGTCAAAGATAAAGCAAAATAAAGACAATAGTCCAAAAATCGAGAACTACCAGGATTTTGAGCATCTCCGTTGTCTAATCTATGTATGCCTGGCCCTACATTCATGCAACAATCTTGCTAGTATGTAATTTACCTTGATAGTATTAACATAGTCCAATGTGTTTCCGTGACTGTTATAGTTGACATGTTTTTTAAACACAAGACAACTCCGTTCACGGCAGCTAGCAGTATGACCGGGCAGTTTGAGGCTAACTATACAGTATGATATCCCGGGGTTCGAGGCTACCGACATTAGCTAAAACAGCTAGCAAGTATCTGACTTAGCTTATGCTAAGCACTGCTGATGCTGGTGCTAGATTAATGTTAGCTGAATTTTATAGCCAGGAATGAGAAACAGATCCTTCCACTGTAAACTACCTGATAAACTTGATGATTCAGTAACAACAATTTTCAAAGACAAAACCGTTACCTTGTAAAGGTTCATACTCTGCTTGCAATGCCGTGGAAAGGGAAGTTCCTTCAAACTGTGAAATCTGGTTGAAAGGAGGAGCTAGGGAAATTAGCATATTAAAGAACGTGCTAAGTTAGCGTGTGTAGGTGTATATTTAGCAGCTGTAGGCGTTAATTTGACTGTGCAGGACCGCAGTTTATTTAGCACATGTTGGACCACCTGCAAGCACATTTGCAAGTGCTTATTTGACACACGTAGGCGTTAATTTAGCGCGTGAAGATGTTAATTTAGCTCATGCACGTGTTAATTTAGCGCCTGCACTTGTTTACTTTACACACGTAGCATTAAAAAGATTGCATTTTGACCACGTGATTTAGGACCCAAATGGAGTTCCATACAACACTGACATCTGTTTGTTGTGTTGCCAGATTTGTTGATAGAATATAAGGCTGGGTAGTTACTGTACCATCTGGATTGTGCCAGTTATCCTGTTTTACCTCCATACCAGTGGGATTGGGGAAGAAAGAGTTTTGTACCTCTTCATTTAGACAATGTGCTAACAATAGTGTTTTTGATTCAAAGAAACTTGAAATTTTAGGGCTTTTTAATGCATTTCATGACAAGAAAAGTATCATTTATTTATTTGAACCTTTATTTAACTAGGCAAGTGGACTCTGCAGTGCAGAAGAATACCACCCTTAGGTACAATCTGGAGGAAGTCTACAGCGTGACTACCAATCCAAGCAACCGGAGCCGGAGCCCTGTACTCACAGACCTTGCCTCCATTAAGTGTCCCTCAGTCTTCTCCTATTGGCCATTCGGAACTGAGTAAATATTGCGCCTCTTGGCCAACAACAACAAGGCTTGGCTTCTGCTCTTGGCCTTTCGGCCCCAATCTCTCCACAGGATGAAGCCAACCCTCTCCGCCCGCTTGGCGCGGAATACCTTGACAAACTCATCAAGAATTTCCCCACCTTTGACCCCGTTCCAGGTCAGCCAAACGATACTGAGACGTTCCTAGCTGACATAGAGGACGCATTGGATAGCTACCCGAACACTAAGGTTTCTGACAGGGTTTACCTGTTGATGCGAACGTCGAATAGACACGTGACAAGGTTCATTTGTCTACAACAACAACATGTGCTAAACGACTACCCTAAACTTGCCACAGCTTTGAAATTAGAATTCAGTGGTTCTGCGACTTGCAAACACGATAGCTCACTGGCTAACACAGTCAAACAAGCTCAGAACGAACACCCACAAGCTTACTATCATAGGCTTCGTTCAGCTTACTTTGGCCTACTCACTGAAACAGGCATGGAAGACCTGTTACCTTTAAACAAATGTTCCTGTCGAACACGATCCTACCTTCATTACCTACTTGGGCCCTGCCTCCCACGTTGGCTTGCCTTACTTACAACTCAGAGAGCTTGCAAGCACAGCTTTTGAGGCATCAAAAGTTCACAACGCTAAGAGCCTTGGCTACTCGGTTTGGAATTTTGACCAGGAGCACTCACTCCAGTTAGTGGGTTCGTTATCAGGTATGGGAGCATTGAGAGATGACGCACAACAACAGTTTCTACCACGTAACCTTGATTCCAATAACCTCAGCGGTCAAAATAACTATAAAGTACGTCGCCATCAACATAACTACCGCTACAATCAACCTGTTCGCTACGTTCCTGCACCCAACACACAAAAAGTGTCAGAGCACAAGGGTAACAAAGGGGTGAAGGACGATCAAAACATAGACCAATGTTCTCCAGAAGTTCCACTACGGGAAGAACTAAAGCGAGAACAATTTGAGAAAAGGGTGAAAGATAAGTCACAAGGACTAGAAGGGGAATTACCGGACACCAGGTCAGCAGGAATTAACACCCATAGCAAGGACGTTAATGTTCTAATTTCTCCCGCTCTCATTAAAGACCCAATCTGGGGCCCGCTTGATCAAGAAACAAGCCCCTGGGTTTTGTCTATAGGCTCTGATACAAAGGTTGCGCAGAAAAAGGTCAAACGCTTCGTTAAAGCCAAGCCCACTCAAATTGGAAAAGTCAATCTGCTTCCACCTTGAACAGAAATTACACATCACGTCGTTGCGAACGACCACTCCACTTTGTGTGTAATATGTCCACTAACCACAAATCTAAATGGCCATACCTGGAAACAGTCCTGGAGGACTGCTTAACTTGTCATGTGCTAATTGATTCGGGTGCGACAATATCACTCATCTCTCAAACATTGTTTGATCTTGGAACCACCCATCCCGGATCCGGGGTAATTGTCAACAACTACGCTAAATAGCATAGCGCAGCGGTCAAATAATCTTACTAGAAAATATTCATATTCATGAAATCACAAGTGAAATATAGCGAAACACAGCTTAGCCTTTTGTTAATCACCCTGTCGTCTCAGATTTTGAAATTATGCTTTACAGCGAAAACAATACAAGCGTTTGTGTAAGTTTATCGATATACTAACAAAACATTATGTACACCTAGTGGCAGGTAACTTGGTCACGAAATCAGAAAAGCAATCAAATTAATAGTTTACCTTTGATGATCTTCGGATGTTTTCACTCACGAGACTCCCAGTTAGACAGCAAATGTTCCTTTTGTTCCATAAAGATATTTTTTATATCCAAATACCTCCGTTAGTTTGATGCGTTATGCCCAGGAATCCACCGGAAATAGCGGCCACGACAACGCAGAGAAAAATTCCAAATGATATCTATAATATCGACAGAAGCATGGCAAACGTTTTTTATAATCAATCCTCAAGGTGTTTTTCAAATATCTATTCGATAATATATCAACCGGGACAGTTGGCTTTTCACTAGGACCGGGAGGAAAATTGGCCTCTCTGTTTTGCGCAAAAATCACGCTGAGAGCCAACAACTGACCACTTACGCAATGTGGACGTTTACGCTCATTCTTCAAAATTAAGGCCTGAAACTACATCTAAAGGCTGTAGACACCTTAGGGAAGGCACAGAAAAATGAATATGTTTGATATCTCTTTCAATGGTCAATAGGGATGCATAGGAACACAGAGCTTTCAAAATAAGAGTCACTTCCTGATTGTATTTTTCTCAGGCTTTCGCCTGCAATATCAGTTCTATTATACTCACAGACAATATTTTTACAGTTTTGGAAACTTTAGAGTGTTTTCTATCCTAAGCTGTCAATTTTATGCATATTCTAGCATCTGGTCCTGAGAAATAGGCCGTTAACTTTGGGAACGTTATTTTTCCAAAAATAAAAATAGTGCCCCTAGCTTCAAGAGGTAAGAACAAATTTTTATTCACAATGACGGCCTAGGAACAGTGGCTTAACTGCCTTGTTCAGAGGCAGAACGACTGATATTTACCTTGTCAGCTCGGGGATTTGATCTAGCAACCTTTCAGTTACTGGCCCAACGCTAACCACTAGGCTACCTGCCGCCCCATCATAGTTTACAGCAGGGGCTCAACTTTGGTTTTAGAAGTGGGGTGACAAAAATTATTATACTTTTTTTATCAAGTCGGATAAACACTCCAAACAGCCTACCCGACCGATCGGAGGAGTCCACATGGTCCTAAAGCACACTAACCTTTTGTATTACATTCCAATGATAAAACTGTGTGTGTATGGCGGGGGTGTTATCCGACTTCCCAGTGACAGTTGCGCCCCTTGTTTCTAGTTTTGCTATATCTACAGTATATAGATTAGTTGTGTGAACGTTTAAACTAAAGAGCTTAAACTAAATTGGGATCCTTAATGTAAAAAAATAAATCCATAACCGAAAAATGTATTTTTTACGTAGATGTAGAAAGTAAACAGCATAGTGAGTCAATTTCCACAACAACTAAAAGCCCTGGCTACCACTCTGTGAACAGCATGAAGCGAACCCATGCACATGCGTAGATACTGTGTGACTGAGAGCGAAGTGTTGCATCTCGCTCATCTCAATATCCTAGCCTATTCATTGATGATAGGCCCTGCTTTACTGAAGTTGCGAGACATTGCAAGTAAAGAAATTGTGAGATACAGCATTCCATTGTGAGATACAGCTTTTGATTGCCGATAGATAGTCCTAATGTATGGTTCATACTCTGTCTGCCTCGTGGCCGACCTGCCTATAATGTGCCCCTCCCCCTCTCTCTGTCCCTCGCTCGCTCGCTCGCTATGAAAGATGTGAGTGTTTGTGTTCTCGGTAGTATGGCATCTAATCGGTCTCCTCCGTTCCAAAAATAGTGAATCTTAGGAGTCGATTCCTAGAGGAATCTCATTTAGAGGAATCAAATCTTGACACTGCAAGGAGTTGAGGAATCCATTATTTTGAAGTTGACTCGACCACTACGTCATCATCGTTAACAGTTGGGAAGATGACAGAGAACAGAAAGCGACAGCAGCAAAGTCCTATATGTTAGGCATGTGCATTTAAAATATTTTCACTATTCAAATAATATCATTATATTTTTGGGGTATATCCGGACAGTCTAAATACATACATACAGTACCAGTCATCTGTACTTTACTATTTATATTTTTGACTACTGTACTTTTACTTCACTACATTAAGAAAATATTGTACATTTTTCTTTACACCCAAAAGCACTCAAAGTTACATTTTAAATGCTTAGCAGGAGAGGGAAATTGTCCAATTCACACACTTATCAACCAAACATCCCTGGCCATTCTTACTGCCTCTGATCTGGCGGACTCAATAAATACACATGCTTTGTTTGTAAATTATGTCTGAGAGTTGGCGTGTGCTTTCCATAAATAAAAAGAAACAAGAAAATGGTGCCACCTGGTTTGCTTAATATAATGAATTTGAAATTATTAATACTTTTACTTTTGATACTTAAGTATACTTAAGTATACTTTTACTCAAGTAGAATTGTACTTTTACTTGAGTAATTTTCTATTAGGTATCTTTACTTTTACTCAAGTATGACAGTATTGTTATCCACGTCGGCACCAACGATGTTAGGATGAACAGTCAGAGGTCACCAAGTGCAACATAGCTTCAGCGTGTAAAACAGCTAGAAAGATGTGTCGGCATCGAGTAATTGTCTCTGGCCCCCTCCCAGTTAGGGGGAGTGATGAGCTCTACAGCAGAGTTTCACAACTCAATCGCTGGTTGAAAACTGTTTTCTGCCCCTCCCAAAAGATAGAATTTGTCGATAATTGGCCCTCTTTCTGGGACTCACCCACAAACAGGACCAAGCTTGGCCTGTTAGGAGTGACGGACTCCATCCTAGGTGGAGGGGTGTTCTCATCTTATCTACCAACATAGACAGGGCTCTAACTCCCCTAGCTCCACCATGAGGTAGGGTGCAGGCCAGGCAGCAGGCTGTTAGCCAGCCTGACAGCTTAGTGGAGTCTGCCACTAGCACAGTCAGTGTAGGCAGCTCAGCTAACCCCATTGTGACCGTGTCTGTGCCTCGACCTAGGTTGGGTAAAACTAAACATGGCGGTGTTCGCCTTAGCAATCTCACTTGGATAAATACCTCCTCCATTCCTGCCATTATTGAAAGAGATCGTGATACCTCATATCTAAAAATAGGGCTACTTAATGTTAGATCCCTCACTTCAAAGGCAGTTATAGTCAATGAACTAATCTCTGATCATAATCTTGATGAGATTGGCCTGACTGAAACATGGTTTAAGCCTGATGAATTTACTGTGTTAAATGAGGCCTCACCTCCTGGTTGCACTAGTGACCATATCCCCTGCGTATCCCGCAAAGGCGGAGGTGTTGCTAACATTTATGATAGTACATTTCAATTTACATTTTTACAATCAATTTACAATTTACATTTAAATAAAAAAAAAAACGGACGTTTTCGTCTTTTGAGCTTCTAGTCATGAAATCTATGCAGCCTACTCAATCACTTTTTATAGCTACTGTTTACAGGCCTCCTGGGCCATATACAGCGTTCCTCACTGAGTTCCCTGAATTCCAATCGGACCTTGTCGTCATGGCAGGTAATATTCTAATTTTTGGTGACTTTGATATTCACATGGAAAAGTCCACAGACCCACTCCATAAGGCCATCATCGACTCAGTGGGTTTTGTCCAACATGTCTCTGGACATACTCACTGCGACAGTCATACTCTGGACCTAGTTTTGTCCCGTGGAATAAATGTTGTGGATCTTAATGTTTTTCATCATAATCCTGGACTATCGGACCACCATTTTATTATGTTTGCAATCGCAACAAATAATCTAATCAGACCCCAACCAAGGAGCATCAAATGTCGCGGTATAAATTCTCTGACAACACAAAGATTCCTAGATGACCTTCCAGACTCCCTCCGCCTACCCAAGGACGTCAGAGTACAAAAATCAGTTAACCACCTAACTGAGGAACTCAATTTAACCTTCCGCGATACCCTAGATGCAGTCACACCCCTAAAAACAAAAAACATTTGTCATAAGAAACTAGATCCCTGGTATACAGAAAATACCCGGGCTCTGAAGCAAGCTTCCAGAAAATTGGAACGGAAATGGCGCCATACCAAACTGAAAGTCTTTCAACTTGCTAAGAAAGGCAATACCGTGCAGTATCGAAGAGCCCTCACTGTTGCTCGATCATCCTATTTGTCGAACTTAATTAAGGAAAATAAGAACAATCCAAAATGTATTGTTGATACTGTCGCAAAGCAGCATTCCCTAAGAGAGGGTGACTTTCACTTCAGCAGTGATAAATTCATGAACTTCTTTGAGGAAAAGATCGTGATCATTAGAAAGCAAATTACGGACTCCTCTTTAAATCTGTGTATTCCTCCAAAGCTCAGTTGTCCTGAGTCTGCACAACTGTGCCTGGACTTAGGATCAAGGGAGACACTCAAGCGTTTTAATACTACATCTCTTGATACAATGATGAAAAATAATCAAGGCCTCTAAACCTTCAAGCTGCATACTGGACCCTATTCCAACTAATCTACTGAAAGAGCAGCTTCCTGTGCTTGGCCCTCCTATGTTGAACATAATAAATGGCTCTCTATCCAACCGGATATGTACCAAACTCACTAAAAGTGGCAGTAATAAAACCTCTCTTGAAAAAGCCAAACCTTGACCCAGAAAAATAAAATAAAAACTAATCGGCCTATATCGAAACTCCCATTCCTCTCAAAAATTTGAAAAGCAGTTCTCCCGGGTGGCGCAGTGGTCTAGGGCACTGCATCGCTAGCTGTGCCACCAGAGACTCTGGATTTGCGCCCAGGCTCTGCTGCAGCCTGCCCTCGACCGGGAGGTCCGTGGGGTGATGCACAATCGGCCTAGCGTCGTCTGGGTTAGGGAGGGTTTGGCCGGTAGGGATATCCTTGTCTCATCACACACCAGTGACTCCTGTGGCGGGCCGGGCGCTTTTCTCCGGCACATTGGTGCGGCTGGCTTCCTGGTTGAATGTGCACTGTATTAAGAAGCAGTGCGGCTTGGTTGGGTTGTGTTTCGGAGGACGCATAGCTTTCGACCTTCGTCTCTTCCGAGCCCATACGGGAGTTGTAGCGATGAGACAAGATAGTAATTACTAACAATTGGATACCACAAAATTGGGGAGAAAAGGGGGTGATTTTTTAAATATATATATATATTATATATATATATATATGCTAACCTATACTGCCTTCATGAAGACAAACAATGTATACGATATGCTTCAGTCTGGTTTTAGACCCCAACTGCACTTGTAAAGGTGGTAAATTACCTGGTTTTACCTGACAAAGATGGTTTGTCCTCTGACAAATCAACTGTAAATGTTGGTGTTCCTCAAGGTTCCGTTTTAGGACCACTATTGTTTTCACTATATATTTGACCTCTTGGTTATGTCATTTGGAAACATAATGTTAACTTTCACTGCTATGCGAATGACACACAGCTGTACATTTCGATGAAACATGGTGAAGCCCCAAAATTGCCCTCGCAGGAAGCCTGTGTTTCAGACATAAGGAAGTGAATGGCTGCAAATGTTCTACTTTTAAACTCGGACAAAACAGAGATGCTTGTTCTAGGTCCCAAGAAACAAAGAGATCTTCTGTTGAATCTGACAATAAATCTTGATGGTTGTACAGTCATCTCCAATAAAACTGAAGGACCTTGGCATTACTCTGGACCCTGATCTCTCTTTTGACGAACATATCAAGACTGTTTCAAGGACAGCTTTTTTCCATTTACGTAACATTGCAAAAATCAGAAACTTTCTGTCCAAAAATGATGCAGAAAAATTAATCCATGCTTTTCACACGTCTAAGTTAGACTATTGCAATGCTCTACTATCCGTCTACCTGGATAAAGCACTAAATAAACTTCAGTTAGTGCTAAACACGGCTGCTTGAATCTTGACTATAACCAAAAAACGTGATCATATTACTCCAGTGCTAGCCTCTCTACACTGCTAACCTACAAAGCATTACATGGGCTGCTCCTACCTATCTTTCCGATTTGGTTCTGCCGTACATACCTACACGTACGCTACGGTCACAAGACACAGGCCTCCTAACTGTCCCTAGAATTTCTAAGCAAATAGCTGGAGACAGGGCTTTCTCCTATAGAGCTCAATTTTTATGGAATGGTGTGCCTACCCATGTGAGACACGCAGACTCGGTCTCAACCTTTAAGTCTTTATTGAAGTCTCATCTCTTCAGTAGGTCCTATGATTGAGTGTAGTCTGGCCCAGGAGTACGAAGGTGAACGGAAAGGCACTGGAGCGCCAAACCGCCCTTGCTGTCTGTGCAACTGGGATTATCTGCCTCTAACCCTATTTCAGGGGCTGAGTCACTGGCTTACTGGTGCTCTTCCATGCCATCCCTAGGAGGGTGTGTCACTTGAGTGGGTTGAGTCACTGACATGATCTTCCTGTCTGGGTTGGCTCCCCCCTTGGGTTGTGCCGTGGCGGAGATCTTTGTGGGCTATACTTGGGCTTGTCTCAGGATGGTAATTGGTGGTTGAAGATATCCCTCTAGTGGTGTGGGGGCTGTGCTTTGGCAAAGTGGGTGGGGTTATATCCTGCCTGTTTGGCCCTGCCCGGGGGTTTCGTTGGATGGGGCCACAGTGTCTCACGACCTCTCCTGTCTCAGCCTCCAGTATTTATGCTGCAGTAGTTTATGTGTCGGGGGCTAGGGTCATTCTGTTATATCTGGAGTATTTCTCCTGTCTTATCTGGTGTCCTGTGTGAATTTAAGTATGCTCTCTCTAATTCTCTCTCTCTTTCTTTCTCTCTGAAAATGTCCCAGTTCTTCCATGGCCTCCATACTCAACAGACATGTCACCCATTGAGCATGTTTGGAATGCTCTGGATCAACATGTACAACAGCATGTTCCAGTTCCTGCCAATTTCCTGCAACTTCGCACAGCCAGAGAAGAGAAGTGGGACAACATTCCACAATCAACAGCCTGATCAACTCTATGCGAAGGACATGTATACAACAGGTATATACCTTAAATGGAAATGCTTGCTTACAAGCCCTTATCCAACAATGCAAATAGTCCGGATAGAACCACACTCAGTTCAAAATATTGTCTGAAAGCAACCAAGTGTGAAAACAGCCTTAGTCTCATTTACGGATGAGTGTGATGTCCGCAAATAGAGCATCACTGACATTTAAAGTGACTGATTTCCTTTTATGAACTGTAACTCAGTATAAACAAAAAATGTTGCGTTTATATTTTTGTTCAGTGTAACTACATATACATAACACAATGGTAATAATTTATTTGAATGGTAATTCGCTATTGATAAACTGGGTAAATCAAGGTTTATTCACAACCCAGGTGAATACATATTCAATAGGAGTGTGCACATGCATTGAGTCAATGAGCTTGTTTTGACAGATTTTCACGAGGCTATAGCTGAAAAACAATCTGTTTACCTTTTTTGGGGACTTATTGTATTGATATAAAAGTGTACGCTGTCTCGAAGACCCATGAAGTCATTCACACAGTCATTTCCAGGCTCAAGCAAAGATCTTGACTGGGAGAGACGTGAGGCGGGGGAGTCTAAGTGAATGAATAAAGTGTTGGGTGACTATCAGCTTTGTAACAAACAATATTTTGTGTAATGGTTTGTATCATAAACAAGGTACTAAGGTAGTGAATTGATGTTGGCTTCAGCTGTAAGCTAGGAAGGAAAGTTACCGATAGCCTACAAAGCTGGATGCTATCTTGTATTGTAGTATTCTAGTACAGGACATTGTTTTGGGAACCATTTTAACATTTTTAAATGCCGGGTTGCATTATTCAACTGTGTTTAACTTCTGTGCAGCATAAATAGTGATGCAGCCCAGACTCCCAGTGACTTCTGTGATTCTTCATGGCAGGCTGGAGCTAACAAAAAGTAAATGGTACAGGCAGGCAAGAGGCATGAACAGTGGGTGCTGTCATGCTATGAGGGGAAATCAGCTGCGCTGATAGACAGATTTGATCCTCTCTCAATCAGTAGAACATGTGAGACACATTTGACAGAAGTACCGAAAGTAACAAAAATTCTAGTACCCAACTGTTTTTCATGTTCCAGTATCGAAAATTTGTTTTGGTATACCGTGCAACACTAGTGGGTAGCTGGAATAGTGTAAGTACAGTAGTAGCTAGCTTTGAATACAAATGAATGCAAGCCCTCATGTTATTATATTACACATTCCTGACCTAGTTATTATTAGAAGCATCATACATGAATACAGATTCAAATGGTTAAATGTAGTAACACATGTAGTCCGTGTGTTGGTACAAGCACACATGCAGCCACGCGTGTGCGCATACACACCCACTAGTCTCTTGTACTTTCTCTGCTAGAGCCCTCCAGCTGGACTAGGGACTCTGGGGGATGGACTCAGGAAGCGGGTATTGTTTATTTTTGGAGGGGTTTTATTTAGCTTCTCTTCGAGGGAGGGTTGGTGGGAGAGTTGAAATGGAGACGAGGAAAATGTGGTGTCCAGATTGTGGTCTGTATGTGACGGTACTGAACACCAGGCCTTGATCCACTCCTGTATTCCGGCTGTACCAAGGGATAGTGAAGCTGCTACTCTGCCATGTGTGTCTGCTGTTTGTCTACGTTTGTGTGTGTTGAGGCTGATACTAGTACAGATGTAATGTGGTAGGTATCCTTGAGAGAAACAGCCGGTTCTCGTGCCCACTGCCCAAGCCATGAGAAGGGTAGTCTCATGAGCCATACTAAAAGTCTTGCACTAGCTAGTCGTAAGAAAGTCGAGAGAGACTAAATGGCTGATTTCATGAATGCTGAATCGCTGCGGTCTATGGCTGTACAGTATGAATGGGTCCAAGACACTCAAGGGGACTCGTTCCAACCCTCCACAGACACAGCGATTTAAAAACAAGATACAAGGACCAAACATGATTAGATGACACAGAGCAGGCCATCTGTTGAGATCAGGAAATGCACTGGAACTGTTAAGGTCAGGGCAATTACAGATGGGATGGGACTAAAGCAGGAAGTACCAGTGACTCGCTCAATACGGAAGTGGTCAGATGACGAGGATGCTTCGCTACAAGACTGTTTTCCTAACACTGACTGGAATATGTTCAGGGATTCATCCAATGACATTGAAGTATACCACTTCATTCACCGGCTTCATCAATAAGTGCACCAAGACGTCATCCAAACAGTCACCTATCCAAACCAGAAGCCATTGCTTACAATCACAATCTACACTGAGGTAAAAGATAAAGCTGCCGCTTTCAAGGAGCAGGACACTAATCCGGACACTTGTAAGAAATCCCACTATGCCCTCAGACGAAACATCAAACAGGCAAAGCGCAAATACAGGACTAAGATTAAATCCTACTACACCAGCTCTGACGCTCGTCGGATGTGGCAGAGCTTGCAAACTATAAGGGATGACAAAGGGAAACCCAGCTGTGAGCTGCCCAGTGACGCGAGCCTACCAGAGGAGCTAAATGCCTTTTATGCTTGCTTCTGTAGAACCGGACCATGGATCGTCGCCGGAGGCTTCGGACGGTGGATCGTTGCCGGAGGAACCGGACCGTAGATCGTCGCCGGAGGCTCTGGACTGGGAACCCCGGCTGGAGGCTCTGGACTGCAGACCGTCACAAGAGGCTCTGGACCGCAGACCGTCGCAGGAGGCTCTGGACCGCAGAGCATCGCTGGAGGCTCTGGACCGCAGAGCGTCGCTGGAGGCTCTGGACTGCAGAGCGTCACTGGAGGCTCTGGACCGCAGACTGTCGCTGGAGGCACTGGACCTCAGACCGTCGCTGGAGGCTCTGGACCGCAGACCATCGCTGGAGGCTCTGGACCGCAGACCATCGCTGGAGGCTCTGGACCGCAGACCGTCGATGGAGGCTCTGGACCGCAGACCATCGCTGGAGGCTCTGGACCGCAGACCGTCGATGGAGGCTCTGGACCGCAGACCGTCGCTGGAAGCTCTGGACCGCAGACCGTCTCTGGAGGCTTTGGGCCATGGATCATCCCTGGAGGCTCCTGGCCATGGATCATCACTGGAGGCTCCAGGCCATGGATCATCACTGGAGGCTCCAGGCCATGGATCATCACTGGAGGCTCCAGGCCATGGATCATCACTGGAGGCTCCGGGCCATGGATCATCACTGGAGGCTCCGGGCCATGGATCATAACTGGAGGCTTTGTGCGTGGAGCAGGCACAGGACGTAGCAGGCTGGAGACAAGCACTGGAGGCCGGGTGCATGGAGCAGGCACAGGATATACTGGACTGTGGAGGCGCACTGGAGGTCTGGAGCATAGAGCTGGCACAACCCGTCCTGGCTGGATGTTCAATTTAGCCCAGCAAGTGCGGGGCGCTGGCACAGGACGCACTGGGCTGTGAAGGCACACTGGAGACAAGGTGCGTAGAACCGACACACATTGTACCGGAAAGGTTGCACACACCTCAGGGCGAGTGCATGGAGGAGACACAGGACATACCGAACTGAGGAGGCGCACTGGACGCCAGATGTGTGAAACTGGTGCATATGACACCGGACTGGTGTCACGCTCCTCAGCACGCCCACTCTGCAGCGCTCTCAACGCCCACACCTCTCTCCGGAATCTTTCGTCGAGTTCCTCACTCAACTCCCAGACTGGCTCTGGTTCACCTCTCGGCTCCGCGAACCACTCCGTGTGCCCCAGCCCAATTGTTTGGGGGGAGAGCTGCCTCTCGTGCTTCCGTCGTGGTTGTGAACCCCGGAGTCGTCGTTGATCCTCCTTCGCTGCCTCCGCCTGCTTCCATGGCAGGGTCTTGTCTCCTGCCATAAACTCCTCCCATGTCCATGATGTCCTCCACTCCCTTTTCTCCTGGACCCAGGATCCCTGCTCCTCCTGGCCAAGCTGCTTGGTCCTTTGGTGGTGGGATCTTCTGTCACAATCGATTAGAGATGGATTGGACCAAGGTGCAGCGTGGTAAGCGTACATCTTTATTTGATGAACACCAACAAAACAACAAAATATAAACAAACAAAATGTTCTGCAGGCTAAACAGTAACTATACAAAATCAAGATCCTACAAACTAAAGGTGGAAGAAAGGCTGCCTAAGTATGATCCCAATCAGAGACAACAATAGACAGCTGCCTCTGATTGGGAACCATACCCAGCCAACAAAGAAATAGATAAACTAGAATGCCCACCCAAATCACACCTCGACTTAACCAAATAGAGAAATACCGTAGTATACTCAGCAGTAGGCTGAGAGAGGCTGGACTGAGGGCTTGTAGGCCTGTTGAAAGGCAGGTCCTCACCAGACATCACCGGCAACAACTTCACCTATTGGCACACCACCACCGTTGCCGGACAAGACAGGACTGGCAAAAAGTGCTCTTCACTGACAGGTTGCGTTTACTGTCGAAGGAATAAGCGTTACACCGAGGCCTGTACTCTGGAGCGGGATCGATTTGGAGGTGGAGGGTCCGTCATGGTCTGGGTCGGTGTGTCACAGCATCATCGGACTGAGCTTGTTGTCATTGCAGGCAATCTCAACGCTGTGCGTTACAGGGAAGACCTCCCTCATGTAGTACCCTTCCTGCAGGCTCATCCTGACATGACCCTCCAGCTTGACAATGCCACCAGCCATACTGCTCCTTCTGTGCGTGATTTCCTACAAGACAGGATTGTCAGTGTTCTGCCATGGCCAGCGAAGAGCCCGGATGTCAATCCCATTCAGCATGTCAGGAACCTGTTGGATCGGAGGGTGAGGGCTAGGGCCATTCCCTCCAGAAATGTCCAGGAACTTGCAGGTGCCTTGGTGGAAGAGTGGGGTAACATCTCACAGCAAGAACTGGCAAATCTGGTGCAGTCCATGAGGAGGAGATGCACTGCAGTACTTAATGCAGCTAGTGGCCACACCAGCTGCTGACTGTTACTTTTGATTTTGACCCCCCTTTATTCAGGGACACATTATTCCATTTCTGTTAGGCATATGTCTATGGAACTTGTTCACTTTGTCTCAGTTGTTAAATCTTGTTATGTTCATACAAATATTTACACATGTTAAGTTTGCTGAAAATAAACGCAGTTGACAGTGGGAGGACGTTTTTTTTTTTGCTGAGTTTATATAGTGCACTGCATACATACTATAGGAATTGGTCAAAACTAGAGCTCTACACAAACAAACAATATAGTGTTTGGGATGCAACTCATCTCTGAGCAGTGCAATACACCCCTACCTAAGAGTACCTCCATTACCGTGTGTGTGTGTGTCTGTGTGTGTGTGTGTGTATGCGTATGCGTGTTGGTTCACCAAACCTGTGGTATATTTATACAGTGAGCAATGCAGATATTTAGGTTTGGATGACTCCACTGCCGCTATGGTTAGGGCTGGCACGTTTGCTTACAAACGTCACCCAACGCAAACCCACACTTACATTATTCCGAAAAGTCAAAGTATACCTGTGAGGGGAGTCTACCTGGTAGTAGTCGTAGGTTTTTATACGGTACCCCATCTGAGATTTTGTTTGACCATAAGTAAAAAAGGCTACTGGATCCATACTGCAAAACGTGATTAATTTAATTGAGCCATCACAGTTTTACTCCCCACTAGACCTAGAGAGGAGAGGCGAGAGCGAGGGGGAGAAGAGGAAAGGGAGAGTTTGGGGTTCCATCTAAAAGTGATTTAGGCCTCTTTTGAGGAATCAGAGGTATTTTAGCATTTAGCTGTGTTGAATGTTTCGGTTGTTGTCACAGTGGCAAGGACACAGCCATTATGCTGTTCTGGGAGTTGACATGCAGAGTGAGGCAAGATTTGCCTCTAACAGGTCCCTGCTGCATAAACACACAAGCACTCGCACACACACACGTGTATGAGCGTTAGGGCTGACCCTATTTAGTAGACTGGTCGATTGTTTGTTCTACAGGCTTTTGGCCTACTGAGATTTCTTAAAATCGAGCCTTCGCAAAAACATTATTTTTTCATCGTGCACATGGCACCTGTCTGAGTCACACTGGTCTCAGTACAGTGAACTAATCCATTGGTTATATTATTTCAAAATAATGGTGCAACACTAATTAATCTAATATTATTTCATTACAAATGCGTTTTCTCCTGCATTGGATACAGTTGCTGCCCGCGGTTCAGTGCGCCATAGAATTGGAGCCTGTTGCTATGTGCATAATAACAAAGTTAACCAGCATATTGAAATTGAGCCATTTCACAGATTTGGCTGTTTTTAATCTTTGCTATGCTGTAATAAAGCCTTAATAAAACCAATTTTCTAGAACAGACTGGTATTACTTAGAATTTATTTAGTGTTTACAATATTCTTCTGCCTGTTTGTAAGTGTAATCTAACAGCACCTGTTTTTTCACTGATAATATGCACACAGCTCTCGCTCCTATACCCTCCTTTTTCTTGATCTCCTTGTTATTACAATTATTATTATGATCATCATAATAATAAGTAATGTCGTTATCATTAGTAGGCTTTGTATAGTAGCTTTGTATAACCACCATGAAGCTGTAGGCCTAAGAGCGCGTCCTGTTTAGTCTTAATACCGTAATTTACTTGGGCCTATATTTCAATATATAGGCTACTGTATCAATCATTCATTTATTTGTTCATCCCATCACACAGCATGTGAGACATTAATGCTTTGAAGCATTTTATCAATGAAGCATTATAGTTTTAAAATTAAATAACAAAGGGCGCTTTGAATAATTAGCCTAAACAATAGATACATTTCAATTCACAAATGCATGCAACTGTTTTTAGTCTGCTGTAATAAAGCTTTATATATATTTTTGTTTTGTTAGAACAGACTCCCTGGTACACTTATTTGTTTAGTGGTCAGAAAAAAAGTATTATATTGTAATCTAACAGCAACTGTTTAGCATACATAATACTGACTCACCGCTTGTTCCTATACCCTACTTAATGTCAGTTGTTTCAACAACTAAGTAAAATGTTTTCCACAGATCTGAATTCCCCTTTCCCTCCTGGGCAACCAATAAACAATCGCCCGTTTCGAGTTTCTTTTTCACTTCCTCCACATCCATTTTCCTGTCACGTGTTACTATGTTCTGAGTTTGTAATAACCAATTTATTGATGTGATTATGATGGGCTATAGGTCAGGCCCTATTGGTCACGTGCATACAATGCTTACATGGTTCACGTAAAGAGAGCAAGGGTTGAGGGAAAAGGGAATGTTTTTCCTAAACAAATTAAGGATTTCGGTAACAGAACTTTTCAGTCAGAAACGAAATTGCTGAAATTATGTTGCAGCTTCAGCACAGACAGCTCAATAAACATTTTCTGTGCTGTGGTGCCTTTTTGCTGCAGTAGGATGGAGAGTGAGACAACCTGCGCCAGTCACACTGCACTGGCTGTCATTTTTTTTAACACAGTGTGACCATTGGGCTCTTTCTTGAGTCATTTGTGTGTCTTAATTATTTAATCAAACAGTGTGCTTAAAGCATCCGACAAGCTCAGTGCATATGTAGTTAATTTTATTAAAACACATAGGGTGTGTGTCTATATATGGAAAAATAAGTTTAAACATTCCGACTAATCGATTGGTCGAAGAACAGGACGACTCTCGGCCGACCAAGATTTTCTTTAGTCCTGGACAGCCCTAATGAGCATGCACACATACCAAGAGTAAATACACAGACTCAACCATTCACTGACAGACTTACTCAGACACACTCAGAGGGGGTAAGAAAAAGTCCTCACACACATACTGTATGGAGACACGCTCTCACTTCTTACTAAATTCTAAATGACACTGGGCTCTGACAAAGCCTCCAGTGTTTGTGGCGAGAGCCTGTGCCAAGAAAGTAACAGGCTGTATGCCTCCCACTTACTCAGCTAGAGGCCCCAGAGCTAGCTAGTACAGCCATCAACCAGACCTCCCAATTCTAACGCTGTTCTCCCAGCTAAACACTCTCCATTTTACCCCCAGCCTCCCTCTCTTCCACCTGCCAGTCATTAAAAAGCCTCAAAACTAATGTCTACACAATGCTAGTCCTCTCTCATTCTAATCTCTGTTCACCACACACACACACAAAACAGCCACTTTTTAGCCCACACAGTGAATGGATACCCCTCTCCCCATCTTCAATGTGCCATCGTGTCACCCAGGTAATCAGCAAGTGTTTAGTAACAAAGCAGCCCAGAGCTGGAGAGACAGCCTTTGTTTTTTGCCAGCTCCACTTAGAACAGCTCCACTGAGGGGTATGGGAGGAATGTGGAGCCCAGTAGTGGTGTCCCTCTGGGTCTGGTAGCAACGGGGTGGTTGGGGCCCCACAGGTCCAAGTGTGGGTGGAGAGGATTGGGGAGAGGGGGTTTAATATGTAGACAGGTTCAATTGTGTCAGTTGGTGCTGGGCAGTGGCCAAGCGGCATTCTGGGGGTTTTCAGGCTGTTGGATGGTTAGATTGGCAGTTCTCCCGGGGTTGTGATAATGAGTGCCATGTTTGACAGGCCTAACAGGGCCCAGATGGGCCGTGGGGACAGACATGGATCCCCCCTCAGGTTTAATATGCCCCAGCCCCACTAGATGTATGATGTCTGTGTGATATAAAGCAGTTAAGCCAGTTGATAGAAAAACCCAGTGTGCAGATGGGTGAGAAAAAAATCTGTTATGTATTAAATGAGAGTTGTATCACACACACACACACACACACAGGAGAAAGCTTGACCACATTCCATCCCCTCGCAAGAAGAATTTTGTTCATGCAGGGTATTTTATTTTATTTTTAAAAAGACACACAGACCATTAGCAGATGGGTATACTGTACACCCCTGTGCATAGTACACGTGTGGGGCCTGGGTAACAGCCTGGTCTTGTGTGTGTGTGTGTGTGTGTGTGTGTGTGTGTGTGTGTGTGTGTGTGTGTGTGTGTGTGTGTGTGTGTGTGTGTGTGTGTGTGTGAGAAATAGAGTGAGAGAACAGGCCTGCTAATGCATTAACGGAAGGGATTCATACCATTTTCTCACTTGATCAATTACATTTTTGCAGTTTGTACGTATGCTAAAGGCTAAAGCTGCTGCTTTCAAGGAGCAGGACGCTTATAAGGAATACTGCTATGCCCTCCCGACGAAATATTAAACAAGCAAAGCGTCAATACAGGACGCGGATCGAACTCCACTACAAATCCTCACTGTGGTAGGGCTTGCAAACTATCACAGATTAAAAAGGGAAACCCAGCCAATAGCCGCCCACTGACGCGAGCCTACCAGATGGGCTAAATGCCTTCCATGCTCGCTTCGAGGAAAGCAACACTGAACCATGCGTTAGAGCACCAACTCTTCCAAACGACTGTGTTCACGCTCTCCGTAACCGATGTGAGTCCTTTAAACAGATTAAAATTCACAAGGAGGGCCTCCCGAGTGGTGCAGCAGTCTAAGGCACAGCATCGCAGTGCTAGCTGCGTTACTACAGATCCTGGTTTGATACCAGGTTGTGTCGCAGCCGGCCTGCGACCGGGAGATCCATGAGGCGACACACAATTGCCCAACGTCGTCCTGGCTAGGGGAGGGTTTGGCCAGCCGGGATGTCCTTGTCCCATCGCGCTCTAGCAACTCCTGTGGCGGGCCGGGCGAGACTGTAACTACCAATTTGGATGTGACGAAATTGGGGAGATAAAATAAAGATTCACAAGAAGGATTACCAGGTTGCATATTCAGAACATACACTGAGCAGCTAGCAATTATCTACACGGACATTTTCAACATTTCTTCCTGACCCAGTCTGTAATACCTACATGTTTCAAGCAGACCACCATAGTCCCTGTGCCAAAGTATGCCAAGGTAACCTGTCTAAATGACTACCGCCCCGTAGCTCTCACATCTGTAGCCATGAAATACTTTGAAAGGCTGGTCATGGCTCACATCAACATCACCTGCCCAGAAACCCTAGACCCACTCCAATTTGCATACGGCCCTAACAGATTCATAGATGATGCAATCACTATTGCACTCCACACCGTCGTTTCCCACCTGGACAAAAGGAACACCTACGTGATAATGCTGTTCATAGACTGCATCTCAGCCTTCAACACCATAGTTCCCTCCAAGCTCATCACTAAGCTAATGTCCCTGGGACTGAATATCTCCCTCTGCAACTGGATCCTGGACTTCCTGTCGGGTCGCCCCCAGGTAGTGAGGGTAGGCAACAACACATCCCCCACGCTGACCTCAACAGGGGGGGGGGGCCCTCAGGAGTGCGTGCTTAGTCCCCTCATGTACTCCCTATTCACCCACAACTGCGAGGCCGCTCACGACTCTAAACAAATCACATTTTATTAGTCACATGCGCCGAATACAACAGGTATACAACAGGAATAGAACAGGACCTTACAGTGAAATGCTTACTTATGAGCCCCTAACCAACAATGCAGTTTAAAAAAATATGGATAAGAATAAGAAATTCAAGTAATTAATGAGCAGCAGTAAAATAACAATAGCGAGACTATATACAGGGGGGTACCGGTACAGAGGTGATGTGCGGGGGCACCGGTTAGTAGAGGTATATGTACATGCACAGTAGCTAGAGTTTCTAAAGTGACTATGCATAGATAACAACAGAGAGTAGCAGTGGCGTAAAATGGGGGTGAAATGCAAATAGTCTGGGGAGCCATTTGATTAGGTGTTCAGGAGTCTTATGGCTTGAGGGTAGAAGCTTTTTAGGGCCTTCCTCTGACACCGCCTGGTATAGAGGACATGGATGGCAGGAATGTACTGGGTCGTTCACCATCAAGTTTGTTGATGACAGGATGGTGGTGGGCCTGATCACCAACGACGATGAGAGAGCCTATAGGGAGGAGGTGAGAGACCTGGCAGTGTAGTGCCAGGACAACAACCTCTCCCTCAACGTGGGCAAGAGAAAGGAGCTTATTGTGGACTACAGGAAATGGATGGCCGAACACGGCCCGATTCACATAGACAGGGCTGTAGTGGAGCTTCATGTTCCTCCACATTTCGAAGGACCTATCATGGTCCTCACACACCAACACAGTCGGAAAGAGGACACGACAATGCCTCTTCCCACTCAGAAGGCTGAATTATTTTTTACCGTGGGCCCTCAGATCCTCAAAGTGAAACACCTGCACAATTGAGAGAATCTTCACTGACTGCATCACACCTTGGTATGGCAACTGCTCTTCATCCGATTGCAAGGCACTACAGAGGGTAGTACATCACTGGGGTCAAGCTCCCTGCCATCCAGGACCTCTATACAAGGCGGTGTCAGAGAAATGGCTTAAAAAAAATTGAAGACTCCAGCCACCGAACTCATACTGCTACCGCACGGCAAATGGTACCGGAGCGTGAAGTCTGGGACCAAAAGGCTCCTGAACAGCTTCAACCTCCAAACCATAAGACTGCTAAATAGTTAATCAGATGGACTATCTTTTGGCATTAACTCTTTTTGACTATGCACCTGAACTGGTCTCTACCCACACATAACATGTCCACACAGGCACACATTCGCCACATTCATCACATATGCTGCTGCTACTGTCTATTCAGAAAGTATTCAGACCCCTTGACTCTTTCCACTTTTTGTTACGTTACAGCCTTACACACAATACTCCGTAATGACAAAGCAAAAACACATTTTTTTTATTTTGTGGAAATGTATACAAATGTTAAACTCACATTTAACGTAAGTATTCAGATTCTTTACTCAGTAATTTTGTTGAAGCACCTATGGCAGCGATTACAGCCTTGAACCTTCTTGGGTATGACGCTACAAGCTTGGCACACCTGTATTTGAGGAGTTTCTCCCATTCTTCTCTGCAGATCCTCTCAAGCTCTGCGAAGTTGGATGGGGAATGTCTCCTCACAGCTATTTTCAGGTCTCTCAAGAGATGTTCGATCGGGTTCAAGTCTGGGCTCTGGCTGGGCCACTCAAGGACATTCAGAGACTTGTCCCGAAGGCACTCCTGCGTTGTCTTGGCTGTGTGCTTTAGGGTCATTGTCCTGTTGGAAGGTGAACCATCGCCACAGTCTGAGGTCCTGAGCGCTCCAGAGCAGGTTTTCATCAAGGATCTCTCTGTACTTTGCTCCGTTCATCTTTCCCTCAATCCTGACAAGTCTCCCAGTCCCTGTTACTGAAAAACATCCCCACAGCATGATGCTGCCACCACCATGCTTCACCGTAGGGAGGGTGCCAGGTTTCCTCCAGAAGTGACGCTTGGCATTCAGGCAAAAGAGTTCAGTCTTGGTTTCATCGAACCAGAGAATCTTGTTTCTCATAGTCAGTCCTTTAGGTGCCTTTTGGCAAACTACAAGCGGGCTGTCATGTGACTTTAACTGAGGAGTGGCTTCCATCTGGCCACTCTACCATAAAGGCCTAATTGGTGGAATGCTGCAGAGATGGTTTTCCTTCTGGAAGGTTCTCCCATCTCCACAGAGGAACTCTGGTGCTCTGTCAGTGACCATTGAGTTCTTGGTCACCTCCCCGACCAAGGACCTTCTCGGCGGCCAGCTCTAGGAAGGGTCTTGGTGGTTCCTAACTTCTTCCATTTAAGAAAGATGGAGGCAACTGTGTTCTTGGGAACCTTCAATGCTGCAGACATATTTTGGTACCCTTCCCCAGATTCTGTACCTCGACACAATCCTGTCTCGGAGCACTACAGACAATTCCTTCAACCTCATGGCTTGGTTTTTGCTCTGGCATGCACTGTTGGGATCTTATATAGACAGTTGTTTGCCTTTCCAAATCATGTCCAATCAATTGAATTTACCACAGGTGGACTCCAATCAAGTCGTAGAAACATCTCAAGGATGATCATTGGAAACAGGATGCACCTGAGCTCAATTTCAAGTCTCATAGCAAAGTGTCTAAATAATAAGGTATTTCTGATTTTTATTTTTGATACATTTGCAAAATGTTATAACCTGTTTTCGCTTTGTCACTCTGTATTGTGTGTGGATTGAGGAAAATGTTTTATTGAATCAATTTTTGAATAAGGCTGTAACTTTCTGAATACTTTCCGAATGCGCTGTTTCTTGTTTACCCCTACCTATATGTACAGATCTACCTCAATTTCCTTGTAACCCTGCACATCGAATCAGCACTGGTACCCCAAGTATGTAGTCAAGCTATCATTTATAATTGTGTATTTATTCCTTGTGCTACTATTTTTTTCCCTATTGTTTTTATTGTATTCTGAATTGTTAGGAAGGGTCTGTAAGTAAGTATTTCACTGCTATTTAAATCTTATTTTTATTTGATATATAACCTCCATCCATCTCTCTCTCGCTCCTCCCTCTCTCTTAATCTGTCTCCCTCTATCCATCCCCCTCTCTCTCCCACACACCAGGCGGAGACGCCTACGGACGGTCCAGAGGTGGGCCACAGTTCCTTCCACCAGCAATACTGGCTGGACGGCCGCATTGTGGCAGTTGGGGTGGTGGACATCCTGCCCACTTGTGTGTCCTCCGTCTACCTGTACTACCACCCCGACTTCACCTCTCTATCGCTGGGTTCCTACTCTGCACTCAAGTCAGTGGGGATATAGCTGTGGATCTAGCTCCACATCTGGCAGTGCTCTTTTCTTTTTTACCCCTTTTTTACTCTTCCCTTTCTGCCTGATTTGTCACTCCTCTCCTTGTCTCTTTCTGTTATTGGGAGACATGTTCACATTGCCTAAGCAAGTGAAATAGATAAACAAAAGAGAAGTAAACAATAAAAATCAACAGTAAACATTAATCTCACAAACATTCCAAAGGAGTAGAGACATTTCAAATGTCATATTATGGCTATATACGATGTGCAAATAGTTAAAGTACAAAACTGAAAAGAATAAATATAAATATGGGTTGTATTTACAATGGTGTTTGTTCTTCACTGGTTGCCCTTTTCTTGAGGCAACAGGTCACAGATCGTGCTGCTGTAATTGCACACTGTGGTATCAATAGCAAGGCTATGCTCACTGAATCTGTACATACTGAAAGTTTTCCTTAAGTTTTGGTCAGTTGCGGTGGTCAGGTATCCTGTCACTGTGTACTCTGTTTTTATTTTAATTTTACCTTTGTTTAACCAGGTAGGCAAGTTGAGAACAAGTTCTCATTTACAACTGCGACCTGGCCAAGATAAAGCAAAGCAGTTCGACACATACAATAACACAGAGTTACACATGGAGTAAAACAAACATACAGTCAATAATACAGTACAAAAACAAGTCTATATACAATGTGAGCAAATGAGGTGAGATAAGGGAGGTAAAGGCCACGATGGCGAAGTAAATACAATATAGCAATTAAAAACACTGGAATTGTAGATTTGCAGTAGGTGAATGTGCAAAGTAGTAATATTGGGGTGAAAGTAAATAAAATAAATAAATAAATACAGTAGGGGTAATTGTTTGGGCTATTTACAGATGGGCTATGTACAGGTGCAGTGATCTGTTTAGGGCCAAATAGCATTCTAGTTTGCTCAGTATTTTTGTTGATTCTTTTCAATGTGTCAAGTAATTCTCTTTTTTTTTCTCAAGATTTGGTTGGGTCTAATTGTGTTGCTGTCCTGGGGCTCTGTGTAGTCTGTGTTTGTGAACACAGAGCCCCAGGACCAGCTTGCTTAGGGGACTCTTCTCCAGGTGCATCTCTCTGTAGGTGATGGCTATGTTATGGAAGGTTTGGGAATCGCTTCATTTTAGGTAGTTGCAGAATTTAACGTCTCGTTTCTGGATTTTGATCATTAGTGGGTATCGGACTAATTCTGCTCTGCCTGCATTATTTGGTGTTTTACGTTGTACACAGAGGATATTTTTGCAGAATTCTGCATGCAGAGTCTCAATTGGGTGTTTGTCCCATTTCTTTGTTGAATTCTTGGTTGGTGAGCGTACCCAAGACCTCACAACCTTAGTGGAATGGGTTCTATAACTGATTCAAGTATTTTTTTAGCCAGATCCTAATTGGTATGTTGAATTTCATGTTCCTTTTGATGGCATAGAAGGCCTTTCTTGCCTTATCTTTCTGATCATTCACAGCTTTGTGGATGTTACCACTCTCTCTCTCTTTCCCTTCCTCACCCACTCTCTCACTCCTATGTTTTTCCTCATCATCCCTGATCCCCATTTCTCTCTTATTTATTCCCTTTTCTCCTTCTTCCCCATTTACCCTTCTCTCTCTGTTTCTCAGTCTATCGCTCTCTTGAGGTAATACCTGACTAGGTAGCTAAATACTCCTCTAGTCTGTCATGATGCAGTTTGTGCACTCACTCACTCACCCACTCACACACACTCTCTCACTGCACACACACATCTGCCGCTTCCTGTAAAGTGTAACCCAATAATGTGAGAAAGCTTTTAAAAACTATTTCTGCATACAGTGGTTCTTCCTTTAAAAGTTGCGTCATACCGCAGCACAGCTTGCGGGCTGCCGCAAAATTCTATGGCATGTTATTTAAGTGTCAGCCATTGTTGCCACCAATGGTAGTTAGTGCTAGTTTGCCCACCAAAAGGCATCTTTGAGAAGCTAAGTTATTGAAATGACATGGAGATGTAGGCTTAAGTGTCAAAGGGAGCCTTGAATAGAACAGATTATATGGGATTGCTTTTTAGAAATGTAGTTTAATTAATTTTATAAATATTATATCTTTATATTCCAAGAAAAACGAAAATGCAGTTCGTACTGTAGCTGTTTTAGCGTAACTTACTTCTTGGCATGAAGACCTACTTAAATATACAGTACATCAATCAATCGCTCATTAATTTGTGCATGTCATCACACAGCCTTCTAGGCAGAGTTGCTAAGAAAAAGCCATATCTCAGACTGGCCAATAAAAATAAAAGATTAAGATGGGCAAAAGAACACAGACACTGGATAGAGGAACTAAGCCTAGAAGGCCAGCATCCCGGAATCGCCTCTTCACTGTTGACGTTGAGACCGGTGTTTTGTGGGTACTATTTAATGAAGCAGCCAGTTGAGGACTTGTGAGGCGTCTGTTTCTCAAACACTCTAATGTACTTGTTCTCTTGCTCAGTTGTGCACCGGGGCCTCCCACTCCTCTTTCTATTCTGGTTAGAGCCCGTTTGCCCTGATCTGTAAAGGGGATAGTACAGAGCGTTGTACGAGATCTTCAGTTTCATGGCAATTTCTCGCATTGGATAGCCTTCATTTCTCAGAACAAGAATAGACTGACAAGTTTCAGAAGAAAGTGCTTTGTTTCTGGCCATTGTGAGCCTGTAATCAAACCCACAAATGCTGATGCTCCAGATACTCAACTAGTCTAAGGAAGGTCAGTTTTATTGCTTCTTTAATTGGAACAGCAGTTTTCAGCTGTGCTAACATAATTGCAAAAGGGCTTTCTAATTATCAATTATCCTTTTAAAATGATAAACTTGGATTAGCTAACACAACGTGCCATTGGAACACAAGAGTGATGGTTGCTGATAATGGGCTTCTGTACGCCTATGTAGATATTCCATTAAAAATCAGCCGTTTCCAGCCACAATAGTCATTTACAACATTAACAATTTCTTCACTGTATTTCTGATCAATTTGATGTTATTTTAATGGACAAAAAATGAACTTTTCTTTCAAAAACAAGGGCATTTCTAAGTGACTCCAAACTTTTGAACGGTAGTGTACGTACTGTATTCTATACTATTCTACTGTATCTTAGTCTCTTTAATGTTTACACATCTTGCATTGCTCATTTCGTATGTATTTACTGTATTCTATATTATTCTACTGTATCTTAGTCCATGCCGCTCTGACATTGTTCGTCCATATATGTATATACTAATTCCATTATTTACTTAGATTTGGGTGTATTTGGTATATGTTGTGAAATTGTTAAATATGACTTGTTACTGTCGGACATACTTGCACTGTCGGACATATAGAAGCACAAGCATTCCGCTACACCCGCAATAACATCTGCTAAACGTGTATGTGACCAATAAAATGTGATTTGATTTTATAGCCTTAAGGAGGCCCTGGAAAAGCAGACCAGTGCTATGGAAAAAAAACTCCATGTTGTTTACATACACCACATCCTAGTTGTTTGATTTCACTTCATAAGACTTCCTCTGTCAAAAAAGACACTTTTCTACTCTGCGCCGTACATTCTGAAGTGTGTGCGTGTGGGGGGGGGGGGGGGGGGGGGGGGGGAGTATATAGAAGGGATAGTGTGTGTGTGTTGAGGTCTTGGGGTGTTCCATGGGGAATGTGTTCAGGTGTGATTCTGTGTTATCAACAGGAGAGGGGGATGTTGAGAGGTTCCCCTGATGAGAGTCACCAAGAAGAAGGGGGGAGGGGGATAAAGAGGGATTGAAGGAGTGGACATTGTTCCTGAGGCACTGTTGTCCAAAAGGCAGCTGGTGTCCGGCATTGAGGTGATTTTGTGTGTTGGCATGTGCGTGCATACACAAGTGTGTGTGTGAGTACATGCGTGTGACTGTATTAGTGAAAATGTGTGATTATGTTTAATTTGGTTTTGTAAAAAATAACTTGTTTTGTGTCTAGGTCTGGGCTTTGTTTGTTTATTTATGGGTTAAAGTCTATCTGGACTGAGTGTTTGCATGAGTGCATGTGCGTGGGTGGGTGCACATTTGTGTGCGTTTGTGCTTAGCCCTACACAGTTAGGTTCTCAGTCTGAGCTGAAGCTCAGCACTGCAGTGTGCATTAATATGTAGCAGGGCTCTGTGTAGAGAGAGAGAGAGAAGCGGGGGCCTAGATAATTGGCTTGTTTTGTAGTGTCAGATCCCTGAAGAGGGGATAATGGCTGGCTCAAGCTGCTGCCACGGGGGTTAGGGGGGGTGGGGAGGGGGGCACTTTTTGTGAACGGGCCCCTTACCTCTCCTGATCCTCCGCATTCAACCCCCGGTCAGCCTTTGTGGTGAGGGGATGGGAACCCAGGAACCTGGCAGCTAACCGGCTGACCTTCTCGCACCTCTCTCCTAGCCCCCTTTCTCTCGTCACCCCCCACCCCCCTTTTCACCTTCTCATCCCCCCCTAGACTTTTATATTCTTCTTTCAGTCTGTTTGGGTCTCTTTGTGCACACCCCTTTTTATTTCCCAGTGCATCTATTTTATTTAACTTTTTTTTCCGCTCTTGAGAAAAGTGGAAGAAAAGAAGCTCTCACTCTTCATTTAAGAGGGTGAAAGAAAGAGGGATGGAAGGAAGAGTGAAACAAAAGGTGGAGAAAAGGAGTGGAATTTAGTTATGGAAAAGGGAAGGAAATAGAAGCGAGAGAGAAAGCGAGGGAGGAAAATAGGCTTAAAATAAAAGGATGCAATTAATGAAAGAACGATAAAGTAAATAAAGAAAGAAAGACATTTACTGTATTAGGGGATGTTGTATAAAAATCTCCCAATGATTTAGTCTTTGTAAACATGCTCCTTTGCCTTATTGTCTACCTTCCCACTCTCAATATTTCAATGGCTTTGGAAGGCAAGGCATGTTTTTGACCAATGAAATGTGAACACTGGAGAAACTAACTGCATTCTTTAATATAGTCATTGGCTGCTTCCCAAATGGCACCCCAGGGGCCCTGTCCACTCTGACTGCTTGTACTAAACTCACAGAATACAATGCAGTAGATAATAAACTTTCAATTTCTGTGAGAAACTTCTATTTATCCTCTGAAAATAGAATGATGTTAGCCAATATTGTATCTGTTTAAACATCTCGCTCTTTTCTCCAGGGAGGTCACCTTCACCGGGCATCTCCAGAAAGTGTCCCCCAAGCTGTGCTACTACTACCTGAGCTTCTATATCCACTCCTGCCCCAAGATGCGATACAAGGCACAACACGTTTCCTTTGTCATCTAATGAAGTTCGATCCTATACTCTGCTATGCTCTACTCCACTCTGTTCTACTCTATGTCCTACACCACCTTACCCAACCCTGTCCCAGTGACTTATCCAAAGAAGGAGAGAATACATCTGCATGAATGTACAGCGGTATCATTGTGATTTTTTTTGTCATTGATCTACACAAAATACTCAAATGTTAAAGTGAAGAGAACATTTTACAAATGTTTACATACTATTACAAAACGTAAAGAATCTATATAGCCATTGCATAAGTATTCACCCCATTTGTCTACACAAGCCTAAATTAGTTTAGGAGTAAAAGATTGGCTTAACAAATCACATAATAAGTTACATGGACTGTGAAATAATAGGGATTGACATGATTTTTGTCCCCCATACATACAAATCAAATCAAATTGTATTTGTCACATGCGCCGAATACAACAGGTGTAGGTAGACATTAATTACAGTGATATGCTTACTTACAAGCCCTTAACCCTTAACCAACCAGTTTTAAGAATAATTTTGCACGCCCAATTTTTCAGTTTTTGATTTGTTAAAAAAGTTTGAAATATCCAATAAATGTCGTTCCCCTTCATGATTGTGTCCCACTTGTTGTTGATTCTTCACAAAAAAATACAGTTTTATATCTTTATGTTTGAAGCCTGAAATGTGGCAAAAGGTCACAAAGTTCAAGGGTGCCGTATACTTTCGCAAGGCACTGTATGTTTAAACATGGTCAAGTTAATAATTATTCATTGAATGATGTATTAAACCACCCAGTCACAACAAAGATAGTCGTCCTTCTGAGCTGAGCTGCAGGACAGGAAGGCAACTGCTCAGTGATGTCACCATTAGGCCAATGGTGATTTTAAAAAGACTACAGAGTTCATTGCTGTGATGGCAGAAAATGAGGATAGGTCAACAACATTGTAGTTACTCCACGATAATGACCTAAATGACAGAGTGAAAAGAAGATTACAAATATACAGAGTAAAAATATTCCAAAACATGCATCCTGTATGCAACAAAGCACTAAAGAGAACACGGCAACACAGTTTTTGGCATAAATGCAATGCATTATGTTTGTACCAAGCTCTTAGATTTAACCAGAAAGAATAGAAGCTGTAATGACTGCCAAAGGTGATTCTAACATGTATTGACTCAGGGGTGTTAGTACTTATGAACAGTGCATTCGAAAAATATTCAGACCCCTTAACTTTTTCCACATTTTGTTAAGTTACAGCCTTATTCTAAAATTGACGAATACATTTTTAAAAATCATCATTCTACACATGTTACATAATGACAGAGCGAAAACAGACCCTTTGTTATGAGACTCGAAATTGAATGGAGACACCTGTGGTAGGTCTTGATGCCCCCCTAGACTCCACTCCGCCCCCTCCTTACCTCTCTGGCCAGTCGCTACAGCGATCTGTTTCTCTCACTAAAACCCCAGTACATTCAGACGGACATGTTCCTGAAAGCCCTATTCTGGCCTCTTGGAGAGCTCTTCCTCCTCTCCTTTTTCTTCCTCTCCCTCCTTTCCTTAGTCTCTCCCTCCTCTGTGTTATTCTAGGTGCAAGGGCCTCAACGGGGAGAGAGAAGTCACAACTAGTTCCCTGGTTCTCTTTTTCCCTCTCATTTTCACTCCCCTTCTTTTTATATTTCCCCCCTCCTTGCTACACTGACCCCAGGCGTCTGACTGAAAAGCCAGAAGCTGGAGCATTTAGCTTTATTCTCTACTCCTCTGTCTTTCAGTGAGCTCCTTAACTGAGGAGCAAGGCTCTGGGCCAGAGCCATATTTATATATAGCTTTGCTCTTGTCCATACAATGTGTAACAACAGCCCATTACTTATATGAGAGCTGTGTGTTCTCACTCTGTGCTGTTACTATTCTCACTCTGTGTGCAGAGTTGCTACTGCACTTTAACTTAAGACAGCCACTGTAGAAGCCCTATGCCTCACAACTCCCAGTTGAGGTAGAAACATACTCGCATACTCAACTTAAACCAATAATCAGAGGGTTGTGGATTCAAGGCCCGGCCAGGACATCTCTGGAACATGAACAGAACATCATGTCAGCCATTCCATTGGTAAAGCCATGTGATTCCAGCAGCGAGGGGCTAAGTGCTAAAACAGGTGTGTGCGTGCTACAGAGGCAGGGTGCAGTGTGTTGGCAGACACACACACATACAGCGAGACAGACAGGGAATCGATTAGACCAGAACAGCTGATACATATACAGTAAAGGGAGGGAGGAATTGAGGGAGAGAAGCAAATCATGTAAATAAAAGTGATGGACTGGCTCAGTGCAGATAGGGGGAGTGAGGGATGGAGAGAGGGAAAAGGAGCAAGTAGGGGAGAGCAGACTGGGCTGCTAGAGCCATTAGCGGTTGAGGGAAAGGTCAGTGGAGATGGCTACTGTAACTCAGCAACATGAGGAATAGTATGTGTGAGACACACACATTAGGGCCTGGACAATACCAGTATCGTGCTAATCTTTCGTGTCGTGGCAAGGAAACAAAACACTAAGTGGATTTAACTTATTTAGGAAAACAGCCTTAATGTTGGAAACAAACATCATTATGTTTGAGATTGAGTCAAATGTATTTAGTTTCCAAGCTATAGCACACTATTTTACATACAGTAGCATTGTCGGTGTGTGTGTGTGAGTGTGTGTGTTTGCGTATCTGCGCTGTGTGTGTGTTTGGGTTCCTCTGCGGGGTTGTAAGCGTAGAATCCCAAATACACTTTTGTGTCAGTCGCGTCTATTACTACATTTTCCTGCCCCTCCCCTTCTTGCCCCATCTATTTGATTTTTGGGGAGGGGGGCATTCACTCACTACCTTATTTACCTCGCCCTATTTTACCCCAGGGAGTGACGGAGCTGGGGTGACAAGGTTGCCCAGTTCCCACATTGTCACACACACTCGAAACACACACTCAAAATACATTCCCACAGTTTCCCATTACGGGTTTATTTGCATAAGTCACCAAACTAGCCCATTTAATGTGCAGACGCCGTTTGTGAGATTTGTTTTGGTCACAAGATGTCCCTGTCAGAAGTCCCGGCAGGACAATGTGCTTGCGTTGTGTATCCCCTGGCTCAGGCAATTTATAAACTTGATCTCCACTAAAAAGCATCTAGATATTATCTCCAATTTCTTTTAGACGAGTATTTTGTTTTCAACAGCGGAGATTTGTATAAACCTTGCTCTGTCATTTGCAACATTCTTTCAATATCGAAATTTGATCTCTAGCTGTTCCAAAGTAATGAATGAGTCGGGGCGAGGCAGACCGCTTTTCTCAGCTTGACAGAATTATGAATGGTGTTTTTTACATTGGATAAAAGTACAGATTCAGAGCAACAAAATGGTATATCATACACTACAGTTGAAGAACAATAGGAATGTAATTCTAATTTAAAAGTTTATAAACTTGTCACCTAAATTTTGAGAAAATTGTCCCTGAATATTTTTGGTAAATCTACTGGTGAGCTCTTCTTGGTCTATTCCCATTCAGCATCGTTTACACCCTCTTAAGCCTTAGCCCCACCCTTATCTTTAAGGATTCACGTGTGAAGCCATGTACTAAACAACCAAACATTTCAAGACTAAAGGCTGATTTATACTACGGGTTAGAGGTCGACTGATTATGATTTTTCAACGCCGATACCGATACCGATTATTGGAGGACCAAAAAGGCCGATACCGATTAATCGGCCGATTTAAAACATATTTTATTTGTAATAATGACAATGTCGTGTCTTTACTATCATTAACTGAAGACTGATAGTTTTTATCAAAGATTCTCTGTAATTAGTTACTATGCGATCAACTGATTAATCACGTAACTAATTAACTATGAAATAGGGGCACCAAGGAAAAATATTCAGATTACAAAGTTATCATTTTCTAAAATAACTTTTCAGATATTGTATCTGATCAATTAGTCTTTGAATTAATGAATTATTTACTTTACCTCATGTTAGTCTCATTCCAAACGTCGCAAATTGTTGGTTATCTGCACGAACCCAGTCTTCACTATGAGTCATTCATACATCAATTGTCTTAATTTATTTATTACTAACTAAGTAATTCACAGAAATGCATAAACAAACAAACAAAGGTAAATGTAATGATAGGAAAATGTGCCCTAGTGCGCCGAACCGGCGTGGCGGCTTGTTAGACAAAGGGGAAATGAGGGGGGTCGACTAAGAAGTCACTACAGAGTGATAATTATAACAATTAAAATGCTAATCCTTTACATATGAACGCTCACTCATTCGGGAACAATTGCAATCAATATATATATTTACGCTCAGTGTGTCGTCTTGATCGCTGGTGAAAAGTTTGTCTTTCGTAGAATTGTTCGTCTCTCTCCCTCTCTCTCTGTCTCTGTCTTGGTTAGAGGGGATAGTTCAAAGTGACATTCGTTATAGAATGGATGTTTCGGTGGTTGTCGCTCTTCGCGTTCAATGATACCGAATTCCTAGCTGCAGACTAGTAATTAATATCAAAGACTTGTTCTTATTCTGTCAGTATCGATAGTCTAAGAGTTTAACCACGCGGTATGGTTAAAAGATTCAGCAATGGTCTGCAACCTTTGTTCCCCTCCTAATGGAGAAAAACATGGTCTAGTGATAATTTCTCAAAGTTGGGTTTTATTCGGAATGGCAGAAGAGAGCTGTCCCAGGATGTCTTACCCTAACTGGGCTCAGGGGCGGTCCTCTGATTTAGTTCAAATCCAATTTCCTTTTTGAGTTTTCCTTCATTAAACAGTCCAAAATCACATTGTAAAATTGTGTAAACAGTATCATAGTCACTCATTCATCTTATACAACAATTAGATGTAAACCTTTTATCTGGGGCTATTATATAAACAGCATTACGGGGCGGCAGGGTAGAGAGTTGGACTAGGAACCGGAAGGTTGCAAGTTCAAACCCCCTAGCTGACAAAGTACTAATCTGTCGTTCTGCCCCTGAACAGGAAGTTAACCCACTGTTCCTAGGCCGTCATTGAAAATAAGAATGTGTTCTTAACTGACTTGCCTGGTTAAATTAAGGTAAAATTAAAAAAATTAAAATGTGGCCACAGCGTCTCTCTTGAGCTTCCCAAGTTGTGACAAACGGACCAGTTTGTAGCTGGATTCTTCACCCATCTTTTACACTTTCTCTGGAACATGAAATTTGTTCATACCTCAAATTCTGTGAGGTGGAAGGATTGCAGGCGAAAACTGAGGAAAATCAAACCAGGAAGTGGCTTCTATTTTGAGAGCTCCATGTTCCATAGCCTGCCTTCGGTCCATTTAAAGGGATATCAACCAGATACATTTTCCTATCACTTCCTCAAGGTGTCAACAGTCTTTAGACATCATTTCAGGCTTTTATTTTGAAAAATTAGCGAGAAAGACAACATCGCGTCGGTGGATAGCTGGGTGTTCCCATGAGTTTTGCTCGCGCAACACAGTGGGGCAGCCATTGACTCTCCATCTCCTACTGAAAAAGATGGTGTCGGTTGATATAATATTGATTATATATTTTAAAAACCTGAGGATTGATTATAAAAAACGTTTGACATGTTTCTGTGGATTTATGGATCTATTTGGAATTTACGTCTGCGTTCTCGTGACCGCTCGAGCCTGTGGATTTCTGAACATAACGCGCCAAACAAATGGAGGTATTTTTTATATAAAAATAATCTTTATGGAACAAAAGGAACATTTAATGTGTAACTGGGAGTCTCGTGAGTGAAAACATCCGAAGATCAAAGGTAAGCGATTAATTTTATTGCTTTTCTGATTTTCGTGAACAAGCTACTTTGATGCTAGGTGTTCATAATGTTTTGTCTAGTGATCGAGAAACTTAGACAAACGCTTGGATTTCTTTCGCTGTAAAGCATATTTTCAAAATTCTGACACGACAGGTGGATTAACAGAGTGCTAAGCTGTGTTTTGCTATATTGCACTTGTGATTTCATGAATATAAATATTTTTAGTAATATTATTTGAATGTGGCGCTATACAATTCAGCGGTTGTTGATGACAATTATCCCACGAAAGGGATGGGTAGTGTCAAGAAGTTAAGACATGTAGCTAGCTAGCTAAACAATGAACCATAATTCAAACTCATAACGTTACTACCCTGCACGAATCTGCAGGTAGCTAACCAATCAGGTTCAATGTTAGCTAGCTAACATTAGGCTGTAACTAGCAATGCAAATGGTTCTGAGATATGAATGATATTACTACACAGATCATACATGTAATGTTAGCTAGCGAGCCAGCTAACTTTAGCTAGCTACCTAACAGTATGCTTTAACTTGAAATAAAAACAACTTTCTGACAAAATTAGAAACGCGTAATATCTGAAAATGTAGCTAGCTAGACTATTTTACCCGGATACATGGATGGGCGCTTCTCCCTCTGTCACGGATGCCATGGTTGCGCTTAGTTTGAAGATGTAATCCGGAAACAGGTGTTTTATACAGCCTTCTGTGTGTTCTCTTTTCGACTCCCTCTGCATATTTGCAATCAAAGGCCAGAATTTTCTCCATATCCTTAGTGTCATATATACACATATTCATATACATAGCTCATATATCAAGCACATATATTAAGCCGCCTGACTCAAGTCATTGCACGCACCCCTGTCAAAACAGGAAGCACCCTACCCCCAGCCATAAACTGCCAGTTTCAGTTCCCCCTATTTCACGCTTCCTTGACACACAAACATTTCATGAGCACTGCACACTCACACTCCACCCCCCTCTACTTTCGGGTGCCAAGAGCAGAGGACTCTGCTGTGCACCATTGGGGCTCCTGCTCTGGCTGGAGCAGGCCCGCCTCCAACTCTTCGGGACCAGTCAGAAGACCACCACGACAAGACTCCACCTACATTATTCCATGTATATAATCTGCTACAACCTTTGTCTAGGTCCCTTTTTCAGCTAACTCCTTCTGAGCTATATGAATCAGGTCCGTGCACGTTAAACTGCAGGACAAGATATCTTTTGACTCAATAAACTGCCTTTTTGTTACAACTGAAATCCACTCTGTCCAGCGTCCATGATTTGGTCTCACTCTCCTGTAGTTAATCATCAACATTAGCCATCATACTTTAATTCCACTGGGCCTACCACAGATTTCAAAACTTGGTCCTACAGAAAGTGGAGAGCAACACTTTGATATCTTTAAAAAAAGCCATGTTAGATAGGATTACCTACAAATACTGACCAGCTCATGTTATAGACAGAAGCGTGCGACATGTAAGACCAATCGAAGCTCATATCTCGGCATGTCCAGCTCATTCAATCTCAGCCAATCATGGCTAGCGGGAAGGTCCCTGTCATTTTCCATGGCTAAACCAACTAGGCTCGTAATTTAACAATGTTATTGGTATTTACAGATGGAATACAAGTTTGTTATTAAGGCATATGAAAGTTCATGATCCAGAAGGCATTTCTGCCCCCCCAAAAAATGTTGATAAATGAAAAAAAGTTCAAACGGCTCTCCTATTAAGTAGTGACGCTAGTATCTCAAGTATCTTAGTTTACAAATATCTCAACTTTCAAAGCAAGATTTCCTTTCCCATTGTTCCTCAAATGCAATGTATAATATACAATTTTGTAGCTCTGAGTCTCTATCTTTATACAATGTAAAAAACACAATTTCAAATTTTACTATATCAGACCGATTTGAGCCGGTTGGTCACATATGTCAATCATTATTTGAAATCAAATCATTAGGGTTAGAAGCACAATTTTACGTTTTACAAAATTCTTTCGATTTCTTGTCAATTACACATAAGAACTGTATGAACATGCTTTTGGCATATTTGATTATCATAATATTTTCTTTAACTTATCCATGAGGCATATGTTTTGTCCATTTGCAATGTGATTTCATAGGAAGTCAAAAGTCGAAGTCAAATGTCACTTCTTTTTTTTGTTGCCAAATGCCTTAAGAAATGTCCAAATGCAATATTAAAGATTTGAAAGTGCCAAATCTGGATGTTATGTCCATTTGCCATGTACGATCAATGGAAGTCGGTTTACAAACCCAAAAGTCAGTGAACCATGTCCAAAAGGCATTTATACTGCCAAAATGATATATAGCACTATGTTAAGCCATGAATCAACCTAGATGGTCTATTTATCATGTATGATTAGGGAGAAGTGGGACTGTTGCTTTTTAACATTTTTTTTTTTAATTGTCCAAAATGACTATTGGATGGGCACGGGTGTGGGGTGCTCCCTAACCAACCGTGGACCCCTTGCTACCCCGTAATGGCATTAAAAAACATTTAAAAAATGTGCTCCTGGTAACCCGTTCCAATCACCAGGTGCACGGCTGTGCATTTGCAATATGTTTCAATGTGCATTCACAATCACGAATTTGACATGCTCAAAAATTCTGCAGAAATGCAAAATTGACTGGCCTGATGAACTCGGGATGGCCGGCATTTGGTGATGTTTTTTCACTGTTGAATCATATTGCAAATGCACTGTTTACGCTAAGAACTGACCGATTTACACAGGGTTGAATGCACTATTTATCATAAACTGCTGGTTGGGTATGGAAAAACACTTTTAGGGTGATTTTAACCACTTCCGGTTGCTCCAGGAAGCTTAGAATCAACACAGGTAGACCTCTTAGTGGCTTGATGTATTGTCATCGAAGACAGGTTCATAGGACATTCATAACCCACATAGGCTTCAGGTTGAATTTAGGGGTGCAGGCAATGTATTTCTATGGGGTGAGAAGTCATTGAAAACGGTTTGAAGTAAACACCTTCTTTTAACTGTTAAGGGTTAATGCCAAATGGTCAAGGTTAGGCTTGCACAGATCGGGAGGACCTCAGGAATGTTCCTGAGGTCAAATTGTGCTTCTAACCCTAACTGTTCTCCCTCTGTCACCTGCAATTTAGGGCCAGGCTTCATTATGAGCTCAGACCGAGCAAGCTACAGTCTAGCGGGGCATCTCGTTGAACTCGGCACAGCCTAGAGATTATGGTAATGCCATTTGAAGGCTCTGAGTGTCTTTAAGCACCGCACTTTGTCACTCCATCCTTGCTGTGTGTATGTGTGTGTGTGTGTGTGTGTGTGTGAGCTTTTCTTTGACATCTGTTGGGAGAAATTACTGACTTACAGTTCATGAGGGTTGCCTAATCACACATATGAAGTTTTGAAAAGATCTGACCTTTTTAACCCTTCGAAACAGCACCTATGACACAATTTTAAGGCACTTCCGGTTGACACAGGAAGCTGAAAGTGATCACATATCCTCCTTGGGGTAGGCACTTATAGAATTTTGAGTTTTAAGACTTTATGTTAAGAACTGACTTATTTACAGAGGGTTGAATGAGTGTGTATTATTTCAGAAAATCACAGAAAATCACAATAATCTCAGAGCTCCGAAACACACTTCAAAACGATTTGTCTGAACACACTGCAACTGGATCTGTAACTTAAAAATAAAAGCACACCTTACTTTGAACATCACCAATTGTACATTGTACGATTTCTCTTAAATTACGAGATATAAATGGCTGGTTCTTTTTTTTCTGACACCGTGGGTTCATTTACTTTGACGTGAAGCGGTCAACTTAATCCCAGAAAATCCCAGAAAAATGGCCATAACTCAAAAACCATTGAGGCCTCGACGCCATCTTGTTCGGGGCCAACTGCCCATTATGCCAAACCTATCCTCACCAAGTTTCTTATTCAAAGTATTTTCCGTTTAGGAGAAAAGGCCACGTCGTGATTGGTGATTTTTTTGTAGATTTGCAATATGATTCCATTCGCCCTCTGGTAGGATTTACCTGGACAGCGGAAAATCTGAAAATTTTATAAAACGGAAACCGAATGTCTGAAAGACTTCATTCGATGACTTCCCGGAAGATCCGGCCCTGCTGCATGGCCCGCCGCCATCCGCGAATTGTAGAAATGTTTGCGGACGTTTAGTAAGGGACCGTACATTTGCAATATGGACTTTCTCACTAACCATATGGCAAATGTCAAAATGTTCCCTTCAGGTATGGAAAGTAACTTACACTGCCACTCAGCCAGGCAGGTACAGAACTGACTGATTAGGAGCTGCCAAATGTCACATCGCTAGCTAAAATACCAGGCAAATGTAATGTCAATCCTGCCTTTTGTCGGTATGGAACATTTTTGGGATATTTTATTTGAGCTCATGAAACATGGGACAAACACTTTACGTGTTATATATATTTTTTTTCTGAATCGTTAACCACCTTTTTTTTACCACTACGTCACCTTACCCAACAAACCCACACTGTCTAAGGTGCAAAAAATGCGTCGGACTTTGACATTTGACATGAAAGGGGAAAGACACAACACTGCATCCTGCGCTGGTGCCAGTTCTACATTTTTACCTTTCTCTGCAACAACCTCCAGAGCTTTTTTGCTAATCACCTCCCTCATTCACGGGGCACCCACAATATTCCGCTTCGTCAAGCGACAGCCGTGCTCCTGCCGTTCTGGTGGCCATTCACATGCAATTTTCCTCACACAGCCAGCCCTTCTCCCGACCGGCACCACTGAAGCCGCCAGTTGGAAGCAAGACACATTTTTGTATCTATTAAGTAGTAGATTACCAGATGCCCAATAAAAACAGTCATTAAGCTGGAATTGTGTAGTAATGTGAATCGGAAATGTGTGTTCACAAGTAGGCATGTCCCTAAACTCTGCTCATCACTACTCAAATTACAAAATCATCAGTACTGACTTACCACTTAAGTATGTAATAAATAAGTAGTGAAACAATGTATTTTTGAGTAAAACTTGTAAGGTAGGGATGAATACTATTATTATTTTTTATATTTGCGGTTGTGGCGATTATACTGCTGTCTGGTGGCAACTAGAAACAATAGCGTAATATTAACTACTACAAATGAATGGTCCTTGACAATAAATATTTGTCCTTGAAAAAGTTCTTGAAGGTTCTTGAATTTGACTTGCCACTCTCTGTGCGAAACCCTGTATAAGTACAAACAGGGTTATATTTTGGGGTCATTACATGTTTATTTACTTTAAAAAAAAAAAGTTTTAATTACTTACTTTGTACGGAGGATCTACTCTGTGCTACAGAGTCCGAATGCTAGCTCGGTAGCTAGCTCAAGCTGACTAATGTTAGCCACTAGCCATGCAAGCATGTAATTACGTTCCAGGCCAAGTGTTGGCGGTGGTGAGTTACAATTCACCAATCTTGATGGGCAACATTTGGCCATGCATCATGCTTTTCACAGACATTGCGTTATCTAGTGGGAGCCCGTACCTTCTTGCCGTGGGATCAAAATGAAAGAGAAAGTCATACCTGCTGTGGAGCTTGATTACTAATGCCTAGAAATACAAATTTAAAAGCTTTGTAATTTGAGAAAATAGATATCTACCTGAAGATTTTATGATTTTATGAAATTCATCATTATAACGGACTGAACAGTCGCTAAAGCTAAGTGATAAGGTAGCTGGGGTAAATTTTGCTTGTTTTTGCTGTTTTCCAAATAGCTTTTCAACATTTAAAAATGTTTGTATGCAGTTAACCTGATGACGGGTTAGGGATCCCTTTTGGGAACATCCCCTCCCACGTTCAGCTGGAACGTGGCGCATGGAACGCAAAAATATTCTTAGAAATATTTAACCTCCACACATTAACAAGTCCAATACCTCAAATGAAAGATAAACACCTTGTTCATCTACCCAGCATGTCAGATTTTTTAAATGTTTTACGGCGAAAACACACCACATATTTATATTAGACCACCACCGAAACGAAGACAAGAGGCAGCCATTTTGTCCCAGAAAATATAAAATGTTAAAAGCAGGATTAAAAAATAAATCATTCACTAACCTTTTGAAAATCTTCATCAGATGACAGTAATAGGACATGTTACACAGTACATTTTTTTCTTCAATAATATGCCATTTATATCCATAAATGTCCATTTACATTGAATTCATGTTCAGAAAATACTCAAAAATGTCCGCAGAAAATCTAGGTAGCGCCGCAAGATAACGTAAATAGACATCATAAACTTTGACTAAATATACATGTTGTACATATAGTTAGAAAGATACACTGCTTCTTAATGCAATCGCTTTGTCACATTTATTTTTAACGTTACAGAAGTCGCTCACTATTCAATATTCTGAGAGGCGCTCAGATATAAGCTATATTTCTCCGCTATGTAGGAGTCAACAGAAACACACAATTTCAGCATAAATATTCCCTTACCCTTGATGGTCTTCGTTCAGAATGTACTGGAAGGGTTCATACTTACCCAAAACATTGTTTGGTTTCAAGTCTTGTGTCTTTGTATTAGCATCTGCTAACAATATCAGCTGAAATGCACCCAAAATGTCCTCTGGTCCGAAAAAGTTGCGCATCAAAACTTCAAAATTACATATTATATGTCGACTAAACAGGTCAAGCTAAGTGCAGAATCAAGCTTTAGGATGTTGTAAACATACAAAACAATTTTCAATTCAACCGGTCATTGTTAGTTCTCCTCCGGAGTGCTGGAACAAAGGAATGGCTGGGACCAATTCGCACCCCAACGCACAGGTATTTTCTCGCGGCACTCACTCAATTCACTCCCATAGGGCCAATTCTCACGGGATTTGAACGATTAAACACTCTACTGAATGAGGGCATCTAGTGGAAGACATAGAATGTGTCCCCAGATCCATAGCTGGTTGGGAAGGGTGGGGGCGATCACGTCAAAGTTGCCCCAACTTTCATGACCACAAAACTAGTTTGGAAGAATGCCTGCCCTGTGAGTTCAGCTATACTTACAGACATAATTCCAACGGTTTTAGAAGCTTTAGAGTGTTTTCTATCCAATAATAATTATTATATGCATATATTAGCAATTTTTGACAGATTTTTTTTCAGTTTACTATGGGCACGCAATTCCTCCAAAGGGGGCAGTATTCTGCCTTGCCTTATTAAGCTTCAACTCTCCCAAAATTTCTAGCCAACCATCCAGCCTCTATGGGACCCTCAGTCCCAGTTCCAAGCCCAGCTTTGCACAATGGATCGGACTGACACTCCACAGCCACACAGCCAGCTCCCTGGACCAGCTCCAGTCTATAGTTTCATAGCAGGACTATTGGAAAGGCCGGATGGAGGGGCTCCATGTCTGGTGTGGGTTGTGGAAGCAACAGAACATGGAGTGGCCTTTTGGACTTGCTGAGGTGTGACTTGGCATGGACTGTCACACACGCACACCACTAAGGTACTGTAGCTGCAGGAGAATAAGGGACAGGACCTTCTGGCTGCCACCTCACGACTCATGCTGCATCCGTATCCCTCCACCACCCGCAGAATGAGTTGAGAACACACTCCAGACAGAGGAGTATTGTAGATATTGGTGGTGGATGAGGTGAGTCTGCCCTTTTGTTACTGTAATTTAATTATGCCAATGTGCTTTCATCAATTTAAAGCCCTTAAAACTATTTTATGAGAATTTCTAAGATTTCTTGTTTGCATAAAATAGACGCAGACCAGTCTTTCAATAATAGGTAATAGAATTTATTCTCGGAGCGCTTAATCACGTGCAGCAGTTTATATACAGATCATGACGTCATTTCATTGCTTCAACAGAATCCCCTCCTCTCGACCCGGACAAAGTAAGGTGAAAAGTTCATTCTAACTTACTAACACACTCCCAGATAACTTTTGACCCCTCAACATTATCGATCACCACTGAACTGACAGTTTTAATTAACAGAAAACCTAGGAATGCACTCACTGACTTATCTAAAAACCCCACAGTTTCTGTAGGGTCAACCATAGGCTAACGACCTTATCTGTTTTCACAGTCCACAACCCATTCGTTTCTTCCTAGATGGAATGGTGTTCATTAACTTATTACTCCTTGTCCGTGTCACACAATCCCTTCTTATGAACTCATATTGTTAATCAGATATAATAAAACAGAGTATAAGTTTACTTAGTTACAGTTCCATTTAAAATGATTTGTTCAGTCATTTTAATCATAATTTCCTAACACATTTACTATGTAAAGCACTTTGGGTTCTGGAAAAGCGCTCTATGAATTCAATCAATTATTTTAAGCCTAGATCAGGGGTGTCAAACTCATTTCCATGGAGGGCCTAGTCTCAGCGGATTTTTGTTTTTTCCTTTCAATTAAGACCTAGAAAACCAGGTGAAGGGAGTTCTTTACTAATTAGTGACCTTAATTCATCAATCTAAGTACAAGGGAGGAGCGAAAACACGCAGACACACGGCCCTCCGTGGAATGAATTTGACACGTGGCCTAGATGTTGAAAAGCCATCTCTCCTCTCTCACCATCTCTCTTACCAAGACCTATGCTCTATCCAATAACCAGTGATGGTAAACAATTCCTTAGACAAATTTCATTCCAGATAGCCTGGTCCCAGAGTGGTCTATTGGAGCTGTATAGCCAAACAGTTACTATAATCCTGAGAAGTCTGTGGAAGGGTACCACTAGTGGTACCTCAGGGGTATTTCACCCTGTCTTTTTTCTACAGTGGTTCAACAGATTGTCTGTGCTCTCAGAAAGGAGCCTCAAACTCACCGACTGACTGCTCATAAAGTCTGGCATCGTAAATACTCTCAATGTGGCAATTAGTAAAGATTCACAACTTTATTAATTTGCATAAATCAGTTTTTACTGATTCGTGTAGACATGTTTTATATCTTTAGATGTAAAACATAAACAAGTCTTTCTCCCGGTATCTCTGCTCACTGCTCTTTCTCCCTCAACACTCTCTGTCTCTCTGTCCCTGCTCTCTCCTTCCATCTGGCACCAAAAATCTTGCACAACCAACCTACATACAATTTAATTTGCAGCTATTGGTTTATTTTGTACAGACTAGAGAACTAAAAATACTGGTCCGTGTTTTTATGATTCTCCATTTCTTTTGAGATGTGGAAGTTATTTTTAAAGATTGACTAAGCAAGCAAACATTTCGTGATGGCAATAGTTAAAGTACAAAAATGAGGCAGTTGGTTACTTGGCATAAGTTAGTTTCGACCAGACCTGGGCTTGTAGGAACTGACAGAGGTTTTGTTTTCAAGGCCCCTTTAACGTAACATGCAATGTATTTGGACCGTATTCAGACCCCTTGACTTTTTCCACATTTTGTTACGTTACAGCCTTATTCTAAAATGGATGAAATAGTTTTTGTTCCCTCATCAATTGACACAGAATACACAAAAAATGGAAATAGCACATTTACATAAGTATTCAAATCCTTTACTCAGTACTTTGTTGATGCAACTTTTCAGCGATTACAGCCTCAAGTTTTCTTAGATATAATGCTACAAGCTTGGCACACCTGTATTTGGGAGTTTTTGCCCATTCTTCTCAAGCTCTGTCAGGTTGGATAGGAGCATCACTGCACAGCTATTTTCAGGTCTCTCCAGAGATGTTTGATCGGGTTCAAGTCCGGACCCTGGCTGGGCCAATCAAGGACATTCAGACACTCGTCCCGAGCCACTCCTTCATTGTCTTGGCTGTGTGCTTAGGGTCATTGTCGGATGTTGTTCACCTGTTGGAAGTTGAACATTTGCCCCAGTCTGAGGTCCTGAGCGCTCTGGAGAAGGTTTTAATCAAGGATTTCTCTGTACTTTGCTCTGTTCATCTTTCCCCTCGATCCTGACTAGTCTTCCAGTTCCTGCCACTGAAAACATCCTCACAGCATGATGCTGCCACCACCATGCTTCACCGTAGGGATGGTACCAGCTTTCCTCCAGACGTGAAGCTTTGCATTCAGGCCAAGGAGTTCAATCTTGGTTTCATCAGATCAGAGAATCTTGTTTAGGCACCTTTAGGTACCTTTTGGCAAACTCCAAGCGGGCTGTCGTGTGGCTTCCGTCTGGCTACTCCACAATGAAGGCCTGATTGGTGGAGTGCTGCAGAGATGGTTGTCCTTCTGGAAGGTTCGCCCATCTCAACAGAGAAACTCTGGAGCTCTCTCAGAGTGACCATCAGGGTCTTGGTCACCTCCCCAACCAATGCCCCTCTCCCCCGATTGCTCAGTTTGGCCAGGCGACCAGCTCTAGGAAGAGTTTTGGTGGTTACAAACTTCTTTCATTTAAGAACGATCGAGGCCACTGTGGTTTTGGGGACCTTTAATGTTGCAGAAATGTTTTGGGACCCTTCCCCAGCTCTGTGCCTTGACATAATCCTGTTTCGGAGCTCTACGGACAATTCCTTCAACCTCATGGCTTGGTTTTTGCTCTGACATGCACTGTCAACTATGGGACCTTATATAGACAGGTGTGTGCCTTTCCAAATCATGTCCAATAAATTGACTTTACCTCAGGTGGACTGCCAAGTCATAGAAGCATCTCAAGGATGATCAATGGAAACAGGATGCACCTGAGCTCATAGCAAATGGTCTGAATACTAAACAAATAAACCAAAAAAATGTCTAAACCTGTTTTCGCTTTGTCATTATAGGGTATTGTATGTAGATTGATGAGGTGAAAAAAATATTTAATACATTTTGGAATAAAGTAACAACATGTGAAAAAAGTCAAGGGGTCTGAATACTTTCCGAATGCACTGTACTAACACATACATGGAAACATAGACGGGGAAAGATACACACACACACACACACACACGCACGCACGCACACACCGGTGCCCAGGGGCGAGGGAGGTAGTGAGAGAGTTACATAAAGTGGCTCTTACTCTTGTTGTTATTATTCTCTCTGAAAGAATGTCTCAAACTGAGCCCAGGAAAACATTATAGTTTCCACAGAAAGAGCGGGTGAGTGAAATGGAGAGTAAAGAGTGACAAAACAGTTGCCAAGTGAGAAAAGGAGAGAAGACGATGACAATAAGGAATATTTGTTGCTTTTGGTGGTTGTTGACAGCCCTTTTAAGGAGTTTTTTTTTTTGCAACAGCTGTAGCTATCTCCTCAGTCCCATTAGGCTCAATTCTTAATCTAATAAAAACACAGACAAAGAAAGAGCCATCAACAATCACTAGTTAATAACAATTTATCCTCCATGTTGCCTTGGTGTGTGTGCATGTTAAGTAGAAACGCAACAGTTTTGTAATTTTTTGGGGAATTTACATTTAAATCAAATTAAATCAAATCTAATTTATTTGTATAGCCCTTCGTACATCAGCTGATATCTCAAAGTGCTGTACAGAAACCCAGCCTAAAACCCCAAACAGCAAGCAATGCAGATGTAGAAGCACCTTGTATGACTGTACCCCCTGGGAATTTAAATTGCTATGACATTGTTTAAAGTTATCTCAAACCTTTTGGAAAATAAATGCACAAACATGGAATATAATACATGATATAAGTACAAATTACATGATACAGTATTATTATTATTTTTTAGTTAATTGAGTAGAATCTGTAAAACTTGTGTGGTCCAGTAGAACTGTAGAAGTCATGATGGTACTGGATTAGCTAATGTTTTATTTATGAGTTGTAGCCTGAGGGTAAGACACGATTTCCATGATATCAACAAGATATGACAAACTGCCTCGTCCGTTCATCCTCATTTCCTTACAGTAAATACACTCACATATGTACACTGAACATAAAGTAAACGCAACATGCAACAATTTCAAGGATTTTACTTACAGTTCATATAAGAAAAAAGCCAATTTAAATAAATAAATTAGGCCTTGATCTATGGATTTCACATGACTGGGAATACAGATATACAATCTGTTGGTCAGAGGTACCTTACAAAAGAAATAAGGGTGCTGCCTCATGCAGTGCATCACATCTACTTCGCATAGAGTTGATCCGACTGTTGATTGTGGCCTGTGGAATGTTGTCCCACTCCTCTTCAATGTTTGTGCAAAGTTACTGGATATTGGGGGGTACTGGAACATACTGTCGTACACGTCGATCCAGACCATCCCAAACATGCTCAATGGGTGACATGTCTGGTAAGTATACAGGCCACCGAAAAACTGGGACTTTAAGCTTTCAGGAATTGTTTACAAATCCTTGTGACATGCATTACCATGCTGAAACATGAGGTGATGGCGGCGGATGAATGGCACGACAATGGGACTCAGGATTGCGTCACAGAATCTCTGTGCATTCAAATTGCCATCGATAAAATGCAATTGTGTTCATTGTCCATAGCTTATGCCTGCCCATACCAGAACCCCACCACCACCTTGGGGCACTCTGTTCACAACGTCAACATCAGCAAACTGCTCGCCCACACAACACCATATAAGCTGTCTGCCATCTGACCAGAACAGTTGAAACCAAGTTTCATGCATGAAGAGCACACTTCTCCAGTGTGCAATAGTGGCCATTGAAGCTGTGCATTTTCCCACTGAAGTCGGTTACGATGCCGAACTGCAGTCAGGTCAAGATCCTGGTGAGGACGACAAGCATGCAGATGAGCTTCCCTGAGACGGTTTCTGACAGTTTGTGTAGAAATGCATTGGTTATGCAAACCCACAGTTTCATCAGCTGTCAGGGTGGTAGATCTCAGATGATCCCGCAGTTGAAGAAACCGGATGTGAAGGTCCTGGGCTGGCGCGGTTGCACGTGGTCTGCGGTTGTGAGGCCAGTTGGACATACTGCCAAATTCTCTAAAAGAACGTTTGAGGTCTGTAATAAAGCCCTTTTTGTGGGGAAAATCTCATTCTGATTCATGTGAAATCCATAGATTAGGGCCTAATGAATTCATTTCAATTGACTGACTTCTTAATATGAACTGTAAATCTGTAAAATCGTTGAATGTTGCATTTACATTTTTGTTTAGTATATTTTTGTCTTCGTTTGCGGGTCTTTCGCTTGTACTGTTCATTATTTTATCTCCAATCGCTAGAATGAACAGTCCAGTCGGTTCTTTCTTTTTTTAGTCCTTCCTGCTCCTCTGTCCTCCACTGTGTGTGTTTTCCTCCCCTTCAATCTCTTTCTGTGTAAACCTCAAGGTATTCAGTGGCAGGTAGCAACATGCTCAGCTTAGTAGTGTAACTCGCAGGACTCAGCTTGTCCTACTCATTCGTTGTTATTCACTCTTTCTAGCCATGTGTGGGACCTCACATTCTATGTGTCACTTAGATGTGCACCTCTCTGCTCAGATTAAGAGTGACAGTGTTGAGGAATTTATAGGTAGCCAGTCAAAGGCTTTTTGAGGGGTAAGTTTATGATGTGTATATTGTTTGACCATTGCAAATTGTCCAAATGAATAATATTATTTTCAGTTAAGAACAAATTCTTATTTACAGGGAACAGTGGGTTAACTGCCTTGTTCAGGAGCAGAACAACAGATTGTCAGCTCGGGGATTCGATCCAGCAACCTTAAGTTTAGTGGCCCAATGCTCTAACCACTAGGCTACCTACCGCCCCACTGTTGTTTGGAAAGTCATATGATTCTTTCTCTATTGTGCAGCTGAGTGATATTTATAGTGTGTTCTATTTGTTTAGGATCTGTTTTCTTTAATTATTGTGGTGTGTGCGTTCTCTATTAAATACCGCAATGACAACTGTGCTATGACTAAACGTATGTTGACACCTACTTGTCGAACATCTCTTTTCAAAATCATGGGCATTAATATGGTGTTGGTGCCCCCCTGTGCTGCTATTCCACTCTTCTGGGAAGGCTTTCCACTAGATCAGGTATTCCAGAATTGGGGAACGGGGATCCTCGCAATGCCGTCGCGGGTACGCCAAATAAAAATGTGATTCCCATCTAAAATGTTTTTTTTGTTTTTTTTCAGCAATGGCTTTTTTTCTGGCCCCTCTTCTGTAAAGCCCAGCTCTGTGGATTGTATGGCTTAAAGTGGTTCTATGGACAGATACTCCAATCTTCGCTGTGGAACTTTGCAGCTCCTTCAGGGTTATCTTTGGTCTCTTTGTTGCCTCTCTGATCAATGCCCTCTGCCTCTCTGATCAGGCGACGAGCAATCCCGTATCCGGGAGCGTAATCATAGCCTCAAGCGCATTACCATAACGCAACGTTTCCTATTCATGAAATTAAATAAATATATTCAAACACAAGCTTAGCCTTTTGTTAACAACACTGTCATCTCAGATTTTCAAAATATGTGTTACAGCCAACGCTAGACAAGCATTTGTGTAAGTTTAGCATGGCATAATGCTATGCTAGGCTGTGCTGGCAGCAGGCAACATTTTCACAAAAATAAGAAAAGCAACCAAATTAAATCATTTACCTTTGAAGAACTTCAGATGCTTTCACTCAGGAGACTCCCAGTTAGATAGCAAACGTTCCTTTTTTCCAAAAATAATATTTTTGTAGCCGAAAAACTTCACGTTTGTTCATCCTGCTTGGCTGAGAAATCGACCGAAAATACAAACTATAACGCCAAACCTTTTTCAAAATTTGCTCCATAATATCGACAGAAACACGGCAAACGTTGTTTAGGATCCATCCTCAAGGTGTTTTTAACATATGTATTCGATAATATATCCGTGGAGGCAGTTGGTTTCTCATAAGAAACTACTGGAAAAATGGCTACCTCAGTATTTTACGCAAGGTTTTCTCCGAGAGACACCATGCGTCCACTCGCCCTATATGGTCTCTTACAGCCATTCTCCAATGGAAATGCCTAAAAAGACGTCACAATGCTGCAGACACCTTGGGGAAAACGTAAGCTGACTCCTAGCTTCTTCACAAGCATATAAGGAGTCATTGGCATGAGGCGGTTTTTAAAAAATGCGGCACTTCCTGATTGGATTTTTATCTGGGTTTTGCCTGTAACATCAGTTCTGTGGCACTCACAGACAATATCTTTGCAGTTTTGGAAACGTCAGAGTGTTTTCCTTCCAAAGCTGTCAATTATATGCATAGTCGAGCATCTTTTTGTGACAAAATATCTTGTTTAAAACGGGAAAGTTTTTCATCTAAAAATTAAAATAGCGCCCTCTATATCCAAGAAGTTAATGGTGTTCCGTGGGATATTCAAAGTTTCTGATATTTTTTTTATAACCAACCCTGATTGTTACTTCTCCACAACTTTGTACCTGACCTGTTTGGAGAGCTCCTTGGTCTTCATGGTGTCGCTTCCTTGGTGGTGCCCCTTGCTTAGTGGTGTTGCAGACTCTGGGACCATTCAGAGCAGGAATATATATACTGAGATCATGTGACAGATCATGTGAGACTTAGATTGCACATAGGTGGACTTTATTTAACTAATTATGTGACTTCTGAAGGTAATTGGTAGCACCAGATCTTATTAGGGGCTTTATAGCAAAGGGGTGAATACATATGCACGCACCACTTTTCTCTTTTTTATTTTTTTGAATTTTTTAAAATCTCCACGGATGGTTGTCGGCATGGTTGTATGCTCTGCAAAAACATATTCACGTTTTTAGTACACAATCCTTTTTATTTTTATTACACCTTTATTTAATTATCTATTTTATTACTTGGCTCGCAGTCTGCATTCCAATTCATCCCAAAGGTGTTCAATGGGGTTGAGGTCAGGGCTTTGTGCAGGCCAGTTAAGTTCTTCCACACCGATCTTGACAAACCATTTCTATATGGACCTCGCTATGTGCACCGGTTGGAAGCACAGAGTCATGTAGAATATCATTGTATGCTGTAGTGTTAAGATTTCCCTTCACTGGAACTAAGTGGCCTAGCCCGAACCATGAAAAACAGCCTCAGACCATTTTTCTTCCTCCACCGAACTTTACAGTTGACACTATGCATTGTGGCAGGTAGCGTTCTCCTGGCATTCACCAAACCCAGATTTGGCAAGCTATGCACCACTCCAGCCGATGCTTGGCATTGCACATGATGATCTTACGCTTGTGTGCGGCTGCTCAACCATGGAAACCCATTTCACAAAGCTCCCGACAAATAGTTATTGTGCTGCCGTTGCGTCTAGAGGCAGTTTGGAACAGATTATTTTTTACACGCTTCAGCACTCAGCGACCCTGTTATGTGAGCTTGTGTGGCCTACCACTGAGTCGTTGTTGCTACTAGACGTTTCCATAACAGCACTTACAGTTGACCGGTTCAGCTCTAGCACGGCAGAAATTTGACAGACTGACTTGTCGGAAATGTGGCATCCTATGACGATGCCATGTTGAATGTCACTTAGCTCTACAGTAAGGCCATTCTACTGCCAATATTTGTCTATGGAGATTGCATGGCTGTGCTCGATTTTATACACCTGTCAGCAACGGGTGTGGCTGAAATAGCCGAATTCACCAAATTGTAAGGGGTGTCCACATACTTTTGTATATGTAGTGTATCAAACCGGCCCAAGCCAAACTGTACTGGCATTGTCTGTTGCAGCACGTTACAGTGACTAGGGCATGGTGGATTTTGTCACACAACACAATGCCACAGATGTCTCAAGTTGACGGAGCATGCAATTGGCATGCTCACTGCAAGAATGTCTACCAGAGCTGTTGACAGAGAATGTAATGTTCATTTCTGTACCATAAGCCGCCTCCAAGGATGTTTTAGAGAATTTTGCAGGATGTCCAACCGGCCTCACAACTGCAGACCATGTGTAACCACACCAACCCACATCTGACTTCACTTGTGGGATCGTCTGAGACCATCCACCCGGACAGCTGAAGAATTTCTGCACAAACTATCAGAAACCATCTCAGGGATGCTCATTTGCGTGCTTCGTTGTCCTCACCAGGGTCTTGACCTGATTGCAGTTTGGCGTCATAACCGACTTCAGATTGCTCACCTTCGATGGTCACTGGCACAATGGGGAATTGTGCTCTTCACTCATGAATCATGGTTTCAACTGTACCGGGAAGATGTCAGACAGCGTGTATGGCGTTGTGTGGGCCAGCGGTTTGCTGATGTAGGACAGCATGTTCCAGTTCCCGCCAATATCCTGCAACTTCACACAGCCATTGAAGAGGAGTGGGACAACATTCCACAATCAACAGCCTGATCAACTCTATGCGAAGGAGCTGTGTCGCGCTGCATGAGGCAAATGGTGGTCACACCAGATACTGACTGGTTTTCTGATCCATGCCCTTAACTTTTTGTTTAAGGTATCTGTGACCATCAGATGTACAGTGGGGCAAAACAAGTATTTAGTCATCCACCAATTATGCAAGTTCTCCCACTTAAAAAGGTGAGAGTCCTGTAATTTTCATCATAGGCACACTTCAACTATGACAGACAAAATGAGAAAAAAAATCAGAAAATCACATTGTAGGATTTTTAATGAATTTATTTGCAAATTATGGTGGAAAATAAGTATTTGGTCACCTACAACCAAGCAAGATTTCTGGCTCTCACAGACCTGTAACTTATTCTTTAAGAGGCTCCTCTGTCCTCCACTCGTTACCTGTATTAATGGCACCTATTTGAACTTGTTATCAGTATAAAAGACACCTGTCCACAACCTCAAACAGTCACACTCCAAACTCCACAAGACCAAAGAGCTGTCAAAGGACACCAGAAACAAAATTGTAGACCTGCACCAGGCTGGGAAGACTGAATCTGCAATAGGTAAGCAGCTTGGTTTGAAGAAATCAACTGTGGGAGCAATTATTAGGAAATGGAAGACATACAAGACCACTGATAATCTCCCTCGATCTGGGGCTCCACGCAAAATCTCACTCCGTGGGGTCAAGATGATCACAAGAACGGTGAGCAAAAATCCCAGAACCACACAGGGGGACCTAGTGAATGACCTGCAGAGAGCTGGGACCAAATTAACAAAGCCTACCATCTCAAATCCTCAAATCCTGCAGTGCCAGACGTGTCCACCTGCTTAAGCCAGTACATGTCCAGGCCCGTCTGAAGTTTGCTAGAGAGCATTTGGATGATCCAGAAGAAGATTGGGAGAATATCATATGGTCAGATGAATCCAAAATATACCTTTTTGGTAAAAAAGTTGCATCCAAAGAACACCATACCTACAGTGAAGCATGGGGAAAATTACAGGCCTCTCTCATCTTTTTAAGTGGGAGAACTTGCACAATTGGTGGCTGACTAAATACTTTTTTGCCCCACTGTATGTCTGTGTTCCCAGTAGTGAAATCCATAGATTAGGGCCTAATGAATGCATTTCAATTGACTGATTTCCTGATTTGACTGAAATCCATAGATTAAAATGTAAATTGACTAAATTCCTTTTATGAACTGTAACTCAATAAAATCTTTGAAATTGTTGCTTTTATATTTTTGTTCACTGTATTCTTTTGCTCGTGTTTTTAACAAATCCTTAACAGCCCTGGTGTGGTGCTGCGTTCTGGGGATAATTCATTCTGCCAGGGGGCGCTGACAGGGTTGATGGGCCAGGGGTTAGGGTTCACGGGGCCATGTCAAATGATTGACTCAATGAGTTTTACTGACCGTGGATGGAGGGATAGAGAGAGGGAGAAGGGGTGTGAGGGTCGCAGGGGTTAAAGAAAGGGAGAGTTTGGACCTGGTGTGACTCTGAGAAGAGCCAGACCCTGCTATTTGGCAGCCATAGGTGTTTGCCTTGCCATAAACTTGGACTGGTTCATTTTTCACAACTGCGGCTGCACCTACCTCTCTGTCTGAATTCTATGAAACAAGCAAGGCTTTTTAGGCAGAGGAGGGGGATTCCAGAAAACTGATAATCACTGCTGGCAGAAGTTGGGGCCATAACACAGGCTAGTGATACTCACTCACATAAAGAGGGCTGGGGCTGTGTGTCTGTGGCTGGGACTGGGGCAGTATATGTTTGTGTCTATCGTTTCCCTGCCCATTAAGGACCTGTGGAGATGGAGAAGACTGGGACTTTATTTCGGGGGCTGGGGCCTTATGTCAGGGGCAATGGCTGAGGTTGGGGATATGGCTGGGGTTATATGTTTGTAGCAGTCTGTGCCGCCTCCTTGCCTTTAAAGACCAGGAGAGTTGATGGGGAGATAAAAGTGCCCTGTGAGTCTTGATGCCCATAAAGCCGCTCATTGCCCTCAGTCTGTTGGGCTCTGTCGAGATGTGATCCAGCAAAAATATTTTCTCGTCATGAACCTGTCATCTATGGAGCCCTGACGCGGAGCCGGGTGGAGCCAAGAGGAGTGGGGCGGTCTTGTTTTATTTATTTGAAGGTTGTCCTGTGGTAAAGTGTTGAGTGGGGTGAAAAGGCCTCGTGGGCCTCCAGTGTTTAAACAGCTAGGTTTAGTGTAAATCTCCCCCATACACAGACCCAGACATGTCCAGGGTCGACTGAAACCAGACTTGTCCAGGGCCAACTGACACACCACTGACTTATACCAGACAGAGTTTGTATTTGTGTGTTCCGACATTTTGGGGAGTGTGTGGTGGTGGGGGGTCGAGTGTGTGTTCCCTTTCAGTCAGTAACAACGGTACAACAGACTAAGGGGGAGTCGTACTCTCATGACTTCGGTTGAAGGATCTGCAGTCATGCCTGACAAAGCCAATGAAATCCGTGCCTTGTTGGAAGCCCCAGACCTAACAGGTAATAATTCATTCCTTAAATTATGCCGCTCTTTACCTCGGTGTGAACAGGAACGATTCACACTACTAAAACAAACAATTGGACCACAAGACTGTCTTAAATTGCAACTAAATTGCAACTAAACTGTCCCTTAGTGGGAGAGTGTGCTCTCAACTGGACGTTGAGTCCTGAAGTTTGTATGGTTCTCCTAAGATTTTTAATCACAAACAATTCCTAATTCTTCTAATTGTTCGGCCTGGCTATAGCAATAAGTAAGCTGGATAACGCGACCAAAACAACAAATGCTAACAAGCCGGATTTGGGTTTGCATGCCCCAATAAATTAAAAGATACTCACACATGTTGCCTTGTATGGCTCGGTGCATCCTCAGGCTGCCTTCGCTCGAATCAGTTTGTGTGCGAGACTAGTGGACGGCTGGCACTGTTCCCCCTAGTAGTCCTCAGTGCATGTTCTCTTGACAATTGTGTAGCCTTCTTTAGGGGGCTTGGCGTTTCCAATAGTGACTTCCTCTCCCGAGTGCCCGTACTTCGACTGAGTCTCAGTTGCGGCACAAAAAGATGGTTTGTGTCATTGGTCTGGACAAATGCCTCCCGGCTCTTGTGCGCTCTGTTGCCAGTTACTGGAAACTACTCGAAGAGAGAGGGCAAACAGGTTCTGTGGGTATCCCTGTGTCTGCCTTGGTTAAGCACCGTTTGCCTCTCTTCGCTGACCATGGCTAGTGGGGCGGCAGGGTAGCCTAGTGGTTAGAGCATTGGGCTAGTAACCGGAAGGTTGCAAGTTCAAATCCCCGAGCTGACAAGGTACAAATCTGTCGTTCTGCCCCTGAACAGGCCGTCATTGAAAATAAGAATTTGTTCTTAACTGACTTGCCTGGTTAAATAAAGGTAAAATAAAAAAAATTAAAAGTTAACAAGTGCTGCATAGCATGCTAGCCAGGTTAGCTAACTCGCTGAGGCAAGCTAACTACTACTAGCTATTCCTGCCACCCACGGTGGAGTTGCTTGGGTAGCTATCTTGTTTAGTATACGTAGTGTTAAGTCAATTTGTTATTGTAAACAGACTGTCCTGTGATTAAAATGGCTGGCTAACCTAGCTTAGACTAAAGAGCCTCCTGGCTAACGCATCAGCTAGCTAGCATGCATAACTTCTGGTGAATTAAACTTAATAGCGCTGACACGGCGCTATGGCAACCCCATTACTATTTTCAATTCCTGGAGTTGGAGGGAGTAGAGAAAGCGGGGCTTGCATGCTCCTCCGATAAGGAAGTAACCCCGAGCAGCCGTGGTGCTCCACAAAAAACATTACTGTGATGAGTGCCCCAACGTTTTGTTACGGAATACAGGGTACTACGTCAGCCATTGCCGGAGCCCTCATGCAGGCTATACAGTCTCACGGAAGCACAACGTGTGTTGAAGCTTGTCCAATTTTATCCCCCTAGAGTCGATGCCCGCGCCCCCGTGGAAATCAAATTAGCATAATAAAAAATCTCCAATCTATCAGTTTAAGCTTGAGATACCTGTTTTTTGCATTGGATGCATCAGAATCCACTGCATTGGCCGATATCGCACTTCCGTATTTACTGTGAAAGGTGACAGAGCTAGAGTGGTGTTTGTCAGGCCATGGGTCATCCCGAAAATGGGTCTACTGACAAAATTGTCTGTAGTGTCCGAACAGTTTGGCATTCAAACTATTAGCTCTCTATGGAATGATGAGACTGTCACAAACACTATGCTGCTCTAAGTCCCTCATGAGTGTCTTGGGACTTGTCTGAAGTCAGTACAGCTTCCAAACAGTTTGGGCTACACACTTGCATGTGAGAATGTGAATGTGTGCATATTTAACCTTTTCATGTGTGAGTTCCAAATAACGGTCCTCCTAGCATACATTTTTTTTTTTTAAATGCGTGATGTCAAAATACACTCACTGTTCCAAAATGTGATTGTTACGCAACAGGACAGTTACCCCGTACTGCCTTCAAACCAAGACACACCAAGGCTCTATTTCAACTATTTCAACTTGTGTATTTGAAATGATTTTCTAACAAGTTTTATTTTCTAACAGTTTGAATTGAGGTGTGTTGCGCCTCCTCATTAATTCACATAGAGTAGCCCGTTTCACTGTTGCGGACAATTTATGTTTGAGGTTTTACTGAACAGTACAAACTTCTCTCTTCAATGAGAGCCCGAGCAGTGTTTCCCAAGATCAATTATGCAGACATTTGCGCAGTATACCACCAACTTTTTTCTCCATCACATTTTCTGGCATTGCCTTCATTGATGTTTTCCTTACAAATAATAACTTTGGACGTGTGTGTTTCAATCAAAGTAAGAACCTTATTTTCTGTATATTGTGTTGTGGTTTCTACGTATTTACTGTTTTATTCACATGTTTTCATGTTCTGGTGACAAATCATGCATTCCGATTCTTTCATTGGTTTGTAATGGACACATGATGTGTGTAAAATACTTTTTTGAAGATTGTACTGATTATGATGAGCAAATGCTAAGCTATTTACCAGCTATGTGTGGCGCCATGGTTATGGACATTATACAATGCATTCTGGGTGTCACGTAAACGTCTGTCAGACCAAAGATGTTATAACATAATGAGGTCTTTCGAGTACACTTCCAGAAGTGAATGATGGTAGACACACCCCCTTCAACATGCATTCAGACCTAATTACTTTTTCCACATTTTGTTACGTTAGACTTTTTTTCCCTCATCAGTCTACACACAATACGCCATAATGTCAAAGCAAAAACAGTTTTTATATATTTTTGCAAAAAAATAAAAAAGTTTTCAGACCCTTTACTCAGTACTTTGTTGAAGAACCTTTGACAGCTATTATAGACTCAAGTCCTCTTAGGTACGCTACAAGAATGGCACACCTGTATTTGGGGAGTTTCTCCCATTCTTCTATTTTCAGCCTTCTCCAGAGATGTTCAAGTCTGTTCTCTGGCTGGGCCACTCAGGGACATTCATAGACTTGGCCCAAAGCCTGGTCTTTAAGTTTTGGTGGCCGGCCTTCTCTTGGCAGGTTTGTTGTGGTGCCTTATTCTTTCCATTTTTTAACAATGGATTTAACGGTGCTCCATGGGATGTTCAAAGTTTCAGATTTTTTTTAATAACCCATCCCTGATCTGTACTTCTCCACAACTTTGTCCCTGGCCTGTTTGGAGCGCTCCTTGATCTTCATGGTGCCACTTGCTTGGTGGTGCCACTTGCTTAGTGGTGTTGCAGACTCTGGTACCTTTCAGAACAGGTGTATATATATACTGAGGTCATGTGACAGATCATGTGACACTTAGATTGCACACAGGTGGACTTTATTTAACTAATTATGTGACTTCTGAAGGTAATTGGTAGCACCAGATCTTATTAGGGACTTCATAGCAAAGGGGGTGAATACATATGCACGCACAACTTTTCTTTTTATTTTTTTTATTTTTACATTTTAGATGTTATGTTTTCATTTAACTTCACCAATTTGGACTATTTTGTGTATGTCCATTACATAAAATCCATTTGAATTACAGGTTGTAATGCAAAAAAATAGGAAAAACGCTAAGGGGGATGAATACTTTTGCAAGGCACTGTCGCTGTGTGGGCTAATATAGTCAAAATGTTTTCCTTGGGGTAAGTTGAGCGAATGGAAAGTTGAGTAAATGTAAATGTTTTCTTCCCAGGCCTAATGCAAGGCATTATCGCTGGGATATGAGGAAACAGGGCCTGGCCTATGTTAAAAGTGTTACAAAAAAGTACAAATATTTTGTTGGTTGTTAAGCCTGTGTTAAAATTTGCTTAAAATTATTAAAATTAAGTCAAAAAAGCGATTGTGATTGTGTTCGGGAAATAAAGAAACACATGGTTTTTAAAAGGTAGAGGTTCAATTTCATTCAGTACAGACATTTGTTCACAGCTCAACTAAACCCATAAGTTATGCCAAGAGACCACCTTTTTTGGAGAAGCAATTTTTTGTAAACTATATAATTCCAATTTTTTTTCCAGGGATACACAACATCCTGAAATATACACTAAATCGCCAAAAGTATGTGGACACCCTTTCAAAGTAGTTTTGGTTATTTCAGCCTAACCCGTTGCTGACAGTTGTATAAAACCGAGCATACACCGTAATAGGATGCCACCTTTCCAACAAGTCGGTTTGTCAAATTTCTGCCCTGCTAGAGCTGCCAGTCAACTATAAGTGCTCTTATTGTGAAGTGGAAACGTCTAGGAGCAACAACTGCCCAGCTGTGAAGTGGTAAGCCATACAAGCTCACAGAACGGGACTGCTGAAGAGCATAACACGTAAAAATCCTTCTGTTCTCCGTTGCAATACTCACAACCGAGTTCCAAACTGCCTCTGGAAGCAACGTCAGCACAATAATTGTTAGTAGAGAGCTTTATGAAATGGGTTTCCATGGCGGAGCAGCCGCACACAAGCCTAAGATCACCATTCGCAATGCCAAGCATCGGCTTGAGTGGTGTAAAGTTCACCGCCATTGGAATCTGGAGCAGTGCAAACTCTTTCTCTGGAGTGATGAACCAAACTTTACCGTCTGTCAGTCCGACAGATTAGTCTGGGTTTGGCGGATGCCAGGAGAACCCTACCGGCCGCAATGCATAGTGCCAACTGTAAAGTTTGGTGGATGAGAAATAATGGTTCAGGCTAGGCCCCTTAGTTTTTCATGGTTCAGCCTAGGCCCCTTAGTTCCAATGAAGGGAAATCTTAACACTACAGCATACATTGACATTCTAGACGATTCCGTGCTTCCAACTTTGGGGTAGACCCTTTCCTGTTTCAGCTTAACAGCGTTCCTGTGAACAGAGCGAGGTCCATACAGAAATGGTTTGGCCTAATCGCCCGACCTCACTAATGCTTGTGACTGAATGGAAGCATGTCCCAGAAGAAATGTTCCAGCATCTAGTGGAAAGACTTCCCAGAAGAGTGGAGGCTGTTATAGCAGCAAAGGGGGGACTAACTCCATATTAATGCCCATGATTTTGTAATGAGATGTTTGACAAGCAGGTGTCCACATACTTTTGGACATGTTGTGTTTGTAGATGTCTTTGTTAGAAATAATTATATATTACCCTTGACGGAGTGATCCTGAAAGTTAAATATTGCTCAACTTAACCCACTCTACCCTACTGTTATCTACAACAGACCCCGAGAGCCTGGAGTTGGAAGTGGTCACATAATGTTTCACACACACACTTCTACAACTTCTTCCCCAACTATCCCTGTACTGGGTGGAGGGTGGCTGAAAACTCAATGGGAGATATGAGCAGGAAATAAGAACCAGATGTGGGTGTAAAACGAGGGGGAACAGGGAACCCCTCTCACTGAAACATGGAGCCGCCCTGGCTCCGCCCACTGTACCTCTACTTTACTGGTCCACAGTAGGCATCCACAACTCTGCATTGGGAAGACTTTTAACCGTAAAACTCAATAGAATACAACCCTATATGCCTTGAATCCCATAGTAACTCTGTACCCCACCACCAGTGGTTACAATAAGATCCAGATCCACAAAAACTGGTTAATCCAACTTTACAACAACACAACCTGAGATATGCTATAGCTACAGCCTTGGGCTAGATCTACCTGCCTGCCTGCCTCAGTCTTTCTCTACATGGCTTACTATACAATGGAACTGTCTCCACATACCAAAGCTATGTCTATGTTCCTTTCTCAATGCACTAAACACACTCAAACAGCAGTTTTTTTTCTGCAGAGGAGAAGAAAAGAGATACATGATAATGTTGGTGAGTTTGCTAATTCTGTAAGGTTTAATGCGTGTGAATTGGTGTGGGCGCATGTTTCTGTATGTGTGTGTAATTTAGGAGCTGTGTGTGTATGTGTTAAGTGGAAAGTGTTTTGGACAGTCTCCCCTGCATCTTTCCAACCACTTACCATTCCCCTCCAGAATTCAGTCAAACCTGCACTTAAGTTAAATTACATTGCACGAATAGAGGAAACATTTACTGGGTGAGAACAAAAGTAAAGTCAATTGAATGCAAATTCTGGGGTGTCTTTTTGAATCTGTGTTCCTTCACTGACAGTTTTATTGAATCTGCCTTAGTTTCTGTCCTTCTCCTGTCTCTCCCTCCTTCCCTCCTCTGTCAGCTAACCTCTCCCTTCTGTATCACCCCACTCTCTGTCTTTCCATCTCTCTTTCCATGTAGGGGTAGGGCCCAGTCATGCCGGCACTGTGAGCTCTCCTATCACTTCCATCAGCTCAACTTATGTCTCGTGACGTTAAATACCCTCCCTGCACTCATCTGCATCTAATTCTCACCCCTTCCCTCTTTCCATTTCTCTCTTTCCCTTTCTCTATCCCTCTTCTCTCCCTTCCCCTCTCCTCACACTCCTGACATCAGCTGGCGCTGCTCGAGTGCTGTGAAGTTTGTCCATGTCTCCTCTGCACGCTCTCCTTTTTTCTTTCACCCTATTTCTCTTGCACTCTAACACACTAACACAATCTCACTCTTTATCAATCTCTTTCTCACTTTTCTTTGTTTCTCTTTGGTGAAGTTAATGAGCCTTGCAGAGGCCGTCAATCGTCAGCATCATCTCCATATCTGTCTGAAGGAGTGCGCGTGGCAGGCAAGGGAGGGAGGAGGGGATGGAGATGGATGGATGGAATTGTGTGGGAAGCAAGCAGCCTTGTGCATTCTGAGGAGGAGGAGGAGAGGGTAGCAAATGAGGGTAGAGAATACAAAAAAAACAAACGGGGCTTTTTAGTTGTTGGTTTCTCTCACTATCAGTAGCCCTGACCAGACACGACCTCTATCCGTAACGGGGTAGACCTTTTCACCCCTTCTCTCTGCTCCGTCACAGACCAAGGCCGCGTTCATTAGTAATGGAGAACGTTTTGCAACAGAACATTTCCAGGTACTCCCTCCCTGTGTTAGTATTTTTTTCCCCCATTTGGTACAGAATGAACGCAACTCAGTTAGCCCGTTATCATCTGGCTTCTCGTCCAGCACTAGTACTTCTGGTACTCGGATTATAACCTACTGAGCTGGCAGCATGACACCATTTGATTTATATGAATAAATACATTTTCTCTCTCTTTTCTCTCCATGATGTGCATTTATGTTCTTTGCTCTTCTTTCCCAAGGCTCTTCCAACACACTCTTATTGGTATCAGTTTAGATATTGACAGCTGTTGTTAGATAAATAAGAGACAGATAAGGTGAGTGGACAACAGAAAACATGACGATGGCTGTATCACAAAGGGCACCCTATTCCTGTTATTGTCCACAGGTCCGCTGGCCAGGTAGACTGACTGTAGAAGTAATTGTGAAACTAGAGAGAAGAGAGAGGAAAATGATGATGAAGGGAGTGATTGAGAAAGAGAGTGAAGGAGGCGAGAGGGAGGGAGAGAGAAAGAAAGAAAGAAAGGGAGAGAAAGAAAGGACAAAAACAGGGAGAGTGTTAGAATACACAGTGAGGAAAGAGATGCATGAGGGAATGGGGAAAGAGAGTGAGAGAAGAGAAGAGACAGATCGATGAACTTAGCCTTAAGATGCTTTTGAGAAACGGGGCCCAGTCCAATAAGGAAAGGGAACAGACACACAAATAGTGGCCAGCCAGATTTCTCGCCCTCCTCCTTCCTCCTATTCTTTCTCTAATCACTTTCCTCTCAACCGTTCCAGAACACTAATCGCTGTGTCCATTCATATTTTGGGTTCTGTCCCTCCTCTCCCACTCCCGTCTTGTCTTCCTTTTTGTAGGAGTGCTGAGTTCTCTGACTGTGCCCTGACCAATGTTCTCTCTAAGCTGCGCACAGACGCGCAGCTCCCCCAGGACTGCCGCGCAAAAGAAATGCCAGCATGTCCAGAGATGCACAAGATTGAGCTTTGCTCAACTTGACTAATTTGCCATGTTAGTTTACACCAGAGGTCACCAACCCTTTGAGTGAAAATCCCTTTCTGAGTGTAAATTCAAGCCCAGATCTACCGTGCAGATTATTTTTAACATCACTTAAAAAATGTAAGCCTATGCAACATTAACTGTTTAAAAACAGTACTGTAGCAATGAGGTTTGGGCAGCAGGCTATAGGCCCAATACATTATCACCGCATATGGGCTTTGCTTGAATTGCCCTGCCAATGCATCTGATTGACCAGCGGTAGGCCTATAGTGCACTTGATTTACTCTCCGGGCCTGGAAAAAATGGGAACACTTTGCCTACCCACCGTGCAGGGAGACCTACCGCCAACAGCGTGAGATGAAAAAAATAGGAAAGCAAATGCTTTATAATTGGGTTTTTACAGAAATGTTTGGAGATTGACTAGGAATGCCTTGGAGATCGACCAGTAGATCGTGATCGACTGGTTGGTGACCACTGGTTTATAGTATCATTGTTTCCTTCTACTTTGGGAATTGTGATCGAATCAACATTAATATTTGTCCCTTTCAATGCAACATATCGAAACAAATGTAATTCTGCCAGACTTAGTCTGCCATTTTGTTTTAGGCAGAGTACATCGGAGGAGGATGCTATTGCATTGACAGGCACGAGCGGTCTCGAGTAAATGTGCTTGTTTTGAGATCAAAGCTGTATGTACCTAGTTAGTAAGTTGTAGCTAATTTCTGGTCAGCAATGGGGGACTGATTTGCTTCTTACAAGAGCACAAAATGTGTACATTTTTAGCCATCATTGAAAAGTCAGGTAAATGTTTTTTTGAAGGGGTGTGTTGTATTTTGAGACAGGCTTGAATAAGCTAAGATAATAGGCAGACAAAGACAATACATTGTCTGATTATATGTCAAAATTAATATGAGAATAATAATGAATTTTATTTTGTAAAGTGGTTTCTTGCATCAAACAACACAATACAACATTTTCAGTCACAGCCTTTTCTGAAGGACAAGTAGCTAAACAGGTTAATATCGAGCTCTGCATGTTTTAAAAAGGCTTGTAGGCCTACATCGAACACCACACATTGGCTGCTACTGTAGACTATAGCACAGCTAGAACATCTATTTCAATAGCTATTTCCATGTTAAAATTTTATGAGATCCATTTTCTAAATTTTTTGATGGTAGGCTACTCTGGTAGGCCTACATTATGATCAAATAGCCATAGTAGCCTATTTGGCCACTGTTAAAATTGTAACTTAGTGTGTACAGCCTCAGTGTTCACAGTAAACCTAAACGCAAGTTTGCCCTCAGCAAACCTAAAATTTGCTGTGTGCCAAAAAAAACAAGAGGGAACATTGGCCCAGGCCCTCCTCTGTCTCTCATTGTGGTTATATAGACCCTCTCTCTACATCTTTAAACTTTTATACCATCACCATGGAAATCTTTAAAGGCACAGAGATGTTATTCTGGGCTAAAGTTTGGACCGGGACATAAAAATAGGCCTAAATAATCTAATATGGGACCCGTTCCAAATGGTACCCTATTCCCCATATAGTCCACTACTTTTCACCAGAACCCTTATGGGCCTTGGTCAAAAGTGGTGAAATATATAGGGTATAGGGTGCCATTTGGAACACAAACATGGACGTTTTTAATGCCTAAATTCCAAATTCCGTCGTCCTGTATCTGTTTCTTGTCATGGTACAGGAGAGTACGGAGAGAGAGAAGCCTGCCCTTACAAGTTGGCTCACTTCACTCTGTCTGCTGAAGAAGTATTCTGGTGGTACAGAGTGTAACTGTGGCCTAGTCACTCCACCTACATCCCTCTCCATTTCTCCCTCCATCCCTCCCTCCTTGTGTCCCTTCACTCATCCGTGCCCACGGCTGTTCACAAGAGGTCCAGCACAGTGTGTGTCTGTGTGTGCACACTGGTGTGCGTGTGTGTGTGTGCATATGTGTGTGTGTGCAGGTGTGTGCGTGTGAGAGAAACATGTGGAGGTGTGCTTTTGCTGAGCAGTAATGAGGGAACCCATAGACTAGTCGTGGTGAAGTGTGACAGTGTGTTGACAGTCGGGGAACATCAGTGGGTGTAGGGGAAAGCAGGAAAAGTCGTATTCATTTGGCACCAAATGGAAGAAAACACTGAATCAGGGAGAGACTACTTGAACTTGTTTTAATTTTCCATTGCAAAACATTTTGCTACAATGTGCCCTTATGAATATGACCCTGGTCCTGTCCATGGCCTTACCCTGTCCCCAAACCCGGACCAAGGGTACCGTATAGACAAGCAGCCGCCAGGGCAGGACCCCAATGGCCCCACCCTTCTTAGATTATTTATTGCATTTTTTTTGTGAGCAGTGATAAGACAAGTCTGTTCTCATGGCATTCTGCTTGTGAAAACAGGCTGCATAGTTTCCATGCAGGCCCACTGACAGACAAGTCACAGTCAGTGATGGTATAGCAAAATATATTTTATTATTGTGAGAGAGAGCCCCTCGTCCTCACCCAAGTGTGTGTGTGTGTGTGTGTGTGTGTGTGTGTGTGTGTGTGTGTGTGTGTGTGTGTGTGTGTGTGTGTGTGTGTGTGTGTGTGTGTGCATGAGTGTTTGAGATGGTGCAGAAGCCCTCTTGTAGGCGCCTGCTTGTTTATTGCATAATCTTTTGTTTGTGTGTTTATCAGTGTCCGTGTGTTTGGGCATGAGTGTGTGTTTTGTTCATGTGTGTGTTTGTGAGCCTGTGTGTTTATGTAAGTGTGTGTGTGTGTGAGACGGTGTAGAAGGCCTGTTGGAGGCGCCTGCTTATTTATAGTGTAATCTGTGTTTGTTTGGAGCCCTGTGATCGACTCCAGGCCTCTGATAAAAGGCCAAGTATCTGCTGCTGCATTCTACTCTTTTCTCGCTTTCTTTCTCTTCAGCCTTTTCCTCTACACTAGACTCAGACTTCAGCCTTTTCTTCTTAATCAGACTTTCCCCATGATCTCTAAGTATTACTCAAAATATTGTGTAAACCTCTTGGAGTAGCGTATTAAATTGGTGTTGGGTTGATGTTTGCTGCACCCGGGTTCCAGTACTGGTCGGACCACCTCCCGAATACGCCCCCTGAAGTTGCTGCAGGATTATGTTATATATGGTAAAATAACAACCCCTCTCTCTCTCTCTCCAGGGGCAGTACCAGCCTTCAGACCTCCTGTGCCCAGAGACGTATGTCTTTGTGCCCATAGAGAGCTGCATCCCAAGCCTGGAGCAGACCCACTACGCCCGCTTCAACCAGGAACCTGACGCAGGTAATGAACACAGCTCCCTACTGTACACTAGGAACACTACCCTACAGCAATCAGCACACTGACCTATCAGTCATTCTTGGTCGGCAATAGCCTCAAGATTAGAGAAGTGGGACAGTAATCGGAGGGTTGTTGATTCGGATCCCCGGGGGAAATATGGCTGGAGTGAGCCGGCAACCGGAGGGTTGCTTTCATCAGAATCTCAGGTGCCATCTACTGCCGTTGTGCCCGTAAGCAAGGCACTAAACCTCTACAACTGGTTGGGGTTGGGAATATCATAAGACATAATAAAAAGCACATTTCCAATTCACATTGGACAATGTTGCATTCCACACACTGAAAACTGACAACCCACTCATCCAATCATCCCCTTAGACCACGGGTTCCCCAACTTTTTCACTCAGGCCCCCCAGCTATTTTGCGCCCTATAGGCAATATCAAAATGCGTAAAAACGACCTAAGAAATGTGTTAAATTACCAGAGCTTTTCACTTGGCCCATTATATTAGGCTATTGGTTTCTGCCTACAGACAGAATCTAAAACAAGAAGCTCCCACGCTCAGGTCTGTTCAACGCTGGTCCGACCAATCTGATTCCACGCTTCAAGACTGCTTTGATCATGTGGATTGGGATATGTTCCGTACTGCGTCAAACAACAACATTGACGAATACGCTGATTCGGTGAGCGAGTTCATTAGAAAGTGCATTGATGATGTCGTACCCATAGCAAAGATTAAAACATTCCCAAACCAGAAACCGTGGATTGATGGCAGCATTCTTGTGAAACTGAAAGCTTGAACCACTTCTTTTAACTAGGGCAAGGTAACCGGAAACATGACCGAATAAAAACAGTGTAGCTATTCCCTCCGCAAGGCAATGAAACAAGCTAAGCGCCAGTATAGAGTCAAAGTAGAGTCGCAATTCAACTGCTCAGACACAAGAGGTACAGTGGGGCAAACAAGTATTTAGTCAGCCACCAATTGTGCAAGTTCTCCCACTTAAAAAGATGAGAGAGGCGTGTAATTTTCATCATAGGTACACTTCAACTATGACAGACAAAATGAGAAAAAAAATCCAGAAAATCACATTGAAGGAGTTTTAATGAATTTATTTGCAAATTATGGTGGAAAATAAGTATTTGGTCAATAACAAAAGTTTCTCAATACTTTGTTATAAACCCTTTGTTGGCAATGACAGAGGTCAAACGTTTTCTGTAAGTCTTCACAAGGTTTTCACACACTGTTGCTGGTATTTTGGCCCATTCCTCCATGCAGATCTCCTCTAGAGCAGTGATGTTGCTGGGGCTGTTGCTGGGCAACACAGACTTTCAACTCCCTCCAAAGATTTTCTATGGGGTTGAGATCTGGAGACTGGCTAGGCCACTCCAGGATCTTGAAATGCTTCTTCCGAAGCCACTCCTTTGTTGCCCGGGCGGTGTGTTTGGGATCATTGTCATGCTGAAAGACCCAGCCACGTTTAATCTTCAATGCCCTTGCTGATGGAAGGAAGTTTTCACTCAAAATCTCACAATACATGGCCCCATTCGCTTCACATTAGGTATGGTGTTCTTTGGATGCAACTCAACATTCTTTGTCCTCCAAACACAACGAGTTGAGTTTTTACCAAAAAGTTATATTTTGATTTCATCTGACCATATGACATTCTCCCAATCTTCTTCTGGATCATCCAAATGCTCTCTAGCAAACTTCAGACGGGCCTGGACATGTACTGGCTTAAGCAGGGGGACACGTCTGGCACTGCAGGATATGAGTCCCTGGCGGCGTAGTGTGTTACTGATGGTAGGCTTTGTTACTTTGGTCCCAGCTGTCTGCAGGTCATTCACTAGGTCCCCCTGTGTGGTTCTGGGATTTTTGATCACCGTTCTTGTGATCATCTTGACCCCACGGAGTGAGATTTTGCGTGGAGCCCCAGATCGAGGGAGATTATCAGTGGTCTTGTATGTCTTCCATTTCCTAATAATTGCTCCCACAGTTGATTTCTTCAAACCAAGCTGCTTACCTATTGCAGATTCAGTCTTTCCAGCCTGGTGCAGGTCTACAATGTTGTTTCTGGTGTCCTTTGACAGCTCTTTGGTCTTGGCCATAGTGGAGTTTGGAATGTGACTGTTTGAGGTTGTGGACAGGTGTATTTTATACTGATAACAAGTTCAAACCGGTGCCATTAATACAGGTAACGAGTGGAGGACAGAGGAGCCTCTTAAAGAAGAAGTTACAGCTCTGTGAGAGCCAGATATCTTGCTTGTTTGTAGGTGACCAAATACTTATTTTCCACCATAATTTGCAAATAAATTCATTAAAAATCCTACAATGTGATTTTCTGGATTTTTTTTCTCATTTTGTCTGTCATAGTTGAAGTGTACCTATAATGAAAATTACAGGAACTCTCTCATCTTTTTAAGTGGGATAACTTGCACAATTGGTGGCTGACTAAATACTTTTTGCCCCACTGTGTATCACTAGCCACTTTAAACAATGCTACTTAATAATGCTACTTAATATAATGTTTACATACCCTACATTACTCATCTCATATGTATATACTGTACTCTATATCATCTAATGCATCTTTATGTAATACATGTATCACTAGCCACTAACTATGCCACTTTGTTTACATACCCTACATTTCTCATATGTATATACTGTACTCGATACCATCTACTGCATCTTGCCTATGCCGTTCTGTACCATCACTCATTCATATATCTTTATGTACATATTCTTTATCCCTTTACATGTGTGTGTATAAAGTAGTAGTTTTGGAATTGTTAGGGTAGATTACTCGTTGGTTATTACTGCATTGTCGGAACTAGAAGCACAAGCATTTCGCTACACTCGCATTAACATCTGCCTATGTGACAAATAAATTCGATTTTGATTTGATTAGGATAGACATTGTTTGAAGAGAGCAGAGTTGGAGAGAGAGCAGACACCTGCACTTTCTCTTGAGCTGCGTTTTGCAGATAGGCTACCTTTTAGGAGAGGAATGATTTTCAGACAGAGATATATGGGTGATGAATATTTATTTCCAGGCAATCTAGAAGTTAATTTCCTTGGAAAGATACCTGTCCCGTACTTCTCCACCCATGCATATAGACTACATGCACGCGCCCCTGATCTCGCATGCCCAAGAGGAGAGGTAGGCCAAAGGCAACTGAACTTGAAGAAGCAAAAAAAAAATGTGCGGACACTTGCACTTGCTCTTTAGGTTTTGCATATAGGACGAAGCCTACCTTTAGGAGCGGGACCATTTGCAGTGCAAACATATAGGCCATTTGATCTCGCATTTACAACTAGGAGATGTAGGCTACTGAACTTGAAGTTGCGAATGCTGAGTGTGTGAATAATGCGAGAAAGAGGTGCTTTTAATACAATAGGTAGTAAGCTAATGCATGCAAAGTAGAAAGATTTAGTTTCCAAATAATCCCAAAGTTGTCTGTCTCACCACCTGCTCCCACCTGCAGCATGTAAAATGCTGACCACACAGTAATCTCTGTCAGGACCCGCAGATCACATGGATATCCCGTGGTAATGCAGCCCACCACATTGGTCCTACTTTAAAAATTAAAAATAAAATACAATTTCAAGCTGTTTTGGATGCGTATGTGCTCGGATGAACCGTGTGTGAACCGAACTGATCCAAGTCTGATCGTGCAGTATGTTGAAACCTCTGGGATGGCTCCAGACACGGAGCGGTCCCTGAACCCAGGTCAGTTTGTGTGCTAGCTCAACTGGCTCCACTGTGGTCTGAGAGCTGACACTGTCATTAATGAGGACTCAGGGCTGCGTCCCAAATGGCACCCTGACCTGGGGCCCTGGTAAGAAGTATTGTACTATGTAGGGAAAAGGGTGACATTTGGGATGCAGCCTCAGTGTTATTATTTCCAGAATAATGATATCAGTGATAAAAGCTGGGCCGACCAGGAGGCGTCACGGATGGAAGAGAGCGGTTGGAGAGGAGGAGAAGGAGAGAGAGGGTTCACTGCAGGTAACTGGCTAGTGGGGTACTTAAAAGTACTCTTTCTCTCTCTCACACACACACAGTCCCCTCTCTCTCCCTCTCCAATCTATGTCCTGCTCTGCTGACTGTGCAGTTCTCTACTCTCCTCTGAGTTGTTAGAGTTCTATATCAGCACACACACTTACCCCCACTGCAGTGGCTATAGATATCCTCTCCAAAGCCGTTTAGCTCTTTCATGATGAGCCTGGCTGTGTCTATGAGAATCTCAACTCTACTCACTGATCTGGCTAAGGAAACAAAAATATAGGTGAGATGTTAATCTGTACAGCTAGCAGATCTTTGAGTTTGAGTTTGTCTCCTGTGTGTATAGTAGCCTGCAAGCGGAGAGAAAGAAAAAATAGTTGTTAACCTGTTAAAATCTGATGCCCTTTGGTGGAATTATATTGCAACATATATTGTAAACTACCTTCATTAGATACAGTTGAAGTCGAAAGTTTACATACACTTAGGTTGGAGTCATTAAAACTTGTTTTTCAACCACTCCACACATTTCTTGTTAACAAACTATAGTTTTGGCAAGTCGGTTAGGACATCTACTTTGTGCCTAACACAATTATTTTTTCCAACAATTGTTTACAGACAGATGATTTCACTTATAACTCACTGTATCACAATTCCAGTGGGTCAGAAGTTTACATACACTAAATTGACTGTGCCTTTAAACAGGAACATTCCAGAAAATTATGCCATGGCTTTAGAAGCTTCTGATAGGCTAATTGACATCATTTGAGTCAATTGGAGGTGTACCTGTGGATGTATTTCAAGGCCTACCTTGACATCATGGGAAAATCTAAAGAAATCAGCCAAGACTTCAGAAAAGAAATTGTGGACCTCCACAAGTCTGGTTAATCCCTGGGAGCAATTTCCAAGTGCCTAAAGGTACAATGTTCATGTGTACAAACAATAGCGCACAAGTATAAACACCATGGGACCACGCAGTCGTCATACCGCTCAGGAAGGAGACACGTTCTGTTTTGTTATTTTTGTACCTTTATTTAACTAGGCAAGTCAGTTAAGAACAAATACTTGACAGCCTTGTGGGTTAACTGCCTTGTTCAGGGGCAAAATGAATTATTTTTACCTTGTCAGCTCAGGGATTCAATCTTGCAACATTTTGGTTACTAGTTCAACCAGTAGGTTACTTGCCGCACCAGCATCTTCACAAGGTCCTTTGCTGGTCCATCTCTGTCTCCTAGAGATGAACGTACTTTGTTGTGAAAAGTGCAAATCAATCCCAGAACAACAGCAAAGGACCTTGTGAGGATGCTGGAAGGAAACAGGTACAAAAGTATCTATATCCACAGTTAATATGAGGGTGCTCAGCAAGGAAGAAGCCACTGCTCCAAAACCGCCATAAAAAAGCCAGACTACGGTTTGCAACTGCACATGGGGACAAAGACCGTACTTTTTGGAGAAATGTCCTCTGGTCTGATTAAACAAAAATAGAACTGTTTGGCCATAATGAACATCATTATGTTTGGAGGAAAAAGGGGGAGGCTTGCAAGCTGAAGAACACCATCCCAACCGTGAAACACGGGGGTGGCAGCATCATGTTGTGGGTTTTTTTTTCTGCAGGAGGGACAGGTGCACTTCACAAAATAGATGGCATTATGAGGAAAGGAAAATTATGTGGATAAATTGAAGCAACATCTCAAGAAATCAGTCAGGAAGTTAAAGCTTGGTCGCAAATGGGTCTTCCAAATGGACAATGACCCCAAGCATACTTCCAAAGTTGTGGCAAAATGGCTTAAGGACAACAAAGTCAAGGTATTAGAATGGCCATCACAAAGCCCTGACCTCAACCTTTATAGAAAATATGTGGGCAGAACTGAAAAAGCATGCGCGAGAAAAGAGGCCTTACAAACCTCACTCAGTTACACCAGCTCTGTCAGGAGGAATGGGCCAAAGTTCACCCAACTTATTGTGGGAAGCTTGTGGAAGGCTACCTCAAACGTTTGTCCCAAGTTCAACAATTTAAAGGCAATGCTACCAAATACTAATTGAGTGTATCTAAATTTCTGACCCACTGGGAATTTGATGAAATAAATAAAAGCTGAAATAAATCATTCTCTCTACTATTATTCTCTACTATTATTCTTATTTCACATTCTTAGAATAGAGTGGTGATCCTAACTGACCTAAGACATGGCATTTTTACTAGGATTAAATGTCAGCAATTGTGAAAAACCTAGTTTAAATGTATTTGGCTAAGGTGTATGTAAACTTCCAACTTCAACTGTACACTCCATTACCAAAAGTAAGTGGACACCTGCTTGTCTAACATTTTCTGCGGGGACTTGTTTCCATTCAGCCGCAAGAGCATTAGTGAGGTTGGGTACTGATGTTGGGCGATTAGGACTGGCTCGCAGTCTGCTTTCCAATTTATCCCAAAGATGCGTGATGGAGTTGAGGACAGGGCTCTGTGCAGGACAGTCACGTTCTTCTACACCAATCTTAACAAACCATTTTTGTGTGAAACTCACTTTGTGCACGGGGGCATTGTCATGCTGAAACAGGAATGGGCCTTCCCCAAACTGTTGCCACAAAGTTGGAAGCACAGAATCGTCTAGAATGTCATTTTATTCTGTAGCATTAAGAACTAAGGGGCCTAGCCCAAACCACGAAAAACAGCCCCAGACCATTATTCTGCCAAACCCAGATTTGTCCATCGGACTGCCAGATGGTGAAGCGTGATTCATCACTCCAGAGAACGCATTTCCGCTGCTCCAGAGTCCAATGGCGGCGAGCTTTACACCACTCAAGTCGACGCTTGGCATTGTGCTTTGTAATCTTAGTCTTGTGTGTGGCTGCTCGGTCATTGAAACCCATTTTATGAAACTCCCAACGAACAGCTATTGTGCTACGTTGTTTAGAGAGGCAGTTTGGAACTCGGTAGGGAGTGTTGCATCCGAGGACAGACGATTTTTACGCGCTCCAGCACTCGGCGGTCCCATTCTGTGCACTTGTGTGTCCTACCACTTCGCAGCTGAGCTGTTACTCCTAGACATTCAAAACAACAGCACTTACATTTGACGGGGGCAGCTCTAGCCAGACCGAAATTTGACGAACTGACTTGTTGGAAAGGTGGCATCCGATGACAGTGCCACGTTGAAATTCACTGAGCTCTTCAAGTAAGGCCATTCTACTGCCAATGTTTGTCTATGGAGATTGCATGGCTGTGTGCACGATTTTTATACACCTGCCAGCAAGTGATGTGGCTGAAAGAGCTGAATCCACTCATTTGAAAGGGTGTCCAATACTTTTGTATACATGGTGTACATTTCGAATGCCAGGTTTCCCGGGAGACAAGTGATTATTCTCTGGATGGAACATTTGTTAAAACACAAGGAAAATATTCAACCCTAGTCTGTAGCTTATTCTTTAGATGCTTGGGGCTACTGGTGAACCATGATGTGCAGACATAATCAAAGTGCCACTGAACTTTAGGGTGCCTGTAGGTTTCCATCCAATTGGTGACAGATTTTATGTGAACATTATCAAATCTGTATAAAAACAATATGCACATTTCAGGGTTTCCATTAGGAAGATTTGGTGCTCGACAACGTGACCGGGAATATTTTAATTTAGATTCAGATTTAACTTGGCGCAGGCAGCGCCATCATGAAGAAAGGGATATTGACCAAATGAGCCACATTTACTCGTCCTTAAAAACGGCCTATAACAAATTACAAAAACACTATTCCTTGTGTTTCAATCTGTAACATATGCAAAACTTTATATAATATTTTTAGGCTACTTTCCTAAAACAACAATTGAACCTCATGGTTCAGCTGTCTGAGATTTGAGCACTAAATGCTTCAGGGCATTGCATGCATAGACCTATAGGCTTGTGTCCACTATATGATTCAGATTCAGAAAACTTTTAAAGTCCTCAGAGACAATTAATCTTGCAGCAGTCATAAAACATATCACATCAAAAAATGTCAAATAAATAGCAAAGGATGTTTACAAACAAATAGGCAGGGTAAGTGCAATTAGTCCAACATTTTAAGTTGCAGAATGGCATTCGAAGTAAAATACTCCTTAACCCTATTTTTTTTAACCTAAGGTAGTCTGTACCTGCAACCAGAGGGAAGGAGCTGGAATTCAGGGTGGAGTGGATGGGAAGAGTCAACCACTATTTTATTCGCCTTATGGAAGGCTCTACTCAGGTCAGTTCTTGCTGTTGCTGCCCCATGATTTTTCCGCAAGTCCTGACTATCTTGCCCAACCTATTTTTCTGTGCAACCTTGATATTCCAAGCAGTAGGACAGAATGCTCTCAATTCATGATTTATAAAAGAGAACCTTGATGGTTAGATCAACATAAAAAAAAGTGAAGTTTCCATAGGTATAACATTCTCTGATTGGCCTTTCTTAAAAATAGTGTCAGTACACCGATCCCAGGACAGCTTGTTATCAATGACTAGCCCAAAGTATTTGTACTACACTATTTCAATGGGCTCACCTTTATCAGTGATGGTGTGTGCATGGTAGTGTTCCTTCAAAAGTCAATCACCATGTCCTTAGTTTTTGATGTATTCAATATTCGATGGGATGGCTCACACCAGAGAGTAAAATCATTCAGAGCCGTTCTGTGCTCCGTCTCATCCCCTTCGAGAAGACTGACCAAAGCAGTATCATCAGCATATTTGATCAGGTGGGGCCCAGGGAATTGGCTTTGGCAGCTGTCTGGATACAGTAGGTATAGTACTGTTGAAAGAACACTGCCCTGTGGGGTTCCAACCGAAGTAGTACGCACCTCAGAGAGTGTGTTGCCAACTTGTACCTACTGAGATATATAAGTTACGAAGTTGGTGATCCCTGTGATAAGCATAGCATCAAGTCCGAAGTCTCCTCTCACTATCTGGGAGGACCAACGGATTGATTGTGTTGAATGCTGATGAGAAATCTGCGAACATGATATGCACATGGGTTGTATGCATGTACACCAGATGTAAGAGCGAGAGGATTGCATCATCTGTCCCTCTCTCTGACCGGTATGCAAATTGGAGGGGTCAAGGGGGTGTCTGGTGGTGTTAATTTATATATGCCTTAATGATCTTTTCAAGAAATTTAATCAAGAGAGGTAAGAGCAACAGGTCTGTAATCATTTGATGCAGATGGATGAGAGGTTTTTGGGACAGGTACAACAATAGGGAAAAAGAGAGCAGAAGACACTGCTCAGCTGGGTAGAACAGTGTTTCAAGACATGACCACTTATGTTGTCAGGCCCTGGACTCTTTCGTGCTCCGGTGCTTTTGAACACTTGTTGTATGACTTCCTCATTGATGACAAGCGTGCTCTCGGTTGCCATGCCATCCTCCGACAGACAGGCCAGGGAAGCGGGGGCGCCCCCTGTTTCAAAGCGGGTGAAGTTGTTTAGTTCATTGGCGGTAGAGGCACAATCTCTCGTCCAGGCAGGGATTGATACGTCGCTTACCTTTGAAGGGGGTGTTTACCATATTCTTAATGCCCAACCAGGCAGAATGAGAGTCTCCATGTGACATTATCTGTTGCACCTTATCCTTGAACTGGCATCTCACCTTTTTTATCTCTTTGTTCACCTTTCTCTGTACCTCTTTTCTTTTGAGTGGATTCCCGGAGGCAAACAGTTGTTTCATCTTGTTAAAAGCACCACTTTCAATTATTTGGTCACCCATGGTTTGTTGTTAAGAAATATACAGTGCATTTGGAAAGTATGGTTTTTAGTTGCTTCTATGCGTGCAGAACAAATTCTCTACTTCCTGTTTTCGTACAGTCTTTCTAAGTACCAGAAAGCTCCACTAGGGGGCTATAAACACCATGGAACACAATGAAAATCGATCTTAACCACCGTAATAAAATAATCTGTTACCTTCTAACAGGATGGCAGCACACTCCCCGCATGGTATAATGAAATTGTGCCACTATGAAATAAAACATGTATTAACAAATAACGTGCTTTTTATTCTCATCTTTTGTCTCTAGGATGCTTCAGAAAGAAGAACAACTATCTCTGAGATTGGTCTCAGAAACAGCTTAGCAGCTCCTTACTTGACAATTTTTAGTTCTACCTTCCTAACCTTTTTGTCAGTACTGGGAAAGGTTTTGACCACAAGCCCGACTGGCCAGTCATTTCTGTGTGCCTGACTGTCTTTCAATAAGACAACATCTCCTACTTTTACATTAGGCTTTTCTGCTGTCCATTTCTGCTTCTCTGCAGCTGGTGTTGTCCGCACCTTCATGGAAGGATCTGGCAACATGAATGAGTCATGCTGTGGCTCGATTGAGAGCTTTCCAGCTTGAGAACCTCTCAAAGCGATGATGAGATGAGCTCCAGAAACCCTAGTGGCGAAGGCAGTGACGTCTGGTCGAATCTCTGCGTGAGGCTCTACAAGGTCAAAATGTATGTTTTCAGGCACACTTGAGTTTGTTTGGGTCAGAAAAGGTGGAATGAGAACCAAGTGGTGTGCTTTAAGAGCACAGCAAGTATGGGCCTGGTTGCATGGTCTGCTGGATTGCTGTCAGTGTTTACATAACACCACTGATCTGGATGGGTAGACTTCCTGATGCGAGTTACCCTATTGGCAACATACACATATAATATTTTGGTGATATTGTGGATGTAACAGATTATCTTACTGTCTGTGTAGAACTTGGCCGCATTTACATCAATGCCCATTTCGTCTCTGATCAGTTCATACATCTCAACAGCTAGCACAGCAGCACACAGTTCTAGGCGTGTGATAGTCATGGCCGGTCAAGGGGCCAATTTTGATTTCCCCATGACAATTCAGAGTCAATAACTCTCAGGTAGGCTACCGCTCCTATGGCTACTGTAGAGGCATCCGAGAAGATGTGCAGTTCTCTTCTTTGAGTGGTAGACATGGAGACTAGGATGTAGGTCCTCTGAATATACATATGTTCCAACTCCATCAAAGATTCCTTCCACATTTTCCATTCCTCTTCTAATTCTGTGGGTAGGGGGACATCCCACTCACTCTGATCAGAAGAGAGTTCTCTGATTAAGGCTTTACCTTGCATTGTTATTGGAGCCACGACCCCAAGGGGGTCATAAAGACTATTCACTATGGACAGGATGCCTCTCCGCGTAAAAGGCTTCTCATTGTGGGACACCTGAAATGAGAAGCTGTATGTTTCCAGGTTCCAGGAAAGTCCCAGGCTCCGTTGAAAGGGGAGAGGATCCACTCCGACGTCCAGATCTTTTAAGTCTTTAGCACGGTCCTCCATATGGAAGGCTTCCATAACTGTTTTGCTATTGGATGCAATCTTGTGTAGTTTCATGTTGGACTCGCTAACATTGCTTGTGTTTTTCTTAGAATGTTGATAGTTTCTTCTGTAGTAGCTACTGATGTCAGCCCATCATCGACGTAGATGTTCCTCACTACATATTGCTTGGGTTCTGACCCGTGTTCCTTCTCACCCTGTAGAGCTGCTCGTCTCATGCAGTATATGGCTACGGCTGATGAAGGGCTGTTCCCAAATACATGGACTTTCATCCTGTACTCATTTATGTTTCTATCTGGGTTGTTGTCTTCATACCAGAGAAACCTTAAGTAATCTCTGTGATCGTCACGTGCAACAAATATCTTACTGTTTTGGTGTACATCTACTGTTAGTGCAATTCAATCCTTGCGGAAGCTCATTAGGACGCCCAAGAGTGTGTTGTTTAACTCTGGACCATTGAGCAGAACGTCGTTAAGTGACACACCTTGAAACTTACCACTGGAGTCAAACACCACTCTTATTTGTTCAGGCTTTTGTGGATCGTAAACACCAAATATTGGCAGATACCAGCGTTCTTTGTCTTCCTCTAGTGGCGGAGAAGGTTCGACTTGGTCGCATCTTTTGCATGAAGTCAATAAAATGACGCTTCATGTCAGGCTTTTGTCTAAAGTCCTGCGAAGTGATGTAAGACAGTTCATGGCCTGCTCCCTGTTATTAGGAAGGTGACGTCTAGTGGGGCGAAAGGGTAGTGGAGCCACCCAGTTGTTTCCATCATCCTGGAAAACCTGTTTGTACATAAAGACCAAGAAGGCATAGTCCTCCACTGATGGTGCTGGTTTACAATCTTGTGTTTTGTCGAACACGGAACATACCAGGCTGTCTGTGTTCAGTTGTGCTTGGATCTATCGAGTGCACTGTAGAGGGAGATGCGTTTCTGAGCTACGCTGTTGTAGTTCTCTTTCACCTGGATGATGTCAGGGCAAGGGCTCAGATAGGATGTGCGATCATTTTGAAGTATGTTTGTCCTGAACACATTAAGACTGGCTGGTCGATGAGCCGTTCCCAGACAGACCTCACCCACGATGACCCACCCGAGGTCGAGTCGCTGTGCATAAGGAGTGTCTTGGGGCCCATTGATTTGCTCTCGTACCTTGTGTACCCTTAAGATGTCTCGTCCTAAGAGTAGGAGGATGGGAGCGTCTGGGTCCACAGCTGGAATTTTGTCCATCACTGGTTGTAGATGGGGATGATACTACGCAATGTCGGGGGAGGGAATCTCCATCCTATCTTCTGGCATCACATCACACTCTATCAGAGTAGGGAGAGTGAGCTGCATGTGTCCATCTATAGACTCCAACATGAAGTTGACGGCTCTCCTGCCTGAAGATCTTTATGGTGTATGGAGAAGAGTTGTCATTGATGTTGAAGAGATTGAAAAACTCTGTCTTGGCCAGAGATTTGTTACTCTGTTCATCAAGCACTACATACATTTTGACAGCTTTCTCTCTTTTCCCAGCTGGATAAGCTTTGACTTGGCATATTTTTTAACATGATCTTGGATTGACTGCCTCACCACAGATCTCGGTACACTTTGAGGTGACAGATATAAGAGCATCGTCACCTTGCACCCCGCCATGCTCTTTCTCTGCTGTAGCGGTGTCTGTATTTGAAGGGGCTGGGCCTGGATGCAGAGCATCAAGATGTCTGTCGCTGTCACACTCAGAGCACTTGATTTACACCTTACAGTCTTTAGCTCTGTGCTGAGTTGACCCACAACATCGAAAACAAATGCCATTCTCTTTGAGATATGATTTGCGCTCATCTAGAGTTTTGTATCTAAACCCACAACACTTTTAAAGAGGATGAGGCTTGTTATGTATTGAGCAGTGATGGTCAGGGCATTCAACCTTTGTCTTACTGGGTTTGTTTTGGTGGTCTGAAGGCTCAGATGACACATCTGTTTTGTATACAGTCACCAGGTGTCTTGCTGCTGTACCTGGCAGGTTTCTCACTTTTCGTAGACACCTGGGTAACTGAGGTGTAGAGGGTGAAACTGGGGTCATTTCTAATTTTCGCCTCGTTCCTGATGAATCTCGAGAAGAACGAGAATGGTGGGAATGCTACACGATAGTCCTCCTTGTATTTGGATCCCTGTGCTATCCATTTTCTTGATCACTTCGGGTGTACCATAGCACTCTTCTAGTCGTTGCCAGACCATGTTAAGCCCTGCTGTTGCATTGAAAATATGGACAGATCTAGTTCTCTTTGCTTGCTCAGACAACTCTGCCCCTAGCCACTTGATAATTAGATCTAACTCTTCCCTGGCTGATAAATTCAAGTCTCTGGTCGCATTGAGAAAGAATGCTTTCCATGCCCAATCATTTTCAGGGCGATCATCAAACTTCAGGAGTCCGAAACTCACCATCGGCGTAGGAGGTACTTGATGAGGTCTGGTGCCACTTTTGACTCAGGGAGGTTCTGTGTGTGTGACTGGAAGTGGGCTTGTTTTCCATTTCCACCATGCTGTTGTTCCTTTCTTTTGAACAGAGAGCCTCTGCTCATGCTCTGTTTGCTACTTTCTTGATTGTGGCATGTAGCTGGGTTAACACTAAGCTCTTGTGTCTTTACTTCAAATGGAAGTTCAGCAAAGTAGGGCCTACCATGTTGTTGCACATACTCACATGTACGTTGGACTGGACTTAAAACCTCTTGATACTACCCATCCCGTGTCCGGGAGAGTAATCATTAACTGACACTAATTAGCATAGCGCAACGGACATAAATATTACTAGAAAATATTCCTATTCATGAAATCACAAGTGAAATATATTGAAACACATCTTAGCCTTTTGTTAATCACCCTGTCGTCTCAGATTTTGAAAATATGCTTTACAGCCAAAGCAAGACAAGCATTTGTGTAAGTTTATCGATAGCCTAGCATAGCATTATGACTAGCTAGCAGCAGGCAACCTGGTCACGAAAATTAGAAAAGCAATCAAATTAAATTGTTTACCTTTGATGAGCTTCTGATGTTTTCACCCAGTTATATAGCAAATGTTCCTTTTTTCCCAAAATATTATTTTTGTAGGCGAAATACCTCCGTTTGTTCTTCACGTTTGGCTGGGAAATCGACCGGAAATTGCGGTCACTACAATAGGAAATATAATCAAGACTTTGACAAGGTTATAAATAATGATTCATAATTAGGGATGGACGATATATTGGTGAGCATATCTGAATTGGATGATATTAGCTAAAAATGGCAACATTGGTATCGGCCCGATGTCTAGTTTAACGCCAACGTTAAAAAACGATGTCAAAGCTGTCGTGCATACCTATATAACGTAGGTACATGACGTAATTACACCACGTAAAATTTTGCGCTACACATGCAACACAGCATTCTTTTTTTCTTTCTTTTTCCCCCCTTTTTCTCCCCAATTTTGTGGTATCCAATTGTTAGTAGTTACTATCTTGTCTCATCGCTACAACTCCCGTACAGGCTCGGGAGAGACGAAGGTCGAGAGCCATGCGTCCTCCGAAACACAACCCAACCAAGCCGCTCCTACTTCTTAACACAGCGCGCATCCAACCCAGAAGCCAGCTGCACCAATGTGTTGGAGGAACACCGTGCACCTAGCGACCTGGTCAGCGGGCACTGTGCCCGATCCGCCACAGGAGTCGTTAGTGCGCGATGACACAAGGATATCCCTTCCGGCTAAACCCTCCCTAACCCAGACGATGCTAGGTCAATTGTGCGTCGCCCCATGGACCTCCCGGTCGCGGCCGGCTGCAACAGAGCCTGGGCTCGAACCCAGAGTCTCTGGTGACACAGAGTCTCCGGGGGTGATAAAACCATGGAACACAATGAAACACCATGGAACACAATTTCAGTTCATGAAAATAAATAGCCAGCTAGCTACTTTACCCTGTTGCCCAAAGCTAATGTTATAATCAGCCATCTAGCTTCATCTGGCTAGTGATGCTCGACAGGACCGGTTTATGTGTTGTGAAGCTAGCCACAATAAGGATTAAGCACAATAGTGGAATGTGGCTAATCCTTATTGTGGCTAGCTTCACATAGATGGGTCCTACCACCACTAATCAAATAAGAACTGTCTTATAAATTAGTTATTTTAGATGACTCATAGCTAAATAGTTAGCTAGCTAACTATAGCTACTGAAACAGATTATGTCGTGTTATTTGACACGTCAAATAGTGTTATTTGACGTGTATCTTTTTTGATACGCAAAGACCCAAACTGCGTTCCATAGAAATCCTGGTTGAGAATGAAATGACTGAACAAATGAGCAACGAAACAGCACAGCAAGTAAGTGAAAGAAATAGGTTTTGATTATGTTTTACTGGTAATGGGGACATACGTAAATGCCAACAAAACGCGGCCTGGAGGTGTGTTTTGGGTCATTGTCCTGTAGAAAAACAAATGATGGTCCTAAGTGCAAACCAGATGGAATGGCATATTGCTGCAGCATGCTGTGGTAACCATGCTGGTTAAGTGTGCCTTAAATTTTTAATAAATTACTGACAGTGTCGCCAGCATAGCAGCCCCACACCATCACACATCCTCCATGCTTCATGGTGGGAACCACATATGCGGAGATCATCCGTTCACCTACGCTGCATCTCACAAAGACAGGGCAGTTGGAACCAAAAACTTAGCAGATCAAAGGACAGATGTCCTCCTGTCTAATGTCCATTGCACATGTTTCTTGGCCCATGCAATTCTCCTCTTCTTATTGGTGACCTTTAGTAGTGGGTTCTTTGCAGCAATTTGATCAAGAAAACCTTTGAATCAGTAGGTGTGTCCAAACTTTTGACTTGTAAATCAAATCAAATTTAATTTGCCACATGCGCAGAATAGACCTTACAGTGAAATGCTTACTTACAAGCCCTTAACCAACAATGCTTTAAGAAGTTAAAAAAACAAATAGAAAAAGTGTTAGGTAAAAAATGTAAAATTACAGTAACAAATAATTAAACAGCAGCGAGGCTATATACAGGGGGTACCGGTACAGAGTCAGTGTGCGGGGGCACCGGTTAATCAAGGTAATTGAGGTAATATGTACATGTAGGTAGAGTTAAAGTGACTATGCATAGATAATAAACAGAGAGTAGCAGCAGCGTGAAAGAGAGGTCTGGGTAGCCCTTTGATTAGCTGTTAGCCTGTTGATGCGAGGAGTTCTACTACCAGTCTACCTACCTACGTCATTTCCGGTCACGACTTGCAGACTTGTTTTTGAGTTGCTGTGCGTTTTGTTGCCAACCTGTTTTGCTACCTGACAAATTTACGGTTTTTACTTTTTAATTACTGTTTATATTTTTGTTTTTTCCTACTCAACTTTTTCACTCCGGACGCTTTATCTGGACACGGTTCGTCAGGACCTCCAACAGCCGAAGCTAAGTAGTAACATTAACATGATGCCTTCTAATTGCAGTCGCTGTACTCGCCTTACGGCGAGGATAGCTGTGCTACAAGCCCAGCTTCAGACGCAATCGCTAGGCAAGGGTAATTTCAGTGTAGGAAAGGATGAGACCGCGTCTGTGCCACCAGTAAGTACAGATAGTAGTATAAATCCCCTGGCACAGTCCCCGCAGCCGGACAACTTTCTCACGGTTTCTGGAAGGAAATGCTGTAGGAACGCTCAACCGGTGTCGCTCATTCAGCCGACAGAAACTTTCAACCGGTTTTCCCCATTAAGCAGCGGGTCGGAGTCAGAGGCCGAGTCTTCTCTGGTCTCTACTCCTCCCGTTACGGGGTCTGAGACGCCGAAGCTTCCCACCATTAGCTCTGACAAATTGAAAACTCTAGTCATTGGCGACTCCATTACCCGCAGTATTAGACTTGAGAATCATCCAGCGATCATACACTGTTTACCGGGGGGCAGGGCTACCGACGTTAAGGCTAATCTGAAGATGGTGCTGGCTAAAGCTAAAACTGGCGAGTGTAGAGAGTATAGAGATATTGTTATCCACGTCGGCACCAACGATGTTAGGATGAAACAGTCAGAGATCACCAAGCGCAACATAGCTTCTGCGTGTAAATCAGCTAGAAAGATGTGTCGGCATCGAGTAATTGTCTCTGGCCCCCTCCCAGTTAGGGGGAGTGATGAGCTCTACAGCAGAGTCTCACAACTCAATCGCTGGTTGAAAACTGTTTTCTGCCCCTCCCAAAAGATAGAATTTGTAGATAATTGGCCCTCTTTCTGGGACTCACCCACAAACAGGACCAAGCCTGACCTGCTGAGGAGTGACGGACTCCATCCTAGCTGGAGGGGTGCTCTCATTTTATCTACCAACATAGATAGGGCTCTAACTCCTCTAGCTCCACAATGAAATAGGGTGCAGGCCAGGCAGCAGGCTGTTAGCCAGCCTGCCAGCATAGTGGAGTCTGCCACTAGCACAGTCAGTGTAGTCAGCTCAGCTATCACCATTGAGACCGTGTCTGTGCCTCGACCTGGGTTGGGCAAAACTAAACATGGCGGTGTTCGCCTTAGCAATCTCACTAGGATAAAGACCACCTCCATTCCTGTCATTATTGAAAGAGATCATGATACCTCACATCTCAAAATAGGGCTACTTAAATGTTAGATCCCTTACTTCAAAGGCAATTATAGTCAATGAACTAATCACTGATCATAATCTTGATGTGATTGGCCTGACTGAAACATGGCTTAAGCCTGATGAATTTACTGTGTTAAATGAGGCCTCACCTCCTGGCTACACTAGTGACCATATCCCCCGTGCATCCCGCAAAGGCGGAGGTGTTGCTAACATTTACGATAGCAAATTTCAATTTACAAAAAAAAAAATGACGTTTTCGTCTTTTGAGCTTCTAGTCATGAAATCTATGCAGCCTACTCAATCACCTTTTATAGCTACTGTTTACAGGCCTCCTGGGCCATATACAGCGTTCCTCACTGAGTTCCCTGAATTCCTATCGGACCTTGTAGTCATAGCGGATAATATTCTAATCTTTGGTGACTTTAATATTCACATGGAAAAGTCCACAGACCCACTCCAAAAGGCTTTCGGAGCCATCATCGACTCAGTGGGTTTTGTCCAACATGTCTCTGGACCCACTCACTGTCACAGTCATACGCTGGACCTAGTTTTGTCCCATGGAATAAATGTTGTGGATCTTAATGTTTTTCCTCATAATCCTGGACTATCGGACCACCATTTTATTACGTTTGCAATTGCAACAAATAATCTGCTCAGACCCCAACCAAGGATCATCAAAAGTCGTGCTATAAATTCACAGACAACACAAAGATTCCTTGATGTCCTTCCAGATTCCCTCTGTCTACCCAAGGACGCCAGAGGACAAAAATCAGTTAACCACTTAACTGAGGAACTCAACTTAACCTTGCGCAATACCCTAGATGCAGTTGCACCCCTAAAAACTAAAAACATTTCTCATAAGAAACTAGCTCCCTGGTACACAGAAAATACCCGAGCTCTGAAGCAAGCTTCCAGAAAATTGGAACGGAAATGGCGCCACACCAAACTGGAAGTCTTCCGACTAGCTTGGAAAGACAGTACTGTGCAGTACCGAAGAGCCCTTACTGCTGCTCGATCATCCTATTTTTCTAACTTAATTGAGGAAAATAAGAACAATCCGAAATTCCCAGCATTCCCCAAGAGAGGATGACTTTCACTTTAGCAGTGATAAATTCATGAACTTCTTTGAGGAAAAGATTATGATTATTAGAAAGCAAATTACGGACTCCTCCTTAAATCTGCGTATTCCTTCAAAGCTCAGTTGTCCTGAGTCTGCACAACTCTGCCAGGACCTAGGATCAAGAGAGACGCTCAAGTGTTTTAGTACTATATCTCTTGACACAATGATGAAAATAATCATGGCCTCTAAACCTTCAAGCTGCATACTGGACCCTATTCCAACTAAACTACTGAAAGAGCTGCTTCCTGTGCTTGGCCCTCCTATGTTGAACATAATAAACGGCTCTCTATCCACCGGATGTGTACCAAACTCACTAAAAGTGGCAGTAATAAAGCCTCTCTTGAAAAAGCCAAACCTTGACCCAGAAAATATAAAAAACTATCGGCCTATATCGAATCTTCCATTCCTCTCAAAAATTTTAGAAAAGGCTGTTGCGCAACAACTCACTGCCTTCCTGAAGACAAACAATGTATACGAAATGCTTCAGTCTGGTTTTAGACCCCATCATAGCACTGAGACGGCACTTGTGAAGGTGGTAAATGACATTTTAATGGCATCGGACCGAGGCTCTGCATCTGTCCTCGTGCTCCTAGACCTTAGTGCTGCTTTTGATACCATCGATCACCACATTCTTTTGGAGAGATTGGAAACCCAAATTGGTCTACACGGACAAGTTCTGGCCTGGTTTAGATCTTATCTGTCGGAAAGATATCAGTTTGTCTCTGTGAATGGTTTGTCCTCTGACAAATCAACTGTAAATTTCGGTGTTCCTCAAGGTTCCGTTTTAGGACCACTATTGTTTTCACTATATATTTTACCTCTTGGGGATGTCATTCGAAAACATAATGTTAACTTTCACTGCTATGCGGATGACACACAGCTGTACATTTCAATTAAACATGGTGAAGCCCCAAAATTGCCCTTGCTAGAAGAATGTGTTTCAGACATAAGGAAGTGGATGGCTGCAAACTTTCTACTTTTAAACTCGGACAAAACAGAGATGCTTGTTCTAGGTCCCAAGAAACAAAGAGATCTTCTGTTGAATCTGACAATTAATCTTAATGGTTGTACAGTCGTCTCAAATAAAACTGTGAAGGACCTCGGCGTTACTCTGGACCCTGATCTCTCTTTTGAAGAACATATCAAGACCATTTCAAGGACAGCTTTTTTCCATCTACGTAACATTGCAAAAATCAGAAACTTTCTGTCCAAAAATGATGCAGAAAAATTAATCCATGCTTTTGTCACTTCCAGGTTAGACTACTGCAATGCTCTACTTTCCGGCTACCCGGATAAAGCACTAAATAAACTTCAGTTAGTGCTAAATACGGCTGCTAGAATCCTGACTAGAACCAAAAAATTTGATCATATTACTCCAGTGCTAGCCTCTCTACACTGGCTTCCTGTCAAAGCAAGGGCTGATTTCAAGGTTTTACTGCTAACCTACAAAGCATTACATGGGCTTGCTCCTACCTATCTCTCTGATTTGGTCCTGCCGTACATACCTACACGTACGCTACGGTCACAAGACGCAGGCCTCCTAATTGTCCCTAGAATTTTTAAGCAAACAGCTGGAGGCAGGGCTTTCTCCTATAGAGCTCCATTTTTATGGAACGGTCTGCCTACCCATGTCAGAGACGCAAACTCGGTCTCAACCTTTAAGTCTCTACTGAAGACTCATCTCTTCAGTGGGTCATATGATTGAGTGTAGTCTCGCCCAGGAGTGGGAGGGTGAACGGAAAGGCTCTGGAGCAACGAACCGCCCTTGCTGTCTCTGCCTGGCCGGTTCCCCTCTTTCCACTGGGATTCTCTGCCTCTAACCCTATTCAGGGGCTGAGTCACTGGCTTTACTGGGGCTCTCTCATGCCGTCCCTGGAGGGGGTGCGTCACCTGAGTGAGCTGAGTCACTGATGTGGTCATCCTGTCTGGGTTGGTGCCCCCCCCCCCCCTTGGGTTGTGCCGTGGCGGAGGTCTTTGTGGGCTATACTCAGCCTTGTCTCAGGATGGTAAGTTGGTGGTTGAAGATATCCCTCTAGTGTTGTGGGGGCTGTGCTTTGGCAAAGTGGGTGGGGTTATATCCTTCCTGTTTGGCCCTGTCCGGGGGTGTCCTCGGATGGGGCCACAGTGTCTCCTGACCCCTCCTGTCTCAGCCTCCAGTATTTATGCTGCAGTAGTTTATGTGTCGGGGGGCTAGGGTCAGTTTGTTATATCTGGAGTACTTCTCCTGTCCTATTCGGTGTCCTGTGTGAATCTAAGTGTGCGTTCTCTAATTCTCTCCTTCTCTCTTTCTCTCTCTCGGAGGACCTGAGCCCTAGGACCATGCCCCAGGACTACCTGACATGATGACTCCTTGCTGTCCCCAGTCCACCTGGCTGTGCTGCTGCTCCAGTTTCAACTGTTCTGCCTTATTATTATTCGACCATGCTGGTCATTTATGAACATTTGAACATCTTGGCCATGTTCTGTTATAATCTCCACCCGGCACAGCCAGAAGAGGACTGGCCACCCCACATAGCCTGGTTCCTCTCTAGGTTTCTTCCTAGGTTTTGGCCTTTCTAGGGAGTTTTTCCTAGCCACCGTGCTTCTACACCTGCATTGCTTGCTGTTTGGGGTTTTAGGCTGGGTTTATGTACAGCACTTTGAGATATCAGCTGATGTACGAAGGGCTATATAAATAAATTTGATTTGAAATTTGATTTGATTTGAGTTCCTCTAGAGGAACTCCTCCCCCCGTTCAGCTCAAACCGTGGCGCATGGAACGCAAAAATATTCTTAGAAATATTTAACCTCCACACATTAACAAGTTCAATAGCTCAAATGAAAGATAAACACCTTGTTCATCTACCCAGCATGTCAGATTTTTAAATGTTTTACGGCGAAAACACACCACATATTTATATTAGACCACCACCGAAACCAAGACAAGCGGCAGCCATTTTGTCCCAGAAAATATAAAATTATAAAAGCAGGATTAAAAAATAAATCATTCACTAACCTTTTGAAAATCTTCATCAGATGACAGTAATAGGACATGTTACACAGTACATTTTTTTTTTTCAATAATATGCCATATATATCCATAAATGTCCATTTACAATGTGCTCATGTTCAGAAATTACTCAAAAATGCCCGCAGGAAATCTAGGTAGCTCGGCAAGATAACGTAAATAGACATCATAAACTTTGGCTAAATATACATGTTCTACATATAGTTAGGAAGATACACTGCTTCTTTATGCAACCGCTTTGGTACATTTATTTTTAACGTTACAGAAATCGCACACTATTCAATATGCTGAGACGGCGCTCAGATTTAAGCTACATTTCTCCGTAATGTTGGAGTCAACAGAAACACAGATTTAAGCATAAATATTCCCTTACCTTCGATGGTCTTCGTTCAGAATGTTCTGGAAGGGTTCATACTTACCCAATACATCGTTTGGTTTCAAGTCTTGCGTCTTTGTATTAGCTACAGCTAATAACTTCAGCTGAAATGCACCCAAAATGTCCTCTGGTCCGGAAACGTTGCGCATCAAAACTTCTAAATTACATATTATATGTCGACTAAACAGGTCAAACTAAGTGCAGAAGCAAGCTTTATGATGTTTTTAACACACAAAACAAATTTCAATTCAACCGGGCATCGTTTGCTCTTCCCAGGAGTGCTGGAACAAAGGAATGGCTGTGACCAATTCCCGCCCTAACGCACAGGTTTTTTCTCGCGGCACTTACTCAAATCACTCCCATAGGGCCAATTCTCGCGCGATTTGAACGATTAAACGCTCTACAGAATGAGGACATCTAGTGGAAGAGATGGAAAGTGTCCCCAGATCCATAAGTGGTTGGGAAGGGTGGGGGCGATGACGTCAAAGTTGCTCCAACTTTCATGACCACAAAACTAGTTTGGAAGAATGCATGCCCTGTGAGTTCTGCTATACTTACAGACATAATTCCAACGGTTTTAGAAGCTTTAGAGTGTTTTCTATCCAATAATTATTATTATATGCATATATTAGCAATTTTTGACAAAATTTTTTTCAGTTTACTAGGGGTACCCAATTTCTCCAAAGGGGGCGTAAATCTGCCATGTCCTCAACAAGTTATTAAGGAGTCTTATGTCTAGGGGGTAGAAGATGTTAAGAAGCCTTCGCTCCGGTACCGCTTGCCGTGCGGTAGCAGAGAGAACAGTCTATGACTAGGGTGGCTGGAATCTTTGACAATATTTACACTACAGAGAGGATCCTGGTGCAGCCATAGAACATTTTGAGGATCTGAGGATCCATGCCAAACCACACGGCGAGGTATCTGACCTCCTCCCTATAGACTGTCTCATTGTTGTTGGTTATCAGACCTACCACTGTTGTGTAATTTGGAGTTGTGCCTGGCCAAGCAGTCATGAGTGAACAGGGAGTACAGGAGGAGATTGAGCATGCACCCCTGAGGGGCCCCCATGTTGAGGATCAGCGTGGCGGATGCATTGTTACCTACCCTTACCACCTGGGGTGGCCTGTCAGGAAGTCCAGGATCCAGTTGCAGAGGGAGGTGTCTAGTCCCAGAGTCCTTAGCTTACTGATGAGCTTTGATGAATAGCATTCTCACATAGGTGTTCATTTTGTCCAGGTGGGCAGTGTGGAGTGCAATAGAGATTGCATCATCTGTGGATCTGTTGGGGGCGGTATGCAAGTTGGAGTAGGTCTAGGGTTTCTGGGATAATGGTGTTGATTTGAGCTATGACCAGCCTTTCAAAGCACTTCATGGCTACAGACGTGAGTGCTACGGGTTGGTAGTCATTTCGGCAGGTTACCTTAGTGTTCTTGGGCACAGGGACTATAGTGGTCTGCTTGAAACATGTTGGTATTACAGACTCAAGTCAGGGACAGGTTGAAAATGTCAGTGAAGACACAACGCATGCTCGGAGTACATGTCCTGGTAATGTGTCTGACCCTGTGGCTTTGTAAATGTTGACCTGTTTTAAAGATCTTACTCACATCAGCGTGATCACACAGTCGTCCAGAACAGCTGATGATCTCATGCATGCTTCAGTGTTACTTTCCTCGACGCGAGCATAGAAGTAATTTAGCTCGTCTGGTAGGCTTGTATCATTGGGCAGCTTGTGGTTGTGCTTCCCTTTGTGGTCTGTAATAGTTTGCAAGCCCTGCCACATCCGACTGACGTCGGAGCCGGTGTAGTAGGATTCAATCTTAGTCCTGATACTTTGTATTGACACTTTGTATTTACGCTTTGCCTTGTTTGATGGTTCGTCGGAGGGCATAGCGGGATTTCATGTAAGCTTCCAGGTTAGAGTCCCGCTCTGGTATTGTGCCCATTCTGGTATTGGCACGTGCCCTCCAGACAATAACTTGCAGATACAGTGCAGGTATAGCCTACTACATGATAAGATTATTATGGACAAAAGTGCAATATTTCATTTGTCAAATTGCAGCCAAGCATCAATCATTGTCACCAGAATAAGACCCTTAATATTTATTGAAAGAAGAATCAACCTTATCACTGTGCACTTTCACCACCTTGTGAAGTTCAGCCAAGAGTAGGCTAGAATGTTGTACTCACTTAAAAACAATAATGCAATTATTCATTGCATTGTGGTGTTGTAGGCTAGTTTATTTTATAATTAAAAAAAGATTTAACCTTTATTTAACTAGGCAAGTCAGTTAAGAATAAATTCTTATTTACAATGACGGCCTACCAAAAGGCAAAAGGCTTCCTCTGGGACAGGGGCCTGGGATTAAAAAAATAATAAACATAAATATAAGACAATACACACATCACAACGAGACACAACACTACATAAAGAGAGACCTAAGGCAATAACAAGGCAGCAACACATGACAACACAGCATGGTAGCAACACAACATGACAACAACATGGTAGCAACACAGCATGAAAGCAGAACAAAAACATGGTAGAAACATTACTGGGCAAAGTCAACAGCACAAAGGTCAAGAAGGTAGAGACAACAATGCATCATACAAAGCAGCCACAACTGTCAGTAAGAGTGTCCATGGTCTTTGAATGAAGAGATTGAGATAAAACTGTGCATTTTGAGTGTTTGTTGCAGCTCGTTCCAGTCGCTAGCTACAGCAAAATGAAAAGAGGAGCGACCCAGGGATGTGTGCGCTTTGGAGACCTTTAACAGAATGTGACTGGCAGAATGGGTGTTGTATGTGGAGAATGGGGGCTGCAGTAGATATCTCAGATAGGGAGGAGTAAGGCCCAAGAGGGTTTTATAAATAAGCATAAACCAGTGGGTTTTGCGACGGGTATACAGAGATGACCAGTTTACAGAGTATAGAGTGCAGTGATGTGTCCTATAAGGAGCATTGGTGGCAAATTTGATGGCCGAATGGTAAAGAACATCTAGCCGCTCAAGAGCACCCTTACCTGCCGATCTATAGATTATGTCTCCGTAATCTAGCATGGGTAGGATGGTCATCTGAATCAGGGTTAGTTTGGCAGCTGGGGTGAAGAGTGATTACGATAGAGGAAACCAAGTCTAGATTTAACTTTAGCCTGCAGCTTTGATATGTGCTGAGAGAAGGACAGTGCACCGTCTAGCCATACTCTAAAGTACTTGTATGCAGTGACTACCTCAAGCTCTAAACCCTCAGAGGTAGTAATAATACCTCTGGGAAGAGGGGCATGACCAAACCACATGACCTTTGATTTGGAGGTGTTCAGAATAAGGTTAAGGGTAGAGCCCACATAGCCTGGTTCCTCTCTAGGTTTCTTCCTAGGTTTTGGCCTTTCTAGGGAGTTTTTCCTAGCCACCGTGCTTCTACAGCTGCATTGCTTGCTGTTTGGGGTTTTGGGCTGGGTTTCTGTACAGCACTTTGAGATATCAGCTGATGTACGAAGGGCTATATAAATAAATTTGATTTGATTTGAACAAGATCAATAGGGGAGATTTTTGAGCTGTGCGTTCATGCTCAATGATGGTGGCCTCTGCTGCCTATCAGCTATTCCTATTTGTTCTTGTCGATTCATATTAAACATTTACCCATCTTTGAAAGTTTTTGTGTGGTATGATTGTGTGGTATGACGAAATATCCACCTACCACTATTGTCACTATGAATAGAGTGATATAGTGCAGTATAGACCGTTAGACTATACAGACCTGTGGTATAGTACAAGTTTGCACACGGAAAAGCAGTGCATAAGGAAGTACCAAAACACCTTGATACAGTGCCTCCAGAAATGTAGGTTATTCTAAAATTGATTAAATATTTTTAAACTCATCATTCTACACACAATACTCTATAATATCAAAGCAAAATCAGGTTGTAAGAAATGTTTTACATAAGCATTCAGACCCTTTTACTCTACTTTGTTGAATCACCTTTGGTAGCAATTACAGCCTCGTGTCTTCTTGGGAATGATGCTACAAGCTTGGCACACCTGTATTTGGGGAGTTTCTCCCATTCTTTTCTGCAGATCCTCTCAAGCTCTATCAGGTTGGATGGGGAGTGTTGCTACACAGCTATTTTCAGGTCTATCCAGAGATGTTCGATTGGGTTCAAGTCCGGGCTCTGGCTGAGCCACTCAAGGACATTCACATTTGTCCCGAAGCCACTCCTGCTTGGTCTTAGCTGTGTGCTTATGGTTGTTGTCATGTTGGAAGGTTAACCTTCGCCCCAGTCTGAGAATCTGCCCCAGAGTGCTCAGGACTTCATCAAGGATCACTCTGTACTTTGTTCCGTTCATCTTTGCCTCAATCCTTACTAGTCTCCCAGTCCCTGCCTCTAAAAAACATCCCCACAGCATGATACTGCCACCACCATGCTTGTGTATGTGACCAATATAGGGATGGTGCCAGGTTTCCTCCAGATGGGATACTTGGCATTCAGACCAAAGAGTTAAATCTTGGTTTCATCAGACCAGACAATCTTGTTTAGGTGCCATTTGGCAAACTCCAAGCAGGCTGTCATGTGCCTTTTACTGAGGAGTGGCTTCTGTCTGGCAACTCTACCATAAAGTCCAGATTGGTCGAGTGCTGCAGAGATGGCTGTCCTTCTAGAAGATTCTCTCCTCTCCATAGAGGCCCTTCTCCCTCGATTGCTCAGTTTGGTGGTTCCAAACTTCTTCAATTTAAGAATGATGGAGGCCACTGTGTTCTTGGGGACCTTCAATGCTGCAGAAATCCGTTGGTACCTTTCCCCAGATCTGTGCCTCGACACAATCCTGTCTCGGAGCTCTACAGACAATTCATTCGACCTCATGGTTTGGTTTTTGCTCTGACAAGCACTGTCAACTTTGGGACCTTATATAGACAGGTGTGTGCATTTCCAAATCATGTCCAATCAATTGAATTGACCACAGGTGGACTCCAATCAAGTTGTAGAAACATCTCAAGGGTGATCAATGGGCATAGGATGCACCCGAGCTCAATTTTGTGTCTCATAGCAAATGGTATCTATACTTTTGTAAATAAGGTATTTGTTTTTTATTTTTAATAAATTTGCAAAAAAATTATAACCTGTTTTCGCTTTGTCATTAGGGGGTATTGTGTGTACATTGCTGATGTTTCTACATTTTAGGTTATGGCTGTAACGTAACAAAATGTGGAAAAAGTCAAGGGGTCTGAATACCGATGGCACTGTGTAGGGCAGGCGCATGCAAGCAGATGAGGAAATTTGGCTATGATGGAAGAAATGATATACTTTAGTAAAACCTGCAAAAGAGTGAATGTGAACCCTGTGCCCAATAAAAAAACACAACTCTCCCCAAAGAAAAAATATGATAGTTTGACAACCCTCCCTTATTTTTTACAAAAATAACTCATTTATTTTACCCAATGGAGGTGCTCAAAACATGGGCAATTCCATAGGAACACGGCCATTTTAAAAGTGCAGGGCTTTTGCAACATTGCCATGCCTTCATTTTTCATCTTACCCGAATATGAAGAGAAAGCGAACAGTGTACTGTTTGTCAAGTTTCTTTGCTGGGGGTCTTCAGAGAGGGGGGACGGTAAGTAGGGGCAAGTGGTAGCGTTGATCTTGGCAGGTGTGTGTGTGTGTGTGTGTGTGTGTGTGTGTGTGTGTGTGTGTGTGTGTACGTACATGAGTGTGTGTGTTTCTGTGTGTGTGAGTGCATACAGGGGCATTCCCCGTGGGTATTTAAGTGTATGCTTTTCTGTGTTTGTGTGTGAACAGTGGATGTGTATGGAGGATGTAATGGAAGAGACACTGTCAGCAGTGCATAGGACCGTTAGTTTAAAAAGGGAAAGGTCTACTCTCTCGAGAGGAGGGTAGGTGATTTGGTGGAGAGAGGGAGGTGAAATGCGGGAAAGGGACACAGGAGAGTGAGCGGGGAGGCATTGAAAGATTGAGAGGAAAAGTGAGGTAGGTAGAGAGAAAGGAGTGTTGGTGTCATTAGAGTGGGAGTGAAAGAGGGAGGGAGCTGGAGAGAGGGAGATGAGAAGTGAGAGTGAGGGAGGTAGAGAGACATGAAAAGTGAGGGAGAGAGATTCATATTTTCCATATCATGATGGTCTTCATCTATAACCGTCAAGTTACACAGTTGTTAAATTACAGTCACAGCCCTAGTTTTAATGGAATAGCCCAAAATGTTTTTTTCAGCTCCGATTTACTCGAGGCATAGTCTATAGGCCTTATTTTTTGTATGTATTCATTCGGATTCACAGTGCGGACCAAACCAAACAGTTCGGTAGGAATACGTGTGCCATTACACCCTTACCCCCTACTCCTACCAGAAGCCACTGCTCAATCCATATGGAAAATGGTAAAGAGTCTGGTGTATTGTCTGTAAGGCAATTCTCTGTAAAAACAAAAACACAGCATTCCATGATGTCCCTCTGAGATTAAAGCCTTGCTCTGTGTGGGGTAAAGGAGAGCTGCTGGGGGATCTCTGGTTGTCAGGATGTGCAGGCTGTAGGCCCTGTCTTATTAATGAAGTGTGTGTGAAGTACTACTCTAAAAGTTTATGCCGATGTGTTGAAACCGACCGCACAGAGAACCTGGGTTTTTCTCTCCCTGACCTTAGGCATGTTTTAAACACTGGGCTCACACACATGAGCGTTCTCTCTCTCTCTCTCTCTCTCTCTCTCTCTCTCTCTCTCTCTCTCTCTCTCTCTCTCTCTCTCTCTCTCTCTCTCTCTCTCTCTCTCTCTCTCTCTCTCTCTCTCTCTCTCTCTCTCTCTCTCTCTCTCTCTCTCTCTCTCTCTCACACACACACACACATTAGTATATTCACTAGCATGCGACAGACACACACAGTCATGAGCTTATTCACTCGCATGCATACACTGTCATAATCTCTGTTTGCTTGACAGGGACATAGGAAAATTACCCTCTCTACAGGATAAACACTTGTTAGAGTGTGGGACCCTTAAATGGATACTGGCAATGAAGTTCTGTATCTACTTCTCCAGAGTCAGATGAACTTGTGGAAAAAAATGTTGGTCTCTACGTGCTGTTGGAAGGAAGCTGCTAACTAGCCTTAGCGCAATTGCTAAGTAGCATTAGCGTAATGACTTTAAGTCTATGGTAACAGCCTTCTAGCGAACAGTGTACTGTTTGTCAAGTATTCTTTTAAGTGCCGCAGACCAGCGCCAACACACAAACACTCCTCTCTCTCAGCAGAGTGTCTGTGGTCTTGCTGGGCTTTAATTTGTGCTGTTTATTGAAAGCGTGTTTTTGGGTAGTAATGCTTGGCGACATATTGCCAACCCGCTTTCAGAGAAGGAGAGACTGAGGCCTTCTTCTTCTCCATTGTTACACGTCCCTGTTTGACAGCAACCAGAATAACAGATTCCCTCTGGAATAACACACACATATGCACGCACACACAGACACTCCTCTCTCTCCATGTGTCTACCTTCCTGTGTCCCGCTCACACCCTCTTATCCGTCTCTCTGTCTCTCTCTGACTGGTTGTCAGAGGCAATTTACTTATGCTCATCACAAATGCCACTAACTCCTAGGTCTGGCTATAACACTAATGCTCTCATCCTGAGTGGATCATTCTATCCCTTCATCCTAAGAGAGATCACTCCTCCTCACCTCTTCTTTCCTCTTCTCTCCAAATCCCCATGTTGGAGTCGAGATGTGAGGGATAGAGAGGATGGATGGAAGTAGTGGGAGAGTCTAAAGCTTAGAGCTGTTTAATTCAGTGAGACGCCTGTTTTTAATCTGGATCTGTGGCACCTCTCTGCCTTATTAACATCCCTTTAGATAGATATTGTACTGATCAACGTTGATGAAACCACATGAAACAGACCCACCCTGGGTCCACAAATCAATCTTGTATATTGCTTTATTGGCCAGGGCTCATTTGAAAGAGATATTCATCTCAATATCACATAAATAAATGGTACATGAATAAAAACTCTGCTGCCTGCAAATTACCCAGCATCCTCTCTGCACCATGGAGGAGCGTGCCAGAGTGTCAAAGTCCCAGAACCCCTCATCTCGTCCTGACCCTCTCACTCCAGAGACACTACTCTCCCCTCTTTACCCCTGACATCTGACCTGGAAGCAGTTTTCCCTCTCTCCCCTGTCAGTGGACGTCCGGTGGCCCGGACGGACCGAGGGTGTTTGGAGCAGCTCAGCAGGCAGGAGCCCTGGAGAAAAAGATTGAGTGAGAGAGAGAGAGAGAGAGAGAGAGAGAGAGAGAGAGAGAGAGAGAGGAATAAATGATGGAAAAGGGAAAGAGACGTGTTTATAAGAGGAGCGGATGTTTGGATTGTCTGACAGATGGGAAGAGCGAGAAAGAGAGACCTGGTCTCCTCTCTCTTGTGACAGCTCTGCTCAGTGTTATTGGCAAGGTTAATTTGGCAGCTAAAAGCCTCTGCCTCTATCCTCCAGCTCTGTTTATGACTGGCTGTCTGAGTCCAAAATGGCAGCCTATTCCCAACATGGTGCACTATCTTTGATAGGGCTCTGGTCAAAAGTAAGGCACTATATAGGCAATAGGATGTCATTTGGGGCAAAGACACTGTTTAGTATTCTCTCTCGTCTCTGCTTTCCTCTGGCAAAATAACTCCATTCTGCTGTCAACACTGTGATAGACAGGCACAGGAATGTCACACAGTGTCCCCGCTAAAATCACTAGCAGAGCTCCATCCGCTTTTCAATGCCAGATAGCATATTGCTAACAGTGCCATAGAGCTCCATCCTGTCCTCAACGCCAGGACCCGTTTAAAAAAAAAAGTGCTGATCTAGGATCAAGTCCCCACCATGTCCCTATACAGTGGGGTCCGAAATGATTGACACCCTTAATAAAGATGAGCAAAAATGACTGCACAAAATAAATAATTAGAAAATCTGAGCTATATTGTATGCTCAAAAAATAGGGAAATAATTTATTTTATACAGTTATTTTTGCTTTTCTTTATCAAAGCTGTCAATAATTTTCCGAACCCACTGTAATCTGACTCAATATGATCTAAAAAGCTAAACTGATCCTACATCAGCACTCCTACTCTGAGGCCCTTTTTAAATACGGGCTCAGATATGTTTCCAGCTTTAATGTCATGTGCACAAGTACAGTGAAATGCCTTTCTTGGTAGCTCTAAACCAAACAATGCAGTAATCAATATCAATGTAGTACCAATAGATAGATTGATTGCATTGTGTCCTCAGTCAGTCATCCCAAACATGAGCCCCTTTGTCTCATTTTGGGAGAGACGCAGACGTCTCAAGTAGGCACCTGGAAATGCAAATGCGCTACGCTAAATGCTAAATGTACTCGTTAAAACTCAAACGTTCATTAAAACACACATACAGGGTATTGAATTAAAGCTACACTCGTTGTGAATCTAGCCAACAAGTCAGATTTTTAAAATGCTTTTCGGTGAAAGCATGAGAAGCTATTATCTGATAGCATGCAACACCCCAAAATGCCTGAAGGCGACGTAAACAAAATAATTAGTGTAGACGGCGCTACACAAAGAAGCAGAAATAAAATATAAAACATTCATTACCTTTGACGAGCTTCTTTCTTGGCACTCCTATATGCCCCATAAACATCACTATTGGGTCTTTTTTTCAATTAAATCGGTCCATATATACCCAAAATAGCCATCTATGGAAACTGTGTAATTCAGAAAAAACATTGTTTCAAAACGCTGCGTCATTTTTTTAAATTAAAAAAGTCGACGATAAACTTTCACAAAACACTTCGAAATACTTTTGTAATCCAACTTTAGGTATTAGTAAACGTTTATAATCTATCAAAATGATCACGGGGCGATGTGTATTCAATAGCTCCACGTCTTCAAATCATGGTCGAAAATCTCTCCTCCAAAAGATCCTGTCGGAGACCGGAAGAAATGGAATGTCTTTCCTTTGTTTGACTAAGAAATAACTCTCAGGAAAATGACGACAATGACGACATCGTGTGGAATCTGTAGGCCCTATTTAATTTGGTGTCCTTTAAACAATACATGCAAGTGGCACATGGATATTATTTTCACCTTTCAGTGACCAGTTTTTCTTCCGCTTTTCGATGAAACACACGCTCTGTTATAGTCACAGCCGTGATTTAACCATTTTTAGAAACTTCAGAGTGTTTTCTATCCACACATACTAATCATATGCATATACTATATTCCTGGCACGATTTGCGCGATTTTTAACAGAATGTTCGAAAAAGGAGGGGGTAGACTTAAGAGGATTTATTAATAAAAGGAATCTTTCTCAGCAGTGGGGTCCTCCTGGGTCTCCTACAATATAACCCTACATCTTGAATCTGTGTGGCAGTTGATCAAGGTGCTTTCACCACCATTCAAACAATCCTTCACTGTAATCTTCCATAAGTTCTCTCTTGCGGCCACGTCCAGGGAGGTTGGCTACAGTGGCATAGGCCTTAAACTTCTTGATAACATTACATACGGTGGGAACAAGAACATCAAGGTCTCTGGAGATGGACTTGTAGCCTTGAGACTGTCCATGCTTGGCTACAATCGTGTCTGACCTCAGAAAATTCTCAGATTTTCTTTATTTTCTCCATGCTAATCGGGGTACACAGTGACACAAAACAGGAGAATGAGTCCATTTCTCTATTCAAACTAGTTGAATGAGTGATTTTTATATAGCGGGCACTGGCAACTGACCACAGGTGAGTTCAATTCTAAAGTAAAGGAGAATGACCTGCTTGAAATCAAATTATTTCAAACTATTTCTAGAAGGTGCCAATAATATTGTCCGGTCCATTTTAAGATTTCTTTAGGGAATAAGCTAACATTTAGTAACTTTGGCCCATTCCTCCTGACAGAGCTGGTGTAACTGAGTCAGGTTTGTAGGCCTCCTTACTCGCACCCACTTTTTCAGTTCTGCCCACAAATTGTCTATAGGATTGAGGTCAGGGCTTTGTGATGGCCACTCCAATACCTTGACTCTGTTGTCCTTAAGCCATTTTGCCACAACTTTGGAAGTATGCTTGGGGTCTTGTCCATTTGGAAAACCCATTTGCAACCAAACTTTAACTTCCTGATGTCTTGAGATGTTGCTTCAATTTATCCTCATAATTTTCCACCCTCACGATGCCATCTATTTTGTGAAGTGCACCAGTCCCTCCTGCAGCAAAGCACCCCACAACGTAATGCTGCCACCCCGGTGCCTCACGGTTGGGATGGTGTTCTTCGGCTTGCAAGCCTCCCCCTTTTTCCTCCAAACATAACAATGGTCATTATGGCCAAACAGTTCTATTTTTGTTTCATCAGACCAGAGGTAATTTCTCCAAAATGTACGATCTTTGTCTCCTTGTGCAGTTGCAAACCGTAGTCTGGCTTTCAGGTTATGTCGATATAGGACTCGTTTTACTGTGGATATCGATACTTTTGTACTTGTTTCCTCCAGCATCTTCACAAGGTCCTTTGCTGTTGTTCTGGGATTGATTTGCACTTTTCGCACCAAAGTATGTTCATCTCTTGGAGACAGAACGTGTCTCTTTCCTCAGCGGTATGACGGCTGCGTGGTCTAAGGGTGTTTATACTTGCGTACTATTGTTTGTACACATAAACTTGGTACCTTCTGGTATTTGGAAATTGCTCCCAAGAATGAACCAGACTTGTGGGGGTCTACAATTTTTTTTCTGAGGTCTTGGATGATTTCATTTGATTTTGCCATGATATAAAGCAAAGAGGCACTGAGTTTGAAGGTAGGCCTTGAAATACATCCACAGGTACACCTCCAATTGACTCAAATTATGTCAATTAGCCTATCAGATGCTTCTAAAGCCATGGCATAATTTTCTGGAATTTTACAAGCTGTTTAAAGGCACAGTCAACTTAGTGTATGCAAACTTCTGACCCACTGTAATTGTGATACAGTGAATTATAAGTGAAATAATCTGTCTGTAAACAATTGTTGGAAAAATTATTTGTGTCATTCACAAAGTAGATGTCCTAGCCGACTTACCAAAACCATAGGTTGTTAATTAACAATACATTTATGGAGTGGTTGAAAAACAAGTTTTAATGACTCCAATCTAAGTAAGTGTATGTACACTTCCAACATCAACTGTGTGTGGATACCAAAATAATTTCTAATTTCAACAGTTTTTTGGAAGAAAAAAGTGAGAGGGTGCTAATATTTTTGGCCATGACTGTATATAGTCTTGGCATGTCATGACTTTTGATAACCTGCCCACTTACTTTTCCACTTGTAGGGCATTAGTGTGATCTAGATACAGAGCCCTAACAATCCTTTAAATCCATTGACAGTCCATGATAAATATTATCAAAGGAGTAGAGAAGGGAGGGTGCCTAATGGCCACTCTGAATGCTTTTTGACTTCTGTCAACATGTGTTTCTTCCACAGCTCAGCACATGTTATTCAATAATATTTCCACTGGGTCATTAGGGAGGCACTGGAATTAGCTCTTGGGCTCCCAATTTCAATTTATTTTGCTCTCCCTCTTATATTTAGAGTGAGACATTGAATTCACAGTTTTGCTTCATGTTTTATTTCAACACTTGGTTTTCCTCTCAGTTTTTTTAAAATCTCCTCTAAAATGCTGATTTGTTGAAATCTACTACATCATCTTCAACTTTTTAAAGAAAAAGACATCTGCAATATCTCACTAATATGTGCTCCTGTGGCTTCACAAGAGTAAATAAGTTATGTAACATTTTCATATTCACATTAAATTTCACCTTTATTTAACCAGCTAGGCCAGTTGAGACCAAGCTCTCATTTACAACTGCAACCTGGCCAAGATAAAGCAAAGCTTGAGACAAAACAACAACACAGAGTTACACATTAACAAACATACAGTTAATAACACAATAGAAAAAACACAGTGTATGCAAATTTAGATGAGTAGGGAGGTAAGGCAATAAATAGGCCATGGAGGCAAAATAATTACAATTTAGCATTAACACTGGAGTGATAGATGTGCAGATGATGATGCGCAAGCTAACATTTAGTAACTTTGGCCCATTCCTCCTGACAGAGCTGGTGTAACTGAGTCAGGTTTGTAGGCCTCCTTACTCGCACCCACTTTTTCAGTTCTGCCCACAAATTGTCTATAGGATTGAGGTCAGGGCTACTGGGGTTCAAAATAGCAAGAAGATAAGTAACAATATGGGGATGAGGTAGTTGGGTGTGCTATTTACAGATTGGCTGTGTACAGGTACAGTGATCGGTAAGCTGCTCTGACAGCTGATGCTTAGACATAAGAAGCCCGACTGCCAAAACACACCCGAACATGCCAAAATCCTTCTGGGAGAATGGCCTGTGGACAGATGAGACCAAATTAGAGCTTTTTGGTATAGCACACCATCTCTATGTTTACAGAAAACAAAATTAAGTCTTCAAAAAATAACACCTTCACTACAGTCAAACATGGACGCGGTTCAGTGATGTTGTGGGGTTTCCTTGCTGCCTCTGGTACTGGGTGCCTTGAAAATGTGCATGGTATCATGAAATCAGGAGAATATCAAGGCATTTTGGAGCGCAATGTTGGACTCAGTGTTGGAAAGCTGGGTCTCAGTCGAAGGTCATGGGTCTTCCAGCAGGACAATGACCCCAAACACACTTCAAAAAGTGCCCAGGAATGGTTCAAGGCAAAACGCTGGACTGTTCTGAAGTGGCCAGCAATGAGTCCAGATCTAAATCCAATTGAAAACTTCAGGAGAGATCTGAAAACAGCAGTTATGAGAAGGTACCCTTCAAATAGGGGAGAACTGGAGCAGTTTGCACAAGGGGAGTGGGCCAAACTGCCAGTACAGAGATGCAGGAAGCTCATTGATAGCTTTTGGAAGCGCTTGATTGCAGTTATTTTGACCAAAGGTTGTGCTACCAAATATTAAGTCTAGGGTGTCTGTAATTTTGTCTCTCTGTTTGTCTATCTCCCTCTGTCTCATAACTCTTCAGCTGGACAACAGAGATGGGCTTTAGTGGCGCATAGTTGGGTGGATAGTTTGAGAAATTCAGTCACCTGGGCACCACATTGGCCTATCTCTAGCTGGGAGAGTAAAGTAATGAAGAGGGTGGTGGGTTGTTTTTTTCATCTGTTAATTGCAATCATAACTCTCCTGCTTCACTCATGTGTTGCTACGGGGCTGCACCACCTGTGTGGAATCTGTGTTTGTCTCCCTCATTCTGGCTGGTGCTACAGTACATGAGGCTGAATGGTCAGTCTACACCACAACTTGATAGTGAAATGGCCATTGGTGGTCTACTGATTGATAGACTTATTTAGGCCCTCAAAGTGTGAGGGTTGTACAGTATCGGCCTTATTCCTATAGATACAGTAAGCGTGCACAATTAGACATTTTGCGTATATCATTCATTGATGTCAATGGGGTACTTGCAAAGGGGGAAAAATAGTCAAAGGGTTCCTCAAGTCACTGTTCTTGGACCTCTTGAAATTCTGGATCTAGTTGTATTTCATGTCTCTGAAGTCAGAATATGGCCCTTAATGCGTGTGTAGAAAGGTGAACCCAGGTGACATGATATTCCCCAATGCCCTGTGCCTCCTTTCTGACTGTTGGCACTGCTGTGCGTTAACTGGCAGGAATTACCAACCTCTTCACCCCTTTTTTCCACTCAACTCTCCGAGGACCATTTTTAGCCCTTCGAAAGTTATTACTTTTCAAAACAGTACTTTCCTCAATGGTCTTCGGGGAACTCACTAGCAGCCTTATGACTGAGCACCTAATGAGACTCCTGCCAGGAGCGAGGCATTGTAAACAACCCAAACTCAGACCAATGTGCCTCTGTGTCTCTAGGTTTAAGAGTATGGGGAACTGGGTGTTATGTATGCTCTTGGTGTGATGGTTCCTGGATTCCTGGAATGATTGCCCATGGTCTAACAACCTGTCCATGCCAACAGAGGTGTATGAGAGAAGGCAGCGAAGTCGAAGGCCCAGTTCTCTGAAACAAGTGTGTTGTGTCTCTGCATTTGGCCATGTCTTGTGATTGGTTTGAGCCTGTTCATAAGGATGTAGTGTTACAGAATGTTCCAGTCCCACTTTAAAGAAACTTAGAAATCATTTTAATAGCATACATAAAATCTTCATAAGCACGACATAAATGCTTCACAAATCTATAAGAGTATGTCATACTTTATAAATAGTGTATAAAGGTCAGTCGGTCAGTCAGTCAGTCAGTCAGTCAGTCAGTCAGTCAGTCATATACACACACACACACACACACACACACACACACACACACACACACACACACACACACACACACACACACACACACACACACACACACACACACACACACACACACACACGAGACCAGGAGACCAAGTACTGAAGGACCTGGGTCATGCTCTGGTGCTGTACGGACAGTCTTGCCCAAAAACGGAAGGACTCCAACGACGAGACTGAGATAGAGGATCCTGCTATAGCGGGCGTAACCCACCGGGGGCGCCACCACCACCCAGCACCGAGATCCACTTTGCACCAAATACACCTACCAGCAGCAATGTGTCTGTCTGCGGGCGATTCCCTGATCCACCTCTACGCAGACGACACCATTCTATATACTTCCAGCCCGTCCTTGGACACTGTGCTATCTAACCTCCAAACGAGCTTCAATGCCATACAACACTCCTTCCGTGGCCTCCAACTGCTCTTAAACGTTAGTAAAACCAAATGCATGCTTTTCAACCGTTCGCTGCCTGACCAGCATCACCACCCTGGATGGTTCCGACCTTGAATATGTGGACATCTATAAGTACCTAGGTGTCTGGCTAGACTGTAAACTCTCCTTCCAGACTCATATCAAACATCTCCAATCGAAAATCAAATCAAGAATCGGCTTTCTATTCCGCAACAAAGCCTCCTTCACTCACGCCGCCAAACTTACTCTAGTAAAACTGACTATCCTACCGATCCTTGACTTCGGCGATGTCATCTACAAAATAGCTTCCAATACTCTACTCAGCAAACTGGATGCAGTTTATCACAGTGCCATCCATTTTGTTACTAAAGCACCTTATACCACCCACCACTGCGACCTGTATGCTCTAGTCAGCTGGCCCTCGCTACATATTCGTCGCCAGACCCACTGGCTCCAGGTCATCTACAAGTCCATGCTAGGTAAAGCTCCGCCTTATCTCAGTTCACTGGTCACGATGGCAACACCCATCCGTAGCACGCGCTCCAGCAGGTGTATCTCACTGATCATCCCTAAAGCCAACACCTCATTTGGCCGCCTTTCGTTCCAGTTCTCTGCTGCCTGTGACTGGAACGAATTGCAAAAATCGCTGAAGTTGGAGACTTTTATCTCCCTCACCAACTTCAAACATCTGCTATCTGAGCAGTTAACCGATCGCTGCAGCTGTACATAGTCTATCGGTAAATAGCCCACCCATTTTTACCTACCTCATCCCCATACTGTTTTTATTTAGTTACTTTTCTGCTCTTTTGCACACCAATATCTCTACCTGTACATGACCATCTGATCATTTATCACTCCAGTGTTATTAATCTGCAAAATTGTAATTATTCGCCTACCTCCTCATGCCTTTTGCACACAATGTATATAGACTCCCCCTTTTTTTTCTACTGTGTTATTGACTTGTTAATTGTTTACTTACTCCATGTGTAACTTTGTTGTCTGTTCACACTGCTATGCTTTATCTTGGCCAGGTCGCAGTTGCAAATGAGAACTTGTTCTCAACTAGCCTACCTGGTTAAATAAAGGTGAAATAAAAAAAATAAAAAAATAAAATTAGGCACCAAACGGAAGAAAATGGAGTGAAACAGAAAGGGACTTGTCAAATAGGAAGCGCTCGTTTTCATTTTCCATTGCAAAAGGTTTTGGCGATGGACTGCCCTAATGAATACGACTCATGTGTCTCTGTCTGTCCCGCTGTCTTTGTAAGTGTTATCCGTTGCTTCACTCTACAATAGCCTCACAAAGCTTAGCTCTACAACACACAGCACACTCAAGTATATTGCACTCACCTGCCGGCCTGGTCGATGCTATTATATCTGAATCATGTTTGATAATGTCAATTTTAGCCATAATACGAAAGTTTCAGTTTAACAACATTTGTTCTTTATTTAGTTGTGAAGTATCAATACCGTTGATTAAGACTCGGAAGTCTTGATTACAGGGAAGATTCATTTCAGTGTAATTTTGATTTCATGATGTTTGACTTTCACTCTTTCCACACTGAAGCAGCAGTAGCCATCACCTTATGTTACAGCAGGGCCTCCCAACCCAACACGGTATGGTTGTCCTCAGTACTGATTTGGGATCAGATAGGGTGGATATTAGCTGCCAATCCTCACTGCTCTATACTATATGTACTGATCTAGAATCAGTGAAGTTAAGGTGAATCTGAAAGCTTCACTCCTATGTGGATTGGGCTCATACATGCCAGGTCACCAACCACACTGAAATTAACATGGTCTGGTTGTATCCTGTGAAGCAAACATTTCTGTGTGCATGGTATGCTTGTTTTTTCGGTCACTGATTTGTATAGCTTTATTTGCGCTTATTTTATTGATACTATTATTTGGTTTAAAATAAATAAATTATTGCATTTCTTATTTAAGTTTGTCTTTCTAAGTGTAAAGGATGTCACACTGCTTGCTTAGCAAGTACCACTTCCTCCTGATTCGGCTCATACGTGCCCGCGAACTTGGTACCTCTGCCACACAAAACACACGTGGCCGCCCTCCTCAAGCATCTTAGCCAAATGCGCCACCTCAAAAGCTAGCTAATGATGTGACGCAAGCGGGACACTTAAGACTAAGGAGTAAGTTTCACACATCCCCATGTGCTACATGAGAGAATAATGTTACAGACCAGCCTGCAAGGAACTGTAAGAATGTGAGAATGGGGTTTTAGGGGCATTTCCTTGAATGGACAGACAGACACACACACAATCCATTCCAAAGCACACACTGTGAATTCAACCTCATTCCCAAACACAAATAGAAGTGTAAATTTGCACAGACTGACACTGTATAAAACTAACACACACGCACACTCTGATGTAGTCGGGGATTGTTTGATTTGGGCCAGACGACAGGTGTCAGATATGTGAGCTGGCAGAACATGAATGCAAATGGCCTCTAGCCTTCCAAAAGCGTGTCAACTGCAGCCAGCCTAGCAGCTCCAAGCCAGGCCAAAGCAGAGGCAGGCCAGACCCACGTCAGCAGGCTAGCCTCCAGGTCTGAGCTAGGCCCTAGGCTAACACTGGGCCAGGGTTGTGTTCATTAAGGCACAATGTTATAAACATTTTTGCAATAAAAAAAAATACGTGTGGTGTTATTGGACGAGTCCAGATATTCGCTCCCAGAATCAGTATTTTTTTCTGTTTGGTGCCTAGTGAACACTACCCAGGTCTGAGCCATCCCAGGCAGGAGGATGCACAGACAGGGCCAACACACTCAGCCTGCAGGTCTGATCGAAGTGAACATTCAGAATGTTCAGAATGACAGAATGTTCCTGTCATTCCTGCTGCTGGGACAGTTGATAATTTCTGTTGTATCTTTAACCCTGAGCAACGGCTGGCTGGCCTTCCTATTCACACAGGAGCTTCAGTCAGCCTTGGAGTAATACACACACACACACTAACACGCGTGCACACACAGAGACATACACACACAGAACAGTTGTGTTGTAACCACAGAACCACAGTCGTGAGTTGGATCCTGGACAATATCGATCTGTCTAGCAGGCCTGCTCAGCTCTGGGTGTTGTGGTCTCCACAGAGTTCTCCAGAGGCTGTTTCAGCCACCCTGTCTGCAGCCAAGCCTGAAAAACAACCACCTTTCCCACTAAAACGAAAGGTGAAAAACCTAGCATGGTCCCAGATCTGTTGGAGTTGACAAGACAACAAACAGATCTGGAACAAGGCTACAAACTCATCTCTCCTAACAAAACCCTACTACCCTATTGGCCCTGGTCAAAAGTAGTGCTGTCACGGACGTCGTAAGAAGCGGACCAAGGTGCAGCGTTGTGAGCGTACATATTAGAAGATCGCCAACAAAAACAATACAAAACGACCGTGAAGCTTAACAGGGCTCCGATCGCCAACAAAAACAATACAAAACGACCGTGAAGCTTAACAGGGCTCCGATGCCTCTAACAAAGTTAACTACCCACACTGAAAGGAGGGGAAAAAGGGCTACCTAAGTATGATTCCCAATCAGAGACAACGATAGACAGCTGTCCCTGATTGAGAACCATACCCGGCCAAAACATAGAAATAAAGAAACATAGAAAACAAAACATAGAATGCCCACCCCACATCACACCCTGACCTAACCAAATAGAGAAATAAAACGTCTCTCTAAGGTCAGGGAGTGACAAGTGCGCTATAAAGAGAAGGTCGTGGCTGTGGATCCGACTTTTTCAGGATCTTTAGTCTGCCGGATTAAAGATCCCAAAACTTCTGGCATTCTGCGCATTTGTATATTATATTCTTAATTTTACGTGTAGAGAACAGGCTACTCAGGCGAATGGTGCTAATTTAATAAAGTTACATCAAAGGTGAATCAATGTCTGCAAGATCAAATAATGTTACTATTCTAAGTAACAGAACCAAATATAGCATAGTATAAAGTTACTAAGACAAAAACACCCCCACATTCAATCGTGAATGATAATTCTTCTAATTTTACCGGTGAAAAAAACATGTTGCATCTGCATACCAACCATTTTCATGGAGATATTAATTTAGATCTTCTTGAGTTGTACATTATTGTTTCGAGGTAGCCTAAAGTGTTGTTTTGAATGATGTTCAGTGAGTGAATTTTAGAGCAGATAAACTGTAGCATAGCCTACCTGTGTATTTTCCCTAGTGGGGTGTGCTGTTGAGTTTTGGCCACATGAGTGATTTTGTCACAGTAAAGTTATACTATGCTATTATATTAGGTTCTGTTATGTAGAATACTATCATTATGTGGTCTTGCAGACATTGATTAAGCTTTGATTAAACAAGCACCATTCGCCTGAGAAGCCTGTTCGCTGCGTGTAAAGTAGAGAATATACACATGCACAGGATGTCATCTGCACATGCCAGAAGCTTCCGGATCTTTAGTCCAGTGCACTAAAGATCCGGAAAAAGTTGGATCCACAACCACTCAGTAAAGAGAATAAGGTGCTATTTGGAACACACACACAGACTGTGTTGTTGGGAAGTAGGATAGAGTGACAGGATAATTATCCAGGAAGAGAACACTGGCGCTGACTGTAGCCATATTGGACCCGGTGTTCCTGTCCCACATTAGCCACGCTTACCCACATCCTTCCCTCCCTCAATACCCCATCCCATGTGTGTGTGTCTCTCTGTCTGTGTGTGCATGTGTGTTTCTCTGTCCAAGACACAGACTCACACTCACACTCCTGGGCCTGCCATGAGTTAGTCCTGGTTGGACCACGAGGGCCAATGCCAACACAACGATGTGGGGGCCTCCCCGTCTGTCTAAATACCACAATTTTCTGTTAAATCCACATAACACAGAAAGACAACCTCCTCTATAACTTTTCTAATTATGGTTCAGTCTTTTTAAAATGTATTTAACCAGGCAAGTCAGTTAAGTCAGTTAAGAACAAATTCTTATTTTCAATGACAGCCTAGGAACAGTGGGTGAATGAACTGCCTTGTTCAGGGGCAGAATGACAGATTTTTACCTTGTCAGCTTGGGGATTCAATCTTGCAACCTTTTGGTTACTAGTCCAATGCCCTAACCACTAGGCTACCTGCCGCACCGATTCTCTTTTGAGGAAAGTATATGGGTTGGAAAAGATTGTAAGGTATTTCAATGTCTGTTTGACCGGCAGGGGTTGAATGGAAAGTAATTGGAGTTAAGGCAGTTACTCGTATATTTGGACCACCTACAATTTATCCTGTCCTGCCATAGGGTGCACTATAGATAACCTGTCTATAGACATAGGTTTTATAAAACATCTATAACCTCTATCTGGGTCAATAACCTCAATATGGATCTCATTTTACATAATACATTTAATCACATAACTTATTATCTCCTAAGTCAATTCCAGTGATTCTCTGTCTCTATCTTGTCTAAGAGCCCCGTGCTGTGCCTGACCCATTGCTGAATCCACCCTGAATGGCCTAGTGTAACATGAACTCCTTGTGGATGCTGCTGGTGTTTTTGTTGGGGAAAGTTATTTTCAGTTTATGCCTACTTTGTACCAGACCATGCTATCAAGAAAGTCAAAAGGCCTAGCTGAACATTGCAGCAGCTATATGCAGGTCTGCAGGGCTCCTGTGTTTGGGTTATCCCGCTCCCTTCTCTCTTCTGCAAGTTTGGGACTGATAGTTGTGTTTAGGCATGAAATAAGATGGGAAGGAAATCTATACATTATACAGACCTGGGGGTTTCCCATATTCCAAGTTTGGTCTTTCTTCTCCCTGCATGGAATGAAATGTATTTTTAAAATAGAATGATAAGTTTATTTTATGTGTTTATATTTATTTCATACTGTATGAAATAGAGGCGCAGTGTGATAAGAATACATTCTTCTTTAATTAACAAAGAACACTTAAACTAACAAAACGACCGTGACGCTATGATAAACCGAATGCTGACATGCAACTACACATCAACAATAACCCTCAACATCAAAATGGCAACCTAAATAGGATCCCCAATCAGAGACAATGATAAACAGCTGCCTCTGATTGGGAACCAATTCAGGAACCAATTCAGGCCACCATAGACCTTCATTTGCCTAGACAAACCAAAACTCCATAGATATACAAAAAAACCTAGACAAGACAAAAACACACATACCACCCTCGTCACACCCTGACCTAACCAAAATAATAAAGAAAACAAAAATAACTAAGGTCAGGGCATGACACTATGAGAGTTACATAGCCTTATTCCTGCTAGTATTGTTTATTTTTAAGTAGAATCATTAAGAAAATAAAGAGCCAGCATACTTTTTTATATTTTTATCTTTGTTTTTATGGCATAGTTGTAGTTTAGAATAGGGATTTGTCTTTTCAAAATAAAAGTTGACATTTGAGTGGTCACAAAAGCATCTTAGAGGTCACCCGTGGGATAGCAGGAGAGCGTGTCATCCACCAGTGAGGTCCTTTAACACGTGCACCTACCCACACACTGTGTACACAGTATGAAAGTCAACCTGGAAATTCCATGGAACATCTGTATAGTTGGCTAAAGAAAAGCTGTCTTTTCACTGATGGCTTCGCAAATGGCACACAGAGATAATGTTTGTAAACAGTATCTCGGTCACTATACTGTTTGGTCTTATTCCCCCTCTTTCTCTTTCTGTCCTCTGGGTTTATCTTAGTCTATTCAGGCTTTCTGGGGACAGTATCTAGTAACTAATCAGTGTGTGTGTGTATTGTCTTCACTCTCTCTGGCCCTCATGTATGTGTGCAGCTTGTTGCATGTTTTGATTGGCTCCCACATTAGGACAGAATGAATGAACAAGTGTGTGTCTGTCGTGTATACATGCATGCGTGTGGGTGGTTGGGTGCGTGTTTGTCTGTCTGTGCGTACAGTACCTGCCTGCGCATATGTATACAGTGTTTGTTCAATCTCGGCCTCCGTGGACGTGTTGGGTTCATGCTTGCAGCATGTTTGTACTGGCAACCCACACCAGCCCCCAGCCACCCAGCGGAAGCTCCCAGGTCAGAGGAAGTGCTGGGCTCCTTTGTGAACAAGGCCCCTGGATTAAGCGTATCACAGCCAAAATGCAGGCCCTTTCTGCTGGGGATTAACAGAGGGACAGGAGGGCGCCCACTCCCCCTGGGGCTCTGTCACACAGATTCAACACACCACTATCAGCATCCTCAGAGCTCGCGGACTCCGGAGCTCGCTGCCTCTATCTGTCTCTCTAGGGTACATGACATGATGAGTGGCTGTATAGTACATAATTATAAAACAGGTGAGTCTAATCCTGAATGCTGATTGGTTAAAAACCACATTCCAGCTGGTGTCTTTTCCACAAGTTAAGTTGCCACCGGCTAAATCTATGACGTTAAAATGCCTATTTACTCTGTTCCATCTGACTGTGCAATCCATTGTCTCATCAGCCCAGCCAGGCAATTTATAAACATGATCTCCACTATAAAAACCATCTAGACATTATTTCCCATTTCTTTTGGACTAACATTTCGTTTTCAACAGCAAAGATTTGTATCTCCGACATTTGTAACATTGTTTCAATATTCAAATTTGATCTCCTGCTGTCCCATAGTAATGAACGAGTCTGGATGAGACAGACAGGCAGCGTTTCTCAGCCAGTCAAAATCATGAATCAGCTGGCATCATTTTTACGGATATATACAAAAAAATATAAATTGAAAAAAGGTCAAATGAAACGCAGGTAATTTGCAGTCTTTCCAGCTTCAGTTTGAAGTGATTGTGTTACAGTAGCTGTGTTGTTGGTTAGCTTCTCTGAACAACAGTGTCCTGACAAGTGAGCACATTTTCTAAGCCAGGCAAAATCGCGCCTCTTATGTATGTGCATCCATGTATCCAAATAAATGTCACGAGAAAACAGCTTATGCAAATGCAGCTACTTTGCTGTTATTCTGGCTGCACTTTTTTAGTATCTGTAAGTTAGCCAAAGTTGTCTAGCTAGAAAACAAGGGATAAGAACGTTGCCAGCCAGTATGTCAATGGAAATTTAGAACAAACGACTGGGTCACGTCCATAGATACGGAACAAAAAAATGAATGACTGGGTGGCATCTCCAGCAACCTTAGATTTGTGTCGGGACTACAGTACCTGTCAAAAGTTTAGACACACCAAGTTCATTAGAGTTATCAGCCTCAGAAACTGCAGCCCAAATAAATGCTTTACAGAGTTCAAGTGACAAACACATCTCAACATCAACTGTTCAGAGGAGACTGCGTGAATCAGGCTTTCATGGTGGAATTGCTGCAAAGAAACCACTACTAAAGGACACCAATAAGAAGATGAGACTTGCATGGGCCAAGAAACACGAGCAACGGACATTAGACCATTGTGGAAATCTCTCCTTTCGTCTAATGAGTCCAAATTTGAGATTTTTGGTTCCAGCGACCCTGTCTTTGAGAGACCTAGAGTAGGTGAACGGATGATCTCCACATGTGTAGTTCCCACCGTGAAGCATGGAGGAGGAGGTGTGTTGGTGTGGGGGTGCTTTGCTGGTGACACTGTCAGTGATTTATTTAGAATTCAAGGTACACTTAACTAGCATGTCTACCACAGCATTCTGCAGCCATACGCCACCCTATCAGGTTTGCGCTTAGTGGGACTATCATTTGTTTTTCAAAAAGACAATGACCGAACACACCTCCAGGCAGTGTAAGGGCTATTTGACCAATAAGGAGAGTTTATGGAGTGCTGCATCAGATGACCTGGCTTCCACAATCACCCGACCTCAACCCAATTAAGATTGTTTGGGATGAGTTGGACCACAGAGTGAAGGAAAAGCAGCCAACAAGTGCTCAGCAATATATATGGGAACTCCTTCAAGACTGTTGGAAAAGCATTCCAGGTGAAGCTGGTTGAGAGAATGCCATGCGTGTGCAAAGCTGTCATTAAGGCAAAGGGTGGCTATTTGAAGAATCTCAAATATAACAGATATTTTTATTTGTTTAACACTTTTTTGGTTGCCTCATGATTCCATGTGTGTTATTTCATAGTTTTGATGTCTTCACTATTATTCTACAATGTAGAAAATAGTAAAAATAAAGAAAAACCATTGAATGAGTAGGTGTTCTAAAACTTCTGACCGGTAGTGTACACAACTTGAAGCAACCACATATTTAGCCATGGAGCAAGTTGGCCAGCAAGCAGCCAATCCTCGACACACCCACAAGTTGTTTATGTATCAAAACCCAGCCCTTTCGCGCCAACTCCAGCAACGGTGCCAATAATTGTGGTTGTAAAAATAGCAAAAATATTTCTGAAACCCCCCCCCCCCCCCCCGGACACCTATATATCCTTCAAGACTGTTGGAAAAGAGAGAATGAGAGAATACCAAGAGTGTGCAAAGTTCTCATCAAGGCAAAAGGTGACTACTTTGAAGAATCTCAAATATAAAATATATATTTGTTTAACCCTTTTTGGTTCCTACATGATTCCATATGTGTTATTTCATAGTTTTGATGTCTTCACTATTATTCTACTAAGATATTCTATATCTTGTGGAAGGATGAAATAGTATGAATACATTCATCAAAATAATGTTTTTAATTAAATATGTCAATCATTATTTGAATATGTTGGTAACCCATTGTATAAAAGTGATAATGCATAACAACACCCGTGCCAATATATCCTCCAAACACCGGCTTCTCTGGCATTGTCACTTAATGGGACAATGTTTAAGTGATTTGTCGGAGTGATTACAGAAGCATGGAAAATGCGCTTTGACATGGTGGTAGCGTATCACGTTTATCAATATCAGTGTTAGATTTTAATATTAAGTAGGCAGTTCGAAAAAAAATTGGCCTCTCCCTGGTTTCCTACACTCAGAATAAGCCTACTCATGTACTAAAAAGCATGCTCAGTAGAGAATGTCTATTCAAGTAACATTTTAGTCCAGGGCTAAGCTTAATGTAAGAAAAACTGTCCCTAAGTGTTTTTAGGCTATATTTGTAAAAAGCAGCAGCTTGCTAAAGCAATCATTGCCTTAGTTCCCCAGACAGAGCAAGGTTTATTGATGAGAAAATGTACTGTAACTAGACACATGGCTAGTTCTCTTCTGTGTAGTGAACGTTGGTTAAGATTGTAACTGTGTATGAAAATTGCCCAGCTCCTTAATCAGTGCGCTGTAAAACCATGAAACTAATGTAGAAAAAGAACTAGGGAAAATAAACAACCTTAGTAAGACTGCCACTCGGTTGGCATGGCGACACAGACAATGCCTCCCTGGCTGTAAAATGGTCTCCTTATACGTATCCCGGAGCCCCCTATTTAGAAATCCCTCTCTGCGTCCCCCCTGTATGTTTATCCCTCTCTTTCTCACTCTCCTTTGCCTTTCTCTCTCCTTCTTATAGCTCTCGACCACACTACTCTCTACTTACCCCTCCCTCTCCTCACTCTTCTTTTCTCCTTCCCTCTGGCACAGGGCAGCACACCTCTTTCTCCGGGCAGTCCATACATATTCCCAGTGGCATTATAATACTAATGGGACAGAGTGAATGGACTGAGTTTTAAGGTGGGGGAGATGGGGTCACCAACTACCCGCCTTTCAAATATGTATGCTGTCTCCTCTAAAGAATCTACATCTTTTTGTCAGGCCGAACCTCCTTTAATTTTCCTCATGCTGATTCTTTCTCTTCCTTCCCCCTCCATACTTTTGCAGAGAAAATATATTTGCAGAAATTGGAGTCTATATTTGAAGAGCTTCCAAATCTTGGACTAGTAAATGCGGCTGTTGTTGTAGAGGGAGTGCTTGGCATTACTGCGGTAACCTGCTGGGTCTGAGGGGGAGCTGGCCCAGGGAACAGAATAGAAAAATGTCTGTATAATTAAGAATATAAAAACTGCTATATTTACAGTTTGCCCAGGTTTACACGGGCCCGGCAGGGCAAGTTAACTTTTAGCAGCACACTGAGTGATTCAGAGGACTGTTTTTCTATGGGAAACCACTTAATGGTGTTTTTCTTTGTTTTGTGAAGTTTTGTTGGAAACAGTGTTACTGTGTAGTCTCCTTATTTATGCAGCGAGACTCCGTTTTTATGCATTTCAGGCTGTGTTGTTTAGCAAGGGTCCTGTGGATGTACACTTTTAGATCATTACCTTCATTGTAAAAAGCAACAAGTGTACAACTCTTCAGTCATGTACATTTAGTTTGTCTACTAAAGACGTACCTCACCCCTGATTCTTTCAATTTTCTCCTTTATTGACACCTCATCTAATGTGGTAAATTCAGCTGGCTTTCATATCTATCCAATATAGCTGACATTTTTCCCACTAATAGCCCATAATAATTTAATAGACAGTTTTTCCAAGAGGCAGCTATTGTTCTACGGATTATGTTTCACTTAAGTAATTTTACAGTATTTCCCTTTTGTAAATTGAAACTCAAAAAATAATCAGAAACTATTAATTCAAAGACTCAATCATGGACACTTACTGACAGTTGTGGCTGCTATTGTTGTCTCTACCTTCTTGCCATTTGTGCTGTTGTCTGTGCCAAATAATGTTTGTACCATGTTTTGTGCTGCTACCATGTTGTTATGTTGTGTTGCTACCATGCTATCTTGTTGTTTTAGGTCACTCTTTATGTTGTGTTGTGTTGTCTCTCTTGTTGTGATGTGTGTTTTGACCTATATTTATATTGTATTTATTTTAATCCCAGGCCCCCGTCCCCGCTGGTGGCCTTTTGGTAGGCTGTCATTGTAAATAACTGACTTGCCTAGTTAAATTAAGAGTAAATAAAAAATAAAATAACATGTGTTTTGTTAACTCAAATCAAAATCACCAGAAAATGTACAGTTTATCTAACCGTTCTATATCATTATGTCATTATAACATCTACCTTAATTATAGTGGAACTATAATCACATGTGCAGTATACATTTCCATCCAAGAAAGTGAGTGAGTGTCACGGCCGTTGCTGGAAGAAGACCAAAGCTTGGTAAGCGTACATATTCCTTTTTATTAGGCTGACGCCGACAAAAACAATACAAAAACAATCGTGACGCTCAAGGGCTATGTGCCACAACAAAAGTTAACTTCCCACAAAGAAAGGAGGGAAAAGGACTACCTAAGTGTGGTTCCCATTCAGAGACAACGATAGACAGCTGTCCTTGATTGAGAACCATACCCGACCAAAACATAGAAATACAAAATCATAGAAAAACAAAACATAGAATGCCCGCCCCACATCACATCCTGACCTAACCAAATAGAGAAATAAAACAGCTCTCTAAGGTCAGGGCGTGACAGTGAGAATGAAATGCATCTAGAGTGGCCAAATTACATGTCATTGGTGCTTGTGGTTTTTGGCACATTGTGTTCAACAACTTTAGGATTCACAACATGATGAACATTATGAAGGTGTTGAGTTTACTAACCCCTAATATACCTATCAAAAGACATGTTGGCATATTGAATGATATAATCATATTTCCTATGTAATAAACCTATTCTATGATACTCCCTCCCCCTTTTCTCTCTCTCCCTCACCCCACTAGTTATTTCCCACTTAGAGAATCCCACAGATGTGTACTGCCATTCCTAATTAGCCACACATTTGAGAAATATCAGAAATGTTTCATGCACCGTTTCTCGGCTCTAGTCCGACATTTATAGGAATGCGAAAGACCAGTAATCATTGGCTCAGAGTTCACAAGGGAGTGTGTGCAAGCCATGGGCATAGTTTGTTTAGCAGGTGGATCTAAGCTTGGGCCCAAGCTACATTTATATGTTATTGTGCCCAACTTTTCACTTACTTTTCTCAAATTGTTTTGGGTTTTGTATGTGTATGTGTTTTTTAAATTATTTATTTGATAATATGACATTCACATTTGAAATGCATTTTGGTCCCTGACATGTGATGTGCTACCCTCTGTTTGAGTTCTCTAATTCACAAACACAGAGGTGAAGGGGTTAGTGAGCAGAATATTTGATCCTTTGTGATACTAATTATTCTACCTCTCTGTCTCTCTCTGTCTTTCTCGTTCTCTCTCTCGTCTCTGTGTCCTCTCCTTTTCACATCCTCTCTCTGGTGCACAAGACTGTACCTCCTGCACCCAGTTGATTATCACCCAGAGATGGGGCAATTAACCATTTGCAGAAATGCTTAGCAAGATAAATACTTTCATTTCTGGCTAACGCCCATTAGGCGCCCCAATGCCCTGGCCCTCAGCAACTGGAGAGGGTGTGGTTATGGCCTGTCTGCCTGGCATGTGTGAGTGGACAGGGGGACAGCTGGGGCTTGTGCGGTAGAGGAGATATTTGTGGGCTATACTCAGCCTTGTCTCAGGGCAGTAAGTTGGTGATCTGTTGATATCCCTCTAGTGGTGTGGGGTCTGTGCTTTGGCAAGGTGGGTCTGGTTATATCCTGCCTGGTTGTCCTATCTGGGGGTATCGTCGGACGGGGCCACAGTGTCCCCCGACCCACCCATCTCAGTCTCCAGTATCTATGCAGCAATAGTCTATGTGCCGGGGGGCTAGGGTCAGTCTGTTATATCTGGTGTAATTCTCCTGTCTTATCTGGTGTCCTGTGTGAATTTCAATATGTTCCCTCATGCCTCAGGACTACCTGACCTAATGACTCCTGGCAGTACCCAGTCCACCTGGTCATGCTGCTGCTCCAGTTTCAACTGTTCTGCCTGCGGCTAGGGAACCCTGACCTGTTCACCGGACGTGCTACCTTGTCCTGGACCTGCTGTTTTCAACTCTCTCTCTTTCTCTCTCTACCGCACCTGCTGTCTCGACCTCTGAATGCTCGTCTATGAAAAGCCAACTGACATTTACTCCTGAGGTACTGACCGGTTGCACCCTCTACAACCATTGCTTATTATTTGTCCCTGCTGGTCATCTATGAATGTTTGAACATCTTGAAGAACAATCTGGCCTTAAATGGCCATTTACTCTTATAATCTCCACCCGGCACAGCCAGAAAAGGACTGGCCACCCCTCAGAGCCTGGTTCTTCTCTAGGTTTCTTCCTAGGTTCCTGCCTTTCTAGGGAGTTTTTTCTAGTCACTGTGCTTCTACATCTGCATTGCTTGCTGTTTGGGGTTTTAGGCTGGGTTTCTGTATAGCACTTTGTGACATCTGCTGATGTAAAGAGAGCTTTCTAAAAACATTTGATTGATTGATTGATTGATTGATGGCACCATGCCCATATCCAAGGGCCTCATCCAAGACCACCACGAAATGGATCCCAACAGAAGCCAGTTCACTTTGGGCAGTGAATAGTAACATCATCACTCCTTGTTTGTATAATAATAGTAGAAGTTACCATGATTTCAGTTAATTACTGACTGAACAGGGAGGGAAACATGGTTCATGGGGCCTAGCTACCTTAAGTGTTTAGTAATTAGTGGGCTATGCTGGTATAGTAACACCCAACAAGCACATACAGAATACTGTATATGCCCACTGATTACACCTCAAATAGGTTTCTAGGTGTGGTTCATGTGGAGAGTTCTGTTTACAACTTGGCACCTGTAAATCCAAACAAATATGGGGCAGCATTTTTTAACTCCCATCTTCACTCCCAAAATGGAGACTCCTCCCAACCACATTTCAGACATAATGGGAGATTCAGTAAACCTAGAAATCCCTGTCGGCATGCAGCCTAGATTACTCTCCCCTCTGTCTTTCCTCCGGCCTCCAGCCAGTGTGGTTCTTGGACCAAGGCCCATCAGTGGCTCTGAGACTTGATTAGGAGGAGACATGACTACTTTTTCTCCCCCGTCTCCCCTGTCCATTCTGGGTTCGCAGTGTGTGCATGAGGTGACAGGCTTAATTACTTATTACTGGGTATTCCAAACCAAAGCCCATGACTCACAGACCTAACCCAGCCCAGAGGCCTCATACCAACAACTCTCTGTCCTACCTGCTTTGATTCCACCTCCTATCTTGTCTTTTTCTACAATGCTTACCAATATGAGGGTTACAATTACAGTGAAAAGAAAATGTAGTACTGACAGCTACTTGAGTCCAATACCGTGGGTGGAAGCCATTTTGGAAAGATTGATGATTGCTCCCACATAGTTTTCTCTTCTGTTAAGGACATAGGGCCTTCCTTCATTTCAGTGACTGACTGCATTTCTAGACACTTCAGGAGGCAATTTTGGAACAGGGGTTGCTACTAAACAATGACTGCAGCATGAGTGAATAAGTCTTTGTGTGTAGGTTCAGCAGCTAATTGCTCAGGTCAGTGTATGAGGCTGCAGCATCAAAAAAAGCTGTTGGCAAGAGCAGTTTCTCCGAAAATATTCCCCTCCGCTGGTGAGCGAGCAACACCAGCCACAAATCCCTGTCTTGGCCAGCTGACATGCTGAATGTGCAGAAATAGAGGGATGAGCAGACAAGAAGAGAGGGAAATATATAGTGGTCTGTCATGCAAATTAAATGCAGATTCTGTATTTATGGCTTTTTTTTATGTTTTTTTTTTTTTTTTTTTCATGTCAAGTGAAAAAAAGGGATATGACAAAATAAACATAGTTGGAGCTGGCAGGTGCCCTTGTTTCATTTGGCGGAATGCAGCCAGTATGGTTACAGCCCGATCATTATCCAGGAATCCTCAGAAGTGCAGAAACAACCCCAAAGCCTTCCTTTCCCTCTCTTCCTTCACTCTTTCTTTCCTTCTCTCATTATCTTCCTCTCTCCTTCCTTTCTCTCTCCCTCTCTGTCATTCCCCCTCTCTCTATTTATCCCCCTCTCTTGCTCTCCCCCTCTCTTTCGTTTTTTGTCTCTGGGGTAATTTAAAGGCAATTGTACAAGCCCTTAACAGAACTGGGCAGTGCAGAGGTGGACTGTGTTTGGGGGTTTGAGTAAAGCTGCTAGTGTTTTAAGTGCGCCACAAAAAATCCTGGGCAAATGTTGGGTTAACATTTATGAGCTCACTGTTAGCCAAAAGCTGAAAAAAGCTAAAACATTAAGAATAATGTAACAAAAACCTGATCTGCAGTATTACGGGAAAGCCGTTTCGGTTCTTGTCGCTTATTATTATGATTTCTAGATGAACAGGGAATTCTAAGGGAATGTGGTGCGTTAGTATGATCCCATTGCGGTCTGGGGCTTAACAGTAAACAGGAGAGGAGAGATGGGCTCTTACAGCACAAACCAATGGAACCAAAACAGTGGTTAAATTAAAAACGTATGTGCAGGAAAACTCCCCAAGTACAGTACTACCTTTGCCATTTTACTTAATCTAGACTGTAGTAGCCGTGTATACTGTAGAGTAGTCAAAGTAGTAGAATCCAGACTGGTCATTCTGCGCGCCCAAGCAGTGAGCGTTTGGGTGTATCTGTAACCGAACAAGTGGGTCTACCATAATATGGACACACACACACACACACACACACACACACACACACACACACACACACACACACACACACACACACACACACACACACACACACACACACACACACACACACACACACACAGCAGAGGGAACAGCGAGTCTCCACCATATTCCCTACACATAATGTACTACTTTTTCTAATTATGAATAGCCCATTATGTAAATTACTGCCGGTATGATAGTAGACCATTGTGTCATTCTCCTTTCCTTATACACTGAGTGAACACCTTCCTAATATTGAGTTGCACTGGGGTTTTGGTTCCTTTGGTTTGTGCTGTAAGAGCCCATCTCCCCTCTCCTGTTAACTGTAAAGCCCCAGACCACAATGGTGCCATACTAACGCACCACATTCCCTTAGAATTCCCCGTTCGTCTAGAAATCATAATAATAATAAGCGACAAGACCCGAAACGTCTTCCTTTCCCACAATACTGCAGATCAGGGTTTTGTATAATATTCTTATTTTTATTTATTTTTTTCAGCTTTTGGCCAACAGTGTGTCTTGTAAATGTTAACCCAACATTTGTCAGTGATTTTTTTTGTGGCGCACTTAAAACACCAGCAGCTTTACTCAAACCCCCAAACAGTTCCCCTCTACACCGCACCGCAGTTCTGTAGGTGAATTAGAATTGCCTTTAAATTACCTCAAGAGACAGAAAATGAAAGGGGGAGAGTGATGCCATTTGCAACACAGAAACTGAGACATTTGGTTCCCTTTTCCAACCCATGCGTCCTGCGTTAGACTAGCATTTATTGTTGTTAATTCATAACGCTGGAATCCATCTGTCATCACTGATGAGGAAAAGTGATATAGTTCTAATGTCACGCCCTGACCTTAGAGATCCTTTTTATGTCTCTATTTTGGTTTGGTCAGGGCGTGAGTTGGGGTGGGCATTCTATGTTTTTGTTTTCTATGTTTTCTATTTCTGTGTATTTGGCCGGTTGTGGTTCTCAATCAGAGGCAGCTGTCTATCGTTGTCTCTGATTGAGAACCATACTTAGATAGCCTTTTCCCACCTGTGTCTTGTGGCAAGTTGTTTTCTGTTTTTGTGTCTGCACAAAAAATTTCCACCCAGAGAACATGAGTTTGTGTTTTTGAAGCTATCGCCCTCCTTTACATTATCTCATCTCCTGTCAAACCGCCTTCTCTTCTCCTCCTAAGTTTACTCCTAATTCTCCTCAGTTTAATGCAGCTCCTCAAGGTTCTGGCCTTCACAATAGCGTCAGTGCATTACCCTGATGGCTGTCTGGAGCCGGGCCCTGCCTCAGCTGGCTGGGAGGCCCAGGACCAGGCCTCATCTTTCGGCTGGGACACGGGCGAGATGAGGCTGTGGTGCAATAGGCCTGGAGGTGGAGATCGGTGTCTGGAGCCAGACCTTGCCTCTTCTTGCTGTGAGGCCCAGGACCAGGCCAAATCTTGGTTCTGGGAGCCAGGGTCGTGGTGCCATGGGCCTGGAGGTGAGGATGGAAAGTGGGGAAGAGCTGGGAATGGCCTTAATGAGTAGTGCTATACTGACCTTCAACCTTGAGGAGGAAGGGGAAGTAAAGGCAGTTTCTCAATTAATCTTTCCTCAATTCCTAGTATCCTCTCTCCTCACCTCCTTCTCAAAACCTATTGGAAATGAAGGTCAGAGTGGAGGGACCTTCTCCTTTAATATGGTTGATAAGCAGGCCCTCGCCTGGATGTGAGGAATTGCAGAAATAAGAATTGAGAAACAGCCTGACTGAGCGTGACTAAATCAATTTCCCTGCTGCTGTGAAGTGAGTGACTACACAGGGCTGACAGACAGTTTGAAGGGATACATTCATAATTTTTCTATACCCAGGATGTCACCCAGAAAATAGTTTTCTATGGTTCCACAATACTGGGTGGACCTTGCCAGAGGGATATATTACAAAGGAAGCTAGATTTACTCCGAGTTTTCTAAAGCTAGCCAGCTTCAGTTAACTTCACATTCCAGCGCAGGCTTCATCCGTACTATGACGGTGGATATTGCTTGCCCGCCTGCCGCCAACTCTAGCAGACTTGTAACTGTGAGTGCATGTCGCTAACTCTAGCAGGCTTGTAACTGCACGTGCATGTTGCACGAGGCTAGTCGAATGCCGAACTCTTCATTGAGACAATGCTGAAACATCAATCCATGGTTGTCAGTGCCACATTTTAATTTGTGCCAAAATCAAAAGTCATCACCTCCTGGTATGGTAATAGCTCACTGCTCAGCATCCGACCGTAAGGTGCTACAGAGGGTAGTGCGTACAGCCCAGTACATCACTGGGGCCAATCTTCCTGCCATCCAGGACCTGTATATTAGGCAGTGTCAGAGGAAGGACCAAAAAATGGTCAAAGACTACAGTCACCCACTCTCTGCTGGCACGCGGTACCAGAGCGCCAAGTGTAGGTCCAAAAGGCTCCTTAACAGCTTCTACCCCCAAGCCATAAGACTACTGAAAAACTAATCAAAATGGTCACCCGGACTATTTACATTGATATTTTTTACTTTAGTTTATTCAGTAAACATTTTCTTAACTTTATTTTCTTAAAGCTGCATTGTTGGTTAAGGGCTTGTATTCGGCGCATGTGACAAATAAAACATTTGACTTGAATCTGATTTAATTGGTCCTCAACTCGCAGCTCAGACACTTCCTTCAGGATAATTGGAGTTAGCCCTGAGTTAGCCTGCCCTGGAGCAGATTAGTTCTGAAGGATTGGTTGCCATAGAAACATACCTGGCTAAAAGTTTAACCACTTTTGTGGTACCTGTTATCCCAAGTTGAATTCAGAGTTGACCAAAGTTACTTCGCTAACTCCTCAAACCTGATTCGTAGTATAGGGCTCTGGCTTCACAGGAGCATCTGTGTCATTTTGCAAGGGGAAGGGTGGCATCAGGGTAGAGATGGGTGATATGGACAAAAAACCATATCGTAATAAATCTACCCATTTTTTGTGACAATGATAAATCAGCGAACAATTACCATAAGTCATTTTGGGGGGAGGTGTTAGAGCTGGGCGTTATGGAGAAAAAGTGATATTGTGATAAATGTAACTACTTTGCTCAACAACAACAAGTACAACAATATATACATTTTGTATGGACAGTTAGGCCTACTTTACATGTTTTAAAATTCCAGTACCAAGTAGGACAACTGAGATAGGAGCCTATGATTCACAAAGTAAGCTATTTCATCTAACATATCCAGGAAATGCATGATTGATATTTTGATGTTAAAATAGGATCCAGAATTATCTGATTTCTTTTTGGCTCTTCAGGGTGGCTCTGGGGGCCAGAAAGGGGGAGAAGATAGAGAGGGAGAGAAAGAGATGCCCATCCCTTCTCTAACGGATTGTCAACTGTCCAGGGTGGGGGGCAGGGATGGGGATGAAGGGGTGGGAGGGGTGTGAAGAGGGTGACTGTTGTCAGTCAGTTGGAGTGACAGACAGGCCGGCTGTGGGAACTAGTGTCATGGGCCACCAGGGGCCATCAGGGGCCTTCATGGTGTAGCATGGCTGCTTTATGTGTTTATCAAACTGCTGACCTCATTGGCCCCACAGACAGGAAGGACACTGGCAGATGAACGGAGAGAACATGGCACTGAGGAGAAGGGGGGGCAAAGGGGTGCAGAAGAGGGGGATGGGATGGGAGTGCAGGGTGACTTTGGGGTGCAGAAGGGGGGTGGAAGGAAAGGGGGTACAGCATGGCTTTGGGTTGTAGAATGAGGAGAGGGGAAGGATACAGGGGGGCTATGGGATGCAGGGCGGGATGGGCGGGATGGGAAGGGGGGTGTGGGGTTACAGGGTGGTTCTGGGGCCCAGAAATGGGGAGGGTATACATTATAAGGAAGAAAATGTACTCTCTCTCTATGGTGGATCCTGGGCTTGTAGATAACTGTCTGTCTGTGCTATGGTATGAGTTCTCATACCATAGCACAGTGTTTCTTCCTTCCCCCTCTAACTAGCAGCACTGCTCTAGCATTGAAAACCAGATCATGTATCATTGCAGCAACTGAGCTACTCAACTGAGGCACCCAGAGACAGACAGAATAGATAGTGATGGAGAGAGAGAGAAGGGGAGTTAGCAAGAGGAATGTGCGTGAGAAGGAAAGAGGGATGTAGGGAGAGAGGGATGGAGAATCACCGACAGGGTTTTACCTGTATTATGTCAAAGTAGTGCATTATGTAGGGAATATAGGGTGCTCATGTGGTATGCAGACATATTAGCATGTGCAGGTATGCCTGTCCAAAACCAAATTCCAAAACCAAATTCCAATCTCATTCTGGGGGTTATATCCCTCTACAAAACGACCCTAATCCACAGTTTACATACCTCCCTTTTATCCCACAACAGGCTTCAAACAAACCTTACTCTGTCTTGACAGTAAAGTAAGCTTGATCTGATCCAGAACTGCCCACAACTTACTTAAATTGGCTTTACACACTGTAACACAACTATTACACTACCCTAGAATAGTAGGAAGGTATTCCTAATGTTTGGTATACTCAGTGTATATCTCTATGAGTTAATCGTTCTTATGAGGGTAGGGTAGAATCATGGTAAACCAAAGGATAACCAAGATTCTCTGAAGGACTGAGTGGGACACGACTCACTCTATAAAGATATATGTTCCCCATAGAGTGGACTGTTTTGAGCGAGTGACTGGGGTTACATTGCATTACATTGACATTTTTACATGGTTAAAGTGTTGGGCAGTGAGGTTATGAGAATGGGCAGTCTTATATGAAGGTGAACTCTGGCCTCTATATAACGTAAATCAAAGCTGTGAAAGTGAGCTGCTCTGGTATTGTCTGTGTCTGGTTTGTGCTGGTCCATGCAGGGGTGTCTGCAGTCTGGAGTCTAGCCGGTGGAGGGGGAGGCCAGGGGTCCGTCTTGGTGTCTGGGTTCGACGTCCTCCTCTTTCTGGGCCCCTTTTACGACCTGAACAGGCTCAATCCAAGAGAAGGGAGAGCTGGATGAGAGAAAAAGCGAGGGAGAGTACATTCCCCATATAGTATATTCTTTAACACGCACAAACACACACGTGTAGTACATGGGGATGTGTGAAACTTACTGCTCAGCCAAGTGTCTCCACTTTCACCAGCGAATAGCTAGCTTTTAGCGTGGCGCCGCTTCAGGAGGGCGGTCACGTGTGCTAGCAAGGCAGAGGTCCCGAGTTGGCGGCAGGTATGTGCTGAATCGGGAGGAAGTGGCACTCGCTAAGAAAACACACAAACACACACACTCGCTACTGATAAAGCAGATATGGAAAGATCTCTCATGATCGCATATCACAAGCCCATGCTGAGTGTAGGCTGAGTCATTTTCCCCCCTGACTGCCACTCGTTCCTCATCCTGCTCTCTCTACTGTCCTTTAACCCATAAGAGTCTAAGCCCTGTCTAAGCCGGGGGACGGCCTTACTGCTATTCGCCCATACAAATGCATTGAATTACAGATTCAGTACAGGGAACAACAGATAGTCCCCCCGAAAAACAATCAAGAGGAAGTTTGTTCTGAAGTTTCCTATATATGATAGATTTAGGAAAGATCAGGATTTTTATTTTTATTTTTTTTTAACATGTATTTATCCCCTTAAATTTTACACTAAACAGTCTAAGCCCTGTCTAAGCTGGGGAGGGGGGGGGGTCAACTAAGCTATATGGAATTGTTTTAAGAAGGTCATACCAAGGATCATTTTTGCCATTTGATTTGAACTTTTTCACATGCGAGTTCAAAATCTCTCTTAACGGTCGTCCCAGCGTGAGTTTTTTTATACACATGATGTCAGAATGCTCTCAGTGTTACAAAATGTGATTGTTACGCAACTGGACAGTAAACACACGCTGCCCTCAAACCAAGGCACTCTGCCTACTAATTATATAATTTCAACTTGTCAAATTCAAATGATTTTTTTACAAGTTTTATTTTCTGATAATAGTTTGAACTAAGCCTCTTCATTAATTCACATAGTAGCCCATTTCACTTTTCCGGACATGCTTGAGGCTTTACTACTGCCCAGACAAACTTCTCTCTTCGACAAGAGCCCAAGCACTTCCCCAGTGTTTCCCAGATCAAGTATGCAGACATTTGTGCATCTCCGTCAGAACTGGCCTTGCACTAACTTTTTACCCCTGGCACATTTTCTGGCTGGCGCCCGCGTTTCCTTCTTTCTGATTTTCCTTACAAATAATAACTTTGGACTTGTGCGCGTTCCTATCAAAGTAAGTTCCTTATTTTCTGTATATGGTATTGCTTCTACTGTAGCATACCATATGGAGTCTATGTATGGAGCATAATGTATTTAGGGTTTTATTCACATTTTCAAGTACTGGTAACAAATTATGCCTTCTGATTCTTGCAGAGAATGTAATGGACACATTTGTGTGTAAAATACTTTTTTGGGGGTTGTACTGATTATGATGAGCTATTTGCCAACTATGTGTGGTGCCATGTTCGTTGACATCATATAATGCATTCTGGTTGTCATGTAAGCGTCTGTCAGACCAAAGATGTTATAACAAAACAAAGTGAATGGATGGTTCACTCGACTGACTTATGGTGCTTTCAAGACAACAGTGAACTCTGAAAAATACCAGGTCAGCTCATGACATCTGCGATCTTCAGGTCGGAAAGTCAAAGCTCTAGAAAGAGGCCCAAGTTGCTGAGTTGGAATTTTGAGTTGGATGACCATTCAAAACAATCTTTCCCAGTTGGAGCTCTTTTTTTCCCCAGAGTTTTCAGTTGTCTTGAACACACTGAAGTCGGAGGTCTGAGATTTCTGAGTTCCCAGTTCTGAAATTACCAGTTGTTTGAACACGGCATCAGGTTGTAACTATGGTACCTCAGGATTGCCAGCTTGAAGGGGCTTTATTTTTATTTAGCTTGTACATTTCTCCTGTGTTTGCCCCTCATTTATTGATAAATCCCCCATCATAGTAATATTTCCTGCATCATATTCCGTAACAATACCTTCCCTCATTTCTACCCCTCATGGACTTGAAAACCCCCCACAAATTAAATTAACCTCAGCACAAACCCATCCAAGATGGTTAAAACCATATCTGGCAACCCTGTTTAGCTTTCGCTCTACAGTTAGGCTTTATTTGGCGTGGTGATCAACATTTATTTGCTTTGTTGATTTGTCAAAAACTGTAAACGACTTTGTCGTGTGCTCCAGTTCTTGTATACACTGCACTAAGTACATCGAAGATTTGTAATATGCTGAAGTGGCCAAACTAAGTTATTTTTCAGGCAATGGGCGCAGCCATTTAATGCAAATGTGAGTTAAATATGAATAAATATGAATCATTGCTAATGTTTAGGAAATATTTCAAATTTCATGAATAAATACAATTTATTGACACTTTTATACTATTACGTGGGGCTTTTATTTTGAAAATGTTATCAATTCTGTAACCCGGAAGTACTTCTTTAGTGTTGCTGATGAGACGCTGATCATATGATGAAATTGCAAATCAAATGTCCAATTATGATGCCACCGGACAGCGAAAAACAAGTAAGTTAACCTTGATTTATTGTCATTTAAATGAGTTTGTAGTAGCTAGTTAAGTGTGAGATGACATACACACGAACGTGACACCGCGTAAGTCAAGCAGTTTACTGGCTGCCTTTCTCCCGGATACCGGAGACTCAAATACCTTTCTCATTTCTGCCATGAATTCCTCCAGATGACCACAAATGGCAGATTGTTGCTCCCAAACTGCCGTAGCCCAGGAGAGCACCCTTCCTTACATTAGCATAATAATATACGCAATCTTCAATTTTTCTGAAGGAAACGAAGATGGATGTACCTCATAAATATGCGAGAAAGAAAACCCTGCCAGGTACCAGGATTCCCTGAATATCGCTCCGGAGGAGGTAAGTGGGGTTCTCGGGGAGCCGGCTGTACAAACTCACCACAGATAGGGAAAAAATTACTGGGTGATTGGGGTTTTTCAGAGGTGGCAGGCTGAGCTAACTCCCCGATTTGCTCCGTAATAGCCTTTAACCCATGGTCGTGGCATTCCGTCAAGGAGCTGAGCCCTTTCAAAAGGCCCTGTAACAACTCCTCATGTCTGGGAGACAGCGTGGCTGAGCTGGTCCAAGTCTGCTGGGTCTGTCATGGCCAGTTCGTACTATCATGACACAAGGAAAGACCCAGATGCAGACACAGGAGGCAGATGGTTGGAGTTTTACAATGTTTAATAAACCAAAAGGAGTAGGCAAGAGAATGGTCGTGGACAGGCAAAAGGTCAAAACTAGATCCAAGTCCAGGAGGTACAGAGTGGCAGACAGGCTCGTGGTCAAGGCAGGCAGAATGGTACGGCAGGCGGGTACAAAGTTCAGAACCAGGCAAAGGTCAAAACCGGGAGGATTATAAAAAGGAGAAATGCAAAAAGCAGGAGAACGGGAAAAACGCTGGTTGACTTGGAAACATACAAGACGAACTGGCACAGAGAGACAGGAAACACAGGGATAAATACACTGGGGAAAATCAGCAACACCTGAACGGGGTGGAGACAATCACAAGGACAGGTGAAACAGATCAGGATGTGACAATTAGGTGTAATGTGACTAACATGACTTCACTTTAGAGCGTATTCCAATCATTCGACCCAACATGTCACCCTTTATAAAGCACATGTTTATATCATTTTTGACATAGTGGGTTATGGCACATTTGACATTGGTGATTATGTCATACAGTTATGGCACATTTATGAACCCTTTATAAAGCATGACGTACGGTTATAGATACTTTGTAACACATTTATGTAGTGCCTATGAAGGCATTATGAAGGCTTTGAAGCCTTTATTGAGCCTTTATAAGCTGAATGTCATTTAAAGCTGGACCGATATTCTTAAATAAGTCTTCCCTTTTGATTTCTATAAAATGTTAAATTGTCTCACTTGCTTAATTTACTTCACTTGCTTGGTGGGATTGGAATTTACATGGACTTTATATCATGATGCTCATCAATAACAAAGTTATCAGAAACAGAGTTCAAGAAAGTAAACAAGTAACATCATTAATAGAGTACCACAGAGTCATAATACCCATAAAACCTAGCGGTTAAACAGGGAAATGTTTCCAAACATTTTTCCACCATTCATTTTTTCCCATAGGAGTTTTAGAAACACTTAAAATTAGTTGGGTTTACCTTGGCGCACCGTTTTGATAACGGTGTAAATCCTTCTAGGACAAGGTGACTTTTATCAATATATTCCCCTGTATTTACCCCCCAAAATGAAATGCTAATTAGCTGCTAATGTGGCTACCATAAAGAACTACAAATGCCATGATGATCTGGACGAGACTGACGAATCGAGGCAAAGGTAAGAATCTATGGATTAACTATCTAATGTTAGCTAAATGTAGGAATTAATAAATTGGTTACATTTAATTAAATTGATAATTCTGTGAACTGTCTTGTGCAAGTTTTTTATTGACACAAGTTTTGCATGATGTCTACTTTGATACTGATTAGCATTTTCGAATCTGACAGTATATAGAGTCAAATATATTAATAAAAGTCACCTTGGCCGAGAGAGATTTACATGGTTATCAAAATGTCACACCAGGGTAAGACTACACAAAACACAGCCCTTATTTTAAATGTTTCTAAAATCCCCTTTGGGAAAACTGAATGGTGGAAAAACGATTGGAACCATTTCCCTGTTTGACCGCTAGGTTTTATGGGTATTATGACAGCTCCACTGTGGGGGCTCTATGCCTCAACTACATCAGCCTTATGAAAGTTTCACATTGATCGTTCCACTTCCAAAAGTACAGCGTGGAGACTTCTAGTATTCTCCACAGTAATAAAGGGGGATTGATCAGGTTGTGTCTGATGTAAAGTTAGAGTGTGGTGCGGTTCAGGTTCTTTTGAAGTTTGAGGTTGAAAAGATAATGGTCATCCCCCATGCGTGAGTGTGTGTGTTTGTATCTACTTATGTATGTCTGTATGTTTAAATGCAAGTGTCTGGGATGGGAGGTTGAGGGTAACAGTCTTCATGATCACGGACTGCAGAGCCCACCAGGAACCCCCCCCCCGGTGGACACATGGCCCCACACCCCCTGACAGACCTCCACACCACAGGGTCACCTTACCCATCAGCCAGCCTGCCTGATACCCAGATGGAAGCTACTCACTCACACACACACACACACACACACACACACACACACACACACACGTAACATGCAAAACCCCTCCAATAAGCCAACAACTTACACATCCTATTATTAAACAACTTTACAGCCATAAAACAACATTTCAAATGGGGATATTAAAGTCATTAAGTACATATCGGTAACCAATGGGAACAGACACAAAGAACACATTGCAAGACATTGTAGTGAAAATATAATGTGCGTTCATTCTATTGACCTTGGCACATACAGTATGCAGTAGCATCATCAGTCCTGGAATATCCTTATTTTCTTTAACTCCAGAGGAGTTCAGTTGTAATCGATAGGATTTCTGTTGACAGTGAAAACACAGTGCACATTATACACATTCTATTTCACCACCTGAGACCACAGTGACAACAAGCGCAATCAGAGGATGACTTTGTGCCCTGTGAACACCACCCCCACGTTTGGTCAATGTTTGGTAATTCCTGAGAGATTTCTGGTCAGAAAACTGGTAAAAAATTTGTCCTATCAGTGTTTTTGTTCAAGGGATGTTATGGTAGATAAAAACATTCCCTGCCTGGCTGCCCATGCCACGCGTGAGTGAATCCACACTTCAATCTGGTTATTGTTTACAGTCAGGGTTGTGGGAGTCACAGAATTTCATCAGCTGGTGACTGTCAAGCAAATAACTGTCGGTCTCATGGTAATTCACTGTTAATTAAGGTAAACACATTTAGCATCTCCTGGCTTCCACACATATAATATGCTATTCTGTTTTTCTTAAATAGAACTTCTTTACACCTGTCTAAGATAAATAATGGATTTATTGTGAAGGTGTAGGCTATATTACATGGATTTATTAGACTTTTTAAAATGTAGATGTTCCAAAGGTCTGCATCAGTGGCTTGTAGGCTGAGTTATGTTAGGTCCTGATCTGGCTGCCAAATTTCTTTGGGCTACAGTTCATTTTATTTTATTGTATGAAGACTACAATTGATTTAGACTACAAGCACTAGCCTATGTCAATATACTATCCCCAATAGTACAAAAGTCAACATATTCCATTCTGTGCGAGAAATGTATATTCCAAACATAGTTTGGGACAGTTGTAGGATAGATCCCAAATTAATACAACCACGAGCATCAAAAAAAAGTTTTTACGCAATGTGGCAGACGCAACAGATCAGAACATTTAGCTTAAAATGTTGATAAACTATTAGGCTATTTCTTCACATTATAAGCGCAGCAATGCGCACATGGCAGTAGGCCATGGGGGTAAGTGCGAATGTGTCACGTTAGTTGAAATGAGCGGACCAAGGCACAGCGTGCATAGAGTTCCACATGTTTATTAAAATGAAACTCACCAACAAAAACAATAAACAGCAAACGAGACGTAACGACTGGAGTGCTCACAGGCACTACACAAAAACAAGATCCCACAAACTAAGGTGGGAAAAAAGGCTGCGTAAGTATGATCCCCAATCAGAGACAAAGACAGCTGGCTCTGATTGGGAAACATACCCGGCCAACAAAGAAATAGAAAAAAAAGAATGCCCACCCAAATCACACCCCGACCTAACCAAATAGAGAAATAAAAAGTCTCTCTAAGGTCAGGGCGTGACAGAATGCTCCATTTGCGGAAAAACACAATTATCAAAAGTGACAGCAAATATGATTATGCATGTAATGCTTTTATTAGAAAGGTGCATTTTTACAGTAAAAATGATCTTGCCAAAACTTTAAACTCACACGCTGCTTATGCATGCCAGTTAGGCTCTCAGTGGCAATTTTAGCATGTAAATCTTGGTGGGGCAAACAAAATATATATATATACAGTATGCAGTACCTGTCCAAAATTTGGACACCTACTCATTCAAGGGTTTTTCTTAATTGTTTCTATTTTCTACATTATAGAATAATAGTGAAGACAAAAAATATAAAACAACACATATGGAATAATGTAGTAATTGTCACACCCTGGTAAAAGTATTTTGTGTTTATCTTTATTTATTTGGTCAGGCCAGGGTGTGGCATGGGTTTTTGTATGTGGTGTGTATGTATGGGGATTGTAGCTAGTGGGGTGTTCTAGCTAAGTCTATGGCTGTCTGAAGTGGTTCTCAATCAGAGGCAGGTGTTTATCGTTGTCTCTGATTGGGAACCATATTTAGGCAGCCATATTCTTTGAGTTTGTCGTGGGTGATTGTCCTTAGTGTCCTGATGTCATTGTTCTGTGTTAGGTTACACAAGTATAGGCTGTTTCGGTTTTCGTTAAGTTTATTGTTTTGATAGTGTTTGTGTTTAGTGTGTTACTTCATTAAACATGGATTGCAATAGACACGCCGCATTTTGGTCCGACTCTCCTTCACATACAGAAAACCGTTACAGAATCACCCACCACAAAGGGACCAAGCAGCGTGTCAACAGGCAAGAACAGCCCAAAGTGGAGTACAGTATGGACTATACTTCTTGGGAGGAGATAGACAGGTGGGCGGTCGACCCAGGGAGAGTGCCGGAGCCCGCCTGGGATTCGATGGAGCAGTGCGCGGAAGGATATAGGAGAATGGAGTTTGCGAAGCAAGCAAGGCGGCGCGGACGGAGGCCCCATAGTCAGCCCCAAAAATTTCTTGGGGGGGGGCTCAGGGAGAGTGTGGCAGAGTCAGGAGCCAGACCTGAGCCAACTCTCCCTGTTTATCGTGAGGAGCCAAGGAGGAGACCAGAGCCGGTGTTGGAGGTGAGCGAAACAGAGACTGTGAAGGAGTTAATGGGGAAATTGGAGGAGAGAGAAATGAGGGAGTTGCTGTGTTGGTGTTTTAAACATGGAATTCGCCCGACGGAGCGTGTCGGGGATTTGATGGCACCTGGGTCAGCGCTCCATACTCGTCCTGAGGTGCGTGTTAGTCGGCTGGTGAAGATGGTGCCAGTCTCACGTACCAGGCCTCCTGTGCACCTCCCTAGCCTTGCACGTCCTGTGCCAGCACCGCTCTCAAGATCTCCAGTACGCCTTCACGGTCTAACCCATCCTGTGCCACCTCCACACCCCAGCCCTCCGGTAGCAGCTCCCCGCACCAGGCTTCCTGTGCGTGTCCTCGGCCCAGTACCACCAGTGCCAGCACCACGCATCAAGCCTACAGTGCGCCTCGCCTGTCCAGCGCTGTCGGAGCCCTCCTCCTCTCCAGCACTGTCGGAGTCTCCCGCCTGTTTAGCGCTGTTAGAGCCTTCCTTCTCTACAGCGCTGCCGGAGTCTCCCGCCTGTTCAGAACTGCCAGTTTGCAAGGAGCTGCCAGTTTGCAAGGAGCTGCCAGTTTGCAAGGAGCTGCCAGTTTGCAAGGAGCTGCCAGTTTGCAAGGAGCTGCCAGTTTGCAAGGAGCTGCCAGTTAGCATAGAGCTGCCAGTCTGCAAGGAGCTGCCAGTCTGCAAGGAGCTGCCAGTCTGCAAGGAGCTGCCAGTCTGCAAGGAGCCGCCAGAGCTGCCTGTCTGCAGGATGCCGCCAAAGCTGCCAGTCTGCAAGGAGCCGCCAGAGCTGCCAGTCTGCAAGGAGCCGCCAGAGCTGCCAGTTAGCATGGAGCAGCCAGGGCCGCCAGTCAGCATGGAGCAGCCAGGGCCGCCAGTCAGCATAGAGCAGCCAGGGCCGCCAGTCAGCATGGAGCAGCCAGGGCCGCCAGTCAGCATGGAGCAGCCAGGGCCGCCAGTCAGCATGGAGCAGCCAGTCAGCATGGAGCAGCCAGTCAGCATGGAGCAGCCAGAGCAGCCAGTCAGCATGGAGCAGCCAGAGCTGCCAGTCAGCATGGAGCAGCCAGTCAGCATGGAGCAGCCAGAGCTGCCAGTCAGCATGGAGCAGCCAGTCAGCATGGACCAGCCAGAGCTGCCAGTCAGCATGGAGCAGCCAGTCAGCATGGAGCAGCCAGAGCTGCCAGTCAGCATGGAGCAGCCAGTCAGCATGGAGCAGCCAGAGCTGCCAGTCAGCATGGAGCAGCCAGTCAGCATGGAGCAGCCAGAGCTGCCAGTCAGCATGGAGCAGCCAGAGCTGTCAGTCAGCATGGAGCAGCCAGTCAGCATGGAGCAGCCAGAGCTGCCAGTCGACCAGACTCTTCCAGATCTGCCAGTCGACCAGACTCTTCCAGATCTGCCAGTCGACCAGACTCTTCCAGATCTGCCAGTCGACCAGACTCTTCCAGATCTGCCAGTCGACCAGACTCTTCCAGATCTGCCAGTCGACCAGACTCTTCCAGATCTGCCAGTCGACCAGACTCTTCCAGATCTGCCAGTCGACCAGACTCTTCCGGATCTGCCAGTCGACCAGACTCTTCCGGATCTGCCAGTCGACCAGACTTTTCCAGATCTGCCAGTTAGCCAGGATCTGCCAGATCTGCCAGCCAGCCAGGATCTGGTAGATTCATCAACCTGCCTGAGCTTCCTCTCACTCCTGAGCTTCCTCTCACTCCTGAGCTTCCTCTCACTCCTGAGCTTCCTCTCACTCCTGAGCTTCCCCTCAGTTCCGAGCTGCCTCAGTCCCGAGCTGCCCCTCAGTCCCGATCTGCTCCTCAGTCCAGTGGGGTTCTGGGTGAGGACTACTAGGCCATGGTCGGCGGCGAGGGTGGACTATCCAGGGACGCGAGGAGAAGGGACTAAGACATTGATTGAGTGGGGTCCACGTCCCGCGCCGGAGCCGCCACCATGGACAGACGCCCACCCGGACCCTCCCTATTGTTTTGGGGGTTCTGTCACACCCTGGTAAAAGTATTTTGTGTTTATCTTTATTTATTTGGTCAGGCCAGGGTGTGGCATGGGTTTTTGTATGTGGTGTGTATGTATGGGGATTGTAGCTAGTGGGGTGTTCTAGCTAAGTCTATGGCTGTCTGAAGTGGTTCTCAATCAGAGGCAGGTGTTTATCGTTGTCTCTGATTGGGAACCATATTTAGGCAGCCATATTCTTTGAGTTTGTCGTGGGTGATTGTCCTTAGTGTCCTTAGTGTCCTGATGTCATTGTTCTGTGTTAGGTTACACAAGTATAGGCTGTTTCGGTTTTCGTTAAGTTTATTGTTTTGATAGTGTTTGTGTTTAGTGTGTTACTTCATTAAACATGGATTGCAATAGACACGCCGCATTTTGGTCCGACTCTCCTTCTCACCAAGAAAACCGTTACAGTAATCAAAAACGTGTTCAACAAATCAAAATATAGTTTATATTTGAGATTCTTCAAAGTGGCCACCCTTTGCCTTGATGACAACTTCACACACTCTTGGCATTCTCTTAACCAGCTTCATGAGATAGTCACCTGGAATGCATTTCAATTAACAGATTGCATTGTTAAGAATTATTTTGTGGAATTTCTTTCCTTTATGCGTTTGAGCCAATCAGTTGTGTTGTGTCAAAGTAGGGGTGGTATACAGAAGATAGCCCTATAAGTCCATATTATGGTAAGAACAGCTCAAATGAGCAAAGAGAAAGGAAAGTCCATCATTACTTTAAGACATGAAGGTCAGTCAATGCGGAACAAGTGCAGTCCCAAAAACCATCAAGCGTTATGATGAAACTGGCTCTCATGAGGACTGCCACAGGAAAGGAACACCCAGTTACCTCTGCTGCAGAGGATTAGTTTATTAAAGTTGCCAGCCTGAGATTGCACTCCAAATAAATGCTTCACAAAGTTCAAGTAACTGACACATCTCAACACCAACTGTTCAGAGGAGACTGTGTGAATCAGGCATTCATGGTCAAATTGCTGCAAAGAAACCACTACTAAAGGACACCAATAATAATAAGAAACTTGCTAGGGCCAAGAAACACGAGAAATTGACATTAGACCGGTGGAAATCTGTCCTTTGGTCTGATGGTATATATATATATATATATATATTACATTGATTGCAAACTGATATGTGATTCATTTTAATGCCAAAAGAGAAAAAAAGAAAGCTAAACAGGTGGAGCTCTGTAGGCTCCACACCCCTTGTAAAGCGGATTAATGTGCTTAATTTTAAGATGTTATTTGGCCACTTTAGTTGTGATATAAATTTTATCAAAACATATGCCTATGGGCTATGCTACATGAGGTGTGTGACAAATTCAAAAAAGTCGCAAAAAAAGGCATAGTTTCTTATGCTGGGCATCATTCACAAGTGATAATATATAATTCACAAGTGATAGGCTAATATTTGATTTGATTTAATCTTGTCTTTACATTTACTAAATAATATATGTTTGAAATTTGTTTTGATTTAGAATGGACCATTATCATGCACCTGTCTCAAAACAGGGGCAGCGGGAAATAACACATGTCATCTATGCACTTAAACAGCGAATGAAGGACGCTTTTCCAGTGGTTCATTTTCTTGCCAGCCAGGTAGGCTATACTCCTGTTGTAAAGATAAACACTGTTCTTAATATTAGAAAAGTTTAGAAATAAATATAGTAAGCCTAAATAAAGCTGATAGGATCCTCCTCTTTTTAGTAGAGGCCATCACACTATCAACTGGGACAATTGTATAGCCTATAGAAATGTTGCTCAATATGAGTTCATGGGCTCTCATGAAGTGTTTGATTCGATTTCTGATCACATTTGCATTGATGTCAGAGTGATTAGAAGGACAATATAGTGCTGAGTACCAGGCAGTTAGCAAGTTTGGTAGGCTACTAATGACCATCAGCAGCATAATAGCTAGGGAAAGCCTATTACCGTGACTAAATGGTCACGTGGAATCTGACTGCCTTCATGACTCTTGACCGCCGGTGTGGTGGTACTACGGTCACCGCAACAGCCCTATTTACAGATTTATTGATTTTGGCTCTTTGGGTAACGTAAGACAAACAGATCAGTATCATTAGAAAATCAACTTGCGAGAGAACAATTTGGCCACTTCAATTTGAAAACAAAACAGTTAACCCGAAAGTGCCATGTTTTCAAGCCATGTTTGATTTTTGTCGCCTTTCTCCAGTTAAACCTGAGGTCACGTGCCTCTAGCTTTATCTCTTTCTCCCTCTCTTTTCCCCTTATTTTACATTTCATTCTTCTCCTTTAACCTTTCTGATCTCCCCATCCCGGATCCGGGATCGTGAATACAGACTCAAGCTCATTACCATAACGCAACGTTAACTATTCATGAAAATCGCAAATGAAATGAAATAAATATGCCATCTCTCAAGCTTAGCCTTTTGTAAACAACACTGTCATCTCAGATTTTCAAAATATGCTTCTCAACCATAGGAAAACAATAATTTGTGTAAAAGTAGCTAGCTAGCGTAGCATTTAGCGTTAGCATTAGCGTTAGCATCCAGCACACAACATTTCAACAAAAACATAAAAGCCTTCAAATAAAATAATTTACCTTTGAAGAAATTCGGATGTTTTCAATGAGGAGACACTCAGTTAGATAGCAAATGCTCAGTTTTTCCAAAAAGATTCTTTGTGTATTAGAAATAGCTCCATTTTGTACATCACATTTGGCTACCAAAAAACCCCGAAAATTCAGTCCTCAAAACGCGAACTTTTTTCCAAATTAACTCCATAATATTGACTGAAAACATGGCAAACGTTGTTTAGAATCAATCCTCAAGGTGTTTTTCACATATCTCTTCGATGATATATCGTTCGTGGAAACATGGTTTCTCCTCTTAATCAAATGGAAAAATACTTGCACCTGGCTTTGCGCACCAATTTCGACGCAGGACACCAGGCGGACACTTGTAGTCTCTTATGGTCAATCTTCCAATGATATGCCTACAAATACGTCACAATGCTGCCGACATCTTGGGGAAACGGCAGAAGGTCTAAGCTTATTCCTGTCGCATTCACAGCCATATAAGGAGACATTAGAAAACAGAGCTTCAGAAATTCTGCTCATTTCCTGTTTGACGTTTCATCTTGGTTTCGCCTGTAGAATGAGTTCTGGGGCACTTACAGACAATATCTTTGCAGATTCTGAAACTTCAGAGTGTTTTCTTTCCAAAACTGTCAAGAATATGCATAGTCAAGCATCTTTTCGTGACAAAATATCGCGCCTAAAACGGGAACGTTTTTTATCCAAAAATGAAATAGCGCCCCTAGAGATGCAACAGGACCTGTTTTGGAGACTGGTTTTTGTTCGGAATTTCGGATGACTGACGTGCCCAAAGTAAACTGCCAGTTACTCAGGGCCAGAAGCTAGGATATGCATATACATGGTAGCATTGGATAGAAAACACATGGAGGTTTCTAAAACTGTTAAAATGTCTGTGAGTATAACAGAACTGATATGGCTGGCAAAAACCAGAGGAAAATCCCCCAAAAATGTTTGAGGTCACAGTACATTTCAATGCTTGCGGGATATACAAATAGATAGGACCCAGCTTGCAGTTCCTATGGCTTCCACTAGATGTGAACAGTCTTTATAAAGGGTTTCAGGCTTGTTTCTTGAAAAATAAGCAAGTAGTTGGAAAAACTACAAGGTGTCTCTCATTAGAGATGTAGTCCTGTTGGTGCGTGAATGAGGTGTGCGCTCTTCGTCAATTATCTTCCCTATCGAACATACTATTCTCCGTCTTACATATTATTGTTTATTTAGATATTAGAGTACCTGAGGATTAATTAGAAACATCGTTTGACATGTTTGGACAAACTTTACTGGTAACTTTTTGGATTCATTTGTATGCATGTTGAAATAGTGGATTACTGAGATCATTGGAGCCAACTAAACTGACGTTTTTGGATATAAAGGACTTTATCAAACAAAACGAACATTCATTGTGTAGCTGGGACCCTTAGGATTAAAAACAGAGGAAGATCTTCAAAGGTAAGTGATTTGTTTAATCGCTTTTGGGATTTTGTGACGCCTGTGCTGGTTGAAAAAGTATTTTGGTGTGGGGCGCTGTCCTCAGATAATCGCATGATATGCTTTCGCCATAAAGCCTTTGTGAAATCTGACAACGCGGTTGGATTAACAAGAAGTTAAGCTAAATGATGTATGACACTTGTATTTCCATGAATGTTTAATATTACGATTTCTATTTTTTGAATTTCGCGATCTGCAAATTTCACTGGGTGTTGTCGTAGGTGTCCCGCTCGCGGAGCATGCGCCAAAAGAGGTTTTAAATAACTTTACTTGGCTTCCCTTTCTTTTCCTTTTCCCTCCTATACATGTTTTAGGGATGGAGAGATATGGAGACACTTTTACTTTGAGCCTCACTTTTACTAAAAACAAGCAGGTAGAACTCTAAACTGTGACCCTCCACCACTCTCTATTCTCTATTCCATGAGTTATTTAACCTTTATTTAACTAGGCAAGTCAGTTAAGAAAAATGTCTTATTTACAATGACAGCCTACAACAGCCAAACCCAGACGACTCTGGGCCAATTGTGCACCGCCTTATGGGACTCCCAATCACATCCAGTTGTGATACAGTCTGTATTTGAACCAGGGTGTCTGTAGTGTTGCCTCAAGCACTGAGATGTAGTGCCTTAGATCGCTGCACTACTCGGGAGCCCCTATTTATAACACAGAGCACGGCCAAGCGGTGCAGTGCAACTGGGAACACTAAATTGGAATGGAAAATATCAAAGTGAGTTTTTTATTATTACTAAAATAGATACAGGGTATGTTCAGGTGCAATAGCCTTCCCCTTCCTTTGTCCCTTTACCTCTACTCTTTCTGCCCTTTCCTTTTTCTTGCCATTTCTTCCATTCCTCCTGACTGAACGCACATGCACAAGTGCGCACATGCACAAGCGCACACAGACACACACACACACACACACACACACACACACACACACACACACACACACACACACACACACACACACACACACACACACACACACACACACACACACACACACACACACACACACACACACACACACACCATCAGCACCTCTCTCTCAGTTTGATGTGAAGCATCATGGGCTGTTCTGTGGTGTGGCCAGTTGTTTGTTGTCACAGTAAATTACTCTGACACACTGGAGGAGTGACAGCTCTCACTCGGTGGGTCCTGGCCAGGGGGAGGAGGGTTGAGGAAGGGGAGGGATGAGTGAGGGGTAGTGGTGCTCTCGCAACCTTAACTGCAGGGAGGCCAGAGGGGAGAGGGAGGTAGAGGGGTAGAGGAAGGGAGAGAGAGAGAGTCGGTCAATGTGAAAGTGGCTGTTCTCAGGGATTCATTTACAAGGTGTTTCTCCTTGACTTTCACTGCCAACAGTAATTACTAAACCTGGTGCTTTTCCCACACTGGTAGACTGACTCCTATGTGATTTATGTTTATCCATTACAGTATGGCTTTATGGAATCAAATTAATGAAAGTTAGAGATACAGTGTAATTATGGTACAGTATATCAGCTTTAAGATATATGTTTCCTATAGAAATTGAAATTCCAAATGTATGACAAAACGTAATGTTTTATGTTTCATTGCTTTGATATGAACATGTGTAATTCAATTGCTACTCAAATAGTTTGGAATGTAGTCCTGGTAAAGTAGAACAGTAGGACAGGTGTGCTATGTTCTTGAGACATTTATACATTTTATTATTTGAAGGGTCAATCTGCAATTGGTACATCAATTGTTTGACTTTTTCAATATTTACACACAACCATTGATTATTGAACAATAAATGCCTGATGAGATTAGTGCAATTGTTGTATCCCATCAGAAACGAAAATATATGCTTGTCTACTCAATTGTTTGTAAACAATGTAATTGTAAACAAACACCATTTAGCCTCTGAATATGGTTAAAATTTTTATCTATGAATTTGAGAGTAGGTCCATTTTTCCGCCTCAATTCCTCATCTTTTTACCAAATCAGTGGCAGGATGGTGGCTTTGTCGTTGTTTGAACCGCAGATGGCCCCTTTAATAACCAATCGGAAAGTATTCACACCCCTTGACTTTTTACAGACTTTGTTACATTACAGCCTTATTCTAAAATTGATTACATTGTTTTTCCCCCCTCATCAATCCACACAATACCACATAATGACAAAGCAAAACAGGTTTTTAGACATTTTGCAAGAAGAAAGAAATCAATTTTATATAAGTATTCAGACCATTTACACAGTACTTTGTTGAAGCACCTTTGGCAGCGATTACAGCCTCAAGTCTTCTTGGGTATGACGCTACAAGCTTGGCACGCCTGTATTTGGGGAGTTTCTCCCATTCCTTTCTACAGAGCCTCTCAAGCTCTGTCAGGTGGGATGGGGAGCGTTGCTGCACAGCTATTTTCAGGTCTCTCCAGAGATGTTGGATCAGGTTCAAGTCTGGGCTCTGGCTGGGCCACTCAAGGACATTCAGAGACTTATCCCGACGCCACTCCAGCGTTATCTTGGCTGTATGCTTAGGATCGTTGTCCTGTTAGAAGGTGAACCTTCACCCCAGTCTAAGGTCCTGAGCATTCTGGAGCAGGTTTTTATCAAGGATCTCTCTGTACTTGTCTTGGTTAATCTTTGCCTCGATCCTTACTAGTCTCCTAGTGCCTGCCGCAGAAAAATATCCCCACGGCATGATGCTGCCACCACCATGCTTCACCGTAGGGAAGGTGCCAGGTTTCGTCCAGATGTGACGCTTGGCATTGAGGCCAGAGAATCTTGTTTCTCATAGTCTGAGCGTCTTTAGCTGCCTTTTGGCAAACTCCAAGTGGGCTGTTGTGTCTTTTACTGAGTCGTGGCTTCTTTCTGGCCACTACCAAAAAGGCCTGTTTGGTGTAGTGCTGCAGAGATGGTTGTCCTTCTAGAAGGTTCTCCCATCTCCACAGAGGAACTCTAGAGCTCTGTCAGAGTGACCATAGGGTTCTTGGTCACCTCACTGATCAGTTTGGTCAGTTCCAAACTTCTTACATTCAAGAAATATGGAGGCCACTGTGTTCTTGGGGATCTTCAATGCTGCAGAAATGTTGTGGTACCCTTCCCCAGATCTGTACCTCGACACAATCCTGTTTCGGAGCTCTACGGACAATTCCTTCGACCTTCCTGTCTTGATTTTTGTTCTGACATGCACTGTCAACTGTGGGACCTTATATAGACAGGTGTGTGCCTTTCCAAATCATGTCAAGTTGTAAAAACATCTCAAGGATGATCAATGGAAACAGTATGCACCTGAGCTCAATTTTAAGTCTCATAGCAAAGAGTCTGAATACTTAGTGGTAAGAAAAAGTATTTGAACCCTTTGGAATTACCTGGATTTCTGTATAAATTGCTCTTCAATTGAGAGAATTTAATTTAAACATTCACAGTGTAGGCTGGAAAAAGTATGTGAACCCCTAGGCTAATGACATCTCCAAACGCTAATTGGAGTCAGGAGTCAGCTAACCTGGAGTCCAATCAATGAGATACGATTGGAGATGTTGGTCAGAACTGCCTTGCCCTATTAAAAATACTCACAAAATTTGAGTTTGCTATTCACAAGAAGCATTGCTTGATGTAAACCCTGCCTCGAACAAAAGAGATCTCAGAAGACCTAAGATTAAGAATTGTTGACTTGCATAAAGCTGGAAAGGGTTACAAAAGTATCTCTAAAAGCCTTGATGTTCATCAGTTCACACTAAGACAAATTGTCTTTCAATGGAGAAAGTTGAGCACTGTTGCTACTCTTCCTAGGAGTGGCCGTCCTGCAAAGATGACTGCAAGAGCACAGCACAGAATACTCAATGAGGTTAAGAAGAATCCTAGTGTCAGCTAAAGACTTACAGAGTCTACGATATGTAAAACAAGAATTTTGTTCATGGGAGGACACCATGGAAGAAGCCACTGCTGTCCAAAAAAAGCATTGCTGCACATCTGAAGTTTGCAAAAGTGCACCTGGATGTTCCACAGCGCTACTGGCAAAATATTCTGTGGACAGATGAAACTACAGTTGGATTGTTTGGAGGGAACACACAACACTGTGTGGAGAAAAAAGGGCACAGCACACCAACATCAAAACCTCATTCCAACCGTAAAGTATGGTGGAGGGAGTTTCATGGTTTGGGGCTGCTTTGCTGCCTCAGGGCATGGACAGCTTGCTAACATCAACGGAAAAATGAATTCCTAAGTTTATCAAGACATTTTGCAGGAAAATGTTAGGCTATCTGTCCACCAATTGAAGCTCAACAGAAGTTGGGTGATGCAACAGGACAACGACCCAAAACACAGAAGTAAATCAGAATGGCTTCAACAGAAGAAAATACGCCTTCTGGAGTGGCCCAGTCAGTTCTGACCTCAACCTGATTGACAGGCTGTGGCATGACCTCAAGAAAGCAGTTCACTCCAGACACCCCAAGAATATTGCTGAACTGAAACAGTTTTGTAAAGAGGAATGGTGCAAAATTCCTCCTGACCAATTAATGCAGAAATCCAGGTATTTATAAAGGGGTCACAGACTTATCAAATCAAATGTTATTTGTCACATACACATGCTTAGCAGATGTTAATGCGAGTGTAGCGAAATGCTTGTGATTCTAGTTCCGACAATGCAGCAATAACCAACGAGTAATCTAACCTAACAATTCCACAACTACTACCTTATACACACACATGTAAAGGGATAAAGAATATGTACATAAAGATATATGAATGAGTGATGGTACAGAATGGCATAGGCAAGATGCAGTAGATGGTATAGAGTACAGTATATACATATGAGATGAGTAATGTAGGGTATATAAACATAAAGTGGCATAGTTTAAAGTGGCTAGTAATACATGTATTACATAAAGATGGCAAGATGCAGTAGATGACATAGAGTACAGTATATACATATACATATGAGATGAGTAATGTAGGGTATGTAAACATTATATTAAGTGGCATTGTTTAAAGTGGCTAGTGATACATTTTTTACATCAATTTCCATTATTAAAGTAGCTGGAGTGGAGTCAATATGTTGGCAGCAGCCACTCAATGTTAGTGGTGGCTGTTTAACAGTCTGATGGCCTTGAGATAGAAGCTGTTTTTCAGTCTCTCGGTCCCAGCTTTGATGCACCTGTACTGACCTCGCCTTCTGGATGATAGCGGGGTGAACAGGCAGTGGCTCGGGTGGTTGATGTCCTTGATGATCTTTATGGCCTTCCTGTAACATCGGGTGGTGTAGGTGTCCTGGAGGGCAGATAGTTTGCCCCCGGTGATGCGTTGTGCAGACCTCACTACCCTCTGGAGAGCCTTACGGTTGTGGGCGGAGCAGTTGCCGTACCAGGCGGTGATACAGCCCGCCAGGATGCTCTCGATTGTGCATCTGTAGAAGTTTGTGAGTGCTTTTGGTGACAAACCAAATTTCTTCAGCCTCCTGAGGTTGAAGAGGCGCTGTTGCGCCTTCTTCACGATGCTGTCTGTGTGAGTGGACCAATTCAGTTTGTCTGTGATGTGTATGCCGAGGAACTTAAAACTTGCTACCCTCTCCACTACTGTTCCATCGATGTGGATAGGGGGATGTTCCCTCTGCTGTTTCCTGAAGTCCACAATCATCTCCATAGTTTTGTTGACGTTGAGTGTGAGGTTATTTTCCTGACACCACACTCCGAGGGCCCTCACCTCCTCCCTGTAGGCCGTCTCGTCGTTGTTGGTAATCAAGCCTACCACTGTTGTGTCGTCCGCAAACTTGATGATTGAGTTGGAGGCGTGCGTGGCCACGCAGTCGTGAGTGAACAGAGAGTACAGGAGAGGGCTCAGAACGCACCCTTGTGGGGCCCCAGTGTTAAGGATCAGCGGGCTCGAGCTTGATGACGAGCTTGGAGGGTACTATGGTGTTGAATGCCGAGCTGTAGTCGATGAACAGCATTCTCACATAGGTATTCCTCTTGTCCAGATGGGTTAGGGCAGTGTGCAGTGTGGTTGAGATTGCATCGTCTGTGGACCTATTTGGGCGGTAAGCAAATTGGAGTGGGTCTAGGGTGTCGGGTAGGGTGGAGGTGATATGGTCCTTGACTAGTCTCTCAAAGCACTTCATGATGACGGAAGTGAGTGCTACGGGGCGGTAGTCGTTTAGCTCAGTTACCTTAGCTTTCTTGGGAACAGGAACAATGGTGGCCCTCTTGAAGCATGTGGGAACAGCAGACTGGTATAGGGATTGATTGAATATGTCCGTAAACACACCAGCCAGCTGGTCTGCGCATGCTCTGAGGGCGCGGCTGGGGATGCCGTCTGGGCCTGCAGCCTTGCAAGGGTTAACACGTTTAAATGTCTTACTCACCTCGGCTGCAGTGAAGGAGAGTCCGCATGTTTTCGTTGCAGGCCGTGTCAGTGGCACTGTATTGTCCTCAAAGCGGGCAAAAAAGTTATTTACTGTAGTCTGCCTGGGAGCAGGACATCCTGGTCCGTGACTGGGCTGGATTTCTTCTTGTAGTCCGTGATTGACTGTAGACCCTGCCACATGCCTCTTGTGTCTGAGCCGTTGAATTGAGATTCTACTTTGTCTCTGTACTGACGCTTAGCTTGTTTGATAGCCTTGCGGACGGAATAGCTGCACTGTTTGTATTCGGTCATGTTACCAGTCAACTTGCCCTGATTAAAAGCAGTGGTTCACGCTTTCAGTTTCACGCGTATGCTGCCATCAATCCACGGTTTCTGGTTAGGGAATGTTTTAATCGTTGCTATGGGAACGACATCTTCAACGCACGTTCTAATGAACTCGCACACCGAATCAGCGTATTCGTCAATATTGTTATCTGACGCAATACGAAACATGTACCAGTCCACGTGATGGAAGCAGTCTTTCAGCTTGGTCGGACCAGCGTTGGACAGACCTCAGCGTGGGAGCCTCTTGTTTTAGTTTCTGTCTGTAGGCAGGGATCAACAAAATGGAGTCGTGGTCAGCTTTTCCGAAAGGAGGGCGGGGCAGGGCCTTATATGCGTCGCGGAAGTTAGAGTAACAATGATCCAAGGTTTTTCCACCCCTGGTTGCGCAATCGATATGCTGATAAAATTTAGGGAGTCTTGTTTTCAGATTAGCTTTGTTAAAATCCCCAGCTACAATGAATGCAGCCTCCGGATAAATGGATTCCAGTTTGCAAAGAGTCAAATAAAGTTCGTTCAGAGCCATCGATGTGTCTGCTTGGGGGGGGGGGGGGGGGGGGGGGATATATACGGCTGTGATTATAATCGAAGAGAATTCTCTTGGTAGATAATGCGGTCTACATTTGCGTGTGAGGAATTCTAAATCAGGCGAACAGAAGGATTTGAGTTCCTGTATGTTTCTTTCATCACACCATGTCTCGTTAGCCATAAGGCATACGCCCCCGCCCCTCTTCTTACCAGAAAGATGTTTGTTTCTGTCGGCGCGATGCGTGGAGAAACCCGCTGGCTGCACCGCCTCCGATAGCGTCTCTCCAGTGAGCCATGTTTCCGTGAAGCAAAGAACGTTACAGTCTCTGATGTCCCTCTGGAATGCTACCCTTGCTCGGATTTCATCAACCTTGTTGTCAAGAGACTGGACATTGGCGAGAAGAATGCTAGGGAGTGGTGCACGATGTGCCCGTCTCCGGAGACTGACCAGAAGACCGCCTCGCCCCAGAAGACCGTGACTCAACCCACTCAGGTGATGCACCCCTCCAAGGGACGGTATGAGAGAGCCCCAGTAAGCCAGTGACCCAGTCCCTGTAATAGGGTTAGAGACAGAGAATCCCAGTGGAAAGAGGGGAACTGGCCAGGCAGAGACAGCAAGGGCGGTTCGTTGCTCCAGAGCCTTTCCGTTCACCTTCCCACTCCTGGGCCAGACTACACTCAATCATATGACCCACTGAAGAGATGAGTCTTCAGTAAAGACTTAAAGGTTGAGACCGAGTTTGCGTCTCTGACATGGGTAGGCAGACCATTCCATAAAAATGGAGCTCTATAGGAGAAAGCCGTGCCTCCAGCTGTTTGCTAAGAAATTCTAGGGACAATTAAGAGGCCTGCGTCTTGTGACCGTAGCGTACGTGTAGGTATATACGGCAGGACCAAATCAGAGAGATAGGTAGGAGCACGCCCATGTAATGCTTTGTAGGTTAGCAGTAAAACCTTGAAATCAGCCCTTGCTTTGACAGGAAGCCAGTGTAGGGAGGCTAGCACTGGAGTAATATGATCAATTTTTTGGGTTCTAGTCAGGATTCTAGCAGCCGTATTTAGCACTAACTGAAGTTTATTTAGTGCTTTATCCGGGTAGCCGGAAAGTAGAGCATTGCAGTAGTCTAACCTAGAAGTGACAAAAGCATGGATTAATTTTTCTGCATCATTTTTGGACAGAAAGTTTCTGATTTTTGCAATATTACGTAGATGGAAAAAGCTGTGCTTGAAATGGTCTTGATATGTTCCTCAAAAGAACGATCAGGGTCCAGAGTAACGCCGAGGTCCTTCACAGTTTTATTTGAGACGACTGTACAACCATTAAGATTAGTTGTCAGATTCAACAGAAGATCTCTTTGTTTCTTGGGACCTAGAACAAGCATCTCTGTTTTGTCCGAGTTTAAAAGTAGAAAGTTTGCTGCCATCCACTTCCTTATGTCTGAAACACATGCTTCTAGCGAGGGCAATTTTCGGGCTTCACCATGTTTCATTGAAATGTACAGCTGTGTGTCATCCGCATAGCAGTGAAAGTTAACATTATGTTTTCAAATGACATCCCCAAGAGGTAAAATATATAGTGAAAACAATAGTGGTCCTAAAACGGAACCTTGAGGAACACCGAAATTTACAGTTGATTTGTCAGAGGACAAACCATTCACAGAGACAAACTGATATCTTTCCGACAGATAAGATCTAAACCAGGCCAGAACTTGTCCGTGTAGACCAATTTGGGTTTCCAATCTCTCCAAAAGAATGTGTTGATCGATGGTATCAAAAGCAGCACCAAGGCCTTGGAGGTCAAAAGGTCATATACCACCTTCACAAGTGCAGTCTCAGTGCTATGATGGAGTCTAAAACCAGACTGAAGCATTTTGTTTACATTATTTGTCTTCAGGAAGGCAGTGAGTTGCTGCGCAACAGCCTTTTCTAAAATTTTTGAGAGGAATGGAAGATCCGATATAGGCCGATAGTTTTTTATATTTTCTGGGTCAAGGTTTGGCTTTTTCAAGAGAGGCTTTATTACTGGCACTTTTAGTGAGTTTGGTACACATCCGGTGGATAGAGAGCCGTTTATTATGTTCAACATAGGAGGGCCAAGCACAGGAAGCAGCTCATCCCCATACTGTTTATATTTATTTACTTTTCTGCTCTTTTGCACACCATCTCTACCTGTACATGACCATCTGATCATTTATCACTCCAGTGTTAATCTGCAAAATTGTAATTATTCGCCTACCTCCTCATGCCTTTTGCACACAATGTACATAGACTCCCTTTTTTATTTTTTTTCTACTGTGTTATTGACTTGTTAACTGTTTACTCCATGTGTAACTCTCTGTTGTCTGTTCACACTGCTATGCTTTATCTTGGCCAGGTCACAGTTGTAAATCAGAACTTGTTCTCAACTAGCCTACCTGGTTAAATATAGGTGAAATAAATAAAAATAAATAAAAAGGATGCTCTCAATTGTGCATCTGTAGAGGTTTGTGAGTGCTTTTGGTGACAAGCCAAATTTCTTCAGCCTCCTGAGGTTGAAGAGGCGCTGCTGTGCCTTCTTCACAACGCTGTCTGTGTGGGCGGACCAATTCAGTTTGTCCGTGATGTGTACACTGAGGAACTTAAAACTTACTACCCTCTACTACTGTCCTGTCGATGTGGATAGGGGGGTGCTCCCTCTGCTGTTTCCTGAAGTCCACAATCATCTCCTTTGTTTTGTTGATGTTGAGTGTGAGGTTATTTTCCTGACACCACACTCCTAGGGCCCTTACTACCCTACTGTCCTGTCGATGTGGATAGGGGGGTGCTCCCTCTGCTGTTTCCTGAAGTCCACAATCATCTCCTTTGTTTTGTTGATGTTGAGTGTGAGGTTATTTTCCTGACACCACACTCCTAGGGCCCTCACCTTTCCCAGTAGGCCGTCTCGTCGTTGTTGGTAATCAAGCCTACCACTGTAGTGTCGTCCGCAAACTTGATGATTGAGTTGGAGGCATGCATGGCCACGCAGTCTTGGGTGAACAGGGAGTACAGGAGAGGGCTCAGAATGCACCCTTGTGGGGCCCCAAGTGTTGAGGATCAGCGGGGTGGAGATGTTGTTGCCTACCCTCACCACCTGGGGGCGGCCCGTCAGGAAGTCCAGTACCCAGTTGCACAGGGCGGGGTCGAGACCCAGGGAGCTTGATGACGAGTTTGGAGGGTACTATGGTGTTAAATGGTGTTAAATGCTGAGCTATAGTCGATGAACAGCATTCTCACATAGGTATTCCTCTTGTCCAGATGGGTTAGGGCAGTGTGCAGTGTGGTTGAGATTGCATCGTCTGTGGACCTATTGGGGCGGTAAGCAAATTGGAGTGGATCTAGGGTTTCAGGTAGGGTGGAGGTGATATGGTCCTTGACTAGTCTCTCAAAGCACTTCATGATGACGGAAGTGAGTGCTACGGGGCGGTAGTCATTTAGCTCAGTTACCTTAGCTTTCTTGGGAACAGGAACAATGGTGGCCCTCTTGAAGCATGTGGGAACAGCAGACTGGTATAAGGATTGATTGAATATGTCCGTAAACACACCAGCCAGCTGGTCTGCGCATGCTCTGAGGACGCGGCTGGGTATGCCGTCTGGACCTGCAGCCTTGCGAGGGTTAACACGTTTAAATGTTTTACTCACGTCGGCTGCAGTGAAGGAGAGCCCGCAGGTTTTGGTAGCGGGCAGTGTCAGTGGCACTGTATTGTCCTCAAAGCGAGCAAAAAAGTTATTTAGTCTGTCTGGGAACAAGACATCCTGGTCCGCGACGGGGCTGGTTTTCTTTTTGTAATCCGTGATTGACTGTAGACCCTGCCACATACCTCTTTTGTCTGAGCAGTTGAATTGCGACTCTACTTTGTCTCTATACTGACACTTAGCTGGTTTGATTGCCTTGCGGAGGGAATAGCTACACTGTTTGTATTCGGTCATGTTTCCGGTCACTTTCCCTGGTTAAAAGCAGTGGTTCACGCTTTCAGTTTCGTGCGAATGCTGCCATCAATCCACGGTTTCTAGTTTAGGAATGTTTTAATCGTTGCTGTGGGTATAACATCGCCAATGCACTTTCTAATGAACTCGCTCACCGAATCAGCGTATTCGTCAATGTTGTTGTTGGACGCAATGTGGAACATATCCCAAAGCACGTGATCGAAGCAGTCTTGAAGAATGAAATCAGATTGGTCGGACCAGCGTTGAACAGACCTGAGCGCGGGAGCTTCTTGTTTTAGTTTCTGTCTGTAGGCTGGAAGCAACAAAATGGAGTCGTGGTCAGCTTTTCCAAAGGGCGGGGCAGGGCCTTAAATGCGCCGCGGAAGTTAGAATAAAAATGATCCAGGGTTTTACCAGCCCTGGTAGCACAATCAATATGCTGATAGAATTGAGGGAGTTTTGTTTTCAGATTAGCCTTGTTAAAATCCCCAGCTACAATGAATGCAGCCTCAGGATATGTGGTTTCCAGTTTACATAGAGTCAAATCAAGTTTGTTCAGGGCCATCGATGTGTCTGCTTGGGGGGGAATATACAGTATACGGCTGTGATTATAATCGAAGAGAATTCTCTTTGTAGATAATGCGGTAAACCTTTGATTGTGAGGAATTCTAAGTTAGGTGAACAGAAGGACTTGAGTTCCTGTATGTTGTTATGATCACACCACGTCTCGTTAATCATAAGGCATACCCCCCCGCCCCTCTTCTTACCAGAAAGATGCTTGTTTCTGTCGGCGCGATGCGTGAAGAAACCAGCTGGCTGCACCGACTCCGTTACCGTCTCTCGAGTGAGCCATGTTTTCGTGAAGCAAAGAACGTTACAGTCTCTGATGTCTCTCTGGAATGCTACCCTTGCTAGGATTTCATTGGCGAGTAGTGTGCTAGGGAGTGGTGTGCAATGTGCCCGTCTCCGGAGCCTGACCAGAAGACCGCTTCGTTTGCCCCTTTTACGGCGTCGTTGTTTTGGGTCGCCGGCTGGGATCCGATCCATTGTCCTGGTTGGAAGGCAAAACACAGGATCCGCTTTGGTGAATTGACGTTGCTCTTATATACAGTAGTTCCTCCCTACTGTATGTAATGAAACCTAAGATTACCTGGGGTACCAATGTAAGAAATAACATGTAAAAAAATAAAATACTGCATAGTTTCCTAGGAACGCGAAGTGAGGCGGCCATCTCTGTCGTCGCCACTGTATGCCACCGTATGTAAATAAGATATTTCTGTTTTAAATGTTTCATAAATGTGCAAACATTTCTAAAAATCTGTTTTTGCTTTGTCATTATGGGGTATTGTGTGTAACGTTACAAAATGTGAAAAAGTTAAGGTGTCTGAATACTTTCCGAAGGCACTGTATCCCGAGATTATGACACTTGAACAGATTCCCGATGGGAGATTGCATTTGTGTCTTCCATGAAAAAACATGTTTATATGACCAAGTACATTAATGGGGTAAACCTACTCTAACAGTATGTATTAGGCTGTTGGAAAAGTTTGAATCCCATCAAATGTGAGTACGTCTGATGTTGATGTACAGTAGATCAATACATTTACAGTAGCAGGCGTCGGCGTGTGTATGCTAAAAAGCCTTGTTAGGTCCAATTAGATATTGAACGTCCTCTCACTGTCAACTGCGTTAATTTTCAGCAAACTTAACATGTGTAAATATTTGTATAAACATACGATTCAACAACTGAGACATAAACTGAACAAGTTCCACAGACATGTGACCAACAGAAATTGAATAATGTGTCCCTAAACAAAGGGGGTGGGGTCAAAATCAAAAGTAACAGTTAGTATCTGGTGTGGCCACCAGCTGCATTAAGTACTGCAGTGCATCTCCTCCTCATGGACTGCACCAGATTTGCCAGTTCTTGCTGTGAGATGTTACCCCACTCTTCCACCAAGGCACCTGCAAGTTCCCGGATATTTCTGGGTGGAATGGCCCTAGCCCTCACCTTCCGATCCAACAGGTCCCAGACATGCTCAATGGGATTGCGATCCGGGCTCTTCACTGGCCATGGCAGAACACTGACATTCCTGTCTTGCAGGAAATCCCGCACAGAACAAGCAGTATGGCTGGTGATATTGTCATGCTGGAGGGTCATGTCAGGATGAGGCTGTAGGAAGGGTACCACATGACAGTACAGGCGTCGGTGTAACACTCATTCATTCAACGATAAATGCAAATCCGACCATCACCCCTGGTGAGACAAAACAGCAACTCGCCAGTGAAGAGCACTTTTTGCCAGTCCTGTCTGGTCCAGCGACGGTGGGCTTGTGCACATAGACAATGTTGTTGCTGGTGATGTCTGGTGAGGACCTGCCTTACAACAGGCCTACAAGCCCTCAGTCCAGCCTCTCTCAGCCTATTGCGAGACAGTCTGAGTACTGATGGAGGGATTGTTTCAAGGACAGCTTTTTTCCATATGTAACATTGCAAAAATCAGAAACTTTCTGTCCAAAAATTATGCAGAAAAATGTATCCATGCTTTTGTCACTTCTAGGTTAGACTACTGCAATGCTCTACTTTCCAACTACCTGGATAAAGCACTAAATAAACTTCAGTTAGTGCTAAACACGGCAGAGGGGCTGAGTCACTGGCTTACTGGTGCTCTTCCATGCCATCCCTAGGAGGGGTGCGTCACTTGAGTGGGTTGAGTCACAGTAGTTTATGTGTCGGGGGGCTTGGGTCAGTCTGTAATATCTTGATTATTTCTCCTGTCTTATCCGGTGTCCTGTGTGAATTTAAGTATGATCTCTCTAATTCTCTTTCTTTCTTTCTCTCGGAGGACCTGAACCCTCGGACCATGCCTCAGGACTACCTGGCCTGATGACTCCTTGCTGTTTCCAGTCTACCTGACCGTGCTGCTGCTCCAGTTTCAACTGTTCTGCCTGCGGCTATGGAACCCTGACCTGTTCACCGGACATGCTCCTGTCCCAGACCTGCTGTTTTCAACTCTCTAGAGACAGCAGGAGCGGTATAGATACTCTGAATGATCGGCTATGAAAAGCCAAGTGACATTTACTCCTGAGGTGCTGACCTGTTGCACCCTCGACATCCACTGTGATTATTATTATTTGACCCTGCTGGTCATCTATGAACATTTCAAAATCTTGGCCATGTTCTGTTATAATCTACACTCGGCACAGACAGAAGAGGACTGGCCACCCCTCATAGCCTGGTTCCTCTCTAGGTTTCTTCCTAGGTTTTGGTCTTTCTAGGGAGTTTTTCCTAGACACTGTGCTTCTGCACCTGCATTGCTTGCTGTTTGGGAATTTAGGCTGGGTTTCTGTACAGCACTTTGAGATATCAGCTGATGTAAGAAGGGCTTTATATATAAATTAAATTTGATTGTGCGTTCCTGGTGTAACTCGGGCAGCTGTTGTTGCCGTCATGTACCTGTTCCGCAGGTGTGATGTTTGGATGTACCGATCCTGTGCAGGTGTTGTTACATGTGGTCTGCCACTGCGTGGACGATCAGCTGTCTGTCCTGTCTCCCTGTAGCGCTGTCTTAGGCGTCTCACAGTATGGACATTGCAATTTATTGCCCTGGCCACATCTGCAGTCCTCATGTCTCCTTGCAGCATGCCTTAGGCACGTTCACGCAGATGAGCAGGGACCCTGGGCATCTTACTTTCGGTGTTAGTAGAAAGGCCTCTTTAGTGTCCTAAGTTTCCATAACTGTGACCTTAATTGCCTACCGTCTGTAAGCTGTTAGTGTCTTAATGACCGTTCCACAGGTGCATGTTCATTAATTGTTCATGATTCATTGAACAAGCATGGGTAAAAGTGTTTAAACCCTTTACAATGAAGATCTGTGAAGTTATTTGGATTTTTACGAATTATCTTTGAAAGACAGAGTGCTGAAAAAGGGACGTTTCTTTTCATGCTGAGTTCATAAGATTAAGGTATAATTACTGTATGTGGTTTAATAGCCTGTTGAAATGTTGAATGTCAATGATCGTGACAGAATCATTAATTCCCAAGCAAAATAAAACATTTTGTCTCCTACTCAGCTATAGAAGGTTGTAGCGCAGCCTCTGAATGTCATAGAGACAACCTAAATATATCCCATATGATATAGATCGCTTTCAGGTCCATAAAAACATTTTTCAAAATCTTGTTTACTTAAGATTTTGAAAAATGTTTTCCTGGACCTGAGTATATAAAGTGATCTATTTGTTTGTCTCTTTTTTTGTATAAATACTATTTTTTTTGTATTTTTTTTTAAATGTCTGCATTGAGGCAAGTCTGACAGATCACACAGACCAGTTTTAGCGGTCATCTGTTATTTGAAACAAATCCAGGGAGATGGAGAGAGTTTGCAGGCTGCGCAGCAGGGCTAGCTTGTGTGTGTTTGGTGTAACTATACTTAATAATGGAAACACAATTTGCTTACTGCGGCATGCATAGTTCAGCGCATTGCACAAGTAGGCCTACGGCAAGTATTTTTTTCTAGACCACAAAAAAACAACAATCATATTCAAGACAAATATGCTGAAGACCGGCAAGCATTCCTCCGCGGACCGGTGCCAGAGAAAGGCTATGGTCTATACTATTGAAACCACACTAGGCGCACTTGATATTACATGCCCAGCATGGAATCAGGGAAGAGGAGCATCATCGGGCACACATGAGATACTATAATAAGCAACTAATTCTCAAACCCTGAGCAATATGACATTTAATTGATTACAAATGACATGAACCTCCTCTAGACCAAGTGAACAAAAATACTAAACCCTCCCCCTGACTGAAATTAAAAAAGCATGACTCTCCCCCATTTTCCCCCAGGTAAGTATTGTGTACATTTCTACCACTTCCTAACTAGTCATCTAGCTAGCTAAGTTACAAAGCTAGCTTAGGTAACGTTTAAACGTTGATAGCATATCGGAGCTTTGTTACGGCCATATTTTCATGATTTTGTTGAAAATAGTAGAATATAAACACTTTGTGTTTCAGTTATTTGAAAACAAACAATGCATTCACCTGCAACTATGGGTTCTGAAAAGCCGTATCTTTTCCGTATTGTTTACTGTGTTTTTCGGTAAGGGAAGTTTAACTATAGATTTTCTTTCCGAAAATGGCTTGCAAACTATTTCATAAGATATAGCTACACCACCCAATAAGATATACAGCTAGCTAGTTTGGAAAGACCTTCAGTCATTGTAACCAAAGATTTACATTCCCTTTTTATCTGGGTTGTGTAACATTAGCTAGTTAGAAAATTATCTAACTAGCTATCTAGTTAATGTTAGGTCACAGACAACTAACTAACTAGCCAAGTTAGCTTGTTGACTAATGTTAGCTACAGACTTGCAACCTTCAGCAATGCGACATCACTAGTGCTTGCTAGTTAGTGTTTTATTTAACCAGGCAAGTCAGTTAAGAACAAATTCTTATTTACAATGACAGCCTAGGAACAGGTGGGTTAACTGCCTTGTTCAGGGGCAGAACAACAGATTTTTACCTTGTCAGCTTGGGGATTCAATTTAGCAACCTTTCGGTTACTGGCCCAACACTCTAACCACTAGGGTACCTGCCATTACAGACTTGCCAGATGATATTAACTTAAAATAGTTTTTGCCTGTTAGCTAGCAGCTTAACATCTAGGCAAAAATAGAAGGGTTAGTTAAAAATATATTTATTCTAGGTCCTGAAAGTTCTAATGAAAGTTCTATCAAGTTATAACGCTAGCTACAGAGACAGTTATTTAGTTAAATAGATAGCTAGCTATGACTATGCCAGAATTAGTCATATTTGGCTAAACATTGTTGCATTGACCTAGCTGGGCAACTCCAGTCCTCGGGGCCTGGTTGGTGACACACTTTTATCCCTGCTAACACATCTAACTCCAATAGTCAACTATCACGATTACTTCAATTTGGATGGAATGCCTAGTTTAATCTGGGCTGGTGAAAATGTATGACAAACCAAGAGTGGGTGAAAGTTCCTCCACAGCGACGTGAAAGACTGATGAACAACTACAGGAAACATTTAGTTGGAGTCATTGCAGCTAAAAGGTGGCACAGCCAGTTATTGAGTATAGAGGGACAATTATTTTTTCACACAGGGGCATTGGGTGTTGCATAACTTTGTTTATAAAATAAATGAAATAAGTATGTAATGGTTGTGTTATTTGTTAGCAGATCTTCAAACAAAACCTATGTTTCAGTATCAAAAATATGCAAAAGTAGATCAAATTAGAAAGGGGGCAAATACTTTTTCACAGCACTGAACATGTGCATGAAACTACAACTTTCATTTTAATCTTCTACATTCTGTTGTCATTTCCGGTCACAACTTGTTTACGTGCTGCTGTGTTTACGTGCTGACTTCTTTACGTGCTGCTGGGAGGTTTGTTGCTACTTTGCTACCTGCAAACTTTACAATCTTTTTTTTATTTTTTTTATTCCCTACGCTTAACTTTTTTCATTCAACTTTTTCACCCTGGACGCTTTATCAGGAAATGGTTCTACAGGACCTCCACCAGCCAAAGCTAAGTAATAACATTAACATTATGACATCTAATTTCAGTCGCTGTACAGGACAATATACAGGATAACTATCAATAAGTACAGATAGTAGTATAAATCCACTCACACAGTCCCCGCAGCCGGACAATTCTCTGACTTCTGGAAGGAAATGCTGTTGGAATGCTCAACTGGCATCGCTCATTCAGCTGACAAACTTTCAACCGGTTCTCCTCATTAAGCAACGAGTTGGAGTCAGAGGCCGAGCCTTCTCTGGGCTCTCCTTTACCCGTTACGAGGTCTGAGCCGCCGAAGCCTTCCACCATTAGCTCTGACAAATTGAAAACCCTAGTTATTGGCGACTCCATTACCCGTAGTATTAGACTTTAAAAAGAATCATCCAGTGATCATTCACTGTTTACTAGGGGGCAGGGCTACCGACGTAAAGGCTAGTCTGAAGATGAGGCTGGCTGTCACGAGTCCGACCGAGGGTGGTTTCCCTTCCCGGGCGGGTGGCGCCTGGCGGTCGTCGTCACCGGCCTATTAGCTGCCACTGATTGTCTTTCCTCCCCCTCCTTGTATGTTTATTGGTAGCACCTATTTATGAATGATTTGTTTGTCTTTATTAGACAGCCGGCCCGCCTGGCTGTTGTGCGGGATTATTCATTGTAAACCTTCGGCTCTGTTGTAGAGGTACGTGTTAGTGCCTGGTCGTGCATTTTCAGTTGTACATTTTCATTGTGGTGCGTTGGTGCTATTAAAGAAGCACATCATTGCACTCTCTGTCTCCTGCGTTTGACTCCACACCCACGACACCCGGAGCATTACAGAATCCCGCACCAGCAAATTGAATGGCGTCAGCAGGAGCAGCAGCCAACCCTCTCCCATCGATGGAGGAACGGGTTCTCCACCACACCACCGTCCTCCATCGGATCGGATCCGCGATGGATCAAGTGATGGAGAGAATGGACCGATGGGAGAGGAGTGGTCTCCTCTCTCCACCTTCGGCACCCCCGGCTCCGGACTCCCCATCTCCCGACTGCAGCACTGACGCTACCGAGGGCTTATGATGGAGCGGCGGCGGGTTGCCAGGGGTTTTTGCTTCAGCTGGAGCTATACCTGGCCACCGTCAGACCCACTCCCTCGGGAGCGGAGAGGGTGAGTGTCCTCATCTCCTGCCTCACGGGTCGTGCTCTGGAGTGGGCGAACGCAGTCTGGAATGGCCCAGACTCAGCGCGGGAGCACTCCCCAGAGTTTTCCCGCCGCTTCCGTGCTGTGTTTGATCACCCTCTAGACGGCCGAGCGGTGGGAGAACGACTATTTCATCTCAGGCAGGAGAGGAGGATCGCCCAGGATTACGCGCTGGAGTTCCGGACCTTGGCAGCAGGATCTGGGTGGAACGACAGGGCCCTTAAGGACCACTACAGGTCTAGTCTCCGAGAGGACGTCCACCGGGAGTTAGCGTGTCGGGACACCGCTCTGTCACTGGATCAGCTGATTGACATGTCCATTCGACTGGACAATCTGCTGGCTGCCCGCGGGCGTTCAGAGAGGGTCCTGTGCGTTCCACCACCCAGCCCCTCCGCTCCCATTCCAATGGAGTTGGGAGGGGCTGTGCCGAGGGATACCGGAGGAGGAGGCCTCCCCTGCACCAACTGTGGTCGGAGAGGACACACGTCTGATCGGTGCTGGGGGGGTCCGTCTGGGAGTAGAGATGGCAGGCGGAACGCTTCTCGGTCACCCCAGGTGAGTCAGCATCAAACTCACCCAGAACCCCCTGTTGGCCACATGTTTGTCTTAACCTTTTTTCTTCACTTTTTTCCCTCTTCCCAGCATAGGGCGCTAGTCGATTCAGGCGCAGCTGGGAACTTTATGGATCGCGGACTCGCCCTTAAGTTAGGGGTTCCGCTGGTGCCGATAGATTCTCCTTTCCCCGTGCACTCCCTAGATAGCCGGCCATTAGGGTCAGGGATGGTCAGGGAGACCACGGTCCCACTGGACATGGTGACGCAGGGGAATCATAGGGAGCGTATCAGTTTTTTTATTATTGATTCGCCTGCGTTTCCAGTGGTGCTGGGGATTCCCTGGCTGGCCCGGCACAATCCTAAAATTTTGTGGAGACAGGGGGTTCTCCAGGGGTGGTCAGAGGAGGGTTTCTGGAAGGTGTTTGGGAGTTTCCATCGGTGCCACGTCGGTGGAGAGTCCAGACCAGGGTTCCACGGTGTGCATTCCCCCCGAGTATGCCGATTTGGCAATCGCTTTCAGTAAAGTGAAAGCGACTAAATTACCACCTTATCGACCGGGAAGGGATTGTACGATAGATCTCCAGGTAGACGCTGCGCTTCCCAAGAGTCACGTGTACCCGCTGTCCCAGGAGGAGACGTTGGCAATGGAGACATATGTCACGGAGTCGCTGGGACAGGGGTCCATTCGGCCCTCCATCTCACCCGTCTCCTCAAGTTTCTTTTTTGTGAGGAAAAAGGAGGGAGGTTTGCGTCCGTGTATTGATTATAGAGGTCTAAACGCCATCACAGTGGAGTCGCCGAAGCCTCTCATCGCTACGGCGGTGGAATCATTCCACGGAGCGCAGTTCTTCACAAAACTGGATCTCAGGAGCGCGTATAGTCTGGTGCATATTCGGAAGGGAGACGAGTGGAAAACCGCATTTAGTATCACATCAGGCCACTATGAGTACCTCGTCATGCCGTATGGGTTAAAGAATGCTCCAGACGTTTTTCAATCCGTTTTAGACGAGATTCTCAGGGACCTGTGTGGGCAGGGAGTGGTTGTTTAAATCGATGACATTCTGATCTACTCGGCCACTCACACTGCGCATGTGTCTCTGGTGCGCAAGGTGCTTGGTAGACTGCTGGAGCATGACCTATACGTCAAGGCTGAGAAATGCGTGTTCTCTAAACGAGCCGTCTCTTTTCTGGGTTATCGCATTTCCACCTCGGGGGTAGTGATGGAGGGCGACCGCATTAGGGCCGTGCGTAATTGGCCGACTCCGACCACGGTAAAGGAGGTGCAGCGGTTTTTGGGTTTTGCCAACTACTACCGGAGGTTTATCCGGGGTTTTGGCCAGATAGCGGCTCCCATTACCTCACTGCTGAAGGGGGGCCCGGTGCGGTTGCAGTGGTCAGCAGAGGCGGACGGAGCATTCAACAAGTTGAAGGCGCTGTTCACTGATGCACCCGTGTTGGCGCATCCGGACCCCTCTCTAGCATTCATAGTGGATGTCCGTCGTCCGAGGCTGGGGTGGGTGCCGTGCTATCACAGCGCTCGGGTACGCCACCAAAACTCCGCCCCTGCGCTTTCTTCTCAAGGAAGCTCAGCCCAGCGCAGTGTAACTATGATGTGGGGGACCGGGAGTAGCTAGCGGTGGTTAGAGCTCTGAAGGTGTGGAGACACTGGCTTGAGGGGGCTAAGCACCCTAGCAGCTAGGAGACTTAACCCACGTCAGGCAAGGTGGGCCATATTCTTCACCCGGTTCCGGTTTACTTTGTCTTATAGACCGGGCTCCCCGAAGGTACGTGCCCCTTGGTGTTCAGGACAAACTGATTCGGTGGGCTCACGTCCTACCCTCCTCGGGTCACCCTGGGGTGACGAGGACAGTGGGGAGCCTTCAGGGGAGGTATTGGTGGCCTACTTTGGCTTAGGACGTTAAGGGTTATGTCTCCTCCTGTTCAGTGTGCGCCCAGAGTAAGGCTCCTAGGCACCTTTCTAGAGGGAAGTTACAACCCCTCCCCGTTCCACAGCGGCCATGGTCACATCTGTCCATAGATTTCCTGACCGATCTTCCACCGTCTCAGGGGAACACCACGGTTCTAGTGATTGTGGATCGGTTCTCTAAGTCCTGCCGTCTCCTCCCGTTGCCCGGTATCCCTACAGCCCTACAGACTGCGGAGGCGTTATTCACCCATGTCTTTCGGCACTACGGGGTGTCGGAGGACATCGTTTCTGATCGGGGCCCCCAATTCACGTCTCGGGTATGGAGGGCGTTCATGGAACGTTTGGGTGTCTCTGTCAGCCTGACCTCCGGTTATCACCCCGAGAGCAATGGGCAGGTGGAGAGAGTGAACCAGGAGGTGGGTAGGTTTCTGCGGTCGTATTGCCAGGATCGGCCAGGGGAGTGGGCACGATACATTCCCTGGGCTGAAATGGCTAAGAACTCACTACGCCACTCCTCTACTAACGTGTCCCCTTTTCAGTGTGTGTTGGGGTACCAGCCGGTCCTGGCACCATGACATCCGAGCCAGACCGAGGCTCCTGCGGTGGAGGAATGGGTACAGCGCTCCAAGGAGACCTGGAGGGCCGTCCAGGAATCGCTACAACAAGCGAGTGGACGGCAGAAGAGGAGTGCTGACCGCCACCGCAGTGAGGCCCCCGTGTTTGTACGGGGGGACAGGGTCTGGCTCTCGACCTGAAACCTACCTCTCCGCTTGCCCTGCCGGAAGCTGGGTCCGCAGTGTGTAGAGCCCTTTAAAGTCCTGAGGAGAATAAACGAGGTGTGTTATCGATTACAACTCCCTTCCTATTATCGTATTAACCCCTCGTTTCATGTGTCTCTCCTCAGGCCGGTGGTAGCTGGTCCCCTACAGGACAGTGAGGTGCCGGAGGTCCCTCCTCCCCCTCTGGACATCGAGGGGTCCCCGGCGTATACGATTCGGGCCATTCTGGACTCAAGACGCCGGGTGAGGGGCCTGTAGTACCTCGTGGACTGGGAGGGGTACGGCCCGGAGGAGAAGTGCTGGGTACCGGTGGGGGACATCTTGGATCCAGCCATGTTGAGGGATTTCCATCGCCTCCATCCGGATCGCCCTGCACCTCGTCCTCCGGGGCGACCTCGAGGCCTGGTCGTGCATTTTCAGTTGTACATTTTCATTCCCTGTGTTTGGGGCCGTTACTATTGTGAGCACCCTGTTGTTGCTATTAAAGAAGCACATCATTGCACTCGCTGTCTCCTGCGTTTGACTCCACACCCACGACACCCGGAGCATTACACTGGCTAAGGTTAAAACTGGCGAGTGTATGTGTAGTCAGGACAGCTATCCCCATTGACACTGTGTCTGTGCCTCGATCTAGGTTGGGCAAAACTAAACATGGCGGTGTTCGCCTTAGCAATCTCACTGGAATAAAGACCTCATCAATTCCTGTCATTATTGAAAGAGATTGTGATATCTCACATCTCAAAATAGGGCTACTTAATGTTAGATCCCTTACTCATGAAAAAAAGAATGGGCTCTAAACCATCAAGCTGCATACTGGACAATATTCCAACTAAACTACTGAAAGAGCGGCTCCCTAAACGGCTCCCTATCCACCAGATGTGTATCAAACTCACTAAAAGTGGCTTTGAAAAAGCCAAACTTTGAAATTATGAAAAACTATCGGCCTATATTGAATCTCCCATTCCTCTCTAAAATTTTTAAAAACCTGATGAGCAGCAACTCACTGTCTTCCTGAAGACAAACAATGTATACGCAACGCTTCAGTCTGGTTTTAGACCCCATCACAGCACTAAGACTGCACTCGTGAAGGTGGTAAATAACCTTTTAATGGCGTCAGACCAAGGCCCTGCATCTGTTCTCGTGCTACTAGACCTGAGTGCTGCTTTTGACACCATCAATCACCACATTATTTTGGAAACCCAAATTGGTCAAGTTCTGGCCTGGTTTAGATCGTATCTGTCAGAAGGATATCAGTTTGTCTCTGTGGATGGTTTGTCCTCTCGCAAATCAATTGTATGTTTCGGTGTTCCTCAAGGTTCCGTTTTTGGACCACTATTGTTTTCACTATATATTTTGCCTCTGGTGATGTCATTCGAAAACATAATGTTAACTTCACTGCTATGTGGATGATACACAGCTGTACATTTCGATTAAACATGTTGAGGCCCCAAAATTGCTCTCCCTAGAAACCTGTGTTTCAGACATAAGGAAGTGGAAGTGGAGCAAATGTTTTACTTTTAAACTCGGACAAAACAGAGATGCTAGTTCTAGGTCACAAGAAACAGAGAGGTTTTATGTTGGATCTGACAATTAATCTTGATGATTGTACAGTCGTCTAAAATTAAAACTGTGAAGGACCTCGGCGTTACTCTGGACCCTGATCTCGCTTTAGACGAACATATCAAGACTATTTCAAGGACAGCTTTTTTCTATCTATGTAACACTGCAAAAATCTGAAGCTTTCTGTACAATAATTATGCAGAAAAGTTAATCCATGCTTTTTCACTTCTAGATTAGACTACTGCAATGCTCTACTTTCCAGCTACCCGGATAAAGCACTAAATAAACTTCAGTTTGTGCTAAACACGGTTACTAGAATCTTGACTAGAACCAAAAAATGTGATCATATTACTCAAGTGCTAGCCTCTTTACACTGTATTTCTGTTAAGGCAAGGGCTGATTTCAAGGTTTTACTGCTAACCTACAAAGCATTACATGGGCTTGCTCCTACCTATCTTTACGAGGCTAGCACTTGAGTAATATGGTCACAAGATGCAGGCCTTATTGTCCCTATAATTGCTAAGCAAAAAGCTGGAAGCAGGGTTTTCTCCTATAGAGCTCAATTTTTATCGAATGGTCTGCTCATCCATGTGAGAGACGCAGACTCGGTCTTGACCTTTAAGTCTTTATTGAAGAATAATTTCTTCAGTAAGTCCTATGATTGAGTGTAGTCTGGCCCAGGAGTGTGATGGGGAATGGAAAGGCACTGTAGCGAAGAACCACCCTTGCTGTCTCTGCCTGGCAGGTTCCCCTCTCTCCACGGGGATTCTCTGCCTCTAACCCTATTATGGGGGTTGAGTCAATGGCTTACTGGTGCTCTTCCATGCCGTCCCTAGAATGGGTGCGTCACTTGAGTAGGTTGAGCCACTGATGTGATCTTCCTGTTAGGTTTGGCAACCCCCTCGGGTTCGTGCCATGGTGGAGATCTTCTTTGGCAAAGTGGGTGGAGTTATGCCCTGCCTGGTTGTCCCTGTCCGGGGGTATTGTCGGGCGTCGCCACAGTGTGTCCCGACCCCTTCTGTCTCAGCCTACAGTATTTATGCTGCAATAGTTTATGTGTCAGGGGGCTAGGGTCAGTCTGTTAAATCTGGAGTATTCCTCCTGTCTTATCCGGTGTCCTGTGTGAATTTAAGTATGCTCCCTCTAATTCTTTCTCTCTCCCTCCCCTCCCCTCCCAGGGCACCTGAGCCCTGGGACCATGCCTAAGGACTACCTGGCCTGATGACTCCTTGCTGTCCCCAGTCCACCGGGTCGTGCTGCTCCTCCAGTTTCAACTGTTCTGCCTGAGGCTATGGAACCCTGATCAGAAGAGGACTGGCCACCCCTCAAAGACTGGTTCCTCTCTATGTTTCTTCCTAGGTTCCTGCCTTTCTAGGGAGTTCCTAGCCACCGTGCTTCTACATCTGTATTGCTTGCTGTTTGGGGTTTAAGGCTGGGTTTCTGTATAGCACTTTGTGACATTGGCTGATGTAAAAAGTGCTTTATAAATACATTTGATTGATTGATTTCCAACAATTCATGATTGTAGCGAAGTTATCATTATCTTAAGCATTTGTGTGCTACAGAAACACACTTGACTTCTCTCTGTATGTATTTTCTTTTCTGCACGTTCTACTTTCTCCGGACAAGGCCCTAATTCTTGCGACGGTGCAAAAGAGGCAGATGAGCCGGCATCCTGATGAGACTACTTTGTCATGCAAATAAAATCCTCTACCTTCCATTCTGTTGGCGAACGTACAGTCACTAGAGAACAAACTGGATAAGCTCTGTTTGAGACTATTCTATCAACGGGACCTGAAGAAATGTAATATTGTATGTTTCAAAGAGTGCTGCTTTCAAGGAGCGGGCCTCTAATCCTGACACTTATAAGAAATCCCGCTATGACCTCAGATGAGCCTTCAACAGACAAAACGCCAATACAGGACTAAGATTGAATCCTACTGCTCTGAAGCTCATCGGATGTGGCAGGGCTTGCAAACTTTCACAGAATACAAAGGGAAACCCAGCCACGAATTGACTAGTGATGCGAGCCTACCAGACGAGCTAAATGCCTTCTATGCTCGCTTCTGCACTAGCAACAATGAACCATGCATGAAAGCGCCAGTTTTTTCCGGACACCTGTGTGATCTCGCTCTCCGTAGCCGATGTGAGTAAGCTCTTTCAACAGGTTAACATCCACAAGCCACAGTGTCAGACAGATTACCAGAAGGCATCCTCAGAGAATGCGCTGACCAGCTGCAAGTGTTTTCACTTACATTTTCAACCTCTCCCTGACCCAGTCTGTAATACCTACATGTTTCAAGCAGACCACCATAATCCCTGTGCCCAAAAAAGCCAGGGTAACTTGTCGAAATGACTATCGCCCCGAAGCACTCACATTTGTAGCCGTGAAATGCTTTGAAAGGCTGGTCATTGCTCACATCAACACCATCCCCCAGACACGCATACCACCTCATCAGATCCACAGATGATGCAATCTCTATTGCACTCCACACTGCCCTCTCCCACCTGGACAAGAGGAACACCTACAGGAACACCAATTCCCCCCACTGTAACACAGTAGTATGTTAGCCAGCAATACACAATATGGGTTTCAGTAGATAACTAAAGTTAGCTAGGTGGCTTGCAGGAAAAATAACTTACACCGTATTTGTCATCTGCCCTCTTGGTGCTGTCATCGGCTGTAGCTGAGCTTCTAACGTTAGCTAATTCCAACTCTTTGTTTTGAATTCTCCACACTATTTTCCAGTTGAAACATGTTAGGTTGAATGCCACCATGTAGCTATATATGTAGCTATACCATGTAGCTATATATATTTTTCATCGCATTCTTTTTAAAATTTTTCCTTAACCTCAACTTCAAAATACTCTCCTGCTACCCGCCTCACCCAATGTGGTGTGGATCTGTTTTTTTCTAAAGTATTTATATTTACCTCCAAACTGGATTACCTCAACTGAAGCTAGCTAGCTAACTAGCACGAGGAGGCAAAAACAGACTCTTCCCCCATCACAACGTCCCTCTAAGGCCTTATGCTAGCTTGCTAGGCCCGGCCTGCTAACTGATAGCTTGCTAGCACCGGCCTGCTAACTGTCTGAATCGCCGTGTCCCCAGCCAGTCCAGCAACTCACTGGACCCATACGATCACTTGGCTACACATGCCTTTCCCTAACATCAATATGCCTTGTCCATTACTGTCCTGGTTAGTGATGACTGTCTTATTTCACTGTAGAGCCCTGCTCAATATGCCTTAAGCAACCATGTTGTTCCACCTCGCACTTATGCGATGACATCACCTATATCTCTCTCTTCCTTACTCAATGCCTAGGTTTACCTCCAATGTACTCTCTTCCTACCATACCTTTGTCTGTACATTATGCCTTGAATCTATGCTATCGTGCCCAGAAACCTCCTTTTATCTGTACCCTTATATAGCCTTGATCCGTACCCTTATCCTACTTCTCCTCTGTTCCTCTGGTGATGTAGAGGTTAAACCAGGACCTGAAGTGCCTAGCTCCACTCCTACTCCCCAGGTGCTCTCATTTGTTGACTTCTGGAACCGTAAAAGCCTTGGTTTCATGCATGTTAACATTAGAAGCCTACTCCCTAAATTTGCTTTATTCACTGCTTTAGCACATTCTGCCAGCCCGGATGTCTTAGCCGTGTCTGAATCCTGGCTTAGGAAAACCACCAAAAAGACTGAAATTTCCATCTCTAACTATAACAATTCCGCCAAGATAGAACTGCCAAAGGGGGCGGTGTTGCAATATACTGCAGAGATAGCCTGCAGAGTTCTATCTACTATCCAGGTCTGTACCAAAACAATTCAAGCTTCTACTTCTAAAAATGCACCTTTCCAGAAACAAGTCTCTCACCATTGCCGCTTGCTATAGACCACCCTCTTCCCCCAGCTGTTTCCTGGACATCATATGTGAATTGATTGCTCCCCATCTAGCTTCTGAGCTTGTGCTGCTATGTGACCTAAACTGGGACATGCGTAATACCCCGGCCATCCTACAATCTAAACTTGATGCCCTCAATCTCACACAAATTATCAAGGAACCTACCAGGTACAACCCCAAATTAGAGGTCGAACGATTAATCGCAATGGCCGATTAATTAGGGACGATTTCAAGTTTTCATAACAATCGGAAATCGGTATATTTGGACACCGATTTTTATTTATTTATTGTTTTACACCTTTATTTAACTGGGCAAGTCAGTTAAGAACACATTTTTATTTTTAATGACGGCCAAAGGAACGGTGGGTTAACTGCCTTGTTCAGGGGCAGAGCGACAGATTTTTACCTTGTCAGCTCGGGGATTCAATCTTGCAACCTTACGGTTAACTAGTCCAACGCTCTAACCACCTGCTTTACATTGCACTCCATGAGGAGCCTGCCTGTTACGCAAATGCAGTAAGAAGCCAAGGTAAGTTGCTAGCAAGCATTAAACTTATCTTATAAAAACAATCAATCAACCAACAATCATAATCACTAGTTAACTACACATGGTTGCTGATATTACTCGTTTATCTAGCGTGTCCTGCGTTGCATATAATCGATGCGGTGCACATTCGCGAAAAAAGGACTGTCGTTGCTCCAACGTGTACTTAACTATAAACACCAATGCCTTTCTTAAAATCAATACACAAGTATATATTTTTAAACCTGCGTATTTAGGTAATATTGCCTGCTAACATGAATTTCTTTTAACTAGGGAAATTGTGTCACTTCTCTTGCAACAGAGTCAGGGTATATGCAGCAGTTTGGGCCGCCTGGCTCGTTGCAAACTGTGTGAAGATTATTTCTTCCTAACAAAGACAGACAACTTCGCCAAACGGGGGATGATTTAACAAAATCGCATTTGCGAAAAAAGCACAATCGTTGCCCGACTGTACCTAACCATAAACATCAATGCCTTTCTTTAAATCAATACAAAGAAGTATATATTTTTAAACCTGCATATTTAGCTAAAAGATATCCAGGTTAGCAGACAATATTAACCCGGTGAAATTGTGACACTTCTCTTGCGTTCATTGCACGCAGAGTCAGTGTATATGCAACAGTTTGGGCCGCCTAATTTGCCAGAATTGTATGTAATTATGACATAACATTGAAGGTTGTGCAATGTAACAGGAATATTTAGACTTATGGATGCCACCCGTTAGATGAAATACAGAAATGCTCCGTATTTCACTGAAAGAATAAACGTTTTGTTTTCGAGATGATAGTTTCCGGATTCTACCATATTAATGACCTAAGGCTCGTATTTCTGTGTATTAATATGTTATAATTAATCTATTAGTCTATGATTTGATAGAGCAGTCTGACTGAGCGATGGTAGGCACCAGCAGGCTCGTAAGGATTCATTCAAACAGCACTTCCGTGCATTTTGACAGCAGCTCTTTGCAATGCTTCAAGCATTTTGCTGTTTATGACTTCAAGCCTATCAACTCCCGAGATTAGGCTGGTGTAACCAATGTGAAATGGCTAGCTAGTTAGCGGGGTGCGCGCTAATAGAGTTTCAAAAGTCACTTGCTCTGAGACTTGGAGTAGTTGTTCCCCTTGCTCTGCATGGGTAACGCTGCTTCGAGGGTGGCTGTTGTCGATGTGTTCCTGGTTCGAGCCCAGGTAGGAGCGAGGAGAGGGAGGGACGGAAGCTATACGGTTACACTGGCAATATTAAAGTGCCTATAAGAACATGCAATCGTCAAAGGTATATGAAATACAAATGGTATAGAGAGAAATTGTCCTATAATTCCTATAATAACTACAACCTAAAACTTCTTACCTGAGAATATTGAAGACTCATGTTAAAAGGAACCACCAGCTTTCATATGTTCTCATGTTCTCAGCAAGGAACTTTAGCTTTCTTACATGGCACATATTGCATTTTTACTTTCTTCTCCAACACTTTGTTTTTGCATTATTTAAACCAAATTGAACATGTTTCATTATTTATTTGAGGCTAAATTTATTTTATTGATGTATTATATTAAGTTAAAATAAGTGTTCATTCAGTATTGTTGTAATTGTCATTATTACAAATAAATAAATAAAAATTGGCCGATTTAATCAGTATCGGCTTTTTTTGGTCCTCCAATAATTGCTATCGGCGTTGAAAAATGATATTCGGTCGACCTCTACCCCAAATCCGTAAACATGGGCACCCTCATAGATATCATCCTAACTAACTCGCCCTTCAAATACACCTCTTCTGTTTTCAACCAAGATCTCAGCAATCACTGCCTCATTGCCTGCATCCGTAATGGGTCTGCGGTCAAACGACCAACCCTCATCACTGTCAAGCGCTCACTAAAACACTTCTGAAAACAGGCCTTTCTAATTGACCTGGCCGGGGTATCCTGGAATGACATTAACCTCATCCCGTCAGTAGAGGATGCCTGGTTATTCTTTAAAAGTGCCTTCCTCACCATCTTAAATAAGCATGCTCCATTCCAAAAAATTGGAACTAGGAATAGATATAGCCCTTGGTTCACTCCATACCTGTCTGCCCTTGACCAGCACAAAAACATCCTGTGGCGTTCTGCATTAGCATTAAATAGCCCCCGTGATATGCAACTTTTTAGGGAAGTTAGGAACCAATATACACAGGCAGTTAGGAAAGCTAAGGCCAGCTTTTTCAAACAGAAATTTGCATCCTGTAGTACAACTCAAAAAAGTTCTGGGACACTGTAAAGTCCATGGAGAATAAGAGCACCTCCTCCCAGCTGCCCACTGCACTGAGCCTAGGAAACACTGTCATTACCGATAAATCCACAATAATTGAGAATTTCAATAAGCATTTTTCTACGGCTGGCCATGCTTTCCACCTGGCTACCCCTACCCCAGTCATCAGCCCTGCGCTCCCCACAGCAACTCGCACAAACCTCCCCCTCTTTTTCTTCACCCAAATCCAGATAGCTGATGTTCTGAAAGAGCTGCAAAATCTGGACCCCTACAAATCAGCCGGGATAGACAATCTGGACCCTCTCTTTCTAAAATGATCTGCCAAAATTATTGCAACCCCTATTACTAGCCTGTTCAACCTCTCTTTCGTATCGTCTGAGATTCCCATAAATTGGAAATTGGAAAGCTGCCGTGGTCATCCCCCTCTTCAAAGGGGGAGAGACTTTAGACCCAAACTGCTACAGACCTATATCTATTCTACCCTGCCTTTCTAAGGTCTTTGAAAGCCAAGTTAACAAACAGATTACCGACCATTTCGAATCTCACCGTACCTTCTCCGCTATGCAATCTGGTTTCAGAGCTGGTCATGGGTGCACCTCAGCCACGCTCAAGGTCCTAAACGACAGCATAACCGCCATCGATAAGAGACATTACGGTGCAGTCGTACTCATCGACCTGACTAAGGCTTTCAACTCTGTCAAACACAAAATTCTTATTGGCAGACTCAACAGCCTTGGTTTCTCAAGTGATTGCCTCGCTTGGTTCACCAACAACATCTCCGATAGAGTTCAGTATTTCAAATCGGAGGACCTGTTGTCCAGACCTCTGGCAGTCTCTTTGGGGGTGCCACAGGGTTCAATTCTCGGGCCGACTCTCTTCTCTGTATACATCAATGATTCTCTGATCTACCTCTACGCAGAAGACACAATTCTGTTGGACACTGTGTTAACTAACCTCCAGATGAGCTTCAATGCCATACAACTCTCCTTCTGTGGCCTCCAACTGCTCTTATATGCAAGTAAAACTAAATGCATGCTCTTCAACCGATCGCTGCCAGCAGCTGCCCGCCTGTCCAGCATCACTACTCTGGACGGTTCTGACTTAGAATCTGTGGACAACTACAAATACCTAGGTGTCTGGTTAGACTGTAAACTCTCCTTCCAGACTCACATTGAACATCTCCAATCCAAAATTAAACATAGAATCGGCTTCCTATATTGCAACAAAGCATCCTTCACTCATGCTGCCAAACATACCCTCGTAAAACTGACCATCCTACCGATCCTCGAATTTGGCAATGTCATTTACAAAAAAGCCTCCAACACTCTACTCAACAAATTGGATGCAGTCTACCACAGTGCCATCCGTTTTGTCACCAAAGCCTCATATACAACCCACCACTGCGACCTGTATGATCTCGTTGGCTGGCCCTCGCTTCATACTCGTCGCCAAACCCACTGGCTCCAGGTCATCTACAAGTCTCTGCTAGTTAAAGCCCCGCCTTATCTCAGCTCACTGGTCACCATAGCAGCATCCACCCGTAGCACGTGTTCCAGCAGGTATATCTCACTGGTCACCCCCAAAGCCAATGCTTCCTTTGGCTGCCTCTCCTTCCAGTTCTCTGCTGCCAATGACTGGAACGAACAGCAAATAATTCTGAAGCTGGAGACTCTTACCGCCCTCACTAGCTTTAAGCACCAGCTCTCAGAGCAGCTCACAGATCACTGCACCTGTACATAGCTCATCTCTAAATAGCCCATCCAATCTACCTCATCCCCATACTGTATTTATTTATTTATCTTGCTCCTTTGCACCCCAGTATCTCAACTTGCACATTCATATTCTGCACATCCTACCATCCCAGTGTTTAATTGCTATATTGTAATTACTTTGCCATGGCCTATTTATTGCCTTACCTATCTTATCCTACCTCATTTGCACATGCTGTATATAGATTTTTCTACTGTATTATTGATTGTATGTTTGTTTATTCCATGTGTAACTCTGTGTTGTTGTATGTTTCAAACTGCTTTGCTTTATCTTGGCCAGGTCGCAGTTGCAAATGAGAACTTGTTCTCAACTAGCCTACCTGGTTAAATAAAGGTGAAATAAAATACATAAATAAATACATTTAAATAAAGCCTGCCTGGGGAAAGGATGGGGGCCAGAGCGCAATGCACCACCAAACACAAGTTGTAGTATTTAAGAGACTGGAAAAAATGTGTCTGCTTGTATATTTAGCATTGAATCAGCCCATAAGAACATCGCTGAAAGAAGTCCAATGGCTCTATCGAACAAGGACAACCATATCTACATCCACAAAAATGTATAGTGCGATCAGTATAACATAGAGCCTTCGCGAAATGTCACAAAGCAGGACTACATGCATTTTTAGATCTCGCCCTCCCCCATCAAAACACCAGAAGCCGTCATAGGGTGTATCTTTCAGCCGCGAAGTCCTGACCTGCCTTCCTCCTGGGAAATTATGTGTGAAACACTCTCACTGTCCTCTCACTGTCCTAGAAATGCCTCAGAAATTATGAAAATAAGCCAAGATTCCCTCAGAGAGGAATTCTCCTTTAAAGAACAGGAGATTGCAGTATATACAGGTCAGTGCCAGGAACGTATTCAATGTGTAGGGATACTGGAGTGGGTGACTTAGGTACAGTGCATTCGTAAACCATTCAGATGTCTTAACTTTTTCCACATTTTGTTACGTTATAGCCTTATTCTTAACTGCTGAATGTCCTCATCAATCTACACACAATACCCCATAATGACAAACCGAAAACAGGTTTTAGAAATGTTTGCAAATGTATTAAAAATATAAACAGAAATACCTTATTTTTTATTTTGACCCCCTTTTACATGATATCCAATTGCGATCCAATTACGATCTTGTCTCATCGCTGCAACTCCCCAACAGGCTCGGGAGAGGCGAAGGTCGAGTCATGCGTCCTCCGAAACATGACCTGCCAAACGCACCAATGTGTTGGAGGAAACACGTTCAACTGACGACCGAAGTCAGCTTGCAAGCTTCTGGCCCGCCACAAGGAGTCTCTGTTACGATGCAAATCAGGAATTAAATTGATTGGACATGATTTGGAAAGACAAACACCTGTCTATATAAGGTCCCACAGTTGTCAATGCATGTCAGAGTAAAAATCAAGCCATGAGGTTGAAGGAATTGTCCGTAAAGCTACGAGACAGGGTTGTGTCGAGGCACAGATCTGGGGCAGCATTGAAGGTTCCCAAGAACACAGTGGCCTCCATCATTCTTAAATGGAAGAAGTTTGGAATCACCAAGGGCTGGCCGTCCGGCCAAACTGAGCAATTGGGGGGGAAGGGCCTTGGTAAGGGAGGTGACCAAGAACCCGATGGTCACTCTGACAGAGCTCCAGAGTTCCTCTGTGGAGATGGAAGAACCTTCCAGAAGGACAACATCTCTGCAGCACTCCACCAATCAGGCCTTTACGGAAGCCACTCCTCAGTAAAAGGCACATGACAGCCCACTTGGAGTTTGTCAAAAGGCACCTAAAGGACTCTTAGACCATGAAAACAAGATTCTCTGGTCTGATTAAATCCACATTAAACTCTTTGGCCTGAATGCCAAGCATCACAGCTGAAGGAAACCTTGCACCATCCCTATGGTGAAGCATGGTGGCAGCATCATGCTGTGTGGATGTTTTTCAGCGGAAGGGACTGGGAGACTAGTCTTGATCGAGGGAAAGATGAACGGAAAAGTACAGATGATGAATACCTGCTCCAGAGGACTCAGGTCCTCAGACTGGGGTGAAGGTTCCCCTTACAACAAGACAACAACCCTAAGCACCCAGCCAATACAACGCAGGAGTGGCTTCAGGACAAGTTGCTGAATATCCTTGAGTGGCCATGCCAGAGCCCAGACTTGAACCTGATCCAACAGAGACCTGGAGAGACCTGAAAATAGCTGTGCTGCAATGCTCTCCATCCAACCTGACAGCTTGAGAGGATCTGCAGAGAATAATGGGAGAAACTCCCCAAATACAGGTGTGCCAAGCTTTTTGCATCATACCCAAGAAGACTCAAGACTGTAATTGCTGCCAAAGGTGCTGTTTCGGTGTTTTATTTTTGATACATTTGCAAAAATGTCTAAAAACCTGTTTTCGCTTTGTTATTATGGGGTATTGTCTGTATATTGATGAGGGAATAAAAAAAAATCAATTTTAAAATAAAGCTTTAACGTAACAAAATGTGTAAAAGGTATGGGGGTCTGAGTACCTTCCGATTGCACTGTACAGTAGCTGGATAGGTTAGTAACAATGGCTAGCTTTCAATAAATTGGCTAAATGGTCAACAGAGTTATCTCTTCATACAATCAAGACAAACTATATCTGTTCCTCTTCATTAGAAAGCAGCTCGCGTTTTCACAAGAGGGTGTATTTACAACGTAGATAGAAGCAGGCCATCGGCTGCCTTTATCACAAGGGGTATGAACGGGAGATCAGATCAACTGTTTAGTAGTTGGCAAATTTGCCTGAGCGGCTAAGTGTTGAAATATACCTCTTATGAGAAAATGTGCAAGATTTGAAGGTGCCAAAAAATGTTATAGATATCATAACAGCGTTTTACTGTCATATAGTTATACAAAAAATCTGCTCCTCCCGCGATGGGGATCGATCAACTTCATGTTTTAAACCTCTATGGGATCTGTGTCCCTAAACCAGGATGGTTGTTGCTAATGTGACTAGAATGACGTTGTATACAACAGCCAACTTTCCGGGACATAGACATGTCTTATATGGGCAGAAATCTTAAAATCTAACTGCAGTGTCCAATTAACAGTAGCTATTACAGTAAAAAAATATCATGCTATTGTTTGAGGAGAGTGCACAACAACAAAAAACGTTTATCACTGCAACTGGTTTGATACATTCAGTAATCTTGCTCTGATTTGTCATCTTGAGGGTCCCAGAGATAAAATGTAGCATAGTTTTGTTTGATAAATGTTCAAATGTAGGAACTGAGGTCTACAGTTTGACCCACCACTCACGCCCTGACCATGGAGAGCCCTCTATGGTGTTTTAGGTCAGGGCGTGACTAGGGGGGATTCTAGATATTATTTTTCTATGTTGGTGTGTGTGTATGGTTCCCAATTGGAGGCAGCTGATAATCGTTGCCTCTAATTGGAGAGAATACGTAGTGTGTCCTTTTTCCCACCTGCTATGTGGGATATTGTTTTGTATGAGTGCCTATGTGCACTACGTATTTCACGATCGTCATATCTTTGTTGTTTTGGAAGTTTCACTATAATTAAAATGTGGAACTCTACTCACGCTGCGCCTTGGTCTAATTATTTGTCTAGATGTATAAGCTAATGATCCATCATGTATGACATTCCTTGGAGTGTGTAAACGTACATTTTTTATTACCATAGCATTTTTGAAAGTTCTCTATAGTTATGTACTTGAAAATTTATCAATTGACCAATTCGGGGCATTTGGGCAAACTCCTGGCAGACTTGATACAACATATTGTGCAGTACTGTAATTATTCACTGGATCAGTCTGAAACTTTGCACACACACACATTGCTTCCATCTGGTGGCCAAAATCTAAATTACACCTAGACTCCTATCTGAAAGTGTGGACTTTCTCGTGCATTCCAAATATGATGATTTCTTTTTTGAAAACGCATGTTTTTTTGTTTGTATTATATTTTACCAGATCTAATGTGTTCTCATACATTAATTTCACATTTCCACCAACTTCAAAGTGTTTCCTTTCAAAAGCTATCAAGAATATGATTAACCTTGCTTCAGGTCCTGAGCTATAGGCAGTTAGATTTGGGCATGTCATTTTAGGCGAAAATTAAAGAAAATGGTACGATCCTTATTAAGGCTTCGGTCCACCACCTAATTAGGGACAGGAAGACAATAGCGAACTAGTAGCACATGGGCCCAACCAAGGCAATAGCCTAAGAAACCCAACATGATGAAATTTCATTCAAAACTACATGCTGTTCAAAAGGTGGTGAAAATTGAAAGTTCCAAATAGGGTTAGGTGAAGGAACAGGGAAGTTTGCTTGAATCACTTCCTTGTCGTTCTTGTATTGGGAGTAAACTGCAGCAGAACTCTTTCTCACCCCTTCTCCTCTAACTTCTCCCCCTCTTTGTTTCGAACCAAGCTGTCACCTTCATCTCTCTGATGGCTTTACTGCAATAGCGAGTGAAAGGGAGAGAAAAACAGAGATAGAGAACGCTCCATTCACAGCACACCACCTCGCTTTTGGTAACAGCCTTATTAGCTGCTCTATTCATCCTGAACATGGGAAGGTTCCTTCCTATAAACACACATTCTACTCACTACTGGAAGAGAACAAAAAATTACTTTAGGGAGAGATTAGTAGTCCTCTGCCTCCCTCCTTTCCTCCCTCCCTTCATCTCTCTCTCTATTCCACTCCACTCAATTGAATTCACAGGGCTTTATTGGCATGGGAAACATGTGTTTACATTGCCAATGCAAGTGAAATAGATAATAAACAAAAGAGAATTAAAAAATAAAAATCAACAGTAAACATTACACTCACAAAGGTTCTAAAGGAATAGAGACATTTAAAATATCATATTATGGCTATATACAATGTGCAAATAGATAAAGTACAAAAGGGAAAATAAATAAACATAAATATGGGTTGCATTCACAATGGTGTTTGTTCTTCACTGGTTGCCATTTTCTTGTGGCAACAGGTCACAAATCATGCTACTGTGGTATTTCACCCAATAGATATGGGAGTTTATCAAACTTGGATTTGTTTTAGAATTCTTTGTTGGTCTGTTTAATCTGAGGGAAATATGTGTCGTTAAGGAAGTGCAGCTCAGTTTCCAACTCTCTTTCAGGGCCCCTTGAAATGGGGGAGGGGGGGCTCATCTCATACAAAACACTGTACCCGAACCCTGTGAGAATGATAGGCAATAGACAACAAGCCTACTGCTCCCGTATGTCAACATTATTCATTATATACAACATGGTAATAAGACATGCATTCCCTATTGCTATTCTACATATGACTTGTGCGCATCAGGTGTTGTGTCCGCACGGGGGCGTAGTTACTGCAAGTTGCGCCAAGCCAACGAGGGGTAGAGGAGAACCCCTATTACCTATACAGTACAACGTTTGTAGTGAGCTCCGTAGGTTGACCTCTCTCTCTCTCCTTCGGCGTACAGAGCAAGGAAGGCTCGTAGTTTCTTTCTGGGCAAAAGCGTAGAAAGAGGGAGACACTGAGGTTTGATTGGCGGAGGAATTCAGAGCCAGGAAACGGATCGAATTTCAGGGGGGAGTGATACCCACTGGAGTGAGGGAGGAGGGGGTTGTGTGTGTGTGTGTGTGAGGACGTAAGGAGCAGAACAACTCTTCTAAAACCCGACAAAGCGTCTGAGGACAGTACTACTATGATTTTCGGGGAAGAAGACGTTCTGCCGTGAGAGATCATACATTTATGGATTCTTCTTTTTGGAATGTATATATATTTTTTTACGCATTACTTCTTCATAAAGTACATAGGCCCTTCGTTTGGATGAAGAGTGCGCTCGCGGTGGAACGCTGACATGTTTTGAGTTGAAGAAACTGTATGAACTTGCTGAATAAGAAAAGTTTTGGAGACGTAACGTTAGCTAGCTAACTATTTCAAGTTATTTTCAAGGATGTATGCATTTCAATTCAACATTTTTCAAGTGCAATGGAACACCAGTAATTTCGGGATTTAAGAGTCTCGCCAGTGATCTGAGTTGTTGCTCGTTGGATTTGAGGGTAATAAAAATCGTTTCTTGGCATTTTTGGTAATGTGAAGAGAATTCGCTCCGTGAGGACTATAGGGTACACGCCTCCTGCCTTTTCCGTGCATGCGACTCGGAGGTCTTTCAGACTTCGTAGTTATTCGTGGTAAGTATTCTGGCAGTTTTATTGTGGGCATAGATTTCAAATAGTTATTGTTCTATTCGTCCTAGAATAATGGAGAATATAGCTAATTTGTAATGTTTCCAAGTTTTAGAAATCTTTATGGGGAGCCACACAAATGGGGAGCCACACAAATGATCATCACGCGCATGCAACGTGATTTATTGTTAATAACTTTTTAAAATCATGAGAGATTAACCTAATTTGTTATTCTAAAGAGTTGTGAAATTACACATGTTATGCATAGGCTACTTTAATAGCGAACTTGATTTGACAGTCGAATACATTGCTAATATAATGTAGGCCTACTCCTTTTCTACAACGAAACAAGAGCTCGTTTTTGCCATTTCTGAAAAATATAATATTTTTCATTCAATAACAGCTGCCTTTATGGCAACGTTTACCATGTCTTCCCCTCAATTACAAAAATACAATTCAAGCAATGTTTGCAGCACCCATGAGTGTTCATTAACAACACTGTTTTGGTTATTTATTACTTTGCTTAATTTTCTACATTGCATTTATGGTGCCAATTACAATTAACCCGTTGTGTTTTTACAAATGATTTGAATATCAATAGGAATTCAATCAGCGGAATAAATGTTATTCAGAAGCCTTGGTTTACACGGGGGCCAGGAAAACGTGTGGATATGCATATAAGGAAAAGCCCTCATGAGTCCGAACTTGTTGTTGGACGTCATGTTGTTGACAGCACAACTCATAAAGCGTTTGTCAAAGCTATAGGCTATACACTGGATAGATCTACAACAGCTAAATCACCAAAAGTAGGCTAGACCTAGGCGAATTGTCGATGCAAAAGATTGCCCATGAATTGTCAGTTACCTTGCTCCGCTGGCCTACAGTGTCCATTTCCCTTTGCTTTGCAATAGACTATTGAGAAACAAAATAGACGGCTTATCGATTTGTAAGTAAACCATCATCCTAAAACAAGGTAGCCTGCCCACTCTAGCCTGGTCCAATCACGTTGCACGAGAGGGATGCATTCAGGCCACAGGCAACATCCCATGATGTAATGCCCGGGTCATTAGAGGGTTGTTACTGGTTACCACAGTCACAAAGTCTAAATGATCTATTTCTTAAAAATTAATGAAAGTCAAAATTAGATTTTTTTGTCTTCATTTAAGGTTATGGTTAGTAGTAAGGTTAGCAGTGTGGTTCGGGTTTGGTTAGCAGACTAAACTCAATTCCACGATGTAAGTTGAGCAGCGACTAGAGTAGGCATACTGGAGTTCTAACGTTTTTATAAAAAACTAGGATTTCAGCACTCTAAAGAATTCGGGCTATTCTGGATTTCAGCACCCAAATAAATGTGGGCTATTCTTTGGGTGCTGAAATCTGTAGATTTTTGTTAAAATCTTAATTTTATGTGATGTTGGAGCTCCAGTCCACATTAGTCGCTGCTCAAATCCATTGTAAATCGTGGACTTGAGTATAGCCGGCTAGGATTAGGTTTAAAATCAGATATTAAGAAGATAAATTGTAAAAATAGGCAGGGTTTAGCCATAACTATGACTTTAAACCCAACCCTAAAGATGAGTGAAAACCAAAATGAGCTTTTTGGTCTTCATTTAAGGTTAGGGTAAGACATGAGGTTAGCAGCTTGGTTAGGGTTAGGTTAGCCGACTAAACTCAACTCCACGATTTACAATGGCGTTGAGCGGCGACGAGTGTGGGCAAACTGGAGTTCCAATGTCTTTATAAAAAAAAACGGATTTCAGCACCCCAACATCCAAAGAAATGCAGGCTATAAATACGTAGTTTTTAGTGTCGTCGGAGTTCCAGTCCACCCTTTACTCAACTCCATCGTAAATCGTGGAATTGAGTTTAGTCGGCTAGAGTTAGCTTAAAAATATTATTTTAAGTAGAGAAATTGTAGAAATAGGCCGGGGTTTAGCCATAATTATGACTTTGTGGCTGTGGTAACTAGTGACAACCTCATTAGAGATGAACCAGAATCTATAGACACCTTTCAAAGTTTCTGTGTACATGTCGAATTATACACTACCCTTCAAAAGTTTGGGGTCACTTAGAAATGCCCTTTTTTTTGCCCATTAAAATAACATCAAATTGATCAGAAATACAGTGTAGACATTGTTAATGTTGTTAATGGCAGCTTCATTAAATAGTACCCGCAAAACACCAGTCTCAATGTCAACAGTGAAGAGGCGACTTCGGGATGATGGCCTTCTAGGCAGAGTTGCAAAGAAAAAGCCATATCTCAGACTGGCCAATAAAAATAAAATATTAAGATGGGCAAAATAACACAGAGTCTGGAGAGAGGAACTCTGCCTAGAAGGCCAGCATCCCGGAGTCGCCTCTTCACTGTTGACGTTGAGACTGGTGTTTTGCGGGTACTATTTAATGAAGCTGCCAGTTGAGGACTTGTGAGGCTTCTGTTTCTCAAACTAGACACTCTAATGTACTTGTCCTCTTGCTCAGTTGTGCACCGGGGCCTCCCACTACTCATTCTATTCTGGTTAGCGCCAGTTTGCGCTGTTCTGTGAAGGGAGTAGTACACAGTGTTGTACTAGATCTTCATTTTCTTGGCAATTTCTTTCATGGAATAGCCTTCATTTCTCAGAACAAGAATAGACTGACAAGTTTCAGAAGAAAGTTATTTGTTTCTGGCCATTTTAAGCCTGTAATCGAACCCACAAATGCTGATGCTCCAGATACTTTGCTAGTCAAAAGAAGGCCATTGCTTCAGTTTTATTGCTTCTTTAATCAGGACAACCGTTTTTAGCTGTGCTAACATACTTGCAAAAGGGTTTTCTAATGATCAATTAGCCTTTTAAAATGATCAACTTGGATTAGCTAACACAACGTGCCATTGGAACACGGGAGTGATGGTTGCTGATAATTGGCCTCTGTACGCCTATGTAGATATTCCATTAAAAATCAGTTGCTTCCAGCTACAATAGTAATTTACAACATTAACAATGTCTACACTGTATTTTGGATTACTTTGATGTTATTTTAATGGACTAAAAATGTGTTTTTCTTTCAAAAACAAGGACATTTCTAAAGTGACTACAAACTTTTGAAAGGTAGTATATGTATCTTCCTGGGTAAACCAATCAATAGATCGCAGCTGTAGCAGAAGGCACTACAGGGGTCTCGGTGCAGCCGGCTCCAAACCTCCAGAGACTGTTAAATCGGAATGCACCACCACAGATTTCTGGCCAATAGATTGATGTGTCCTTGTGTATTCCATTTCAATTATGAAATGCATAATCATAGGGCTACAATTAAGTTAATTTATTTAGCAACTGATAAGTATGCATATTCTTGAATAAATCGACTTCAAATGGAAAGCAACAGGTTGCGCACAAGGATAAGACATATACTATCAGTATTGGATGATTTGATTATTGATTGTTGCCTGCTCTCTCGGATCAGAAGACAGTGATGTTTGGTTTTATTTGATATTCCACAGCTGGACATTTTCAGTTATAATAATAATAATAATAACCACAATAACAATAATAATAATTGTGTTAGTGAAATGGTAATAACTACAGTACCTACATAGCCTAGTGATACATGTTTTTTCTTAATAACTAACAAAGTCTATTCAATGTGGATTCTCTGAGAAACTGTTTATATATGTAAAACTTCACTTCAATGTGATCAAATCAAATCAAATGTTATTTGTCACATGCGCCGAATACAACAGGTAGACCTTACAGTGAAATGCTTACTTACCATCCCTTAGCCAACAATGCAATTAAAATAAATAAAAAATACCTGAAAGAATAAGAATTAAAAGTAACAAATAATTAAAGAGCAGCAGTAAAATAACAATAGCGAGACTATATACAGGGGGTACCAGTACAGAGTCAATGTGCGGGGGCACCAGTTAGTTGAGGTAGTTGAGGTAGTATGTACATGTAGGTAGAGTTATTAAAGTGATTATGCATAGATCATAACAGAGTAGCAGCAGCGTAAAAGAGGGGGGTGGGGCAATGCAAATAGTCTGGGTAGCTATTTGATTAGATGTTCAGGAGTCTTGTGGCTTGGGGGTAGGAGCTGTTTAGATGCCTCTTGGACCTAGACTTGGCGCTCCGGTACCGCTTGCCATGCGGTAGCAGAGAGAAGAGTCTATGACTAGGGTGGCTGGAGTCTTTGACAATTTTTAGGGCTTTCCTCTGACACCGCCTGTTATAGAGGAGCTGGATGGCAGTAAGCTTGGCCACAGTGATATACTGGGCCATACGCACTACCCTCCAGAGAGGGAATTATTTTTGTCTTGCCCTCTTCACGACTGTCTTGGTGTGCTTGGATCATGTTAGTTTGTTGGTGATGTAGACACCAAGGAACTTGAAGCTCTTAACCTGCTCCACTACTGCCACGTCCTTTTCCTGTAGTCCACAATCATTTCAGCCTTAGAATGCAAGCATCAAATCCACTCAATAGAAATGCTACATACTCATGCGGCGTCTGTTGTAATTGTGAACGTGAGGATTTGCGACAATGGGTTGGAAGTAAAGGTAGGTGTAGTGTGGTTGTGTGCTGAGCTGAGGTGCATCAGAGCTTTGGTATGTCTGTGGCAAGGCTTGTTTGACAGCATTTTGTGACACTCTCTCTCCCTCTCTCATACCCACTCTTTCTATACGTGCTATTTGAATAGGTGAGACAGGTAAGAAAAAGAGACAAGAGAGTTTAGCAGAGTATAGTATACAGACGTAGGATCTTAATTTGAGTCAATTTGCTACAGCAGGAAAATAATCCTGCATCAACAGGAAATGTGGATTATAATGAATGGACATTTTTTGTAGGGGTTGGTATATTTTTTGTTAGGCCAAATCAAGTCTGACATTTTAAAGTGGAAATTACAAACTTTAGAAGCCTTTTTAAACCTTGAATACACTACAAGTTTACATTTTCAAATTAAGATTCTACATCTGTGGTGTAAATGCAGAATTGCTTCATTTTCTACGTCCATACAAATTTTCCTCTTTTGGTTTTCTCCCTCATCCTTTCCCCCCACATTATAAAATAATGTAATCCCTACCTACCTTTCCCTTCAATCTATTCCTACCTACCTACCTACCTACCTACCTACCTACCTACCTACCTACCTACCTACCTACCTACCTACCTACCACTCTTTTCCCAACTTTCTTGTCCCGCCCACAGCGTTTCCTCAGCCCAGGTGATTGGGGGAATTCACAGTGAGTGACAGGCCACACAGCCTGCAGTTGATGATTGGGTGGAGCCCTTCAGATGGGATCAGTGTCCAGGGGGAGGCGGAGCCTGAGGAGGGGGGGATGGGGGGGGGACTTGCCCTCCTCTAACAGGATGGCCTCGTGGGCCTGGCTGCTCACCGCCGTCCTGCTGTCCCTAGTGATGGCTACTGTGGAGAGGCCACCGTACACTGTCGCCAAGGAAGAGGCTACACTAGAACCTGAAGGTAAGACACTGGCTCCTCATTGGCTGTATTATTTACTTTGTCGCCCCTAGCGTAGATACTGATCTAAGGTCTGTTTAGAGGTATCCCCCTTCAATGGTTACGGTTAAGATTTGGGAAAGGTGAGCTGATCCTATACTGAACAAACATATAAACGCAACATGCAACAATTTCAAGGATTTTACTGAGTTGCAGTTCTAATGAGGAAATCAGTCAATTGAAATCAATTCATTAGGCACCAATCTATGGATTTCACATGACTGAAAATACAGATATGCATCTGTTGGTCATAGATACCTACTGTAATTAAAAATGGGCTTCACAATGGGCTTCAGGATCTCGTCACAGTATTTCTGTGTATTCAAATTGCCATCAATAAAATGCAATTGTGTTCATTGTCTGTAGGTTATGCCTGCCCATACCATAACAGCCACTATGGGGGCATTCTGTTCACAATGTTGACATCAGCAAACCGCTCACCCACACAACGCCATACATGCGGTCTGTGGTTGTGAGGCCGGTTGGACATACCAAATTCTCTAAAACGACATTGGAGGCGGTTTATGGTAGAGAAATTAATGTTCCATTTTCTGGCAACAGCTCTGGTGGACATTCCTGCAGCCAGCATGCCAATTGCACGCTCCCTCAAAACTGGAGTTACTTGTGGCATTCTGTTGTGTGACAAAACTGCACATTTTAGAGTGGCCTTTTATTGTTGTTTTATTGTCCCCAGCACAAGGTGCACCTGTGTAATGATCATGCTGTTTAATCAGCTTCTTGATATGCCACACCTGTCAGGTGGATGGTTTATCTTGGCAAAGGAGAAATGCTCACTAACAGGGATGTAACAAATTTCTGCACAAAATTTGAGAGAAATAAGCTTACTGCATGGAACATTTCTGGGCTCTTTTATTTCAGCTCAGGAGGTAATGTTGCTGTAAGACTCGCCTTGGCCCTCTAGCTCTTGTATTGTACCACTTATTGTACACTGTTAGGGTGATAGTTGTGGTTCAGGGTGGAGAGGAGTAGGGCTGGCACTTTTGAGTTGTACTCTCCAATTGATTTGACCGAATCCCTTTATATTTGTGGGAATTGGCCTATATGGATAAGGTTAAATTGAAATGTTTGTTACAGAATAAATATGAAAAGCATTTGCACAACCATGGTAGCGATTGAAAGGGAACAGTTTTGAGATTTTTGGAAGTTATTAGAGCAAAGCTGAGGGCACAAAAGTTCACCTGACACAAGACTGAATCCAAACATTACAATGTTGATTTTATGTGAATTTTACATTTACAGTACTTTTCACATTTGTTGATTACGAAATCTGAAAATACTCTGGATAAATTCAGTTACATGATAAGAATATTCCTGGAAAATGTTAGGTTGGTGCAACAAAAGACAAAAATAGGACAAGGGTTTGAGTGAGAGGACTAACTTGTGTCTCCAAGTGGCCACACACCTCTCCAACATATATAGAGTTTCCAAGTAATTTCAATGCATTTTTATGACTATAATGTGCTTTTGTCTAGCTCTCCTAGCTGTGCCTTAAGGAACTAGTATATGTATTCGTTTTTTTGGAACACAACCCTGCACCCCCACCCTCACACAAATACTTTTGTTGTTTACGCAATCCAAAAACGGTCCATTATAAATCTCAATCTGAGTCAGGTGGGCATAATTTGAAGAGTGTTCTATTGCCAACATGACTAGCTAAGTTATAAAATATGATATTATAGTGTTAGGCTTTCACAATGCAATTCAGGGAAACAGATCATCATTTTGGTGGGCATAGAAAGGAGTAATGAGTGCATTCAGGTGCATGTGCCACTGCAAATTTTCTTCACAATAGACAAACAGGCTCATTCTGTTCAGAACAACCAAGGGTATGACACCATGTCATCTTGTAAATGTACATCAAACATAGTGATCATAAACTTTGAAGTAAAGTGCACATTTGGACTCACGGGTGTTTGGCTTGCTTGTATGACATCAAAGCGATATTTATTATAATCCTCAATGTCTCATCTTTCGAAACACATAGTCTTCTTAGTTTACAGCATTTGCCTCACTCAGACAACAAAAAATGAGCAAAAGTTGCCAAATTAGCGGGAGGATGGGGGCAATTTCTTGTCGTGCGAGGTGCTCAAGTTCAGAACGGCTGTAGGTCAAAACCCATACAGCGCTGTGAAGTGCAACGCCGGAGCTCTGATGTCATGTATAGTGTGTTACTGTACAGCCTCTAAGTTACAATTTAGCCGTTTATCAGTGCCCAATATATGCCATTTTCAACCTGTATATGGATATGACTGTAAAGGGTTACACGTACCCTCACCCTCACAATACCATATATCCACAGTCTTTTGGATTAATTAGAAAGAAAACATGTGGAACAGAGATATTGGGGCATTAAGAAAATCACTGTAAAAACTGTTAAAACCCTGTGGATTGATGAGGAATTGAAAAATGGTATGGCTGAGTGAGATGAGGCGAAGGGAATGGCAAAAAGTCTGGCTGTACAACTGATTGGCAAACATACTGCAAATTGAGAAAACGGAATAAAAAGAAGAATAAACTAAACTATGAAACAAAGATAAAGGACTTAAAGAATGATAGTAAAAAGTTTTGAAGCACCTTCAATTACATTTTGGGGAAAAAGGCAAACTCAGCTCCATCATTCATTGAATCAGATGGCTCATTCATTACAAAACCGACTGATATTGCCAACTACTTTAATGATTTTTTAATTGTCAAGATTAGCAAATTTAGGCATGACATGTCAGAAACAAACGCTGACACTACACATCCATGTATATCTGACCAAATTATGAAAGACAAGAATTCCGTAAAGTGAGTGTGGAAGAGGTGAAAAGATTATTGTTGTCTATCAACAATGACAAGCCACTGGGATCTGACAATTTGGATGGAAAATTACTGAGGATAATAGCGGACGAGATTGCCACTCTTATTTGCTATATCTTCAATTTAAGCCTACTAGAAAGTGTGTGTCCTTAGGCCTGGAGGGAAGCAAAAGTCATTCCGCTACCAACAAGCAGTAAAAACCCCTTTACTGGCTCAAATAGCCGACCAATCAGCCCGTTACCAACCTTTAGTAAAGTTTTGGAAAACCTGTGTTTGACCAGATACAATGCTTTTTTACAGTAAATAAATTGCCAACAGACTTTCAGCATAGTTATAGGGAAGGCAATTCAACACGCACAGTACTTACACAAATGACTGATGATTGGTTTGATGATAAAAATATTGTGGGGGCTGTTTTGTTAGACTTCAGTGCTGCTTTTGACATTATCAATCATAGTCTGCTGCTTGAAAAACGTATGTGTTATGGCTTTACTCCCCCTGCTATATTGTCGATGAAGAGTTACCTGTCTAACAAAGCACAGATGGTGTTCTTAATGAAAGCCTCTCCAACATAATCCTGGTAGAATCAGGAATTCCCCAGGGCAGCTGTCTAGGCCCCTTACTTTTTTCAATCTTTACTTACGAAATGCCACTGGCATTTGAGTAAAGCCAGTGTGTCTATGTATGCGGATAACTCAACACTATACACGTCAGCTACTACAACGAGGAGAAGTGTGTCCATAATAAAGCGCTACTCTACCTTCTTAACAGCACTATCAACAAGGCAGGTCCTACAGGCTCTAGTTTTGTCGCACCTTGACTACTGTTCAGTCATGTGGTCAGGTGCCACAAAGAGGCACAGTTAGCACTGCGATGCAGTGCCTTAGACCACTGCGACACTTGGGAGACCCAGGAACGTTTTTTAAGAGTATTTGCACATATTGGACTTTTCCTGACTTTTCCTTCAGATAGGGGAGATTACGGAGAATTTGGGAAGTTATGTGACGGGGGATTAAGTGGGCTGAACCTGGGGGTTCACATGATGAGGTATCAACAGGGCAGGGGTCGGAGGCTTGTTTTAGAAAGCATCCCCAATATCTGATTCCAGATCAGTTTTTGTCAGCTGACCCTGGTCAACCACAGGGGTAATATTCCAAGGTGGTGATGTTGTGTGTGTGTGTGTGTGTGTATTGTGTGCACCAGTAAATGTAGAATCTATTTTGGCATTTGTGTATTTTTCATTGGATTTATTTGGCCATTTGAAAACACATTCCAGCCACACAAAATGTAAATCACTACATTTTAAACCACCAAAGATTGCACAACTTATTTCTATTGGGGTCATATGAGAGTGAATCATTCGTCTCTCTTGCTATGATTGGTTGTGGTTGCGGCAGTGTCCCGCCCATCACCTGTACAGACATAAACAGAGGAACATGAAAAGAGGTGTCTCTTTTCCTCTCTTAGTTACCCCCAGAGGTTGTCTTGTCAGTAGTGTTCCCTAGCCCCACCCCCTCTGAACCCCGGAGCTCCCTGGGGCCACAAGTGCCTAAACCACTGTCTTTCTCTGCCTCTCTGGGAGGGGAGTGGTAATTGTCATAGATTGCATATCAGTGTTACCGCTTGCTTTGAACGAGGAATGAACCCATGATAGCTCTGCTGCTTGTTTCTTTACCTCCCACTGAAGAAGGCTTTTAAATGAAACGTCTGTGTATCCCTTGACTTACTTTTATTTAAGCCCTTTGCTCTTATAGGGAGCATGAGCTGTTGACGAATGTTCTCCATCTCACTCCGAAGGTCCTACATGCTATCTCTGATGCAGTGAGATACATTTTTTATAAAAAAATGAAGCTTTAAACAAAAAAAATTGTGTGTGGAGTACGGAACCATTACCTTGAAAAAAAATACAATATATTCATTATATTTCTATGGTCCTCACTGAGGGTTAGTCAGGCTAAGTCAATGTAAATATGCATGGACACGTCAAGCTATTGTCATGAAAAGCACGCCATTGTGATTCGTTTTGATTGATTGCTACTCATTATGATAGCAAAATGACCTTTCAGCTAGTGATATACTGTAGGACTCCAACCTGTAAGGCTAGTATAGCAGGGAGGAACATTCTGATACCCTGTGCTACAGTAGTTTGGAGTAGTAGAAGATTGCTACTGCTCTCTAAAATCAATGTTCAGTTATTCAGTTGCATAGTGATGGCCCGTTCAATTTGAATAAGAAGAACCAGATGTTATTGCATGTAAGTGGGTGGTTACATGAGAAGAGATAGTGGTCATAGGACTCAAACTTAGTGATATCTTAACAACAGAATTATCCAGGTTGTAAAAGTATCAGCCTTCCTGCCTCTGGTCTGTTAATGACATGTTGTGTGTTTGTGTGAATCTCTACATGCGTGTGTACGTGTGAGCGTGCATGTGCCTGCATGTCTGCGTGTGTGCATGTTTCTGTGTTTGTTTGTGTGTCAGTGGCTATGAAGCTAAACTCTCCCACTAAACAATGTGGCATGCAGTTAGACTGATAGCTTCTTCTATGCAATGGACTTTTATAGGCCCCTGCTTGCCTGCCATTAGGCCTAGTTACTGTTAAAAAATGTTTTACCTTTATTTAATGAGGCAAGTCAGTTAAGAACAAATTCTTATTTACAATGACAGACTACCGGGGAACAGTGGGTTAACTGCCTTGTTCAGGGGCAAAATGACAGATTTAAAAAAAAAATGTCAGCTCAGGGATTCGGTCCAGCAACCTTTCAGTTACTGACCCACACTCTAACCACTAGGCTACCTGCTTTTGAAGTGTATTAACGTTATATGGACTGTTGTTTCCCTTGGCCGATGCAGCAAAAAATGCCTTCTTGTCAATCCTCCACTACCTGTCTGATGAGGGTTGGTGGTGGTATGTGTGTGTGCCTGGCGGGTACCGAATGCTCGGCCGGAGGGTCGTTGCCATGGACGCCACTGGAAGGCAGTTGGCAGAGCACTGCATTGTCATGACAATAAAGCTTGATGGAATTTTAATTTGAAAGGAAATAATGGAGAATTAGACTAGAGAGAGGGAAATAAGAATGGTTCAGAGAGTGGACACAGAAAGAGGGGTGAGTATGCATTCTATAGTATAGCTTGTGAGGTGTGTGTGCATGCTTATGTATGTGTGTGTGTACACTTGTTTATTATGACTTTTAGTCCTCCCACTCACTCCTCTTTCTTCACTCCTCTCCTCTCACTCATTTGGGGCAGCAGGTAGTGTTGGACTAGTAACCGAAAGGTTGCTAGATCAAATCCCTGAGCTGACAAGGTAAAAATATGTTGTTCTACCCTTGGACAAGGCAGTTTAACCCATTGTTTTTAGGCCGTCATTGTAAATAAGAATTTGTTCTTAACTGACTTGCCTAGTTAAATAAAGGTTACAAAAATGGCAGAGAAGAGTTAGCTAGTTCAGCACATGTCAAAGCTGCAGGCTAAAGTAATTGCTCCTCTTTCTCCCGAGCTGCCAAACTAACCCTGATTCAGATGACCATGCTAGATTATGGAGACATCATTTATTGATCGGCAGGTAAGGGTGCTCTCGAGCGGCTAGATGTTCTTTACCATTCGGCCACCAATGCTCCTTATATGCTCCTCATCACTCCTCTGTAAACTGGTCATCTCTGTATACCTGTCGCAAGACCCACTGTTTGTTGCTTATTTATAAAACCCTCTTAGGCCTCACTCCCCCTATCTGAGGTATCTACTGCAGGCCTCATCCTCCACATACAACACCTGTTCTGCCAGTCACATTCTGTTAAAGGCCCCCAAAGCACACACATCCCTTGGTCGCTCCTCTTTTCAGTTTGCTGCAGCTAGCGACTGGAACAAGCTGCAAAACAAAACTGGACAGTTTTATCTCAATCTCTTCATTCAAAGACTCAATCATGGACACTTACTGACTGTTGTGGCTGCTTTGTGTGATGTATTGTTGTCTTTACCTTCTTGCCCTTTGTGCTGTTGTCTGTGCCCAATAATGTTTGTACCATGTTTTGTGCTGCTACCATGTTGATGTTATGTTGTGTCGCTACCATGATGTGTTGTCATGTGTTGCTGCCTTGCTATGTTGTTGTCTTAGGTCTCTCTTTATGTAGTGTTGTCTCTCTTGTCGTGATGTGTGTTTTGTCCTATATTTTATTTATTTTTAATTTGGAATCACAGCCGTCATTGTAAATAAGAATTTGTTCTTAAAATAAGAAATAGTTACTGCAGTGTCTGTTTTTATGATCACACACATCTTTATGTACGCAACAAAAAATGTTGGCAGAAAGTTTTCATGCTAAAGTTATCTGGTTTTCATCTCTGTTTGAAATTTATATTTCTCCCTCTTTCTCCCGGTGACAGTTATTATCAGCATGTCTATCAGGTGTCACAGACTGTCACTGTCTCAAACCTTTTTATTCACTCCTCTCCTCTCACTAAACTACAGGAGAGAGAAATGGCAGAGAAGAGCTAGCTAGTTTTACAGCGTGCCTGTTTTTATGATCACACACTTAGAAAAAAAAATATTTGAAAGATCACACTGCTCTTTATGTACGCAACTCATGCTCCTTAGATAATGTTACTGTTGGTGCTTAGTCTGCTCACAGACATGACAGACAGTTTGACAGATGGAGTGAGAAAGATAGGCAGCTAGATAGACAAGTGTGTTCTGGTGTGAGAATTGGTTGCAGCCTCTTGCCACAGTCCCTCATAGAGCATAATTCCCTCTTGCCAGGATGGTGTGAATTAATAGAGGAGAGGAGTGATAGCCACGCTGATAATAACTGTCACAGAGAGAGAGGGAGAGTTGAATTGAGAGGGAGAGACAAAAACCAGCCAACTTTAGCATTCAAACTTTTTGCTTACTTTTTTTCTATATCTGAAAGGTATTGCCTGTGACAAAGCCTGTACATTTATTTCCGTCAACTGACCTAGTTATGATTTCGGCTTTGTGTTTAAAAGTCCCACCAAATTCCCAGTATGAATGTCGCCTTTCATCTTACCGTCTTTGGCATGCATTACATGATGACCATTCTATTGTTATTGTCCGACATCAAACTTATCCTTGTAGTCAGTCCATGGGCCAGAGCAAAAGTTTGGCCACTTTGGGGTGGCAAAGGTTTGATGGTATTATATTGTTCCCTGCAAGCCCCTGATCAAATTGATATCTGATATATTCTCCCAAAATGTTATAAATCGTGTTGTATGGTAGTCTATTCAATAGAATCTTTGCAGGCTGATAAAGAAAGGTTGAGACATGTTGGAATGTTCACATGCTCATTGAAATTGACTGTGAAACAACGATAAAACATTCTGTTTGGTTGATCTCATCTTAAAAACCATGGGATTTGGCACATTTTTGCCACCAGAACTAATGATTTACTGCTCCCGCTTCTCCTCTCTGGCGCTGGAGGCCGCCCATTACGTGCATCAGCACTCATTGGACTCACCTGGACTCCTTTACTTTGTTGATTGCCCCTCTATATCTGTCTGCTCCTCAGTTTGTTCCCCGTGTCAGTATCGATGTCGTTACATTTGTTTCTTGTCCGTTTTCCATTAAATGTTCACTCCATGTACTTGCTTCTCGTCTCCAGGATCGGTCCTTACACTGACTCATCATTGAAACAACAGTGTTACAAATCACAGAACTACATATTTGTTTTAGGGAAATTGGTCATACTGGGAAATAATAGAAGAACAAGAGATCCAGATCTGGTAGAGTATCGGCTTTATAGTTGCCACCTTTAATAGTCTTTCGTAAAGCAATACTCAGCATGGTAAATGAAAGGTGTGCTCTGTCATTTGTTGAATTGTCCCAGCAAGTTAACACAAAGATTTAGGTAAGCACAAGTCATCATTTATTTTTAAATGAGCTGGGGCACACCCAGAAAAATAGTTTGTGTGGAGGTGCTTACTAACGGTGAATATTCCTCAGGGTGAGGAATGCACAGTTTATGCCAAAACGTTGGTTAATACCAATTAAATTGCTGGGAGATTATACATGGAGCGTGCAACTTTCTTTATTTTGATAGTTTAAAGCTAATCCAAGTTGATCATTTTAAAAGGCTAATTGATCCTAGAAAACCCTTTTGCAATTATGTTAGCACAGCTGAAACCTGATTAAAGAAGCAATAAAACTGCCCTTCTTCGACTAGTTGAGTATCTGGAGCATCAGCAGTTGTGGGTTCGATTACAGGCTCAAAATGGCCAGAAACAAAGAACTTTCTTCGGAAACTTGTCAGTCTATTCATGTTCTGAGAGATGATGGCTTTTCTATTTGAGAAATTGTGTGTGTACCCAAATCTAACTGACTTTAGCTCAGGCCCTGAAGCAAGGATATGCATATTCTTGATACCATTTGAAAGGAAAGACTGAAGTTTGTGGAAATGTGAAAGGAATGTAGGACAATATAACACATTAGATCTGATAAAAGATAATACAAGGAAAAAAACTACAGTTTTTTTGTATTGTTTTGTACCTTTATCTTTGAAATGCAAGAGGAAGGCCATATTGTATTATTCCAGCCCAGTGACAGCCCAGATTTTGGCCACTAGATGGCAGCAGTGTATGCGCAAAGCGTTAGACTGTTCAAAATTGCCCAAGACTGCCCAAATGTGCCTATTTGTTTATTAATAACTTTTCAAAAGTTCAAAGCTCTCCTCAAACAATAGCATTGTATTCTTTCACTGTAATAGCTACTGTAGATTGGACAGTGCAGTTAGATCAACAAGAATTTAATCTTTCTGCCAATATCAGATATGTCTATGTACTGGGAAATGTTCTTGTTACTTACAACCTCATGCTAATTGCATTAGCCTACGTCAGCTCAACCGTCCCGTGGATGGGACACCGATCCCAAAGAAGTTTTAAATAATACCCGCAAAACACCCGTCTCAACATCAACAGTGAAGAGGCGACTCCAGGATGCCATATCTCAGACTAGCCAATAAAATGAAAAGATTAAGATGGGCAAAAGAACACAGACACTAAGAATCTAAGTTTGAGATCATTTTTAAAAATGCTGGAAGAGTGCTTGACAACATCTGTCAAGCATGGTGGAGGCAATCTGATGGTCTGGGGATGCTTTGGTGGTGGTAAAGTGGGAGATTTGTACAGGGTAAAAGAGATCTTGAAGAAGGAAGGCTATCACTCCATCTTGCAACGCCATGCCATACCCTGTGGACGGAGCTTAATTGAAGCCAATTTCCTCCTACAACAGGACAATGACTCAAAGCACAGCTCCAAACTATGCAATAACTATTTTGGGAAGAAGCAGTCAGCTGGTATTGTGTCTATAATGTAGTGGCCAGCACAGTCACCGGATCTCAACCCTATTGAGATGTTGTGGGAGCAGCTTGACCGTAAGAAGTGCCCATCAAGCCAATCTAACTTGTGGGAGGTGCTTCAGGAAGCATGAGGTGAAATCTCTTCAGATTACCTCAACAAATTGACAACTAGGATGTCAAAGGTCTGCAAGGCCATAATTGATGCAAATGTAGGATACTTTGATGAAAGCAAAGTTTGAAGGACACAATTATTATTTCAATTAAAAATCATTATTTATAACCTTGTCAACGTCTTGACTATATTTCCTATTTTGCAACTCATTTGATTTGCATTTCATTTAATTTGCAGCTATATTTCCTATTTTGCAACTCATTTCCTATTTTGCAACTCACTCATTTCTTGTCTGTAGCCTTGTGTACTTAATCGATGTCTACTATAGTAGCCACTAGTAGAGCAGAAATAGAATGTCTTTTTCTACTTTAAGATGTTTTTTTCCCAAGAGCAATATTTAGAAGTTGAAGTCAGAAGTTTACATACACCTTAGCCAAATACATTTAAACTTTCACAATTCCTGACATTTAATCCCAGTAAAAATTCCCTGTTTTAGGTCAGTTAGGATCACCACTTTATTTTAAGAATGTGAAATGTCGGAGTAATAGTGGAGAGAATGATTTATTTCAGCTTTTATTTCTTTCATCACATTCCCAGTGGGTCAGAAGTTGACATATACTCAATTAGTATTTGGTAGAATTGCCTTTAAATTGTTTAACTTGGGTCAAATGTTTTGGGGAGCCTTCCACAAGCTTCCCACAATAAGTTGTGTGAATTCTGTCCCATTCCTCCAGACAGAGCTGGTGTTACTGAGTCAGGTTTGTAGGCCTCCTTGCTCTCACACACTTTTTCAGTTCTGCCCACAAATGTTCAATAGGACTCAGGTCAAGGCTTTGTGATGGCCCCTCCAATAGACTTTGTTGTCCTTAAGCCATTTTTCAACTTTGGAAGTATGCTTGGGGTCATTGTCCGTTTGGAAGACCCATTTGTGACGAAGCTTTAACTTCCTGACTGATGTCTTGAGATGTTTCTTCAATATATCCACATAATTTTCCTACCTCATGATACCATCTATTTTGTGAAATGCACCAGTCCCTCCTGCAGCAAAGCACCCCCACAACATGATGCTGCCACCCCCGTGCTTCACAGTTGGGATGGTGTTCTTCGGCTTGTAACCATCCCCCTTTTCCCTCTAAACATAAAGATGGTCATTATGGCCAAACAGTTCTATTTTTGTTTCATCAGACCAGAGGACATTTCTCCAAAAAGTACGATCTTTGTCCCCATCTGCAGTTGCAAACCGTAGTCTGGCTTTTTTTATGGTGGTTTTGAAACAGTGGCTTCTTCCTTGCTGAGCAGCCTTTCAGGTTATGTCGATATAGAACTAATTTTACTGTGGATATAGATACTTTTGTACCTGTTTCCTCCAGCATCTTCACTAAATCCTTTGCTGTTGTTCTGGGATTGATTTGCACCGTATTATGTTTAACTCTAGGAGACAGAATGTGTCTCCTTCCTCAGCGGTATGACAGCTGCGTGGTCCCATGGTGTTTATACTTGCGTAATATTGTTTGTACAGATGAACGTGGTACCTTTAAGCGTTTGGAAATTGCTCCCAAGAATGAGCCAGACTTGTGGAGGTCCACATTTTTTTCCTGAGGTCTTGGCTGATTTCTTTTGATTTTCCCATGAGCAAAGAGGCACTGAGTTTGAAGGTAGGCCTTGAAATACATCCACAGGTACACCTCCAATTGACTAAGATTATGTCAATTAGCCTATCAGAAGCTTCTAAAGCCATGACATAATTGTCAGGAATTTTCCAAGCTGTTTAAAGGCACAGTCAATTTAGTGTATGTAAACGTTTGACCCACTGGAATTGTGATACAGTGAATTATAAGTGAAATAATCTGTCTGGTAACAATTGTTGGAAAAATGACTTGTGTCATGCACAAAGTAGATGTCCTAACCGACTTGACAAAACTGTCGTTTGTTAACAAGAAATTTGTGGAGTGGTTGAAAAACGAGTTTTAATGATTCCAACCTCCAAGTATGTGAACTTCCGACTTCAACTGTATGAAGGCTGTTATGGCTAACTGCAATAATAGTGTATTGTTTTTTCTCAATACTTAAGTGTCATTTGTAGTAAAGTCTAGGCAACAAATAACATTGGATTGTGTTCTTTACATTTTTTAGCTGTGAGATAGGTTCACTTTATCAACTTTTTATTTTACACGCAGACTGAGCATGTAGATCATATTCTTTGTTGTTTAATTAGTTAAAACCTGTATTTCCCCCTAGCAGGGATTTTTTGCATGTTTCAGGGCAACAAAAAAAGTGTCACCTATTTGGGCCCTCACCAGTTTTCATCCCTGGTCTATATACAGTGGGGCAAAAAAGTATTTAGTCAGCCACCAATTGTGCAAGTTCTCCAACTTAAAAAGATGAGAGGCCTGTAATTTTCATCATAGGTACACTTCAACTATGACAGACAAAATGAGATTTTTTTTCTCCAGAAAATCACATTGTAGGATTTTTTATGAATTTATTTGCAAATTCTGGTGGAAAATAAGTATTTGGTCAATAACAAAAGTTTATCTCAATACTTTGTTATATACCCTTTGTTGGCAATGACAGAGGTCAAACGTTTTCTGTAAGTCTTCACAAGGTTTTCACACACTGTTGCTGGTATTTTGGCCCATTCCTCCATGCAGATCTCCTCTAGAGCAGTGATGTTTTGGGGCTGTTGCTGGGCAACACAGACTTTCAACTCCCTCCAAAGATTTTCTATTGGGGTTGAGATCTGGAGACTGGCTAGGCCACTCCAGGACCGTGAAATGCTTCTTACGAAGCCACTCCTTCGTTGCCCGGGCAGTGTGTTTGGGATCATTGTCATGCTGAAAGACCCAGCCACATTTCATCTTCAATGCCCTTGCTGATGGAAGGAGGTTTTCACGCAAAATCTCACGATACATGGCCCCATTCATTCTTTCCTTTACACGGATCAGTCGTCCTGGTTCCTTTGCAGAAAAACAGCCCCAAAGCATGATGTTTCCAACCCCATGCTTCACAGTAGGTATGGTGTTCTTTGGATGCAACTCAGCATTCTTTGTACTCCAAACACGAAGAGTTGAGTTTTTACCAAATGTTCTATTTTGGTTTCATCTGACCATATGACATTCTCCCAATCTTCTTCTGGATCATCCAAATGCTCTCTAGCAAACTTCAGATGGGCCTGGACATGTACTGGCTTAAGAAGGGGGACACGTCTGGCACTGCAGGATTTGAGTCCCTGGCGGCGTAGTGTGTTACTGATGGTAGGCTTTGTTACTTTGGTCCCAGCTCTCTGCAGGTCATTCACTAGGTCCCCCCGTGTGGTTCTGGGATTTTTGCTCACCGTTCTTGTGATCATCTTGACCCCACGAAGTGAGATTTTGCGTGGAGCCCCAGATCGAGGGAGATTATCAGTGGTCTTGTATGTCTTCCATTTCCTAATAATTGCTCCCACAGTTGATTTCTTCAAACCAAGCTGCTTACCTATTGCAGATTCAGTCTTCCCAGCCTGGTGCAGGTCTACAATTTTGTTTCTGGTGTCCTTTGACAGCTCTTTGGTCTTGGCCATAGTGGAGTTTGTAGTGTGACTGTTTGAGGTTGTGGACAGGTGTCTTTTATACTGATAACAAGTTCAAACAGGTGCCATTAATTCAGGTAACGAGTGGAGGACAGAGGAGCCTCTTAAAGAAGAAGTTACAGGTCTGAGAGCCAGAAATCTTGCTTGTTTGTAGGTGACCAAATACTTATTTTCCACCATAATTTGCAAATAAATTCATTTCCATGTGATTTTCTGGATTTTTTTCCCTCATTTTGTCTGTCATAGTTGAAGTGTACCTATGATGAAAATTACAGGCCTCTCTCATATTTTTAAGTGGTAGAACTTGCACAATTGGTGGCTGACTAAATACTTTTTTGCCCCACTGTATATGAGACATTACTTAGTATTTTCATATTTTAGTATACGCTTTAATGTCTCACAAAAACAAGCGTATCTCTGTGAAATGTTAACGGAGCACTGAGCATATACCAATCTTTCTATATTCAAAGCCTTTTACATTTATTTCAGCTTGTGTCATGTTAATTTAGCTTTTTGTGACCCGCGCAAAAACTTTGAAGATGATGACCACAAAATGTAAAATCCTCAAACGTTGCTTTGAGAAACCTGCACCGCTTTGTCATATAAATGCTAAAATTGTGTGCTAGTATTGCATTTTAGAACCCCGTTCCCCCCGTCACCCCAAGATGAAAGGGTTTGACCACTAAAGTTTTAGGCAAATTTGTATACATGCTCAAACCGTTCAATAGTTAGGCTATCCATATTACCAGAGTTTATATTCTTTCTATTTCTATGGCGAATTTGCGCCCGTAATTTAGATAATGCATTGATATATAGATGTGCAATTTAGATAATTAATTGAAAGCTAGCTAGCTTGCTGAAATGATAATAATAAGAATATCTCTATTTGTTCATGTATGTGTGCATATCCAAATATGAATGACGTCTGGAATCGTCGGATTATCAAACGGCAAGAGTCAGAAAAATGTCAAACCTCAACATGTCAAGGGGTCGTATAAGCAGGGTTTAGCTGAGACTCATCTCTTGACAGGTAGGCTGGTAGTAAGCTTGGGCAGTATACCGTATACCGGGGTATTTGGAAATAGCCATGGGATGGTTTTTCAGTACCGTCAATACCTTTGAAATGTTTTTCAATACATGTTTATATTTGTAGCTAAATATCGGCAGTCAACTTGTGCAATAGGTTAGGAGATAAAACAGATTGTGTTCTTCATTTCACATGTCACATTATTTTGCATTATGAAGCTTACCGTAGTTCCCCAGAGCAGTTGAGCTAGTCACATGTTTGTAAATAGCACAACAGGAGAAAGCGTTTTATATTGAAAGTAAAGTTGTGTTTTTTTTGCTTCAATAGTTATCGGATGTGCAACTATAGTTTTCCTTCACAGAAAATACATTAGAGCAACACATTCCGCAGAAAATAGCTTCATTGTCGTCAGATGACAACAGAAGTGCAACACTATTTGGCTGACAGCCACACTAGTAAATGAGACAATGAAAAAACTATGCATGGCCATCATATTTCTAATGTTTATCATAAAAAGAATGCAACCAGCTACATTTCCTAATGTTTTGCTTAAAGTTAATCTTGCATTTTACCAGAGAAAAGTAGGCTGGCTACACCAAGAAAAGTACAAGAGAAGTAGCTACACATCAGTCAGAGCGCTGTATTTTGATAGAATGCCCATTCGTGAATTCTCATCCAAGTGGAGAAGTGCAACTGAAGGCAAAAATGTGTTTGATGCTGTGCAGAAATCACGATAAGAAGCATTTTTGATCTGCATTCACGAAACGCAGCAAAATATTTGTAATGTGTTTTATATTTTTTTGATGGGGAGAATGGGAGGGAGATTTGACTGTGGTAGGTATGGAGAGAGGTGTCTAGGTAGAAGATGAGTTCATATCAGAACACATCCTCCTGTGGTGTAGAGGGAGGAGGATGAGCTGAAAAGTATGCAGTGGTAGTTTTCAAACCCTCAACCTCCACTGAGATGCTGCATTGTAACAAAGTCCATGGCCACAATCTGCTGTGTGGGTTATGGTTAGATAATTTGGAGTGCGTGTGTTTCGAGGTGTAAGTGGGATTGGCCTCATGGTTCCCATGAGTATTTGTGAATCCTGAAGGTGTCAACAGGTTTAGGGATGGGTCAGGGTCAGGTCAACAGAGTCATTGGAGGAGGAAAAGGAGGTGAAAGAGAAGAATGAGAGAGGAGAGACATTGATGAAGATGGACATATGTACACACAGCAGAGAAGAGAGATACAACACCTCAAAGTAACACTTAAGCATACCTTTCCAAGTGTTCACCATTTGGAGTTATTTAACAATGTCCTGCCCCACCCCCCATTCTGTGTGTGATAGATGGTGCCTGTCATAGTATATGGCCATCCCCTCTCAGTTCTGTGTATATTAGCTTTCTGTACACCCCTTCTCTCTCACCTGTGTTGATAGAGGCCTCGCTCCCGAACTGAGCGCCAGGCCTGTATCAGGCCTAGTGGAAGGCAACAGGAACAGCTCTTTCCACAGGCTTTGATCACACAATGGAGGGAAACGCAGAGTCAATAACAATGCAATTAAAGTAGTATGGAAAACTATGTAGAGAAATAAACAAAGGTGGTGAATATAGCCCCCATCAATCAACATACACACTCCTCCTCAGACCATGCACAGTGGGTGGTGGGTGGAGACGGATGGCTTAATTATTTCCGGAGTGAAGGAAAGAGGAAAAGAATATCGCAGTACCGGAACTATACCTGTGTGGGGCAATGTGCCCGGAGGGAGCGCTTAGAGCACACACGTTCTGGCATGGCCGGCTGCCTGCAAGTGGCATTAACTTTCTCTTCCTGCTCAGGGGTGGGAGTTAATGTAACACACACAATGAAGGTGGAATGTACTTAGGGAGGTTTGCTGAGATACAGGAACGGTTGGGAGTGCCTCTGTACTATGCCTCTAATTATTACGGTACAGTCAGCCAAATGTGGACTGTCTAAGACACGTTAGCCACGTACAATATTTATTTTATGGAAAACAAGCGCACACACAATATTGCAATAAACAATCCAAAAATCTTGCACCTCTGCCAGGGTTTGTTTTTGTAATGAAGTGTTGAAATCTGTAGACTGAGTGTGTCAAATCAAGGCAGAGGTTAGAGACTAGATTTACCATGGTTGTAGAGAGAGAGGGCTGGAAAACAGAGTAACCTTTGGTTAGGTCTTCTGTCTTACTGTCCAAAAACAAGACAGGAAAAGAAAGAGTGCTCCCTCTAAAACAGCTTTCACCCTTTCCTGTCTGGATTTTCTTTCTGATAGGTGTAGGGGATTGAAAAAATACACTGAAAAAAAATATAAACGCAACATGCAACAATTTCAAAGATTTTACTCAGTTACAGTTCAATCAGGAAATCATTCAATTTAAAAAAAAAATCATTAGGCCCTAATCTATGGATTTCACATGACTGGGAACACAGATATGCATCTGTTGGCCACCGATACATTTAAAAAAAGGTAGGGGCGTGGATCAGAAAACCAGTCAGTATCTGGTGTGACCACCATTTGCCTCAAGGAGCTCAACACATCTCCTTCGCATAGAGTTGATCAGGCTGTTGATTGTGCCTGTGGAATGTTGTCCCACTCCTCTTCAGTGGCTGTGCGAAGTTGCTGTGTATTGTCGGGAACTGGAACATGCTGTCATACACGTTGGTGAGTAGGCAGGCCATGAAACAACTGGGATATTTTCAGCTTCCAGGAAATGTGTACATGGGGCCAAGCATTATCTTGCTGAAACATGAGGTGATGGCGGCGGTTGCATGGCACGAAAAATGGGCCTGAGGATCTCGCCTCTGTGCATTCAAATTGCTGTCAATACCATAACCCCACCGCCACCATGGGGCACTCTGTTCACAACGTTGACATCAGCAACCCGCACAACAACATACAGTACACGCTGTCTGCCATCTGCCTGGTACAGTTGAAACAGGGATTCATCTGTGAAGAGCACACTTCTCCAGCATGCCAGTAGCCATCGAAGGTGAGCATTTGCTCACTGAAGTCGGTTACGATGCCAAACTGCAGTCAGGTCACTACCCTGCTGAAGATGATGAGCATGCAGTCTTCCCTGAGACAGTTTGTGCAGAAATTCATCAGTTTTAAATCCACAGTTTCATCAGCTGTCTGAGTGGCTGGTCTCAGACAATTCTGCAGGAATTGCCGTTTGGACGTACTGCCAAATTCTCTAAAACTATATTGGAGGTGGCTTATGGTAGAGAAATTAACATTAAATTATCTGGCAACAGCTCTGGTGGACATTCCTGCAGTCAGCATGGCAATTTCTTTTTCCCTCAACTTGAGACATGTGTTTCATTGTGTTGTGACAAAACTGCACATTTTAGTGGCTTTTTATTTTCCAGAGCACAAGGTGTAATGATCATGCTGTTCAATCAGCTTCTTGATATGCCACACCTGTCAGGTGGATGGATTATCTTGGCAAAGGATAAATACTCACTAACAGGGATGTAAACAAATTTGTGCACAACATTTTAGAGAAATTAGCTTTTTGTTCGTATGGATCAATTCTGGGATCTTTTATTTCAGTTCATGAAACATGGGACCAACACTTTACATGTTGCGTTCATATTTTTATTCAGTGTATATCTTGTTATTTTGGAGGTACCTGTCTTTCTCTGCTGTACTCACACTGGCTGGTATTTGTGCTGAAAGGGAGAGGGTCTGTTTATCTGTCTGTCCACTGATTGGTTGTTATTCTCACAGGCTCTGCCTCCACCTCCACGCCACTGTCCACTCTCTACCCTCTGCTTTGAGCCATAACTGCATGCTTTACGCATGAAAACACAACCCAACACTAAAGATAATGTTTAGGGTGTGTCCTGAATGAGGGTTGTCATGTTAATATATGGTTTTAAGATTAAACAGTTTGGGCCTCCTCTCTCTCTGTATCACTCCTCTTGGCTTTACATTGATTTAAGTGCATCCATGGGGTTATGTGGTGTTTAAAAAAATATTTCTTACACTATTGCTTGTTTCTTCCTCTTCCACCTTTCTCCCTGTCTTTCTTCCCTCCTTTCTGTGCACACCCCTCCTCGGCCTCCCCCTCCCTTTTCTTTGCTCTGCAGAGCCTCCGACCAAATACCAAATCTCTAAGCCCACCGTGTGCTCGGTGCACCCGGGGGAATTGCTGAAGCTCAACTGCCCTCTGCCCGGGGAGGTGGGGACCATCACCTGGACTAAGGATGGTTCCTCTCTGGGGGTCAACAACCGCACCCTGATAGAGCGGGAGGTGCTGCAGATCCGCGACGCCTCGCCCAAGGACTCGGGCCTGTACGCTTGCAGCACCGTGGGCCCTCAGGGCAGTGACACACTCTGCTTCATAGTGAACGTCACAGGTGAGTCAGGGAGCCAGGCAGGAAGCAGGACAGGGGATAACCAGTCAGGGCAGGGAGCAACCAAAAAGCCAGGGCTGGGAGAAACGAGCCAGCCAACCAGCCTGCAAGGGCAGGACAGGGACAGACAAAGGTAGAGTTGGTCATAGTGTAGGTCCTACACTCTTAGAAAAAAAGGTGCTAAGTAGAACCATATAGGGTTCTTCGGTTTGTCTCCATAGGGGAACCCTTTTGGTGCTAGGTAGAACCCTTTGCCGAAGGCTCTACCTAGAATCCTATATGAAGGGTTCTTCATAGAACTCTCTGTAAAGTGTAATAGCTAGGATTCCCTATAAAGGGTTCTTCGTAGAACCCTCTACAAATAATTCTACCAAGAACCCTTTTATCCTCTATAGGTTCTTCCTAGAACCCTCCATGAACGGTTCTACCATTATTTGCATATTTTTTTCATGACAATACAGTATATCATAAGGCATTTCTTTCAGGGCCTAGTGATATCCTAACACAGCGAATGGAAACTCCTGATTTACAGTCACATTGTTAGTTGTTAGTCACATTATGCTGGCTTGCAAAGTGATGTGTAATTCCTATTGGAATCCAGCCAGTGAGTGAGGCTACCCAACAATTGGACATTTTAATCACCTGCAACCTGCATTTGGAATGACAGCCAGGGTGGCGTAAATTAGGGTTTCATATTTTCCCCGTTATTTTACAAATGTTCCATCCCAAGAATAAATCAGTTTTCTTCCGGGTGACCTGGTGTTTCCTGCCAAAACCGGAAGTGTCATTCTAAAGCATTTAAACCATATAAATATGTCTGGGTTTGATTAGAGCTTTGATCAGCATGACATTTCAAGCCTGATACTACCTGAGCCCTACATTAGACATTTTATGAGCCCTACATTAAAGACATTTTATTTGTATTTATTTTTTATTTAGCCTTTATTTAACCAGCTAGGCTAGTTGAGAACAAGTTCTCATTTACAACTGCGACCTGGCGAAGATAAAGCAAAGCAGTGCGACACAAACAACAACACAGAGTTACTCATGGAATAAACAAACATATAATCAATAACACAATACAAAAGTCTATATTTAGTGTGTGCAAATGAAGTAAGATTAGGGAGGTAAGGCAATAAATAGGCCATAGTGGCGAAATAATTACAATTTAGCATTTAAACACGAGTGATAATGTGCAGAAGATGAATGTGCAAGTAGAGATACTGGGGTGCAAAGGAGCAAAACAATTATAACAGTATGGGGATGAGGTAGTTGGATGGGCTATTTACAGATGGGCTATTTACAGATGGGCTATGTGCAAGTGATCTGTGAGCTGTTCTGACAGCTTGTGCTTAAAGTTAGAGAGGGAGATGAGTCTCCAGCTTCAGTGATTTTTGCAATTCGTTCCAGTAATTGGCAGCAGAGAACTGGAAGGAAAAGCAGCCAAAGTAGGAATTGACTTCGGGGGTGACCAGTGAAATATACCTGCTGGAGCACGTGCTACGGGTGGGTGCTGCTATGGTGACCAGTGAGCTGAGATAAGGCGGGGCTTTACCTAGAAAATACTTATAGATGACCTGGAAACGGGTTTGGTGACGAATATGTAGCGAGGGCCAGCCAATGAGAGCATACAGGTCGCAGTGGTGGGTAGTATATGAGGCTTTGGTGACAAAACGGATGGCACTGTGATCGACTGCATCCAATTTGTTGAGTAGCGTGTTGGGAGGCTATTTTGTAAATGACATTGCCGAAGTCAAGAATCGGTAGGATAGTCAGTTTTACGAGGGTATGTTTGGCAGCATGAGTGAAGGATGCTTTGTTGCAAAATAGGAAGCCAATTCTAGATTTAATTTGGGATTGGAGATGCTTAATGTGAGTCTGGAAGGAGAGTTTACAGTCTAACCAGACACCTAGGTATTTGTAGTTGTCCAGAGTAGTGATGCTGGGTGGGTGGGCAGGTGTGGGCAGCGATCGGTTGAAGAGCATGCATTTAGTTTTACTTGCATTTAAGAGCAGTTGGAGCTATGGAAGGAGAGTTGTATGGCATTGAAGTTCGTCTCGAGGTTAGTTAACAGTGTCCAAAGAAGGGCCAGAAGGTTACAGAATGGTGTCTTCCACGTAGAGGTGGATCAGAGATTCACCAGCAGCAAGAGCGACATCATTGATGTATACAGAGAAAAGAGTCGGCCTGAGATTTGAACCCTGTGGCACCCCCATAGAGACTGCCAGAGGTCTGGACAACAGGCCCTCCGATTTGACAAACTGAACTCTGTCTGAGAAGTAGTTGGTGAACCAGGCGAGGCAGTCATTTGAGAAACCAAGGCTGTTGAAACCAAGTCCAGGTAGCCATTTGATTACCTGTTCAGGAGTCTTTTGGCTTGGGGGTAAAAACTGTTGAAGCCTTTTTGTCCTAGACTTGGCACTCCGGTACCGCTTGCTATGCGGTAGTAGAGAGAACAGTCTATTACTGGGGTGGCTGGAGTCTTTGACAATTTTTAGGGCCTTCCTCTGACACTGCCTGGCGTAGAGGTCCTGGATGGTAGGCAGCTTAGCCTCAGAGATGTACTGGGCCTACCCTCTGTAGTGCCTTGCGGTCGGAGCCCAAGCAATTGCCGTACCAGGCAGTGATGCAACCAGTCAGGATTCTCTCGATGTTGCAGCTGTAGAACCTTTTGAGGATCTGAAGACCCATGCCAAATAGTTTTTAGTTTCCTGAGGGGGAATAGGCATTGTTGTGCCCTCTTACGACTGTCTTGGTGTGTTTGGATAATTCTAGTTTGTTGTTGATGTGGACACCAAGGAACTTGAAGCTCTCAACCTGCTCCACTACAGCCCCCTGTCACAAGAAAAAAAGTTACATGCATTTTGAGCTATGCTCCTACTGAGATGCGCTGTCTGTCCCCACCCTGATCGTTGATGATTGATCATGCAGATAGCAGAGAGAAGGCCATAGAGAAGCCAGATTTAGACATCACATAATTTAGCAGTTCCATTTGAAGTCATGCTGTTGATAGAAATCATTTATAATAATTTACCAGTTTCTCGCAGTTATTTATCCTGGGAAAAGGGAGTGGGTTTGGGCGGTAAATCTTGCTAACCTGTTTCCTGGTATTCATCCCTAAACATTGATTATTGATGCTACCTAAATCATTAAAACTGGAACCATCTCACTGGTATATTATGTCCAACTACTAAACTATGAAATAACACATATGTACACAATCATGTAGTAACTAAAAAAGTGTTGAACAAATCAAAATATATTTTAGATTTGAGATTCTTCAAAGTAGCCACCCTTTGCCCTGATGACAGCTTGGAAATACTTTTGACATTCTCTCAACCAGCTTCATGAGGTAGTCACCTGGAATGCATTTCAATTAACAGGTGTGCCTTGTTAAAAGTTCATTTGTGGAAATTGATGACAGCTTTGCACACTCTTGGCATTCTCTCAACCAGCTTTATGAGGAATGCTTTTCAAACAATCTTGAAGGAGTTCACACATATGCTGATCACTTGTTGGCTGCTTTTCCAAACCATCTAAATTGGGTTCAGGTCAGGTGATTGTGTAGGAAAGTCCATCTGATGCAGCACTCCTTCACTCTCCTTCTATGTCAAATAACCCTTACACAGCCTGGAGGTGTGTATTGGGCTATTGTCCTGTTGAAAAACAAATGATAGTGCCACCTAGCGCAAACCAGATGGGATGGCTCATCGGTACAGAATGCTGTGGTAACCATGCTGGTTAAGTGTGCCTTGAATTCTAAATCAATCACAGACAGTGTCACCAGCAAAGCACCCTCACACCATCACACCTCCTCCAGGCTTCACGGTGGGAACCACAAATGCGGAGATCATTCGTTCACCTACTCTGCGTCTTACAAAGACACGGCGGTTGGAACCAAAACCTAAAATGTAGACTTATCAGACAAAAGGACAGATTTCCCACCGGTCTCATGTCCATTGCTCATGTTTCTTGGCCCAAGCAAGTCTCTTTTTCTTATTGGTGTCCTTAAGTAGTGGTTTCTTTGCAGTAATTCGACCATGAATGCCTGATTCACGTAGTCTCCTCTGAACAGTTGATGTTGAGATGTGTCTGTTACTTGAACTATGTGAAACATTAATTAGGGCTGCAATTTCTGAGGCTGGTAACTCTAATGAACTTATCCTCTGCAGCAGAGGTGACTCTGGCTCTTCCTTTCCTGTGGCGGTTCTCATGAGAGTCAGTTTCATCATAGCATTTGATGGTTTTTGCGACTGCACTTGAAGAAACTTTCAAAGTTCTTGACATTTTCCGTATTGACTGACCTTAATGTCTTAAAGTAATGATGGACTGTCGTTTCTCTTTGCTTATTTGAGCTGTTCGTTCTTTCCATACTGTGGACTTGGTCTTTTACCACATTCTGTATACCACCACTACATTGTCACAATGCAACTGATTGGCTCAAACGCATTAAAAAGGAAATACATTTCACAAATTAACTTTTGCATTCCAGGTGACAACCTCATGAAGCTGGTTAACTTCTTGGTGACAGGGGGCAGTATTTTCACATCCGGATGAAATACATGCCCAAATTCAACTGCCTGCTACTCATCCCCAGAAGATAAGATATGCACATTATTAGTAGATTTGGATAGAAAATAATCTGAAGTTTCTAAAACTGTTTGCATCATGTCTGTGAGTATAACAGGACTTATGTAGCAGGCGAAACCCAGAGGAAAAACCATTCAGGTTTTTTTTTGTTTTTGAGGTCACTCTTTTCAATGGGTTTCATTGGGAATCCAGATTTCTAAGGGACCTTCTTGCTGTTCCTACCGCTTCCACTGGATGTCTCCAGTCTTTAGAAATTGGTTGAGGTTTTTCCTTTGTGTAATGAAGAAGTAGCTCTGTTCAAAACGAGGTTCACTTCAAGTGTACTGTTTGTTAGAGGCGCGTGACCAGAAAGGTAGCGTCAGTTTGTTTTCTTCCGGTATTGAACACAGATCATCCTGTCTTCAATTTGATCAATTATTTACTTTAAAAAATACCTAAAGTTGAGATATGTTGTAGTCACGTTGCTCAAGTTGGAACCAGTGTTTTTCTGGATGAAATGCGCCAAATAAATGGACGTTTTGGATATATATCGACAGAATTAATCGAACAAAAGGACCATTTGTGATATTTATGGGACATATTGGAGTGCCAACAAAAGAAGCTCATCAAAAGTAAGGCATGATTTATATTTTTATTTCTGCGTTTTGTGTCGCGCCTGCAGGGTTGAAATATGTGTTCTCTCTTTGTTTACGGAGGTGCTACCCTCAGATAATAGCATTGTTTGCTTTCGCCTAAAAGCCTTTTTGAAATCTGACATGTTGGCTGGATTCACAACACGTGTAGCTTTAATTTGGTATCTTACATGTGTGATTTCATGAAAGTTAGATTTTTATAGTAATTCATTTGAATTTGGCGCTCTGCATTTTCACTGATATCCCAGAGAGGTTAAGAGAATGCCAAGATTGTGCAAAGCTGTCATCAAGGCAAAGGGTGGCTAGTTTGAAGAATCTCAAATATAACATACATTTTGATTTGTTTAACACTCTTTTGGTTACTACATGATTCTATGTGTTATTTCATAGTTTTGATGTCTTCACTATTATTCTACAATGTAGAAAATAGTGATAATAAAGAAAAACCCTTGAATGAGTAGGTTTGTCTAAACTTTTGACTGGGGCTGTATGGGATTCATCAACCAATCAATATACATGCAAAAACACAGATATTGAAGCAATCAATTATTAAAATCAACTTGCAATAGAGCATGTTGGGAAATATGTTAATCATGGGCTTGTTCTTTTTATACAGAAAATACTGACACAGGAGGCAGATGGTTCGAGTCTTACAATATTTATTAATCCAATAGGGGAAGGCAAGAGAATGGTTGTGGACAGGCAAGAGGGTCAAAACCAGTACAGAGTCCAAAAGGTACTGAAGGGCAGAATCAAGGTCAGGCCAGGCAGGATGATCAGGCAGGAGGGAAACAAGTCCAGAGTCAGGCAGGGGTCAAAATTGAAAGGACTATCAAAAAGAGACTAGAAAAAGGAGTATTGACTAAACATGCAAGACGAACTTGCACAGAGAGACAGGAAACACAGGAATAGATACACTGGGGAAAAGAAGCAACACCTGGAGGGGGTGGAGATAATAACAAGGACAGGTAAAACTGATCAGGGTGTGACAGAAATAAATAAATCATGGTAAAGATATTAACTATGTCAGTACTGTACATGTAAAATTATTACAAACAAACATATTCCGAGATAGGTACAGTTTTAAACACTCACACATATCACCCCCCATTTTCGTTTTATCCAATTGGTAGTTGCCATCTTGTCTCATTGCTGCAACTCCCATACGGACTCGGGAGAGGCGAAGGGTCAAGAGCCGTGCGTCCTCCGAATCGCAACCCAACCAAGCCGCACTGCTTCTTGACACAATGCCCACTTAACCTGTAGTGACGCCCAGCCCGTGAACGGGATCGTTATCATCATCTGACAATAATTAGCATAACGCAACAGACATAAATCTTCCTAGAAAATCTTCCTATTCATGAAAATCACAAGTGAAATATATTGGAACACAGCTTAGCCTTTTGTTAATCACCCTGTCATCTCAGATTTTCAAAATGTGCTTTACAGCCAAAGCTAGACAAGCATTTGTGTAAGTTTATCATAGCCTAGCATAGCATTATGCCCTGCTAGCAGCAGGCAACATTTTCACGAAAATAAGAAAAGCAATCAAATTAAATAATTTACCTTTGAAGAACTTCAGATGTTTTCACTCACGAGACTCCCAGTTAGATAGCAAATGTTTCTTTTTTCCAAAAATATTATTTTTGTAGGCGAAATAGCTCCGTTTGTTCTTCACGTTTGGCTGAGAAATCGACCGGAAAATGCGGTCACTACAACGCCAAACTTTTTTCAAAATTAGCTCCATAATATTGACAGAAACATGGCAAACGTTGTTTAGAATCAATCCTCAAGGTGTTTTTCACATATCTATTCGATAATATATCCACCAAGACAATTGGTTTCTCATTAGAAGCGATTGGAATAATGGCTACCTCTGTACTTTACGCAAGATTTTCTGCGGGAGCCATCATGTGACCACTTGCTCAATGTAGCCTCTTACGGCTATTCTTCAACATAAATGCGTAAAAATACGTCACAATGCTGTAGACACCTTGGGGAATACGTAGAAAGCATAAGCTCATTTGTAGCCCATTCACAGCCATATAAGGAGTCATTGGCATGCAGCGCTTTCAAAATATGGGGCACTTCCTGGTTGGATTTTTATCTGGGTTTCGCCTGTAACATCAGTTCTGTTATACTCACAGACAATATCTTTGCAGTTTTGGAAACGTCAGTTTTCTATCCAAAGCTGTCAATTATATGCATAGTCTAGCATCTTGTCGTGACAAAATATCCCGTTTAAAACGGGAACGTTTTTTATCCAAAAATGAAATACCGCCCCCAGAGTTTCAAGAGGTTAACCCGGAATCCAGCCGCACCAATGTGTCGGAGGAAACACCGTACACCTGGCGACCGTGTCAGCGTGCACTGCACCCGGCCGCCACAGGAGTCACTAGTGCATGATGGGATAAGGACATCACTGCTGGCCAAACCCTCCCCTAACCCAGAGGATGCCGGGCCAATTGTGCTCCGCCCAGTGGGTCTCCCGGTCACAGCTGGCTGCGACAGAGCCTTGACTCAAACCCAGAATCTCTGGTGACACAGCTAGAATTGCAATGCAGTGCTTTAGACCACTGCACCACTTTTTTATTACTACTACTACAATCTGTTCTTATGACGAAACTGAAAAATACCAAGTTGTGTAGAAAGTAAACATCTGCACCTCAAAAGTGCCAAGTGTGCTTATGTCTACATAATGAGGATGTCGGGGAAAAAATTGCAACTTCTGACTTTCTGGTCTAGCGTTTCATGACAACGGAATACACTGCCCAGCCTTACATAATTAGAAAGATGAGATTATCCTGATAAAAAAAATAGAAATATACACATTGCGAGATATTTGACCCAATGTACCAACATGCCTCTCCGTAGGAAAACAATGGGCGGAGCTCAGCATTCCAAGGACAAAAGGTATTTCGGGGCAAGCGTTTGATGACAACGGAATACACTGCCCAGCCTTACATAATTAGAAAGAGGAGATTCTCATGATTTAAAATGGGTGTCCAATTAAAATAAATCTAAATATACACATTGAGATATTTGTCGAAATAGACAGACATACCTATATTTCCCGATTTGAAACAATGGGACGACCTCAGTTCCATGAGTAATTTTTTGTTGTTTACATTTTAACTACCAGAAACGTGGGCAGGTCTCATTGCCAACAATAGCAAAGCAGGCATTGTGACGTAGCACTATAGGCTGGGAACAGAACGTTCGGAAGGCGAGTTGGTACCACGGGGCACAATATAGCTAATATAGGAGCTGGCAGGGTGAAAAATGCCCCAAAAATAATGCCTGTTTTTTCATGATTACTTCAAACTTATGGCAAGCAGGTGGGACATATGGTAATATTATGAAACTGGGCACACGGCTGATGCAATGAACTAGTTTTTAATCAGAAAAAAGCATTAAACATTTCATGTGTCCAGCCTACTACATCCCTGATCTTTTGAGGTTGTGATGCTTTTTTAATAGGGTGGTAGTTGGGGAATGGCCATGGAAGGGTTGTGGAATGGTCATGTAGTTGTAGTTATTCAACTTTTCTTACAAACGTCAGTGACTCTCATGCTGTTCTTGATTGCATATGATTAGTGATTTTGTGAACAGTGTAAACGTCAATATTACATCACCTGATTCTGCCACCTCACCTAAACACGTGTGTGTGTGTGTGTGTGTGTGTGTGTGTGTGTGTGTGTGTGTGTGTGTGTGTGTGTGTGTGTGTGTGTGTGTGTGTGTGTGTGTGTGTGTGTGTGTGTGTGTGTGTGTGTGTGTGTGTAGCAGTGTATGTGTATGGCTGGAGCTGTGTTGAGAGGTGGCAGAGATGGTAGGAAATAACCGTGGTCATCTCTACAGATGCCATCTCGTCTGGGGACGATGAGGACGACACAGAGCGATCAGAGGACGTGGGGGTGGACGGAGAGCAGATAAGTGAGTATGGGCATAGTATTGTGAGACAGTGTGGGAACAGGGCAGGAGAGGCAGTGACCGTTGTCTTCTGTAGTGGGGGCATTGAGGCAATATGTGAACTCAGCAAATAAGTTGTTGTTTTTTGGGGTTGTTTTTACCTGCATTGTTATATAATAACACTGTTGTGGATCTGAAGGACATGGCTTGGCCTTTCGACCATCAGGTCAAATGCCGTCATGACCAAAGTTACTATACTCCTAAATGTTTGTCTTTTTGTGTGTTGTGTGCACAGTGTTACTAAATCTCTTAGTTTCATTAGTTCAAATCTGCAATGAGATCTCAGCTGTACTGTAGCATTCCTGTATATGTAGTAAGTCTGAGAGTGTGTGCTGGGAATGTGTATATGTGTGTGTGATGTTTGTAAGCCTATCTCTCCCAGGCCTTTTAGGCGCTCCAGGGAAGAGGAATTCCTAACATTCCTCCTGTAGCCTGCATCTCTCAGGTAGTCAGGCCCCAAGGAGCGAGTCAGCTGGACTCATCCATTATGGAATGCTCCCATCTGGACTGGGTTAGGGACCTGATGGGAGATGGGCTCTGTGTGTGTGTCACAGGCTGAAGGCTTCCATATCTTGTTAAAATTTAAACACGCACCGTCCCTCACAGTGGGTTCAACTCCCCCACTTTGCACCGACTATAATTGCCTGAAATCCATTAAATATGTAATCTAGGAACTCTGTAAGGAGAGGAAAATAGAGAGAAGGGGGAAAAAATGTTTCTGGTGGTAATAAGCTGATTGAAAGCAAAGTAAAAACTGTTCTGGCAGCTCGGTTGAATTTTCTCCTGGTGTTTTTTTTCTAAGAATTCAAAACCGGAATATTAAAAAAGAGAGGCGGAAGAGAAAAAATAGGGGACGGTTGAGGCCTTTTAACTACAGCGTTCTGGTTTGGATCAGCACCAGCACTTCTCTGTGTATGCTAACACTGTAGAGCGCTGGCCCCCGGCCCACTTTTGGAGGGGTGTTGTGGAGGCTTTTTTGGGAAAGAAGGAAGGAGAAGGGGGGGTCTGAGCATTGTGCTTGGGGCCGTTCTAATGCCCAATGGGTTAGGTTTCAGTGTCTGTCTCAGCTCGTACTCTGTACACTTTGATTCCACTTTCTTAAAAAGAGATTGAACAACAACACAGTCACAACCAGGCCCCCCCTAAAACACTGGGAGAAAAAGTTATGGGTGAAGATGTACCCCCTACCCAGCGTCAGCGGAGGTTGGCTGTGATTGGAGGAGACGAGCAAGGCATATGGAAGGATCATGGAGAAGGCTTTGTTTTTTCGGGGCAGCTTTGGCGTCAGGGGGAGGTCAGAGTGGATGTGGGGTTCCACGCTTGTTGGTTTTGTTGTTCTAACGCATTCTCTGGCCTGTTAAGGAGATCATCTTTAATTGCTCCCGTTTGTCTTCGTTTGAAACATCTGTAGGGTACAATTTACAAGCTTTTAATAGTCTATCATTAGCTGCTTTATGTTTGTCCTAGATATACAGTATATGTAGCTCTAGTACCAGCTCTACAGTATGGGGCAAATGTACAAGTAATACTATCATTTGACACTTATGTTTGTGCCGCATTCCTCATGCTGAACGTACAGCACATTCTTGTTTTGGAGTTACATAGATAACCTGAGCTAACCCCAGACTGCCACAGAGTAAATAGTAAGAGAAGCTGTCCATTCAGAGAGCTTAAGGGGCCATAGGGGGGCCACACAGGGTGCTAGGGGCCACAGAGGGGTCTTAGGGGCCACAGCAGTTGGCCAGTGAGAGTTTGGCCTCATCTGGACAGAGGTTGGGGGGTCTTTGAAGTCTCGCTACCACCGGACGACGGGAGCATGGGAAACAGACCTGGTCACCTTTCACTATCATGTACCGTGCTCATCATCAGACACAGCTGCTGCCACTCCGGGGTCAGAGTTCACCTGAGAGAGACGAACTCCCGAACGAGGGCAGTCGCCACCCTAACCTGTCTGACTGTGTCTGTAGGTAGGAGTGTTGAAAGAGAAAATAAGATGGCGAGAAATAGGGGGACAGAGTGAGAAGGAAATTGGCTTAAAAGAACCTAACTAGTCTAATTATAGTGTGTTGCTTCATCCTGGAAGGAAGAGCATGGTTTACTTCTTCTGTATCAAAGTATGTGTGTACTGTCCGGTTTGTATGCCAGAGAAAATTATGGGAGGTGACCGACTCTGATAGTATTCTGATTGAACTCTGGTGGGCGGGAGAGAGGAGTGGGAAGAGGGAGAGGGGCTAAAACAGGGAGGGAGGGGTGGAAAGAGAAGGACATAGGCCCAAGAAGGCTAAAGGAGTGTCTAACGGCTGCAGTAACCCTGGAGTGTTCCCCCTCTTCTCTCTACTCCTGTAATAGAGATATAGGAAGTGATGGTGGGGACATTGGTTGTGAAATTTCTTTTCTTTCTGAGTGCATCTGCTTATGCAATCACTCTCCCAGGTGCCGAGAGAGAGAAATGGGGAGGCAGGGGGTAGAGAGAAGATAACGTGTGTGTGTGAGAGAGGGGGGGGGCTTCAGGGAACTACAGAAAATGAGATATATGGGGTGAACGAGCTGCAGTTACAGTATGTAGGCCAGACAGAAAAGGGGTGTTACTAACTTCCTATACGTCCCTGTGGGAGTGTATTTGAATGAAGGAGCATGATCGATCATTGTGTGGGTAACTTACCCTGTGAAATGTGAAATGATGATCTTTCTCCCTTCTGGAACATAATGATTATTCATGGATGATAAATATCCCTTCTTCCCAACAGCCATATCTTCCCGATAACAGGCTAAATATTGTAATTGGAAGAAGTGGTAAAAAAAGCGCTAACTGCAACTAGATAAAATGGATGTGATGGTCTAGTTACCCACTTGGTAACGTGTCCTGCAACCTTCAAAAGAAAACATTTATGTTTGAGTATTAAGTGTTTCCAGTGTGAACTGTAGTTTCTCCCTAAATGGCACCATATTCCCTATTTAGTACAATCCTTTTGACTAGGGCCCATAGGGAATAGGGTGCCATTTGGGACATAGCCTGTGACCACCTCCCTCACTCTTTCTCACTACCTGCTATAGTTGTAGTAATCCATGTTGTTCAGGCTTTGGACTGAAACTGTTAATCAACGGAGCTCTGCTGCTCAGCCATGTTTCCCATACAGTGTTTCTGTTGAAAGTGAGCAAAGTTACTCTCACAAATATAAGTAAGACTTATTTTACAGCATGGTTTAAGCTGATATGGTTTTAACTAATAAACAATGTGGTAACAATGAACACTTTCTGGCACTGTCTGGTACTTCCCTAATATAATATATGTTACTGTGTTGTTATAGATGGACAAAATCTAATTTGAGATTTTGACTAAACAAAAAACCTGATTGGTCATCTCTTTTCTTTAGGGGCGCCCTATTGGACGATGCTGGAGAAGATGGAAAAAAGGCTACATGCTGTACCTGCTGCCAACACAGTCAAGTTTCGCTGTGCTGCCGGGGGCAACCCACGTCCTAAGATGCGCTGGCTGAAGAACAGCCGACCATTCCGACAGGAGGACCGCATGGGCGGGTACAAGGTACGAGAGAGAACCCAGCACTGCAGCATGCTGGGACATGGAGTTTCTCATGACTAGCGCATTGAAATTAGTCTATAATCAAATGTTTCATTCAAGTTTACTTTTGTGACTGTTTAGAAAGGACTTTCAATGCATTTTTTTGCGTCTTGATTTTGAGGCAGACTGTTGCCCTTCCATTTTGGCTCTACTGCTACTACAGTTGAGCTGCGCAGCCTAGTTAAAGTTTACGGTGTGGCTGTGGAGCCGACTTTCTGAACCCCTTTTCCCGACATCTAAAGGTCCTGAAGCTTCTTCACATGTGCAGGATTCTCTACTTTACGCACGGTCTCTGACGAATGTTGCTTGTTTAATAAAGTTGATCAAAGTCTGCAAGAACACACCATGAAAGTATACAACATAACCAAATTTAATCGCATAACGTTACTGTAATACAAAAAACACTACCTCTTTTCTTAAGAGATTTTAGGATGATTGTGCGAATGTTTGCGTCTTTCTTTCGAATAGTTGCATGTTCAACTCAGCGTGCACCACTGAACAAAATATGTGCTTTGATCAACAAAAAAACAACACTGTAGGATACTTCGAAACCATGTCAATAACTAGGGCTCGGAATTGCCAGGGACCTCACAATATGATATTATCACGATACTTAGGTGCCGATATGTGTTGTGATTCTCATGATTCTATATATATATACAGTGCCTTGCGAAAGTATTCGGCCCCCTTGAACTTTGCGACCTTTTGCCACATTTCAGGCTTCAAACATAAAGATATAAAACTGTATTTTTTTGTGAAGAATCAACAACAAGTGGGACACAATCATGAAGTGAAACGACATTTATTGGATATTTCAAACTTTTTTAACAAATCAAAAACTGAAAAATTGGGCGTGCAAAATTATTCAGCCCCTTTACTTTTAGTGCAGCAAACTCTCTCCAGAAGTTCAGTGAGGATCTCTGAATGATCCAATGTTGACCTAAATGACTAATGATGATAAATACAATCCACCTGTGTGTAATCAAGTCTCCGTATAAATGCACCTGCACTGTGATAGTCTCAGAGGTCCGTTAAAAGCGCAGAGAGCATCATGAAGAACAAGGAACACACCAGGCAGGTCCGAGATACTGTTGTGAAGAAGTTTAAAGCCGGATTTGGATACAAAAAGATTTCCCAAGCTTTAAACATCCCAAGGAGCACTGTGCAAGCGATAATATTGAAATGGAAGGAGTATCAGACCACTGCAAATCTACCAAGACCTGGCCGTCCCTCTAAACTTTCAGCTTATACAAGGAGAAGACTGATCAGAGATGCAGCCAAGAGGCCCATTATCACTCTGGATGAACTGCAGAGATCTACAGCTGAGGTGAGAGACTCTGTCCATAGGACAACAATCAGTCGTATATTGCACAAATCTGGCCTTATGGAAGAGTGGCAAGAAGAAAGCCATTTCTTAAAGATATCCATAAAAAGTGTTGTTTAAAGTTTGCCAAAAGCCACCTGGGAGACACACCAAACATGTGGAAGAAGGTGCTCTGGTCAGATGAAACCAAAATTGAACTTTTTGGCAACAATGCAAAACGTAATGTTTGGCGTAAAAGCAACACAGCTGAACACACCATCCCCACTGTCAAACATGGTGGTGGCAGCATCATGGTTTGGGCCTGCTTTTCTTCAGCAGGGACAGGGAAGATGGTTAAAATTGATGGGAAGATGGATGGAGCCAAATACAGGACCATTCTGGAAGAAAACCTGATGGAGTCTGCAAAAGACCTGAGACTGGGACGGAGATTTGTCTTCCAACAAGACAATGATCCAAAACATAACGCAAAATCTACAATGGAATGGTTCAATAATAAACATATCCAGGTGTTAGAATGGCCAAGTCAAAGTCCAGACCTGAATCCAATCGAGAATCTGTGGAATGAACTGAAAACTGCTGTTCACAAATGCTCTCCATCCAACCTCACTGAGCTCGAGCTGTTTTGCAAGGAGGAATGGGAAAAAATGTCAGTCTCTCGATGTGCAAAACTGATAGAGACATACCTCAAGCGACTTACAGCTGTAATCGCAGCAAAAGGTGGCGCTACAAAGTATTAACTTAAGGGGGCTGAATAATTTTGCACGCCCAATTTTTCAGTTTTTGATTTGTTAAAAAAGTTTGAAATATCCAATAAATGTCGTTCCACTTCATGATTGTGTCCCACTTGTTGTTGATTCTTCACAAAAAAATACAGTTTTATATCTTTATGTTTGAAGCCTGAAATGTGGCAAAAGGTCGCAAAGTTCAAGGGGGCCGAATACTTTCGCAAGGCACTGTATATTGCGATTCAATGTTCCAAACATATTGCCCACCATATGTCTGCTGCAGAGGTACAAGACAGTGCCATGAAAAAACTATCAGTCAAGGAAATAAGTGCTGAAAACTAATTAGCTCCCTATTTAAAAAAAAAAAGAAGAAGATTGAAAATAAGAAAAAGAAGAAAAAAAGTTTTGGTGCAGGGACAGCCAACTAAGTCAAAAATAATATTGAGATATTGTCAAAATGATACGATACAATATGTCATAAAAAATAATATCCCGATATGTAACTATCTTTCCCCCCCCCGCATGACAATCGATAACTCAAGAAGATGAATATCCCCATGAAACTGGTTCAGATCAAATGGTTGAAATGCAGGTGCGACATGGAAGATTCACCGGTAAAACTTTATCATTCACGATTGGCAGTGAGAAATGTGAAGGGAGGGTGACCCCAAAAAATTGGTGTGTAAGGTAAAGCCAGTGATTTGGATCATCAGCTCTGGGGAAAAGGGATCCGGCGGGATGGGACGGTTACCTATGGATCCGCAGCCTCGGCCTAAAGTTGAACAGAAGGGACCAGTCTATGTTCTAAGAAACCATGCACTTCGCCCAACTGCTGTTTGCACATTCTGCAAACTCAAACAATGTAAACACAATAATGTAACAAACAAACAATGTAAATCCAGCCGCTGTCTCCGATTTCAAAAAGGCTTTATGGCGAAAGCACACCATGCGATTATGTTAACTTGTTATGGCTGCAATCCCTATATTGGGATAAGTGTCATCAACAACCGCTGAATAGCATAGCGCTACATACAATCAATATTACTATAAATATTTATATTCATGAAATCACAAGTGCAATATAGGAAAACACAGCTTAGCCTTTTGTTAATCCACCTGTCGTGTCAGATTTTGAAATTATGCTTTACAGCAAAAGCAATCCAAGCGTTTGTAAGTTTATCGGTCGCACGATAAAACATTAAGTACACTTAGCATCAAGTAGCTCGGTCACAAATCAGAAAAGCAATCAAATTAATTGTTTACCTTTGATCTTCGGATGTTTTCACTCACGAGACTCCCAGTTACAGAACAAATGTTCCTTTTGTTCCATAAAGATTATTTTTAGATCCAAAATACCTCTGTTTGTTTGTCGCGTTATGTTCAGAAATCCACAGGAAAGAGCTGTCACGACAACGCAAGACGAAAATTCCTAATAGTTTCCGTAATGTCCACAGAAACATGTCAAACGTTTTTTATAATCAATCCTCAGGTTGTTTTTAAAATATATAATCGATCATATATCAACCGCAAATGTCTTTCACAGTAGGACAGGGGAAAACGTCTGCCCAAATTCTGTTGCGCGATTTAAACTCATGTGACCACTTGACGCAAAATAAAAGCCTGAAACTATGTCTGAAGACTGACACCTTGAGGAAGCGATAGGAAAAGGAATCTGGTTCATATCCCTTTAAATCCAGCAAAGGGAGGCTATGGAACATGGAGTTTTCAAAATAGAAGCCACTGCCTGTTTTGATTTTCCTCAGGGTTTTGCCTGCAATATCAGTTCTGTTATACTCAGACAATATTTTGACAGTTTTGGAAACTTCAGAGTTTTCTATTCAATACTAATAATAATACGCATATATTAGCAACTGAGACTGAGGAGTGGCCGTTTACAATGGGCACCTTTTCATCCAAGCGACTTAATACTGCCCCTGCAGCCGTAAAAAGTTAAGTTGGCGCCTAGCCACAGAAAACCATACAGCCATTTTCCAAACAAGGAGAGCTGTCACAAAAGTTAAAATTAATCACTTACCTTTGATTATCTTCATCTGATGGCACTCCCAGGTCTCCATGTTAGACAAATGTTTGTTTTGTTCTATAAATTTAATCTTTATGTCCAAATACCTCCTTTTTGTTCGCACGTTTAGTCCAGTAATCCAAATGCACAAAGTGCGGGCACAAAGTACAGACGAAAAGTCAAAAAATTTCCATTAAAGTTCGTAGAAACATGTCAAACGATGTGTATATAATCCATCTTTAGGATATTTTTTATCATACATTTTCAATAATACTTAGAAAAATTATTTATAGAAATAGCATTTTAAATGCTCACTTACCTTTGATGATCTTCATCAGAATGCATTCCCAGGAATCCCAGTTCCACCATAAATGTTTGATTTTGTTCGATGATGTCCATCAGTTATGTCCAAATATCTTCTTTTGTTAGGGCGTTTGGTAAACAAATCCAAAAGCGCGTTCAGGTCGCGCTGAACGTCGGACGAAAAGTTCAAATGGTTCCGTTACAGCCCATAGAAACATGCCAAACTAAGTATGGAATCAATCTTTAGGATGTTTTTAACATAAAACTTAATTAATGTTCCAACCGGACAATTCCTTCATCTGTACAAATGAAGTGGAACGTACAGTGGGGCAAAAAAGTATTTAGTCAGCCACCAATTGTGCAAGAACTCCCACTTAAAAAGATGAGGCCTGTAATTTTCGTCATAGGTACACTTCAACTATGACAGACAAAATGAGAAGAAAAATTCTCCAGAAAATCACATTGTAGGATTTTGTGCACGCTATTCATCCAAAAGTGAAGCGTCATACCCAATAGACTCGAGGATGCAATTGCTGCCAAAGGTGCTACAACACAGTACTGAGTAAAGGGTCTGAATACTTATGTAAATGTGATATATATATATATATATATATATATTTTTTTTTTATGTATATAAATTAGCACAAATTTCTGTAAACTGTTTTTGTTTTTATGGGGTATTGTTTGTAGATCGATGAAGAAAGAAAACAATTTAATACACTTTAGAATAAGGTTGTAACGTAACAAAATGTGGAAAAAGTCAAGGGGTCTGAATGCTTTCCGAAAGCACTGTATATAAAAATGCTTTCGCTGAATACGATAATACGATTGGGGAATCATCCAATCTATTGAAATCAAATCAAACATTTTTGAAAGTGCAATTAAAAGTCACATTACACTTTACAGTGATGGATTCATTTGCAAGTTATCTATTGTGTTGGGATGTAATAGGGAAGGAAAAAGTGTGACACATGTAGTTAATGGGTGATAGTTTACGAGGAAACACAGCCATCTCTTCATGGGAAGTTCCGGAGAATGTTTCCCCTTGGCTTTAATTCTGCAGAAAGTCTCATTCTAATAAACACGGTATTCAGTCGAACACTTTCTCCTCACTATCTTTAGTGACAGTTCTGTAAACACGCACACACACACACACACACATACTGCACGCACACACACACACACACACACACATACACACAAACACACTCCAATTGACTTGTCCATGCAAAACAAGTGCCCTAATAAAAGACAGAATTTCTAGTGTTTTCTCTGTAAGTAGTAAAAAGTAGAATATTTAGAATCTACAGGGTTTTCACTAGTGTTCTAAGGAGTAGAGGTGGTAAGTAGTAGCTTAGGGAGAGCACAGTGAAATTCCTTGGGTGGGGGTAGCAGCTCACCTTAGGACCAGTCTGTCACTCCCTGTAATATTGTTTTTCACCATGATGCGCTCGTGAGAATAGACCTGACTGCCCGTCACTCACTGAGCCTCCTCACTTACTCTCTCTGGCCTTCCATCAATCCGCAGTTTGCATTGGTTTGGATGTTCCTTTGTGAGATTCACATTAATGGGTTGGATTTCCCTTTCAGGTGCGTCACCAGCACTGGACCCTGATCATGGAGAGTGTGGTTCCATCCGACAAGGGCAACTACACTTGCCTGGTGGAGAACGCATATGGCACCATCAACCACACCTACACCCTGGATGTAGTGGGTGAGTACTGCACTGGGCCTGCCTGGGATAGAGGGAGGGATGGGGGGGTTAATAATAACATCTGCAATTTGACAACTTGTTGGCTCCGGGATTTGAACCAGCAACTTTTCGGTTACTGGCCTAATGGTCTAACCTCGAGGCTACCTGCCGACTCCAACTAAACGTTACTTGTTTGGGGAAGGGGTGGGGTTGAGGGTTATTGCTGGCTGTTTGATCCCCAGGTGCATGCTACTACGCTGTATGTAAGTACAGAGAAGGAATGCTGCCAAGATGTGCCAGGTCTGTTTCTATGGGCAGAATTGATACATGTATTGTATGTAGGCAGGGCCCTGGCCCAATAAAAAATCAAATCAAATTTGATTTGTCAAATGCGCCGAATACAACAGGTGTAGTAGGCCTTACCGTGAAATGCTTACTTACAAGCCCTTAACAATGCAGTTCAAGAAATAGAGGTAAGAAAATATTTACTAAATAAACTAAAATAAAAAGTAAGACCATAAAATAATAATAAGGAGGCTATATGCAGGGGGTACCGGTACCAAGTCAATGTGCGGGGGTACAGGTTAGTTGCGGTAATTTGTACATGTAGTGACTGCATAGATAATAACCAGCGAGTAGCAGCAGTGTAAAAGCAAAGGGTGGGGGTCAATGTAAATAGTCTGGATGGCTATTTGATTAATTGTTCAGCAGTCTGATGGCTTAGGGGTAAAAGTCTCCAACTTCAGCGATTTTTGCAATTCGTTCCAGTCACAGGCAGCAGAGAACTGGAACGAAAGGCGGCCAAATGAGGTGTTGGCTTTAGGGATGATCAGTGAGATACACCTGCTGGAGCGCGTGCCTCGGGTGGGTGTTGCCATCGTGACCAGTGAACTGAGATAAGGCGGAGCTTTACCTAGCATGGACTTGTAGATGACCTGGAGCCAGTGGGTCTGGCGACAAATATGTAGCGAGGGCCAGCCGACTAGAGCATACGGGTCGCAGTGGTGGGTGGTATAAGGTGCTTTAGTAACAAAACGGATGGCACTGTGATAGACTGCATCCAGTTTGCCGAGTAGAGTGTTGGAAGCTATTTTGTAGATGACATCGCCGAAGTCGAGGATCGGTAGGATAGTCAGTTTTACTAGGGTAAGTTTGGCGGCGTGAGTGAAGGAGGCTTTGTTTGCGAAATAGAAAGCCGACTATAGATTTGATTTTAGATTGGAGATGTTTGATATGAGTCTGGAAGGAGAGTTTACAGTCTAGCCAGACACCTAGGTACTTATAGATGTCCACATATTCAACGTCGTTCATTCAGCCTTTAGTAGCAGCCAATGTGTGATGTTCAATGTAGACCTTTGACTTTTGAAAAAAACATTCAGAGCTTGACATTAAACTGTTAATCCACTTGTCCTTCAGACAAGGTGACTGAAAATGTTGTGTTTGATACAAGACACCACTTTACAAAATAAAATGCATTATTATTCGCATACCATTATTACAGAGAATTAATGCTACCCTCTGCCTATTGGCTACTTAGCTTATTCAAGCCTGTCTCAAAATACAACACTGCCCCTTTAAGACAAACAAAATGCTCTTTACCTGACTTGCTTTTTAAAGATGTCGAGAAATGTACACATTTTGTGCTCTCGTAGGAAGCAACCACTTACCTATTTCTGACTGCAAATTATCTATAACTGGGCTCACTAACTAGCAAAGGATATTAACAAAATGTGTGCACACGAGGCTACATAAAGCTCTCGCTTTGATTTCAAAACAAGTGCATCTACTCACGACTGCTCATGCTGTAGAACAGTCCAGTTCAAAGTGAACGGCCCAGATCCATATATGGCAATGGTCTATGTGATATAATCCTACTGCAGCTCTGATTGGTTATGCTGCACGCGTGTCAATGCAATAAAATCCTACTCCAATGCGTTCTGCCTACATCCAATTATCTTGCATAGTTAGTTTTGTTATGGAATTTTGCATTGAAAGTGGCTAATATTGTCACAGTAAAGGGACACGTTGATAGTGTTAAATAACAGGGACAAGTCTACAAAGTTGAGTGAAGATCATTCACCTTGAGTGAAGTTCATTCTCGCATGCGCGCAGCTTAGAGGGAACATTGGTCAGCAGTATTACAAGGGGACAAAGCAAGTTCAAACCTAACTCACTCAACCCCTTTACTCTGACCTTTGGAGCAAACAAGACTAGAGTGTGTGTGTTGTGTTCAATGTATTATGTAGAGCACTGGTCATCTTGCTAAATAAACTAGCAGGAGGGTGGGGGAGAAGAGGGGGTTAAATCAGAGGGGTTGGGTTAGTCAAATGTCAGATAAATGTGTGTACACTGTATATATTGCGTGCCTGTGTGTGTTTTTCCCTGCTGAGTTATTCAACAATCTACTCTTATGAATATGGGTCTGTGTCCCAGACTGAGACCCGTCTCTCTCTGTGTGTGTGTGTGTGTGTGTGATGGCTGTGACAGTCATGGAATTTTGGATGATGGTTATTGCTCAGCCAAATGATCTTGGTCACTGTTATAACCATACAAATGTATATATTTTTTAAAGAACTACATTTTCTCCTCTCCTCCGCTCCTGACTGCATGTGCTGCCATAGAAATAGAATATGATATTCATTACGTTTCTACACTCTTAGAAAAAAAGGTTATCTAGAAGCTAAAAGGGTTCTTTGGCTGTCCCCATAGGAGAACCCTTCGAAGAGCACTTTTTAGTTCCAAGTAGAACCATTTTGGTTCTATGTAGAACACTTTTGGGTTCCATGTAAAACCCTTACAGAGGGGTTCTACATGGAACCCAAAAGGGTTCTACTATGGGGACAGCCAAAGAACCCTTTTGGAACCCCTTTTTCTAAGAGTGTATGTGCTGCTGGAGGGAGGGGGCATTGCCTAGGCAACCAAAGACCCGTTTGCTACAACAATTTGATTGTTTCACGTTTGCTATATACCTTACTTGTTTCCGCAAGGAGCAACAACGTTTCATCACGTTGTTAAGTGTCCATGTTACTACCGAAACAGACTCAACTGCATGAATGTCCAGCAGCAACACCTACAGTCAGCTGTTCATTCCACAATAAATAAATATATACACTGAGTGTACAAGACATTAGGAACACCTTCCTAATATTGAGTTGCACCCCTTTTTGCCCTCAGAACAGTCTCAATTCATCAGGGCATGGACTCTAGTTGGCTGGATCTTCTTTGGGTGGTGGACCATTCTTGATACACATGGGAAACTGTTGAGCGTGAAACACAGCCGGGTTGCAGTTCTTGACACACTCAAACCAGTGCGCCTGGCACCTACTACCATACCTTGTTCAAAGTGACTTAAATATGTTGTCTTGCCCTTTCACCTTCTGAATGGCACACATACACAATCCATGTGTCAATTGTTTCAAGGCTTAAAAATCCTCCTTTAACATCTCCTCCCCTTCATCTACGCTGATTGAAGTGGATTTAACAGGTGACATCAATAAGGGATCGTTGCTTTCACCTGGATTAAACTGGTTAGTCATGTCATGGAAAGAGCATGTGTTCCTAATATTTTGACTGGTACTGTATATACAGTACCAGTCAAACATTTGGACACACCTACTCATTCAAGGGTTTTTCTTTACATTGTAGAATAGTAGTGAAGACATCACAACTATGAAATAACACAAAGAATCATGTAGTAACCTAAAAAACCCTGAAAGAGTATACAGTGCCTTGCGAAGGTATTCGGCCCCCTTGAACTTTGCGACCTTTTGCCACATTTCAGGCTTCAAACATGAAGATATAAAACTGTATTTGGGACACAATCATGAAGTGGAACGACATTGATTGGATATTTCAAACTTTTTTAACAAATCAAAAACTGAAAAATTGGGCGTGCAAAATTATTCAGCCCCTTTACTTTTAGTGCAGCAAACTCTCTCCAGAAGTTCAGTGAGGATCTCTGAATGATCCAATGTTGACCTAAATGACTAATGATGATAAATACAATCCACCTGTGTGTAATCAAGTCTCCGTATAAATGCACCTGCACTGTGATAGTCTCAGAGGTCCGTTAAAAGCGCAGAGAGCATAATGAAGAACAAGGAACACACCAGGCAGGTCCGAGATACTGTTGTGAAGAAGTTTAATGCCGGATTTGGATACAAAAAGATTTCCCAAGCTTTAAACATCCCAAGGAGCACTGTGCAAGCGATAATATTGAAATGGAAGGAGTATCAGACCACTGCAAATCTACCAAGACCTGGCCGTCCCTCTAAACTTTCAGCTCATACAAGGAGAAGACTGATCAGAGATGCAGCCAAGAGGCCCATGATCACTCTGGATGAACTGCAGAGATCTACAGCTGAGGTGGGAGACTGTCCATAGGACAACAATCAGTCGTATATTGCACAAATCTGGCCTTTATGGAAGAGTGGCAAGAAGAAAGCCATTTCTTAAAGATATCCATAAAAAGTGTCGTTTAAAGTTTGCCACAAGCCACCTGGGAGACACACCAAACATGTGGAAGAAGGTGCTCTGGTCAGATGAAACCAAAATTGAACTTTTTGGCAACAATGCAAAACGTTATGTTTGGCGTAAAAGCAACACAGCTGAACACACCATCCCCACTGTCAAACATGGTGGTGGCAGCATCATGGATTGGGCCTGCTTTTCTTCAGCAGGGACAGGGAAGATGGTTAAAATTGATGGGAAGATGGATGGAGCCAAATACAGGACCATTCTAGAAGAAAACCTGATGGAGTCTGCAAAAGACCTGAGACTGGGACGGAGATTTGTCTTCCAACAAGACAATGATCCAAAACATAAAGCAAAATCTACAATGGAATGGTTCAAAAATAAACATATCCAGGTGTTAGAATGGCCAAGTCAAAGTCCAGACCTGAATCCAATCGAGAATCTGTGGAAAGAACTGAAAACTGCTGTTCACAAATGCTCTCCATTTAACCTCACTGAGCTCGAGCTGTTTTGCAAGGAGGAATGGGAAAACATTTCAGTCTCTCGATGTGCAAAACTGATAGAGACATACCCCAAGCGACTTACAGCTGTAATCGCAGCAAAAGATGGCGCTACAAAGTGTTAACTTAAGTGGTTAATTAAGGGTGCTGAATGATTTTGCACGCCCAATTTTTCAGTTTTTGATTTGTTAAAAAAGTTTGAAATATCCAATAAATGTCGTTCCACTTCATGATTGTGTCCCACTTGTTGTTGATTCTTCACAAAAAAATACAGTTTTATAACTTTATGTTTGAAGCCTGAAATGTGGCAAAAGGTCGCAAAGTCAAGGGGGCCGAATACTTTCGCAAGGCACTGTATATATATTTTTTATGACAGTTATTTTATTTTCATGACAGTCTTCATCCATAACTGTCATGCATTCATCCTGCAACACTAACTCAAAAAAGTTATTGGACACTGTAAAATCCATGCAGAAAAAGAACACCTCCTCCCCGCTGCCCACTGCACTGAAGATAGGAAACACTGTCGCCACTGATAAATCCACCATAATTGAGAATTTCAATAAGCATTTTTCTACGGCTGGCCATGCTTTCCACCTGGCTACTCCTACCCTGGTCAACAGCACTGCACCCCCCACAGCCACTTGCCCAAGCCTTCCCCATTTCTCCTTCTCCCAAATCCAGTCAGCTGATGTTCTGAAAGAGTTGCAAAATCTGGACCCCTACAAATCAGCCGGGCTAGACAATCTGGACCCTTTCTTTCTAAAATGATCTGCCGAAATTGTTGCTACCCCTATTACTAGCCTGTTCAACCTCTCTTTCGTATCGTCTGAGATTCCCAAAGATTGGAAAGCAGCTGCGGTCATCCCCCTCTTCAAAGGGGGGGACACTCTTGACCCAAACTGCTACAGACCTATATCTATCCTACCTTGCCTTTCTAAGGTCTTTGAAAGCCAAGTCAACAAACAGATTACCGACCATTTCGAATCTCACCATACCTTCTCTGCTATGCAATCTGGTTTCAGAGCTGGTCATGGGTGCACCTCAGCCACGCTCAAGGTCCTAAACAATATCTTAACCGCCATCGATAACAAACATTACTGTGCAGCCGTATTCATTGATCTGGCCAAGGCTTTCGACTATCACCACATCCTCATCGGCAGACTCGACAGCCTTGGTTTCTCAAATGATTGCCTCGCCTGGTTCACCAACTACTTCTCTGATAGAGTTCAGTGTGTCAAATCGGAGGGTCTGCTGTCCGGACCTCTGGCAGTCTCCATGGGGGTGCCACAGGGTTCAGTTCTTGGACCGACTCTGTATACATCAGCTCACCAGCTCTTGCTGCTGGTGAGTCTCTGATCCACCTCTACGCAGACGACACCATTCTGTATACTTCTGGCCCTTCTTTGGACACTGTGTTAACAACCCTCCAGGAAAGCTTCAATGCCATACAACTCTCCTTCCGTGGCCTCCAATTGCTCTTAAATACAAGTAAAACTAAATGCATGCTCTTCAACCGATCGCTGCCTGCACCTGCCCGCCTGTCCAACATCTCTATTCTGGACGGCTCTGACTTAGAATACGTGGACAACTACAAATACCTAGGTGTCTGGTTAGACCGTCAACTCTCCTTCCAGACCCACATCAAACATCTCCAATCCAAAGTTAAATCTAGAATTGGCTTCCTATTTCGCAACTAAGCATCCTTCACTCATGCTGCCAAACATACCCTTGTAAAACTGACCATCCTACCAATCCTCGACTTCGGCGATGTCATTTACAAAATAGCCTCCAATACCCTACTCAACAAATTAGATGCAGTCTATCACAGTGCAATCCGTTTTGTCACCAAAGCCCCATATACTACCCACCATTGCGACCTGTACGCTCTCGTTGGCTGGCCCTCACTTCATACTCGTCGCCAAACCCACTGGCTCCATGTCATCTACAAGACCCTGCTAGGTAAAGTCCCCCCTTATCTCAGCTCGCTGGTCACCATAGCATCACCCACCTGTAGCACGCGCTCCAGCAGGTACATCTCTCTGGTCACCCCCAAAACCAATTATTTCTTTGGCCGTCTCTCCTTCCAGTTCTCTGCTGCCAACAACCCCTCCCTGACCCCCAGGGCCCTGTGTGTCAAGCCGCCAGGCTACCCAGAGTTTAGTGGTGCACTGGAACGAACTACAAAAATCTCTGAAACTGGAAACACTTATCTCCCTCACTAGGTTTAAGCACCAACTGTCAGAGCAGCTCACAGATTACTGCACCTGTACATAGCCCACCTATAATTTAGCCCAAACAACTACCTCTTTCCTTACTGTATTTATTTTATTTATTTATTTATTTTGCTCCTTTGCACCCCATTGTTTTTATTTCTACTTTGTACATTCTTCCACTGCAAAAAAAAAATCTGTCAGTGTCTCCATGGTAATAAAGGGCAATGTTCACAAAACTATTAGACAAGAGATGGAATCCTGAGTGTAAATACCCTCAAATACCTCACTGTTGTAGCCTCCAGATGCGCGTGCACACACACACACACACACACACACACACACAAACACACACACACACACACACACACACACACACACACACACACACACACACACACACACACACACACACACACACACACACACACACACACACTCTCGCCCTTCCAGGCCCCCTCGCTATGGGATTAACTAAAGCTCTCCTTCAGACTCTCTCTGTTTCTGTTTTTTGTTCTGTTTTATTGCTCAGCAGTAAACCCTTTTTATGTCCGGCTCCAGACTAACCCCCCCCCCCACAACCTCTTGCTTAATTTTACAGAATTTTACTGTTTAATAGAGTGTGAGAAGGGGTGTAGACAGAAAGAGAGATGGAGGGGGAGAGTGTCTGGAAGGCAGTTCTTATCGTGCTTTTGGGCCCAAATGACCAACAGGATCAGACATTAACAACAAAGCTAGACACGCCTTTTCTGGCTGAAACTGTCCACGGGCGCGGGGGAGGGCCTCCCAGACAAACACACATACATGCAGTGCACACACACACTCACTCACAGCCTGCTCACCCACAGGGGTACCCAGTCACCCCGCGAGCACTTTGTTTATGCCCAGCCCCCTCGACTTTTCTTTCACTCCTTCTTCACTTTCTTCCCCTGGTCCGGGCCTGGCCCTATCCCCCTCCGATCAACAACCCCTCCCTGACCCCCAGGGCCCTGTGTGTCAAGCCGCCAGGCTACCCAGAGTTTAGTGGTGCAGCTTAGACGCCACAGAAGTCTGTCCCTTTCCTCAACTCCCAGCAGCCATAAGTACTTTACTAATGACTTAATTGATAAATAGATTTTTGTATTTGATTCGGGTGAGTGGATCGGGATAATAAAAGAGCAGAGTGGGTGTGTGTGTGTACAGTATGTGTCAGGTCTTGTTCTCTCCATAAATGCAAGGATAGCATGGTGTCTATAACATATATGGATAGTACGTCATAGTCACCATGCTGTCCATGCAGTTATGGATAGATCCACACCTGACATATGCTATACATGCAAACAACCATATATGTCACAGAAACACTCGAGTCACAAACATACATTTCACAGAAACACTCGAGTCAGTGTGGTCAGAGAGCAGACTGGTGAATAAGTCATCAGTTGCAACGCCAAGCAGCCATCAAGACTACATGATGACTTCAGGCAAGTTCCACATGAGTCCGCTAAACCACTAACACACATGCACGCGCACACATACACACACATACGCATACATGCACAAACACACACACGCGAGGGATGGAAGGAGGAGGGTAGAGAGACAATAAACACGGCGAGTCCAAGGAATGCGTAGGGAGGAGGGAGAGTGAGAGGAGGGAGGGGTGGGAATCATCTGATCTGACAGAGAGAGAGAGAGAGAGTAGCCATTTGGCCTTCTGATGGACAGAGGAACAGCACGGAGGAAGATTACTAGTGGCAAAACTCTTGACAGACTGACACACAGTGTATGAAAGTTGTCTCTCTACCTTTCTTTTTTTATTCACCCTCTTCACCCCTCTTTCTTTCTCTTTTCACTCTGTCTGTTGAGCTCCCTTTATTCGCTATATTATTTTCCCACCCCTCCTCTCTTTTCTCCGCCACCCACTTACAGTGCCTTGCAAAAGTATTCGGCCCCCTTGAACTTTGCGACCTTTTGCCACATTTCAGGCTTCAAACATAAAGATATAAAACTGTATTTTTTTGTGAAGAATCAACAACAAGTGGGACACAATCATGAAGTGGAACGACATTTATTGGATATTTCAAACTTTTTTAACAAATCAAAAACTGAAAAATTGGGCGTGCAAAATTATTCAGCCCCCTTAAGTTAATACTTTGTAGCGCCACCTTTTGCTGCGATTACAGCTGTAAGTCGCTTGGGGTATGTCTCTATCAGTTTTGCACATCGAGAGACTGACATTTTTTCCCATTCCTCCTTGCAAAACAGCTCGAGCTCAGTGAGGTTGGATGGAGAGCATTTGTGAACAGCAGTTTTCAGTTCATTCCACAGATTCTCGATTGGATTCAGGTCTGGACTTTGACTTGGCCATTCTAACACCTGGATATGTTTATTATTGAACCATTCCATTGTAGATTTTGCGTTATGTTTTGGATCATTGTCTTGTTGGAAGACAAATCTCCGTCCCAGTCTCAGGTCTTTTGCAGACTCCATCAGGTTTTCTTCCAGAATGGTCCTGTATTTGGCTCCATCCATCTTCCCATCAATTTTAACCATCTTCCCTGTCCCTGCTGAAGAAAAGCAGGCCCAAACCATGATGCTGCCACCACCATGTTTGACAGTGGGGATGGTGTGTTCAGCTGTGTTGCTTTTACGCCAAACATTACGTTTTGCATTGTTGCCAAAAAGTTCAATTTTGGTTTCATCTGACCAGAGCACCTTCTTCCACATGTTTGGTGTGTCTCCCAGGTGGCTTTTGGCAAACTTTAAACAACACTTTTTATGGATATCTTTAAGAAATGGCTTTCTTCTTGCCACTCTTCCATAAGGCCAGATTTGTGCAATATACGACTGATTGTTGTCCTATGGACAGAGTCTCTCACCTCAGCTGTAGATCTCTGCAGTTCATCCAGAGTGATAATGGGCCTCTTGGCTGCATCTCTGATCAGTCTTCTCCTTGTATAAGCTGAAAGTTTAGAGGGACGGCCAGGTCTTGGTAGATTTGCAGTGGTCTGATACTCCTTCCATTTCAATATTATCGCTTGCACAGTGCTCCTTGGGATGTTTAAAGCTTGGGAAATCTTTTTGTATCCAAATCCGGTTTTAAACTTCTTCACAACATTATCTCGGACCTGCCTGGTGTGTTCCTTGTTCTTCATGATGCTCTCTGCGCTTTTAACGGACCTCTGAGACTATCACAGTGCAGGTGCATTTATACGGAGACTTGATTACACACAGGTGGATTGTATTTATCATCATTAGTCATTTAGGTCAACATTGGATCATTCAGAGATCCTCACTGAACTTCTGGAGAGAGTTTGCTGCACTGAAAGTAAAGGGGCTGAATACTTTTGCATGCCCAATTTTTCAGTTTTGATTTGTTAAAAAAGTTTGAAATATCCAATAAATGTCGTTCCACTTCATGATTGTGTCCCACTTGTTGTTGATTCTTCACAAAAAAATACAGTTTTATATCTTTATGTTTGAAGCCTGAAATGTGGCAAAAGGTCGCAAAGTTCAAGGGGGCCGAATACTTTCGCAAGGCACTGTATAAGCCCTCATTCTTCTTCATTCTAAGCCCGCCTTTTTCCAATTTCGTAACATTGCAAAAATCAGAAACTTTCTGTCCAAAAATGATGCAGAAAAATTAATCCATGCTTTTGTCACTTCTAGGTTAGACTACTGCAATGCTCTACTTTCCGGCTACCCGGATAACGCACTAAATAAACTTCAGTTAGTGCTAAATACGGCTGCTAGAATCCTGACTAGAACCAAAAAATTAGATCATATTACTCCAGTGCTAGCCTCCCTACACTGGCTTCCTGTCAAGGCAAGGGCTGATTTCAAGTTTTACTGCTAACCTACAAAGCATTACATGGGCTTGCTCCTACCTATCTCTCTGATTTGGTCCTGCCGTACATACCTACACGTACGCTACGGTCACAAGACGCAGGCCTCCTAATTGTCCCTAGAATTTCTAAGCAAACAGCTGGAGGCAGGGCTTTCTCCTATAGAGCTCCATTTTTATGGAATGGTCTGCCTACCCATGTAAGAGACGCAAACTCGGTCTCAACCTTTAAGTCTTTACTGAAGACTCATCTCTTCAGTGGGTCATATGATTGAGTGTAGTCTGGCCCAGGAGTGGGAAGGTGAACGGAAAGGCTCTGGAGCAACGAACCGCCCTTGCTGTCTCTGCCTGGCCGGTTCCCTTCTTTCCACTGGGATTCTCTGCCTCTAACCCTATTACAGGGGCTGAGTCACTGGCTTACTGGGGCTCTTTCATACCGTCCCTGGGAGGGGTGTGTCACTTAAGTGGGTTGAGTCACTGATGTGATCTTCCTGTCTGGGTTGGCGGCACCCCCCCCCCCCCCCCCCCCCCCCCCCTTGGGTTGTGCCGTGGCGGAGATCTTTGTGGGCTATACTCGGCCTTGTCTCAGGATGGTAAGTTGGTGGTTGAAGAAATCCCTCTAGTGGTGTGGGGGCTGTGCTTTGGCAAAGTGGGTGGGGTTATATCCTTCCTGTTTGGCCCTGTCCGGGGGTGTCCTCGGATGGGGCCACAGTGTCTCCTGACCCCTCCTGTCTCAGCCTCCAGTATTTATGCTGCAGTAGTTTATGTGTCGGGGGGTCAGTTTGTTATATCTGGAGTACTTCTCCTGTCCTATTCGGTGTCCTGTGTGAATTTAAGTGTGCTCTCTCTAATTCTCTCTTTTTCTCTTTCTTTCTCTCGCTCGGAGGACCTGAGCCCTAGGACCATGCCTCAGGACTACCTGACATGATGACTCTTTGCTGTCCCCAGTCCACCTGGCCGTGGTGCTGCTCCAGTTTCAACTGTTCTGCCTTATTATTATTGGACCATGCCGATCATTTATGAACATTTGAACATCTTGGCCATGTTCTGTTATAATCTCCACCCGGCACAGCCAGAAGAGGACTGGCCACCCCACATAGCCTGGTTCCTCTCTAGGTTTCTTCCTAGGTTTTGTCCTTTTCCTAGCCACCGTGCTTCTACACCTGCATTGCTTGTTGTTTGGGGTTTTAGGCTTGGTTTCTGTACAGCACTTTGAGATATCAGCTGATGTACGAAGGGCTATATAAATAAATTTGATTTTGATTTGATTTGATTCTTTAACCCATCCAGTTCCCCTCAGGCCTCAAACCACCCCACCTGACTCTCCGAACCCTCACCCCCAAGTATTCTGTGCTCGTTTTCAGTTCCTTAGACAAAGTGAAGTCTGTGTCCTAATGCTTATTCCTAAGGTACCCAGTGGTGATCTAGCTTAGTTGATCAATTGGCTGTCATTGATATTAGAAATACAAATCTGTCTTTTACCAAGGGGTGTATGGGTCAAGGTTGGGGTTTTAAATGGCCAATGGCGATGTCTCATGCACAAACTAACTCACCATAACACATCTCCCCTTTTCTCTCTCCATCTTAGAACGGTCCCCTCATAGACCCATTCTCCAGGCAGGGCTGCCAGCCAACACCAGTGTGAATGTAGGGGAGGACGCACGCTTCGTGTGTAAGGTGTACAGTGATGCTCAGCCCCACATCCAGTGGCTGCAGCACATCCAGAAGAATGGTAGTCGCACCGGCCCAGATGGACACCCCTACGTCCGTGTACTGAAGGTACGTTCCAGCCCTCCCTGGCCCCTCATTGGCTGTTTTGACCTGATCAGTGAAAATGATTGGTTCCTCTTTCTTGTGACATCTGATTACCTGATTGACACTCTCAGTTTTTCACGTATTATTTTTCTTCAAAGTGTAGGCTAATCATTTTTTTGTTTTCAGGTAACTTTTTTGCCATTTATAAAAACAGCATTTTTGTTACTATCACATCTGTCTCTCTCCTTTACGAAGAATAATAAATATCCCTTTTCCCTCTATACTACTGGAACACTGGCTGTATTCCTGTCTGGGTGGCGGCTCCTGTAACCTCCTTTCCCTGCACCGAGGTGCAGATGTGATAGTAACAGGCCTGTGTTTTGTTTTGTCCCCCTGCTGCCGTGTACGTGTGTGTGTGTGTTTGGTTGTTTGTGTATGCGTATGCGTGCACATGTGTGTGTGTGCGTGTTGCTCACACACCTCAGCGCTCAGGCATCAATAGCTCGGATGTGGAGGTGCTCACGCTCACCAACGTAACTGAGGAGGACGCCGGAGAGTATACCTGTAAAGTCTCCAATTATATAGGGGAGGTCAACCAGTCGGGCTGGCTGACGGTCATCCCAGGTAACCGCTGACCCCTGATCCTTGACCTCTGTTGACCACCTCCCGTGTGGTCTCTTTGGGCCTGTCACTGACCCGGTTCGGTGTGGTGGTCTTAGTTCTTGCTGGGTTGTGGACTGACTGATCCTTTCTACTGTAACTACTGACTGTGACTGTACAGCCATGGAAATGCCTACTGTACCTGCACACTCACACTATCCTGCTATGTCCATCTCAGACCTTTCAACTCTGTTTCTCTCTCTCTTCTTCTCCCCCCCCCCCCCCATTTGAATGGTGTGATGTGTAAGGGCATAGGTGATTGCCTTCCTCTTCTGTGGTTGTGTGTACTGTGCATGCCCAGGCCTGGTGTGGATACGATTGGGCTCTGGTGTTGTGGGTGAAGGGTATTTTTATCACGTGTTTTGGTGTATTGTGTCTGCTATTATTTCTTGTGGTACAAGGTGCTCTTCCTGTTTGTTTTGAAGACCCTCCCTCGCTGGACCCTCCTTCCCTTCTCTGGAAGCTCCTGCCATCTACTCTCTCTCTCTATAGATGGGACGACCGTTCTCCTCCCAGCTATGGACACCATCCAGCTACTCCTCTCTCATGGTGTTGTGGGTCTAATTGTTAACTCTGCGTTTCCTCCTCTTCTCTCCTCTCTGCTATTTTTTCCCCCTCCATTGCTACTCTCACTCCTTCCCTTTATCTTACTTTCTTCCTACTCACCCCTTAAATATAATTTATCCTTTTAACATCCACCCTCCCTTTCTCATCCTCCATCCATGTCTCTTCCTCTTCTTTCTCCTCCATCCCTGTCTCTTCCTCTTCTTTCTCCTCCATCCATGTCTCTTCCTCTTCTTTCTCCTCCATCCATGTCTCTTCCTCTTCTTTCTCCTCCATCCATGTCTCTTCCTCTTCTTTCTCCTCCATCCCTGTCTCTTCCTTATACTTCTCCTCCACCCCTCCTCTCCCATCGACCTGCCCCTTCTCTTTCTCCTCTTCCTCCCTTTCTTCTTCTACCCTTCCTCTCTCATCCTCCTCCTCCACAACTACTCCTAACCCTCTCCCAGACCGCAGGTGTAAACACCACGGACAAGGAGATTGAAGTCCTCTACCTCCCCAATGTCACTTACGAGGATGCTGGGGAGTATACCTGCTTGGCGGGTAATTCTATTGGGATCTCCTATCACACTGCTTGGTTGACGGTGCTTCCAGGTATATACACTCATATACTGCCCTCCCTTTCCCCTCACTCTCTCTCACCCTCTCTCAATGTCATTCGCTAACGGTTTTAAACGTTCGGTCAATAAAGTTATTTTGATGATTTCTATGGGAAGAAGGGAGAAGTGAAAAGCTCCTTTGGAGTGAAAGACACACAAACTCAACAAAATAACAAAATATCAGAATACAATGATGAACTTACAGTCAACAACAGCTTATTATAACCCGACTTCTCCGAATGGCTCGAGTGTCTCGTTACTCAAGAGGAGGGTTGCCTCTCTCTCCCCCTCCCTCATCTCTCTCCCTCTCTCCCCTGGTTCTCGGGGAAAGTATGTTGGTGCTACGTACATTTTGGCTCGGACTGCAAGTTTTTACAGAAGAAGGGTGTCTGTCTGTCTTGGTGATTCTGTCTGTCGGTGTCAGTGGCTTCTCTGTCATTTCCTGAGAATTAATAAAAACTCCCTAATGGCTTCACGTCTTTCCTGACTCTGATAATTGATTGCCTTTTTATTATTTCTCCTTGAGATAATAAAAAAGAATGTCACAGCTGGAATACTCACGGCTTGACTTTCTCAATTATCAGGGCCAATATTTTTAAATGTATTCAATATATTTGATATAGTGTGTGTGTGTTTAAATTAGGTATGTCAGAGTTAATCAGTTAACTTGATTTTAGTGCACACTTTTTTTTTTATTGTGATTAATCAGATTGTATGAAAGTGTTCAAAATCAACTGAAAACATGAAAATACATAATATATATACTGCTAAAAACAATGTTGTCTCCAAAACAAGTTGACATTGAGGTTAAAGAAGGTGTGCTTTATCAAAGAAGGTGTGTTTTATTAATTTACTTAATTTTTATAACCATTATTTTGGGATAAATCAAGACGTCATTATTCTTGTAATGCTTTTTGTATAAACAATCTTAAATTACATCTTAATTGGAGCGAATTCTGAATTTGCGATGAATCAAATTGTCATACGATTAACTCGATTAGAACATTTTATCGTTTGGCAGTCCTAGTTTAAATGTATGTGTATCCCCCTGTGTCTGCACGATTGTGTGTGTGTCTTTTAAATGTGTGTCTGTGTGAGTGTGTCTGTGTTCCTCATGTCTGCACTGACAAACATCCATATATTTAGCATGGGGTCATTGACACCCTTGATAAAGATTTGCAAAAATAACTGTATAAAATAACTAATTCAAATACTGAGCTATATTATTTTATACTAATACAATTGCTCAGAGAAAGAGATTTTATTTTCTGCTTATGTATTCTCATTTTGACTGCAAACCCACCACTTGTGTCCATGGCCAAAGAGCTCTATTTTCATGCCCTCTGACCAAAGCACCGGTTTCAATCCAAGCGCCAATGCCGTTTAGCAAACTCCAGGCATTTACATATGTTGGATGACATGAAAATAGAGCTCTTTGGCCACGCACACCAGTGGTGTGTTTGGCGTCGAAATGAGAATGCATGAACAGAAAAGAACGCCATACCTACTGTAAAATATGGTGGTGGTTCTGGCGCTATTTTGCTTCCACTGGTCTTGGGGCCTTTAAGGTCAACGGCATCATGAACTTTACCCAGCACCAGGACATTTTAGCCAAATACCTGGTGTCCTCCCCCAGGAGGCTGAGACTTGGCCGCAAATGGATCTTTCAGCAAGACAATAACCCCAATAACACTTCAAAGTCCATAAAGAAATGGTTCTATAGCAGTGGAGGCTGCTGTGGGGAGGAGGGGTCATACGTGGTTTCCAGCCACATGGAAACCACGTATGATACCAACCATTGATTGCATTCCAGCCATAATTATGAGCCGTCCTCCCCTCAGCAGCCTCCACTGTTCTATAGCTAGGTTTCCATCCAAATAGCGACAGATTTTCATGCTAATATAACAAAAACACATAAACAATATGCGCATTTTCCCACCAGAGATGTGTTTCCATCCAATTTACTTGTTGACGGTAAAAGGCTGTGCTTGATGACGTAGTGCACATAAAAATAACATAAAAATAATAATACTAGGTTAAATTCCCATGTACCGAATAAAACATACAAGTTAAATGGGTTTCCATAGCATTTTCAACTCTACTGATGGTTTTGTCACAAAAAACATTGCTTATATAGCAAATGTGCCCACTCTGGTCTTGGCACGTGCACTCGATATAGAACAGCTCGCTTGTATAGCCTACATGATGAGATTATTATGAGGGAAAAAAAGCAACTATCAAGCTCATCACAGTGCAGTTTCACCACCCTGTGAAGTTCATCATAACTTATTTCATCTGTAGCATAATAAACTGCATGCTTTCCCGAGTGAGAGGACCATATAATCTCGTGACTCCAAGTTTGATAAGATGGTTATTATTATATCGATATTTGCGCATAAAGGCATTTCCACTTCCATTTCTTGCATAATACATTTTACCGACACAAAAAGATCCCACCTTGTCTAACATATTTTGTTTTGTTGACATTTGGAAGGTTTACCAACAAATTTTGATCATGCCTGTCGTGACATTTTTTTATCCAACATAAAAAGGTTGGCTGGAAACCTGGTTATTTGCCACAAAATCAACATTTTGCAATGGCCATCTGTCTCTGGATTTGAAACCCATTTTCAAGTCCATAAACTTAGACAAAGGATATCAAGCATCTGGAAGGATTCTGTATGGAGTAATGGTCTAAGATCCCTCCCAACGTGTTCAACTCATAAAGCATTTTAGAAAATGTCTCAGTGCCATTATCCTCACGAGGTGAGCTATTGAAAGGTATTAAAAACAGACTCCTACCTTTTTGAGAAAAAAAATATGTTACTGTTAAACAATCTCTTTCTCTGAGCATTTATATTCATATAGAAGAATAGAGTTTCCAAAATGTTTGGAGCATACAATGTACACTGTTTCAAATATTTATTTTATACAATAATTTTTTCTCATCTTTATCAAGGATATCAATAATTTCGAACCCCACTGTATATACCAAACACAGTTAAAGTCCATATAAATAGAACACTTATGCTCATTCCTTAGAGGTTCAGTTCAGGCAACAGAGTTGGCCAACATTAATACATCTACATGTATGTAGGGTGGGTGAGATGTCTGGACTCTGGACATTAAATGAGATGGATGATAGCACTTAATCTCCTGTAATCCACAACATGAACAGACAGCAGGTACAAAAATCCCCTCATTGCCCTCCCAGATAATAGCCTTGCTTTGTCTCTGAACAAAATACTATTATTATGCATAGTTGCTTTACCCCTATTTACATGTACATATTACTTCAATTACCTCAACTAACTTGTACCCCCGCACATTGATTCGGTACCCCCTGTATATATAGCCTTGTTATTGTTATTTTATTATGTTACTTTTTTTCAACTTTAGTTTATTTAGTAAATATTTTCTCAACTCTTATTTTCCTTAAAACTGCATTGTTGGTTAAGGGCTTGTCAATGTGCTGGTCCAGCAATGGGCTTGTCAAAGCATTTCACGATGTATTCGGGGGATGAACATTGTTCTTTGATTGGATTTAATTTCTTGGCGAATAGTATCTTTAATTTATTGCCCTAGTCCCCATGTATCTGCTCTGGTGGCGCCTGCATAGCTCTTTCTGCCTTCTGTGTTGCGCTGTGGTTTTTGGACCAGGTGATACGAAGCCGACTGGAGAAAGGTTCCTACATGTTACTTCCCCCTGGCTGCACAGTACAAGGGCATTGTTTGTAGCCATGGGTGGATGACATGCATTATGGAACAGGCTGTGGTCCTATAGCCACACAGAGACAGACCCAGACCCATTTCCTACAGACAGGAAGCTCAGGCCATATATTGCCACAAAGGGCACCACTCACTTGTTTGCAGTCTGATTTGAAGCGTGTGTGTCAAAGGGTGCGTGTATCCAGATGAGAGAGGGAGGGAGAACGTGTGTGCGTGCATGTATGTGTATTTGAGAGAGTGTGTCTTCACCCTGCGTGTGTGTGGTGTGTCAAGTCACCCTGAATGTAGGCACTTAGTACAGCCCCCTGCTTGAGCTCAGTGTATTTACCTCGTAAAAATAGAATCAGAATGATTATATTTCTATGGTTTAGCCCCTCTTCTTAGATCAATTCCATTTTCTGTCTGTCCTAGATGGGCAGTAGATGGTTGTGTGAAGAAGAGAGAGTAGAGGGAGGGAGATGGAGAGAGAAACATGTGTGCGTCTTTCTCATTATTTATGTTTTGTTTGTCTATCTAGCAATGACGTGTGTGTGTGTGTGTGCGTGTGTGTCGTTTCCATGGCATGTGTTCTGTTCATACATGTGCGTCTATCAGATGTGTCCATGTCTTTTTTGTTTAAGTGTCTGTGTGCCCACGTCCGTGTGTTTGTGTACATTATGTCATGAGTCAGTATGTGCTTCTACGTTCCACTTTCTAGCCCTCCCTGACACTCTCCCCTCGCATCCCTTCTGCTCCCCAAACAGCCAATAAGGAAGAGACAGTGACGGGTCTGACATCACCTGACTACGTGGAGATAGCCATATACTGCATCGGGGTGTTCCTGATTGCCTGTATGGTGGTCATCGTGGTGGTGTGCCGGATGAGAAATACGACTAAGAAGCCTGACTTCGGGAACCAGCCAGCAGTCCACAAACTCAGCAAGCAGATACCTCTGCGTCGCCAGGTAACAGAAAGTAGATAAGGGGTTTCCAAGGCATTTAACACCCATAAAAAGACAAACTCCACACACACATGCATTTATACATAATTCTCTTTTCACACTATTGTGCTGACCCAAACCAAACTGTACTGACTGGGATTTTATTTTTTCATGGTTTCAGCTACTATGGTGGATGTGTAACCAGGCCAGCACAGTACAGCTTGGCTTGGTTCAGGTTCAGCAGTGTGAAAAGCCCCATATACTCCATCTTAAATAAAAACAACAGAAAATAGTCCAAGGTTTACCTACCAAGAGCAGAAAACACCCAAAAAGTTCCACCGCATTTGTATTCCCGACATAGATCAATTGGGTTACTGGGACTCTGATTTGAGAACCCAGTTAATTTAGCTGTTCAGGGGAAGTGGATTTTAATAAGACTACTGTAACTAATACATCGCACTGCTTGAGGTGCTATGCATCAGTTAACTCCACTGAAAGACAGCTAGCTACAGTGCATGGTGTCTGAGCATGTTGGCACTGCTCTCCAGCACCTCTAGCTCCTGTTCTAGCTCCTCTACCTCTCTGTGAGTGATGCTTTTCCCTCAAGGGGAAAACAAACTCCAAGAGGTACAAAAAGTGATGGATTACATTCCTGCGAGAGATGGGTGGTTCCAGTGTCAAGGTAAGGTTGGAGCAGAAAGGAGAGAAGAGCCCTGAGGACAATGATAAACGGACACATTCATCAGATAGAACGTTACTCTAGCACTGAGATGTGATCACTAATGATCCCTAACATGCATTAACTTGCTTTTTAAAAAGCATGAAGAATATGTTGATTTGCACAGTATCAATATAATTGAAAGCCCATGTAATGAGGCATTTGATCTTTAGATTTTTTTTCATCACACAGACACGTGTGCGCCCACACACACCTACCCACCTACACTCCTGGTCCTCACAGTAATAGTAATACAAACACACACACATGCCTATCCCTGCCATTTCTTATTTGACCAGTGTATCTAGGCTCAGGTGATCAGCCAATCTGTCGTCTCCTACAGGTGTCAAATGACTCCAGCTCCTCGATGAACTCCAGCACCCCATTGGTCCGCATCACCACACGACGCAGCTCAGCCGGCCATGACGACCCCATCCCAGAGTACGACCTCCCAGAGGACCCACGCTGGGAGTTTTCCAGAGACAGGTGATGGGCAGGGACGGGAACAGGGGTAGGAATAGGAAAGGGGGAGGTAAAGGATGTAGCGGGGAGGGGTCAGTGTACAAGGGTGTCATTGATCTCAACAGTATGGCCACATTTCAGGCCGCCTACATAGTAGTCACTCACCAAACCTCAGAACATCTCTGTTTCATAATTTTCTTTCAATTCGCAAGAGGCTGAATGTGTCTCACTGGAGAAGCATCCAAGTGAACGAAACAGCACCCCTCTTTCTCAGTATTTGTAGCCCATCTATCTGATGCTGTCTGATCAAAAAGAGTGACATTGTTGCCGCCCGTAGCATTGAATGTAAGAGAAGGCAGCGAGCATTTGGCCTCCTTTGATGATAAAAAAAATTATAATTATAATAGCCAGTTAGCGTTGAGCTAAACTGAGTGAGCTCAACTGTGAATGTTCCTGGCGCACTAAAAAAGTGTCAAGGGTAGCCAGTTTGGATTTGACTTCAGAACAATCACATCAAAAGCAGAACGGCATTTATAGCAAAAAAAATGGAATAGTTGCATCTCATTGTGTCGTTGTCCTCCGGTGGCTAGCTAGCTAAAACTATCCCTTTTCCTAAATTAGCTATGGATGGAGATAGGGATTTGGACTTGTGGTTTTACTTCATTCTCCGTACCGGCCAATGATTATAAATGGCGATTCTGATCCAACCATAAATTCATACATTGTGCCCCTGGCCTGAGAGGATGGAAGTAGCTAGATCTAATAGGCTAATGTTAGCTAGCTGGCCTGGCACATAGATGGCCATGAAAGGAAGATAGGCTAGCGAGCAAGCATTTTAGCCAGGTAGCCTAGGACAACAAAAACTTCAAGCGTATACAAAAACTTCAAGCGTGTACTTAGCCAACAAGAGATGATCAGTTATTGGCGTTTCTCTACAAGTAGGGTGAGTCAACATGTTTTTTCTACTTGCACGCACACACAAACACACAAATCAGTACCATGGACAGCCACATCATATTTAGCTTACATTGATTGGACTAAGTTGTTTTTGGTGTCTTTCCACTATATTAAACTAAGCAGACAGTTGAAGTCGGAAGTTTACTTACACTTAGGATTTGAGTCATTAAAAGTCGTTTTTCAACCACTCCACAAATTTCTTGTTAACAAACTATAGTTTTGGCAAGTTGGTTAGGACATCAACTTCGTGCATGACACAAGTAATTTTTCCAGCAATTGTTTACAGAAAGATTATTTCACTAATAATTCACTAAATTGACATTGACAGTTCACATACACTAAATTGACTGTGCCTTTAATTAAACAGCTTGGAAAATTTCAGAAAGTTATGTAATGGCTTTAGAAGCTTCTGATAGGCTAATTGACATCATTTGAGTCAATTGGAGGTGTACCTGTGGATGTATTTCAAGGCCTGCCTTCGAACTCGGTGCCTCTTTGCTTGACATCATGGGGAAATCAAAATAAATTATCCAAGACCTCAGAAAAAAAAGTCTGGTTCATCCTTGGGAGCAATTTCCAAACGCCAGAAGGTACAAACAATAGTACCCAAGTATAAACACCATGGGCCCACGCAGCCGTCATACCGCTGAGGAAGGAGACGTGTTCTTTCTCCTATAGATGACCGTGCTTTGATGCGAAAATCAAATCAATTGAGTTGCAAATCAATCCCAGAACAGCAGCAAAGGACCTCGTGAAGATGCTGAAGGAAACCGGTACAAAAGTATCTATATCCACAGTGAAACGAGTCCTATATCGACATAACCTGAAAGGCCACTCAGCAAGGAAGAAGCCACTGCTCCAAAACCGCCATAAAAAAAGCCAGACTACAGTTTGCAACTGCACATGGGGACAAAGATTGTACTTTTTGGAGGAATGTCCTCTGGTCTGATGAAACAAAAATAGAACTGTTTGGCCATAATGACCATTGTTATGTTTGGAGGGAAAATGGGGAGGCTTGCAAGCCAAAGAACACCATCCCAACCGTGAAGCACGGGGTTGGCAGCATCATGTTGTGGGGGTGCTTTGCTGCAGGAGGGACTGGTGCACTTCCAAAATAGATTGCATGGGGAAGGAAAATGATGTGGGTATATTGAAGCAATATCTCAATACATCAGTCAGGAAGTTAATTGCAAATGGGTCTTCCAAATGGACAATGACCCCAAGCGTACTTCCAAAGTTGGGACAAAATGGCTTAAGGACAACAAATTCAAGGTATTGGAATGGCCATCACAAAGCCCTGACCTCAATCCTATAGAAAATTTGTGGGCAAAACTGAAAAAGCGTGTGCGAGCAAGGAGGCCTACAAACTTGACTCAGTTACACCAGCTCTGTCAGGAGGAATAGGCCAAAATGCACCCAAAGTATTGTGGGAAGCTTTAGGAAGGCTACCCAAAACATTTGACCAAAGTTAATCAATTTAAAGGCATTGCTACTAAATACTAATTGTGTATGTAAACTTCTGACGCACTGGGAATGTGATGAAATAAATAAATAATTCTCTCTACTATTATTCGGACATTTCACATTCTTAAAATGAAGTGGTGATCCTAACTGACCTAAAACAGGGAATTTTTACTAGGATTACATTTCAGGAATTGTGAAAGTTGAGTTTAAATGTATTTGGCTAAGGTGTATGTAAACTTCCGACTTCAACTGTAGGTGATTTGATAATGTTGAAGTTGAAATGGTGCTGGAATAGTGAAGGCAGCTCTTTTCGACTTGAGGTAACTCTCCGTGGTTCTAAATCAATGGTTGTTTTGTAGTCCAAAAATATCAGAAACAATTTGCTTGACCATGCTGTAAGTTATGTAACTGTTTGTTACATGCAAAATGCTTTGAGGACTTGCTCGCTGGGTTTGTGATGAAACAAAGGTGTGGTTGAATTTATTCTGCTACTGTGTCTTCTTATTGTCTCGGCTTTCGGCCTACAGTATATATAATATGAACTAACAGGTTATAGAGCAAACAACCAAATTATCACAACACATAGGCTACTGGACTGCAATATAGAGTAAGTGTCTTTCACATTTTTGTTATGCAACTGTTTCACCGACCCCCTGGAATGCGGCCTATGGCTTTCTCAGGTATTTCTCTGAGAATCGGTGAGGCAATGGGTGAGGCCCAAGATTAACTGCATACTGCTGTAAGCTGCAGTCGGTGAGGTTTTTGCTCAGTTTGGAATGTATTTCTACCTAACACACCATCAGTGGGTCTGTAAAATCCAGAATCATCCGGTTTTCAGGAGAAAAGCAGAGAAGAGGCGAAGCCTGAAAACCGTATGCTTCCGGTTTCCTTCGACCCCACTCAGGCGTTTATTTTACGTCTGCTACTTTAGGTTATCGAACTTCAAACAAACCCAGAAATTAATCCAGTGCAGTGTCCCAGTTGTCAGGGATTGTGGCAGTGATTTCACACTAGCTCTTTCAAGTGAAAGTGTGAATGTTGCTAATTACTTTGTCTCCTAACTAGATGCATTGTAGTAGCATGTACCCCCTTATCATGAATGACAACGTTAGCTAATATTTGGCTAACTGATTGTGTATGCAGGCTATTACATGAGGTACTAGTGTTGTCTGGTAAAATATACCATTAAGCACCATTGAACATGGTCTGTGATCTGTAATGATTAACCAGTGAGTAATGACTGTTGCTGTGATAAAAAATGTCACTGTACCAGAGTAGTGTTCATTAGGCAGCAAACAGAAGAACATTTACTTAAGAAACACACACAATAAGAATCACACATTTTTCTTTTCCATGTTTAAAAACTTTGGTCTCTACTGAACATGACCCAGGGTGGCCATTGGCACCCAGCCCTTTCCGTATCGCTTACACAGACCAATGAGTCATTTCTCAGTGCTACACTGTACCAGGGTCCTGTTCATTAGGCACCAAACAGAAGGAAACAGACTGAAATCGTAAGGAACTACCTGGAAGTGTCCAATGAGAAAAGCATATTTTTGATTAATGTTGCACTTTTCCTTTTTGCCTACTGAACAGGACCGTGTGTGTGTGTGTGTGTGTGTGTGTGTGTGTGTGTCATGGCTGTAATCTGTGTTTGTGCTGTGACTGTTTGCTTTGCCTCACACCAGGGGAGTTAGTCCCTACTACGAGTTGAACTAGTGGCCTCAGTCAGTTTCAGTGGAAAGTGTCAGGCTGAAGGCCACAACAGACTTATACAAAGTGATTTTGCTTCGGTGAGGTCTCTTGTTGTTAAGCAATGGGGAAACCCCAGACAGTAAAACACAATCCGGCTCTTGGGTTATTAATATGCTTCTGCCTGTGGTGTTTCGCCATGCCATGTTTTTGTGAAGATTTAACAGTAGGCGATCAAAAGCATTCAACATGTCTCCTTGGCATGCTCAATTAAGCCCCTACTGTTAAATATAGTATGTCTCTCGTTCATCTCTGTCTCCTCTCCGACTCTCCTCGTCTGTCATTCCCAAGTGCCTCGGGGGCCGTGGTGGAGATGCGGAACACTCAGGAATGCTAACGTTTGTGCTGGCATGGAAGAGAAAATAACATTGATTATGTGTGGTGGGCCAGGGCAGAAAGGGTGCCATTGAGCTAGGGGTGGTGGGGGGCATCTGTGTGGACAGACTAGGGATTGTGTTACTCTGATGGCGTGCTGGCCTTAGGCCCCGGAGCCAGTGTGAATGTTTACACAACCTCAAGACTGGGCCACAGGGGCAGGCCACCGCCTGTCAATCAAACTAGGACCAATCCATTACCAAAGGATCAGTGAGCAGAGAGGTGTTGTGACCATGAGTGATAGTGGTGTGGGAAGTGTGGGACTGGGTCTAAGTGTGTGTGCGTGCGTGCACATGCCCATGTGAGTGTGTATAAAGGAGAGCTATTACAAATTCTGTGTGTAGCTATACAGCTGTTTGAACTATTCTTCTAACCTCTCCCTCTCCTCCTCTACAGGTTAACTCTGGGCAAGCCACTGGGCGAGGGCTGCTTTGGCCAGGTGGTGATGGCCGAAGCATTGGGCATTGATAAGGACAAGCCCAAGGAGGCCGTCACAGTGGCTGTGAAGATGCTGAAAGGTAAAGTGCATTCAGAAAGTATTCAGACCCCTTGACATTTTGTTACTTTACAGCCTTATTCTAAAATGGATTAAATTGTTTTTTTTTCTATCTATACACATTACCCCATAATGACAAAGCAAAACAGGTTCAGAAATATTTGCTAATTTATTAAAAATAAAAGCCTGAAATATCACAATTACATAAGTATTCAGAGGTCTTACTTAGTACTTTGTTGAAGCACCTTTGGCAGCGATTACAGCCTAGAGTCTTCTTTGGTATGATGCTACAACCTTGGCACACCTGTATTTGGGGAGTTTCTCCCATTCTCCTCTGCAGAACGTCTCAAGCTCTGTCAGATTGCATGGGGAGCGTCGCTGCACAGCTATTTTCAGGTCTCTCCAGAGATGTTAGATCGGGTTCAAGTCCGGGCTCTGGCTGGGCCACTCAAGGACATTCAGAGACTTGTCCAGAAGCCACTCCTGGGTTGTCTTGGCTGTGTTCTTAGGATCGTTGTCCTGTTAGAAGGTGAACCTTCGCCCCTGTTTGAGATCTTGAGCTCTCTGGAGCAGGTTTTCATGATCTCTCTGTACTCTCTGTGCTCTGTTCATCTTTACCTCGATCGTGACTAGTCTCCCAGTCCCTGCCGCTGAAAAACATCCCCACAGCATGATGCTGCCACCACCAAGCTTCTCCGTAGGGATAGTATTGGCCAGGTGATGAGAGTGACACTTGGCTATCAGGCCAAAGAGTTCAATCTTGGTTTCATCAGACCAGAGAATCTTGTTTCTCATGGTTTCTCATGGTTTCTTTAGGTGCCTTTTGGCAAACCCCAAGTGGGCTATCATGTGCCTTTTACTGAGGAGTGCCTTCTGTCTGGCCACTCTACATAAAGGCCTGATTGGTAGAGTGCTGCATAGGTGGTTGTCCTTCTGGAAGGTTATCCCATCTCCACAGAGGAACTCTGGAGCTCTGTCAGAATGACCATCGGGTTCTTGGTCACCTCCCTGACCAAGGCCCTTCTCCCCTGATTGCTCAGTTTGGCCAGGTGGCCAGCTTGGTGGTTCCAAACTTCTTCCATTTAAGAATGATGGAGGCCACTGTGTTCTTGGGAACCTTCTGTGCTGTAGAAATGTTTTGGTACCCATCCCCAAGATCTGTGCCTCGACACAATCCTGTCTCTGAGCTCTATGGACAATTCCTACGACTTCATGGCTGTGTATTTGCTCTGACATGCACTGTCAACTGTGGGACCTTATATAGACAGGTGTGTGCCTTTCCAAATCATGTCCAATCAATTAAATTTACCACAGGTGGACTCCTAGTTGTAGAAACATCTCAAGGATGTTGAAATGGAAACAGGAGTCTCGAGCCTCATAGCAAAGGGTCTAAATACTTATGTAAATAAGGTATTTATTGCAAAACATGTCTAAAAAACTGTTTTTGTTTTGTCATTATGGGGTATTGTGTGTATATTGATGAGGGGGAAAAAATGATGTAATACATTTTAGAATATGGCTTTAACGTAACAAAATGTGGAAAAATTAAAGGGGTATAAATACTTTCCGGATGCACTGTACATGTGAGTTTTTCCCTCAATTTGTATCTGTGCGTGTGTTTGTGCTTTTACCACTGTGCGTGTGTCCCTCCCTCAGTAAAGCCTACGGGATCTTAGTATCTCAGTATTGACACAGTGTATCCCTAGCCGTGTGACACACTGCCCTGCTAGCTGTAAAGCCACTGGCTCTAGTTTGGGGTATATGTTGTGGCTGGGCGTGTGTGTCTGTGTACGGGGGTGTGTTTACTTACAGTATGTATTATTTCTTATTTACACTACATACCACTGCACACCTGGCTGTGTGTGCAAGTACACCATCAGGCTTGGGGGAATAATGGATTACATGAACTCCATTACAACTGACTGATTCCAAAAATCAGACAGACTTTGCTTTTTAAAACCTCTTAAGGGAAAGTAATGTAAAAGTTACTGAAAGTAATCAGATTATGTTCCTGAGTTTGGGTAATCCAAAAGATATGTTACTGATTACGATAATTACATTAAAAAAGTAACCTATCCAACCGTGTACACTACATACACGAACACCTGCTCGCCGTACATCTCATTCCAAAATCATGGGCATTAATATGGAGTTGGTCCCCCCTTTGCTGCTGTAACAGCCGCCACTCTTCGAGGAAGGCTTTTCACTAGATGTTGTAACATTGCTGTGGGGACTTGCTTCCATTCAGCCAAAAGAGCATTTGTGGGGTCGGGCACTGATGTTGGGCGATTAGGCCTGGCTTGCAGTCAGCGTTCCAATTCATCCTAAAGGTGTTAGATGGGGTTGAGGTCAGGGCTCTGTGCAGGCCAGTCAAAGTTCTTCCACACCGATCTCGACAAACCATTTCTGTATGGACCTCGGTTTGTGTGCAAGGGCATTCTCATGCGAAAACAGGAAAGGACCTTCTCCAAACTGTTGCCACAAAGTTGGAAGCACAGAATCTTTTAGAATGTCATTGTATGCTGTAGCATTTAGATTTATCTTCACTGGAACTAAGTGGCCTAGCCCAAACCATGAAAAACAGACCCAGATCATTATTCCTCCTTCACCAAACTTTACAGTTGGCACTATGCATTCGGTCAGGTAGCGTTCCACAGGCATCCGCCAAACCCAGATTTGTCCGTCGGACTGCCAGATGGTGAAGCGTGATTCATCACATCATAGTCCAATAGCCCCAAGCTTTACACCACTCCAGCCGACCCTTGGCATTGTGCATGGTGATTTTAGGCTTGTGTGTGGCTGCTCGGCCATGGAAACTCATTTCATGAAGCTCCCGACTAACAGTTCTTGTGCTGACGTTGCTTCCAGAGACAGTTTGGAACTCGATAATGAGTGTTGCAACATAGGACAGAGTATTTTTACGTATTACGCGCTTCAGCACTCAGTGGTTCTGTTGTGTGAGCTTGTCTGGCCTACCACTTCGCGGCTGAGCCGTTGTTTCTCTGAGCCATTTCCACTTCACAATAACAGCACTTAGTTGACGGGGCCAAATTTAGCAGGGCAGAAATCTGACGAACTGACTTGTTGTCACTGAGATTTTCAGTAAGGTCATTCCACTGACAATGTTTGTCTATGGAGATTGCATGGCTGTGTGCTCGATTTTATACACCTGTCAGCAACGGCTGTGGCTGAAATAGCCAAATCCACTAATTTGAAGGGGTGTCCACATACTTTTGTGTATATATATATATATATATATATATACTGTATATATAGTGTACATACAAACCTGCCTGTATGTCACTGAATGTGCGTGTGTACCTGAACCCAAAATCTAGGTGTGTGTGTACCATAAAAGGTTCTGTGTAATGGATGCCTACAGCGCGTATTTGATGCACAAAGATATAGTCACTCGGTGGACATTCAATGTTGCCATTAAATCATACATAATCAAATAACATTGGAAATTGGCTAGATTTGTTCCTACCTACCTAAGGATTCATTTGATAGCCCCATGTCTCACACACAGACCAAATTGAAACTTGCATTTTTAAGATGTTTGCTGTTTGGTGAAAACATTGTATAAAGTAAACATTATGACTCTGGGGCTGGTGATCAATAACGGTAGGTCACAGGCAGAAAAATAAGTTCATCCTCGTGTAGGTAGCAGCCATCTTGAAATGAAGTCATCGGCTCGGCCTGCCCTTGTAAATTCATATGCCCATATTTGGTAGTAGGTCACACCAAAGATTTGAAGGCACCGATCAATAGCCAAGATAGCTTTCCGCAGACACCCTACTTTTCCAAACTGAATTGAATAAATAAAAAATCTAATAGGGTCCCCAAATATGGGGACTTTACATTTTAAAGTAACTGAGCGAGACAGGACCATCCAGGGAGGGCTAGTTAACAGGTAATGATGCTGACAAATGAATGCAGCCTATAACATTGCGCATGTGTCTGTAATTAATGAATATGTATTTTCTGTCCTCTATAATGACCCATTGTTCATCCCTCCTCCTTCCCCCCTCCAGACGATGCTACAGAAAAGGACCTGTCTGATCTGGTGTCAGAGATGGAGATGATGAAGATGATCGGTAAACACAAGAACATTATCAACCTGCTAGGGGCCTGTACACAAGATGGTGAGTACAAGGGACTCTACCATAACTTACTCTGTACCTCTCCCATACATCTACAGTGGTGGCCAAAAGTTTAGAATGGCACAAATATTAATTTCCACAAAGTTTGCTGCTTCAGTGTCTTTAGTTATTTTTTGTCAGATGTCACTATGGAATACTGAAGTATTTCAGTAAATTACAAGCATTTCATAAGTGATAAAGGCTTTTATTGACAATTACATAAAGTTGATGCAAAGAGTCAATATTTGCAGTGTTGACCCTTCTTTTTCACGACCTCTGCAATCCGCCCTGGCATGCTGTCAATTAACTTCTGGGCCAAATTAACTTCGGGGCCAAATCCTGACTGATGGCAGCGTATTCTTGCATAATAAATGTTTGGAGTTTGTCAGAATTTGTGGGTTTTTGTTTGTCCACCCGCCTCTTGAGGATTGACCACAAGTTCTCAATGGGATTAAGGTCTGGGGAGTTTCCTGGTCTTGGACCCAAAATATCTATGTTTTGTTCCCCGAGTCACTTAGTTATCACTTTTGCCTTATGGCAAGGTGCTCCATCATGCTGGAAAACGCATTGTTCGTCACCAAACTGTTCCTGGATGGTTGGGAGAAGTTGCTCTCTGAGGATGTGTTGGTACCATTCTTTATTCATGGCTATGTTAGGAAAAATTGTAAGTGAGCCCACTCCCTTAGCTGAGAAGCAACCCCACACATGAATGGTCTCGGGATGCTTTACTGTTGGCATGACACAGGACTGATGGTAGTGCTCACCATGTCTTCTCCGGACAAGCTTTTTTCCGGCTGCACCAAACAATTAGAAAGGGGATTCCTCAGAGGAAATTACTTTACCCCAGTCCTCAGCAGTCCAATCCCTGTACCTTTTGCAGAATATCAGTCTGTCCCTGATGTTTTTCCTGGAGAGAAGTGGCTTCTTTGCTGCCATTCTTGTGGCTTCTTTGCTGCCCTTCCTCTGTCAAACACGTGACGGCACGTGTTTGACAGAGGAAGAACAATGATTCCAAGCACCACCCTCCTTTTGAAGCTTCCATTCTGTTATTCAAACGCAATAGCATGACAGAGTGAACTCCAGCCCTGTCCTCGTCAACACTCACACCTGTGTTAACTTCTCTAGGGTAGGGGGCAGCTTTGGATGGAAAGCATGCCAGCTTTCTACTCAGGCCCAGAAGATAGGATATGCATATAATTAGTAGATTTGGATAGAAAACACTCTAAAGTTTCCAAAACTGTTAAAAGAATGTGAGTATAACAGAACTGATTTGGCAGGCGAAAACCTGAGAAATCCATTCAGGAAGTAGTTTTTTTTTCTGTAGTTTTCTATTCAATGCCATTACAGTATCCATTGACTTAGGACTCAAATTGCAGTTCCTGTGCATTCCACTAGATGTCAACAGTCTTTAGAAATTGTTTCAGGTTTGTATTCTGAAAAATGAGGGAGTAAGAGCAGTCTGAATGAGTGGACCCTGCCGTGTCAGAGCTTTTTCATGCGCGTGACCAGAGACAGTGCCAGAGACATTTTTTCTTGTTTACCTTTTATATTGACGACGTTATTGTCCGGTTGAAATATTATAGATTATTTAGGCTAAAAACAACCTGAGGATTGAATATAAACATTGTTTGACATGTTTCTATGAACTTTATGGATATAAAGTGGATTATCGAACAAAATAAAAATGTATTGAATACATTAATGTCTTCTGAGTGCACCCATATGAAGATTATCAAAGGTAAGGGATTCATTCTATCTCTATTTCTGACTTGTGTAACTCTTCTACTTGGCTGGTTACTGTTTGTAATAATTTCTCTGCTGGGCTATGTTCTCAAATAATCGTACGGTATGCTTTCAGCGTAGAGCATTTTTGAAATCTGGTTGGATTCACAAGAAGTTAATCTTTAAACCAATGTCAAATAGTTGTATATTTTCTGAATTTTTATGAGTATGCCTGTATTTGAATTTGGCGCACTGCAATCTCACTGGATGTTGGCCAGGTGGTACGCTAGCGTCCTGGAGAGGTTAACGAGAGAATCACTGACATGATGTCAGCTGGTCTTTTTGTAGCAGGGCTGAAATGCAGTGGACATTTTGAGGGGGATTCAGTTCATTTGCAAGGCAATTAATTGCAATTCATCTGATCACTCTTCATAATATTCTGGAGGACATGTAAATTGCCATCATACAAACTGAGGCAGCAGACTTTGTGAAAATTTATATGTGTCATTCTCAAAACTTTTGGCCACGACTGTACTATGAATATGGTGTTGAATATCAGAACTGAATCTACAGCCGTATTTTATCCACACACACGACAAAACCTCTCCCACCATATATTTGTCATGTTTGACTGTCATTCACAAATTGTCAGCATTCAAGTTTTCAAGATAACATCCTGATACCGATAATCCCTGACTCGTTCCTTCAATACTCAAGATTCATCCCTCCCCCCCAATTTGTAAAGCAGTGATCAGTCAGTGTGGAGTCCTAAATGTGTGCATGTGTCCTCTCTCTCTTTCTGTCTGTGTCTCTTTTTCTCTCTGTGACAGGCCCTCTATATGTGATAGTGGAGTATGCCTCTAAAGGGAACCTGAGGGAGTATCTACGTGCCCGCAGGCCCCCTGGCATGGAATACTCCTACGATATTACCCGCTGCTCAGATGAACAGCTCACCTTCAAGGACTTGGTCTCCTGTACCTACCAGGTGGCACGGGGCATGGAATATCTGGCCTCACAGAAGGTACACACACACACACAAACACACATACAACATGTTCAGTCTCACCATTCTGCTTGGTAGACACACTTCCTTGGCATTGCACTGGGTCCTTGTGACTAGGGCTTTAGCCATGGTGGTTGTGTAAAAAATGTGTGTTTATCAATATTGTCTCCTAAAAACACATCTCTAGCCACCTGTCCAAATCTCAGCATTGTCTCTCTCTCTCACACAAAGCCTCTCTGTATGGACAACTGAAGAATAGCGTTTTCACAACGCATTCACAACTGGCAATGGGCACTATAGCCAAACACTCCATCACGCTCCTGCTTACTAGAGAAATGTGACAGAGCCTAGAGCATACAATAACACAGTATGCTAACACACTCACATGCATACATACACACGCATACACACATGCACCTAAACACACATGCACAGGAGACATAAACATCTAGGTGCACAAACAACTTCTACCATGTATCTGTCATGAATCTTCCTCCAATTCAGGCATGTTTGTCGTGCATGTATTTTGTCGTCATGTTATATTAGGCAGCGTGTGTTACTTTAACCTTTTCACGCATAAGTTCCAAATATCTCTAACAGTCGCCCCAGGGTGAGTTTGTTTTTATGCACGTGATGTCAGAATGCACTCACTGTTCCAAAATGTGATGATTACGGAACAGGACAATTAACCTGCGCTGCCTTCAAACAAAGATAACTTGTCACTTTCAAGCTATTTTCTTACTTAAGTTCTTCTTTAAGTTTTATTTTATAACAACAGTTTGAATTGTGGTGTGTTCTACCTCCTAATTAATTGAAGTTCTGGTGACAAATCATGCATTCTGATTATTGCGTAGATTGTAATGGACATCAAATCAAATTCTATTGGTCACATACACATGGTTAGCAGATGTTAATGCGAGTGTAGCGAAATGCTTGTGCTTCTAGTTCCGACAGTGCAGTAATATCTAACAAGTAATCTATCAATTTCCCAACAACTACCTAATACACACAAATCTAAAGGGGTGAATGAGAATATGTACAGTGCCTTGCGAAAGTATTCGGCCCCCTTGAACTTTGCGACCTTTTGCCAACATTTCAGGCTTCAAACATAAAGATATAAAACTGTATTTTTTTGTGAAGAATCAACAACAAGTGGGACACAATCATGAAGTGGAACGACATTTATTGGATATTTCAAACTTTTTTAACAAATCAAAAACTGAAAAATTGGGCGTGCAAAATTATTCAGCCACCTTAAGTTAATACTTTGTAGCGCCACCTTTTGCTGCGATTACAGCTGTAAGTCACTTGGGGTATGTCTCTATCAGTTTTGCACATCGAGAGACTGACATTTTTTACCATTCCTCCTTGCAAAACAGCTCGAGCTCAGTGAGGTTGGATTGAGAGCATTTGTGAACAGCAGTTTTCAGTTCTTTCCACAGATTTTCAATTGGATACAGGTCTGGACTTTGACTTGGCCATTCTAACACCTGGATATGTTTATTTTTGAACCATTCCATTGTAGATTTTGCTTTATGTTTTGGATCATTGTCTTGTTGGAAGACAAATCTCTGTCCCAGTCTCAGGTCTTTTGCAGACTCCATCAGGTTTTCTTCCAGAATGGGCCTGTATTTGGCTCCATCCATCTTCCCATCAATTTTAACCATCTTCCCTGTCCCTGCTGAAGAAAAGCAGGCCCAAACCATGATGCTGCCACCACCATGTTTGACAGTGGGGATGGTGTGTTCAGCTGTGTTGCTTTTACGCCAAACATAACGTTTTGCATTGTTGCCAAAAAGTTCAATTTTGGTTTCATCTGACCAGAGCACCTTCTTCCACATGTTTGGTGTGTCTCCCAGGTGGCTTGTGGCAAACTTTAAACAACACTTTTTATGGATATCTTTAAGAAATGGCTTTCTTCTTGCCACTCGTCCATAAAGGCCAGATTTGTGCAATATACGACTGATTGTTGTCCTATGGACAGAGTCTCCCACCTCAGCTGTAGATCTCTGCAGTTCATCCAGAGTGATCATGGGCCTCTTGGCTGCATCTCTGATCAGTCTTCTCCTTGTATGAGCTGAAAGTTTAGAGGGACGGCCAGGTCTTGGTAGATTTGCAGTGGTCTGATACTCCTTCCATTTCAATATTATCGCTTGCACAGTGCTCCTTGGGATGTTTAAAGCTTGGGAAATCTTTTTGTATCCAAATCCGGCTTTAAACTTCTTCACAACAGTATCTCGGACCTGCCTGGTGTGTTCCTTGTTCTTCATGATGCTCTCTGCGCTTTTAACGGACCTCTGAGACAATCACAGTGCAGGTGCATTTATACGGATATTTGATTACACACAGGTGGATTGTATTTATCATCATTAGTCATTTAGGTCAACATTGGATCATTCAGAGATCCTCACTGAACTTCTGGAGAGAGTTTGCTGCACTGAAAGTAAAGGGGCTGAATAATTTTGCACGCCCAATTTTTCAGTTTTTGATTTGTTAAAAAAGTTTGAAATATCCAATAAATGTCGTTCCACTTCATGATTGTGTCCCACTTGTTGTTGATTCTTCACAAAAAAATACAGTTTTATATCTTTATGTTTGAAGCCTGAAATGTGGCAAAAGGTCGCAAAGTTCAAGGGGGCCGAATACTTTCGCAAGGCACTGTACATATAAATATATGGATGAGCGATGGCCGAGCGGCATAGGCAAGGTGCAGTAGATGGCATAAACACAGTAAATACATATGATATGAGTGATGTAAGATATGTAAACATTATTAAATAGGCATTTTTTAAAGTGGCATTGTTTAAAGTGTCTAGTGATCCATGTATTAATGTGGCCACTGATTTGAGTCTCTATGTAGGCAGCAGCATCTTTGAGGTAGTGATTGCTGTTTAGCAGTCTGATGGCCTTGAGACAGAAGCTGTTTTTCAGTCTCTCGGTCCCAGCTTTGATGCACCTGTACTGACCTCTCCTTCTGGATGGTAGCAATGTGAACAGGCAGTGGCTCGATGGTTGTTGACCTTGATGATCTTTTTGGCCTTCCTGTGTCATCGGGTGCTGTAGGTGTCATGGAGGGCAGGTAGTTTTCCCCTGTGATGCGTTGTGCAGACCCTCTGGAGAGCCTTGCGGTTGAGGGCAGTTGCCGCCCCAAGCTGTGATACAGCCCGACAGGATACTCTCGATTGTGCATCTGTAAAAGTTTGTCAGGGTTTTAGGTGACAAACCACATTTATTCAGCCTCCTGAGGCTGTCTGTGTGGGTGGACCATTTCAGTTTGTATGAGATGTGAACTTAAAACTTTCCACTTTCTCCACTGCTGTCCCTTCGATGTGGATAGGGGGGTGCTCCATCTGCTGTTTCCTGAAGTCCACGATCATCTCCTTTGTTTTGTTGACGTTGATTGAGAGGTTGTTTTCCTGACACCACACTCCGAGTGCCCTCACCTCCTATTTGTAGGCTGTCTCGTTATTGTTGCTAATCAAGCCCACTACTGTTGTGTCTTCTGCAAACTTGATGATTGAGTTGTAGGTGTGCATGGCCACGCAGTCCTGGGTGAACAGGGAGTAGGGAGCTGAGCACTCACCCTTGTGGTTCCCCAGTGTTGAGGGTCAGCGAAGTGGAGATGTTGTTTCTTACCTTCACCACATCTATGATGTGTGTAAAATACTTTTTGAAGGTTGTACTGATTATGATGAGCTAATGCTAAGCTATTTGCCAGCTATGTGTGGGGCCATATTTGTTGACATTATACAATGCATTCTGGGTGTCACTTCAACGTCTGTCAGACCAAAGGTGTTATAACAAAATGAGATGAAGGAATGGTGTTTTGCTCAGTTATTTCAATCAATGGAGAACTCACCCGTTATGTGATGAATTGTAAGGAGTAATTTCTATTAGCATGTTGTGGTTTCTGTCAGCCGAGAGTTAGCTAAATATGACCGCATGCGTTACCTCAATCTTTCCTCAATTAGCGCTAGGACTAATGTAGCCTACATTTTCCAGTTTGAATGATTGTGTTATGCTGTTGCTACTTCTGTGAATGTTTAAACATTGCATCCAAAAATAAACTGGTGAAATTCAGGACATAACTTTCTGAGGACTGTGTTTGTGCAAAATGTTTCTGAGAAAAAGCAGTGTTGCCAGCTGAAACGCTGACTGTTGCGTCAATCGAAACTGGATGTCCTAAATAAGCGGTCTAATCACACCGGTTTGAGTGTATGCTGCAGGGATCACTGTAGAATGATCACACACGTTTGTTGGTACTTGTCAAATTAAATATGTTTCTGGTTCATTACACTTACCATACACATACATAGTATAACATTTTTAGCATAGCTTACTTATGTTTCTATTGAAGTTTAAGTTCTCGTTCTCAATTTCATCTATATCTCCATCCACCCTGTCCCATTTTCTCTACTTCTCTCCATCCAGTGTATACATAGAGACCTAGCAGCGAGAAACGTCCTGGTCACAGAGAGCAACTTCATGAAGATTGCTGACTTTGGCCTGGCTAGGGACGTCCACAACATCGATTACTATAAAAAGACAACTAACGTGAGTACTTGGGGGGGGGCACTTGAGGAGTGTATACTGTGTCGTGTGTTCTGTAATGTTGTGAGGGGGTGTATGTGACAGTCAACTCCATTTCAATTGATTAATTCATGAAGTAAACCGATATTCCTTAAGGAAAATTTGAATTTCAGTTTACTTTCTGTATTGTGTAAGTTGAGCCTCCCTCCGTCCTTCTCAGTCTTGGCAGAGACAGGAGGTAGACTGATTCCTTCATCCCGCTCCCACTGCTTTTCATACCACGCACGCCTGCTCCCACTGACTTCTTGTTCGATTCCCACCCGCTCCAGCAAGAACTGGTCCCGAACCCAGCCGTCATACTGCATTGTTATTGTAGGTCAGGGTGGATTACATTCTGGCCAATTACATTCTGCCGTGGGCCAATTTTTCCTTGAGCGGATGGTCGGGGGCCGGAACATAGTTATAAATAATTTGTACACTGCAAATTGATTAGCAGCGATTAGCAGACCTGCCAACATGCAAGCATTTTGCGTACCAACTACGTAACTCTCTGTCCATGTACGTAGGTACGAGATCCGAGTTAAAAGTATGCAGAAATGAAAAGGGCCTGATATATATATATATATATATATATATATATATATATATATATATATATATATATATATATTTTACATTTTAATAAAAAATTAATCCACTGAATAAATCTAACATCCCGATTCTCGAGCTGCAACACACAGACATGTACGGAGTTTGTGTCAACGGACATAGAGATCAATACATCATTATTCGACGTAGTTACCCAGTGCCTGCCCCTCCTCCTGTTTGCTGTGATGCTGAGTTCGCTGACTGTCAGCTGCACGTAAACACATAACACATAGACAAATCCATTTTCGACTCTGCCTGAAAAAACTCTGCGTCATGTTAGGGTTCACTCGTTCAGACTGGTCTTACTCCCTCATTTATAAGAATACAAGCCTGAAACGATTTCTAAAGGCTGTTGATATCTAGTGGAAGGCATAGGAACAGCAAATGGAGTCCTAAGTCAATGGATACTGTAATGGCATTGAATAGAAAACTACAAAACCAAAAAAATAACTACTTCCTGAATGGATTTTTCTCAGGTTTTCACCTGCTCAATCAGTTCTGTTATACTCACAGACACTATTTTAACAGTTTTGGAAACTTTAGTGTTTTCTATCCAAATCTGCCAGTTATATGCATATCATATCTTCTCTGCCCGAGGAGCAGGCCGTTTAATTTGGGCGTGCTTTTCATCCAAAATTCCGAATGCTGCCCCCTACCCTAGAGAGGTTAACAAAGTATAGTTTTAGCAAGTCGGTTAGGACATCTACTTTGTGCATGACACAAGTCATTTTTCCAACAATTGTTTACTGACAGATTATTTCACTGTCTCACCATTCCAGTGGGTCACAATTTGAGATTCTTCAAAGTAGCCACGCTTTGCCTTGATGACAGCTTTGCACACTCTTGGCATTATCTTAAGCAGCTTCACCTGGAATGGTTTTCCAACAGTCTTGAAGGAGTGCCATCATAAGTTCCAGCCCATGATGGCACCAGCAGACCAGTCAATAACGGGATTGTATCGCTGGAGCCAAGAGAATCCCAATACCACGGGAACCTGAGGCTTAGAGCAGGAATTGGATTGTCTCTCTGTGGTTCCCTGACACCTGTAGGTTGATGGGGGTGGTATTGTGGATGACCCAGTCTATAATGCCCGTCCAGTGCTCTAACATCCATGGGAATGGAGAGAGGCTGAGTGGGGATGCCCAGCTCGGACGACAGGGTAGCGTCCATAAAGCTCTCATTGGCCCCAGAGTCGATGAGTACCCGGAGAGATTTAGATTGGTTCCCCCACAGCAAAATGGCATGAAAAGGGGTGCGAGTAAGGGGAGAGGAAAAGTTCTCCGTATGGCCCACCAGAGTACTCGCTCCTACCGGTGAGCCTGGTCTTTTAGTGGACAGGTGGAGAAGAAATTACCAGTAGTCCCGCAATACAGACAGCCTAACTCTGCCTAGTTGCATTGGCTCGGGAAGAGGTTAATCGGCAGACTTCTGAGACTCGACGGAACTCGGGTAGCCTCGGGTTCTCTCGGCAACGGCTCCATCGAGGACTTCCGGGATGCCTCGGAGGTGAGGTTGAATCCTTGGGCGGGCAAAATCAAATCTCCTCTTCTTCGTAGTTTCCGGGCTGCAAGCTCGTTCTTTACTTCCTCTGAAACTCCGTGCAGGAGCATGTCGAACAGCGCTTCCGGGTTCCAGGCATGTGCGGAAATCCACCGCATTGTCTGCCACACTGCAGGAGTCTTGCCGAAGCTGGAGTAACTTCTGGGCAGCCTCTGTCCCGGACAATGGAGCATCAAAAACTTTATTTACCTCCGCCACAAACTCCTCCAGACATAAGCATTCGACCAACTGTTGTTCCCATAGTGCCGAAGGCCAGGCGAGAGCACTCGCGGACATTAGCGTGATGAAGTACGCTATCTTAGAGCAGGGGAAGGAGGAGGGCTGCAGCTCAATGATGTCTGCTGGGTTAGTCAAGGTCAGTTCGTACTATTACGTTCTAGGGAAGACCCAGATGCAGACGGTGTCGAAGTAACATACGTTTATTACTAGAACAGCGGGCAGTCAAAACGACAGGTCAAGGGCAGGCAGAGGTCGGTAATCCAGATCAGAGTCCAAAGGATACAGAACGGCAGGCAGGCTCAGGGTCAGGGCAGGCAATATACTGCCCCCTACCCAAGAGAGATTAAGCACATTTTTACTCTTGAACTGATTTAGGCTTGCCACAACAAAACAGCTTCTCATTTATTTGAATTTTTTACATTTCTAAAAACATAATTCCACTTTGACATTATTTGACAGTATTGTGTGTAGATCAGTTACACAACACCTCAATTTAATCCATTTTATATTCAGGCTGTAACACAACAAAAAGTGGAATGTGTTTATACTTTGTGATGGCACTGTAGATAATGAATGGCCTACAAAACAGAAAGACAAAATGGTTTTGAAATAATCTTGCAAAACTTCAATATAGGAGCGGGACAATTTGAAGGCAGGCACAAATAAATGTGTTATCAATATTTATATACAGTCAAAGTTGGAACCTAAACTACAGCCTATCATATTTAGGAAGTTAATCTCCACGGAAAGACCATTGCGCGTGCTTCTCATCCATTCATACAGCATACAGGTTTCATTGAGACCAAACACAGGCACATTTGATCTCCCACGCCCAACACAATAGAGAAGAGCTAGGTTATAGAACTTGAAGCAAAATTATCCTTTGAGAGTTTGTAAATATTGCGACAAAGAGCTGTTTTTAATACAATAGATAAGAAAGACAACTGTGCTAAATAATCTGTGGGACCCAAAAATATTTTAATCCCAAAGTTATCTGTCTGACCACTCTCTCCCACCCACAGCATGAAAAATGCTGACCACACCGCCAGCAGCTCTCTAACTGGAGGTTCCCAGACCATCAGTGAATGCAGTGCTTCTATAGAGGCTCTGCACTAGTTTGTGCCTCCTCTCTTGTTCCTTCACTTCCATAGCCACTTGTCCAAACAGACCAAGAGATGGAGAGACACTGAAATAGAGGGAGAGCAACAGAGTGCTTGACATCTCCATAGCAGACCCCCAGTAGCATTCATCTGATTCCCACTGTAGAGCACATCCTCCTTTAGTATGCATGGCTGTCTTTTCATTACACACTGAGAGCCTAGCCTAGTTGAAAACAACAAGAACCACAAAAACAACCAACCACAACACAGCATGAGCCATAGACAATGGGAAATGGTGATGATGACGATAATCACCAATCCACCAGTCTTAACAATACTATGTTCTAGTCTTGGATAAATTAGACTTATTTCAGAAGGCCTAATAAAAAGGTAGGGGCAGAACTAAAGTTAATCATAATCATGATTATCATCTGCCCCTACCTTTCTATTACCCATTCTAAAATAATTTCTCCTACACTGCAACTTCAGTATGCATGAATGTATTTGACCCTGCTTGTCACTTGCTATCCATGCTGCAGTGTTTAATGACATGCAGAAATAAACTGTCTTTATCTGCAACCCAGTTTATTTGCTAACTGCTGTAAACGTATGACAGTACCTCTGGGAATTCCCTATTGGTATTCCCAGATCTAATGAGATTCTTGGGAATACCAGGAACCTGGAAGAGTGCATGAATTAAAAGATGCTGATTAGCCAATAAATATTGGTCATGAAATACCCTATGTCTGACTGTGTATAGATATTTCAATGTTACCTTTTTGACCTTGACCTATTGACCTGTGTGTATGTGTCCTCCTCAGGGTCGTCTCCCGGTGAAGTGGATGGCTCCAGAGGCACTGTTTGACCGTGTGTACACTCACCAGAGTGATGTGTAAGTACTGTACCTTGATTTTACTCTCTTACACACACAATTCGCACAGGGTCATCAAAGCTGGGACCGAGAGACTGAAAAACAGCTTCTTTCAAGGCCATCGGATTGTTAAACAGCCATCACTAACATTGAGTGGTTGCAGCCAACATACTGACTCAAATCTCTACTGTACTCTATACTGCATCTTGCCTATGTCTTTCGGCCATCGCTCATCCATATATTTATATGTACATATTCTTACTCATTCCTTTACACTTGTGTGTAAAGGGTAGTTGTCAGAATTGTTAGATTACTTGTTAGATATTACTGCATGGTTGGAACTAGAAGCACAAGCATTTCGCTACGCTACCATTAACATCTGCTAACCATGTGTATGTGACCAATAAAATTGGATTTGACTTGATTATAGTTTTGCCAAGTCGGTTAGGATATCTACGTTGTGCATCACACAAGTAATTTTCACAACAATTGTTTACAGACAGATTATTTCACTTATAATTCACTATCACAATCCCAGTGGGTCAGAAGTTGACATACCCTAAGTTGACTGTGCCTTTAAACAGCTTTGAAAATTTCAGAAAATTAGAAGCTCCTGATAGGCTAATTGACATCATTTGAGTCAATTGGAGGTGTGCCTGTGGATGTATTTCAAGGCCTACTTTCAAACTCCGTGCCTCTTTGCTTGACATCATGGGAAAATCTAAAGAAATCTGTCAAGTTCATCCTTGAGAGAAATTTCCAAACACCTGAAGGTACCGCATTCATCTGTACAAACAATAGTACATAAGTATAAACACCATGTGACCAAGCAGCCGTCAAACCACTTAGGAAGGAGACGCGTTCTGTCTCCTAGAGATGAATGTACTTTGGTGTGAAAAGTGCAAATCAATTCTAGAACAACAGCAAAGGACCTTGTGAAGATGCTGGAGGAAACAGGTACAAAAGTATCTATATCAACAGTAAAACTAATCCTATAGATATAACCTGAAAGGCCGCAAGCAAGTTAGAAGCCACAACTCCAAAAGCGCCATAAAAAAGCTAGACAACGGTTTGCAACTGCACATGGGGACAAAGATCATACTTTTTGGAGAAATGTCCTCTGGTCTGATGAAACAAAAATAGAACTGTTTGTCCATAATGACCATCGTTATGTTTGGAGGAAAAGGGGGAGCTAAAGAACACCATCCCAACCGTGACGCACGATGGTGGCAGCATCATGTTGTGGGGGTGCTTTGCTGCAGGAGGGACTGGTGCACTTCAAAATAGATAACATGATGAGGAAGCAAAATTATGTGGATATATTTAAGCAACATCTCAAGACATCAGTCAGGAAGGTAAAGCTTGGTCACAAATGGGTCTTCCAAATGGACAATGACCCCAAGCATACTTCCAAAATTGTGGCAAAATGGCTTAACCTCTCTAGGGTAGGTGAGACGGTAGCGTCCCACCTCTTCAACAGACAGTGAAACTGCAGGGCGCCAAATTCAAAACACAGAAATCCCATAATTAAAATTCCTCAAACATACATGTATTTTACACCATTTTAAAGATACACTTGTTGTAAATGTCCGATATCACAGTGTCCAATATCAAAAAGGCTTTACGACGAAAGCAAACCAAACGATTATGTTAGGTGAGTGCCTATTCACAGAAAGCACAGCCATTTTTCCAGACAAAGAGAGGATTTACAAAAAGCAGAAATTTAGATAAAATTAACCACTAACCTTTGATAATCTTCATCAGACACTCATAGGACTTCATGTTACAAAATACATGTATGTTTTGTTTGGTAAAGTTCATATTTATATCCAAAAATTTGAGTTTACATTGGTGCCTTACGTTCAGAAATTCCAAAACATCCTTTGATTTTGCAAAGAGCCACATCAATTTACAGGAATACTCATAATAAACATTGCTAAAAGATACAACTGTTATGCATGGAATTTTAGATGCACTTAATGTAACTGCTGTGTCAGATTTCAAAAAAGCTTTACGGAAAAAGCAAACCATGCAATAATCTGAGTCGGCGCTCAGAGCCCAATCAAGACACAAATATATCCGCCATATTATGCAGTCAACAAAAGTCATAAATAGCATTATAAATCTTCACTTACCTTTGCTGATCTTCATCGGAATGCACTCCCAGGACTCCCACTTCCACAAGAAATGTTTGTTTTGTTCGGTAATGTCCATAATTTATGTCTAAATAGTTACTTTTGTTAGCGCGTTTGGTAAACAAATCCAAAGTCACGAAGCTCATTCACTAAAAGCAGACGATGTCAAAAAGTTCCGTAACAGTCAGTAGTAACATGTCAAACGATGTATTGAATCATTTTTTAGGATGTATTTAAAATAAATATTCAATAATGTTCCAACCGGAGAATTCCATTGTCTTCAGAAGTGCGATGGAACAGAGCTCCCTCATGTGAACGCGCATGGTCAGAGCATGGTCTACTCATGGCAGACCTTACTCATTCCCTTCTCCTTCGGCCCCACTTCACAGTAGAAGCATCAGACAAGGTTCTAAAGACTGTTGACATCTAGTGGAAGCCTTAGGAAGTGCAACACTACCAATTTCCCACTATCTTCAATAGGAGCTGAGTTGAAAATCGAACAACCTCAGATTTCCCACTTCCTGGTTGGATTTTTTCTCAGGTTTTTGCCTGCCATATGAGTTCTGTTATACTCACAGACATCATTCAAACAGTTTTAGAAACTTCAGTGGTTTATATCCAAATCTAATAATAATATGCATATTCTATCTTTTATGGCTTTGTAGCAGGCCGTTTACTCTGGGCATGCAGGGTAGCCTAGTGATTAGAGTGTTGGACTAGTTTACCGAAAGGTTGCAAGTTCAAATCCCGAGCTGACAAGGTACAAATCTGTCGTTCTGCCCCTGAACAGGCAGTTAACCCACTGTTCCTAGGCCGTCATTGAAAATAAGAATTTGTTCTTAACTGACTTGCCTAGTTAAATAAAGGTAAAATAAAATAAAATGCTTTTCATCCGGACGTGAAAATACCGCCCCCTACCAAAGAAGTTAAGGACATCAAGGTATTGGAGTGGCCATCACAAAGCCCCGACCTCAATCCTATAGAAAATGTGTGGGTAGAACTGAAAAAGTGTGTGCGAGCAAGGAGGCCTACAAACCTGACTCAGTTACACCAGCTCTGTCAGGAGGAATGGGCCAAAATTCACCCAACTTATTGTGGGAAGCTTGTGGAAGGCTACCCAAAACATTTGACACAAGTTAAACAATTTAAAGGCAATGCTTCCAAATACCAATTGAGTGTATGTAAACGTCTGACCCACTGGGAATGTGATGAAATAAATAAATAATACTCTGCTATTAATCTGACATTTCACATTCTTAAAATAAAGTGGTGATCCTAACTGACCTAAGACAGGGAATTTTTTACAAAGACTAAATGTCAGGAATTGTGAAAAACTGAGTTTAAATGTGGTTGGCTAAGGTGTATGTAAACTTCTGACTTCAACTGTATCTACATGGGCAGTGGAATGACAATAGGTGAGCGATGGATACAAAGTGCCATTGAATGGAGCAAAGGGATGTGTTAACAAACAGAGAGATGTAGAGATAGAAAGAGGGAACAAACGCAGGGCCAGTTATGTCAACAGATCGATGGAGAGATAACCACAGGAGCAAATAAAAGATCACAGTGTCTTTGTATTGTGTTGTGGCCTCTTTGGGTCACTAAGGTAGGCGTGTTGGTGTGTGTGTGTGTATGCCTCCATTCCCTGTGGGTGCTATAATATACTCTTTGTTGCTCCCAACACACACACTGCCATGAAGAGTCATTGATTATTTATTTTTTATTTAACCTTTATTTATCTAGGCGAGTCACTTTTATAAAAAGTCACTTAAAAAAAATTATCTTATTTACAATGACGGCCTACCACGGCCAAACCCGGACGACGCTGGGCCAATTGTGCGCCGCCCTATGGGACTCCCAAACATGGCCGGTTGTGATACAGCCTGGAATCGAACCAGGATCTGTAGTGACGCCTCTAGCACTGAGATGCAGTGCCTTAGACCGCTGCGCCACTCTGAACCCTAAATTAATGTTAGGGTGAACATTTATAGAGAATGGTTAGCGGAATCAATTAATTCCATTGATTCCATTAATTATGGAATCAATGGGATGATATAGTTACCCTTCAACCCTTTGTTTCTCTGAGAGGTAGCAGTTGAAATCGTGTAAAAAAAAAAAAAAAAGTAATACTTCATTGCCATCAATTGTTATCACTTGTATGTATGTATGTATGTATGTATGTATGTATTTATGTATGTATGTATCAATGGATGCATAACATGATAATAGTAATGAAAGCATTAATGTTGAATATGTGCGTTTGTGTTTTTCTTCCCAGCTGGTCATTTGGGGTGCTGATGTGGGAGATCTTCACCCTGGGGGGTTCTCCGTACCCTGGTATCCCCGTAGAGGAGCTCTTCAAGCTGTTGAAAGAGGGCCATCGTATGGACAAGCCTGGCAACTGCACCAATGAGCTGTATAATACTATTTGATTCACTTTATCTCATATATACACACACACATATATATGCAGGCAGACACACACACGCACAAATGTGCACACTCACACACACACACAATTGTGCACACACACACAAACCCTACTGGGGTCCCCACCCTCACCCCATCTCCATCAGATCCATGATCCTACACAGCTGGCCTGGGCCTGTATCAATGTTGTCATTCACAATGGGCCCATTCCAGTTACACAGCACATAATGTCACTGACTGCACCGGTATTGTCAGGCCTAATGGTCTCACGCTGTACTGGAAACAGTGAAATCTACAGTGGAGACAGACAGACCTAGGATAGGATTGGTATTGGCGTGCATTTGTCTTAAACGGAGAGTGCAGAGAGGAGTGTGCAGAGAAATAGAACCAGCATAGCTATGTGTTTGGATTGGCTGGTTCATACCTTGACACCTAGGCTCAGATAAATTAGTCTTTATCATCTCACCCACTTTTGACAGGCAATTGGACAATGATTTTAGAAATGTGCATCAGTCTGTTGAATGGGTGGCATGGCATGTGTTTTGGAAAGAAAAACAATGAAGTACTTTTACTAACCGTTCATACTCCTTGTTTCTCTTTCTTCTCTCTCTCTCAGGTACATGATGATGAAAGACTGTTGGCATGCCATCTCCTCCCACCGGCCCACCTTCAAGCAGCTGGTGGAGGATCTAGATCGCATCCTCACCCTGGCCACGAATGAGGTGAGGGCACAAACCAGAGTCATTCCGCTTCACCTTTTCATATCTAGAATCTGGAGCCAGAGCAATTCACTTTCCTCCAGAGTTGGGGTCAATTCCCTTTCAATTCAGGAAGTAAACTTTTTTTCTGTTGAAAAGCATTGAGTAAACATGGAATTGGAATTTCAGTTTACTTCCTGAATTGACTGAATTTAAAAGGAGTTGACCCCAACCCTGCTGACCTTGTATTCTTGGAAGTGCTTGGTCAATGAGAAGTATGATGTAAAAGCATGTCAGGCTTCTCTCCTAAAAGCTTAGAAAAAGGTGCACACTATACAGGCTCACGGACACTCCAATTGCCAGGGCAAGCAAAGTTGATCAACACTTTTTTTAACCAAGAATGTTGAAAAGCATTAGAAGGATCCTGCGTTGGCTGACACATGACCTTAACAATGACCAGAAAATGGCTGCTTGATTCAAACCAGGCCCCCGAGCTGTGGCCATGGCCCACTGATGTTGCCAAATCATCAAAAGATACTCTGAGCTATTCCTCGCCTCAGAATAATGGCTTGTGTTTCTTTCCGTTCCCCTCCTGTTGTGTGTGATATCCATGCGCGGGCCTGAAGAGGGGCTGTGGATGGAAATATGTCAGGGCTTGTCTGGCTTCAGACTGGGCCGCCATAGATTATGCCAAAAGCTCCAACTTCAGTGTTTCAGTGTTTGAACTTTTGAAATGTAATAAAGCGCCTTCCTTTTTTAAAAACCGCTCTTTAGTAATGTGAGACGCCTTGTGTTGAGCTGAGAAATGGAAGCCAGCACTCGTTTTTATAAGAATGCTCAAACACCAACAACGCTTCTCTTCTTCCTCCCCACTCACTCTCAACTATTTCTTAATCACAACTATTCCAATAACTGACACAAAAGACAAGAGAAAAAGGAGAGAGGAGGGTGCAGGGATGAAGATGAAAAGAGCAAAAACAACTGCAAAATGTTTGTTCAAGTTTTTTTTACAACTAACATTAGAGATTCTCCAGTACTTTTGTGCCAATTTTTTTGAAAATAAACTTAAGAGCCAAAAATTATCCCCGAAAATGGTTACTATGTCACATATGTGCAGATATATGTACCATGTCATTGCTCTCTCTTCTCACTCTGCTGTGTGTGCATCTTGCTAGCTGCCACTCAAATGGCCAGGAGCTGAAGCTCATTGGCTAGAACTCGAATTGCAAGTGGGCTGGCACACATGGGGGGAAAATGTAGGGAAAATGGCACAGCACAGCTTCCAGAAAAACCCTTGCTTTCAAATGTTGTGGCTAATTGAGGTAAAACAGTAATTCTGATCATAGATTATGGATGTATGAACTACAGATTGGCACATCCAGCTCAAAGCAAGAGGTTTAAAAAATACTTAGTAGTTGCCAAAGTTACGGAGCATGTCTTTAATAACAAAATTTACGTTTATCTTTTCCTTGGCTTTTGGGATATTTTTTTTCAGTCATTCTCCTACTGCACTCAAACCCACGTTCCAATTTCAGATGTCAGGTTTGTTCTAATTGTGCTGGGTAGTGCCGTGAAGCAGAGCGGTATGGATGAAGCCCAGGGTTGGGTATCCCTCGCACAGTCTCTCTCTCTCTCTGCCCCCCCCCCCCCCCTTCTCAGTTTGAAACACTCTCTGGTCTCTTATCTTTTTCTCTCTCTCTCGCTGTCTCTGGTCTTCCCTCTCCGGTTTCTCTTTCTCTCTGGACTCCACACCCTCTCTCTACCTCTCTCTCCCCCTTTCTCACTGGTCTCTTTTATCTCTCTGGTCTTCCCCCTCTCTTTCTTTCTTGTTCTCTCGTTCACTTTCGCTCGCTCTCTCTGTCTGGGTGTTCTTCCTCGCCCGCCCAGACACATTGAACCATTTTATACTGAGACTAACAGCAACCAGGTCAGCATTGCTCTATGTGAACTGTGCTGGACAGTTCCCCTCTCTCTAGCCCACGCCCCATTTATGAAGTATTATTCATCCACATATTTTCATACGGATCCGGTATCAAATCGTTTGCTCTCCTGGCGCCAACATTTTTCATAAATCCGTCCAGCGTGATTTGGGAATAGTTTATATTTTGCATAAATAAAATAATGAAAATGATACTCTCCACATGTCCATCACTGTCCTCCTGAAACTGTCTTCATGCCTGTCTCTATTTCAGTATTTTCCATTTGTCTCTCTCTCTCCGCTCTCTCACTCCTCTAAACCTGTGAGTGTAACAGTTCTACCTTCTCACCCTGTCTGTGTATAGGAGTATCTGGACCTGTGTGCCCCAGCCGAGCAGTATTCTCCCAGCTTCCAGGACACACACAGCTCCTGTTCCTCCGGTGACGACTCCGTGTTCTCCCATGACCCCCTGCCAGACCAGCCCTGCCTCCCCAAGTACCAGCACATCAATGGAGGCATCAAAACATGAGCCCTCCCCTCCTCAATCCCCCCCATCCAGCTCCAGCCTGACCTGCCCCCCCCCCCCCCCCCACAAAGCGACATTTCCATAGAGAGAAAATTAGATATACCCCCACCACCAACCCCACAAACCTCCTGGCCCCCAACCCCCCTCTGGCTCCAAATGGACTAACGGACCCAGATGGGACTGGGCTGGTGGTAGTGCTGCTTTTAGAACTGAACACACACACACACATTTGCACACACATTCATACACATGTTCAAGGTCTTAAGAAGAGGACCGGGACCCTTCATCAGTGTTCCTCTTGTCTGACTGAATGAATATCTGTTCCCAAGGGTCCACCTCCTCTCCTCTCTTGCCGTTTTATTTGTTCCGGTTGTTTTCTACTAGAGTTTGGAATTTACTATTTTTGCGTTTCATGATTCCATTCCGTTGGCTGGCATTCCAAGACTTTTGCTTGTTCCCAGAGGGAAAATATGGACCGTAATGAACGGAAAAAACAAGGGACTCAAAAAGAGGACGACAAAATAGGAAACTGAAAGGACTGAAAGAAAGAATCAACTAACAAAAACAGATGAATAGGAGAAGAGCGCATACAGACAGACACTGCCTCTTCTTTATATTTTGTAATATTGTCTTGTTTCTTTATACTTTCTCTTGATAAGTCCACACACTTATTATTATTATGGAGAAAAATAATATACAGTATATAGGGCTGGGTATATTTGTAAATATATTCAAATATGTATAAATATATATTATATATTTACAGTGAATTATTTTTTGTATGGACTCCAGAATTATCCCCCCTCTCCCCTCCTCCCTCATTGGGTTTGAGACTGGTGTGTCATCACCCAGGTTATGTTTCTGTTCACTTGTGTTCTTTTAAACACAACACACACAAATATAGGCATGCACACACATACGCACACACACAAAACACACACACTCTCATTCAATGACACAGTGGAGTATTGGCTTTCAGGGAAAGAGGTAGCTTGTTAATTTATTGAATTTTTTTTTACGAAAAAAATAAATAAAAAATAAAATAGAAATAGTATTAAAGATATGCTATTAATGATGCTGATATTAAATAATAAATAATCCATTATGTTTATTATCGTAATTTAAAATTCTCTTTCAGAGGTAACAGAAACAAAAGCTATTTTTAGTAGTGTACTGTACATTTTGTCTGCTAATCCCTTATGTAGATAATGCAGATTCTATCCAGTCATTTTACTCTTAGGTTTGCATTCGAAATTATATGATTTCTGGATATTTATATATGATTGAAAATAAAAATTATTTTGGAACCACCCACTAGCAATCTGTAAGATTCCAAATTCACACCAGAGGGTTCAAAGTTGAAAAACAAAGTATTAAATCATTCAAGTATTTTTTTTTCTACTGGACCAAGTTTAAGATGTTCTTTGCTAGTGTTCTTGACACATTTGCAAAAATAAAGATGGAAAAACAAGTGTGTTGATTTCTATTTTGTGTAATCACACTATTCAGTCAAACGTTACTAGTTTCTTCTATCTTGTCATGTCCTTGAGAGAGAAAAGAGGTCTGAGAATGGCTATATTTATTATCAATTTAATTGATAATGGCTGTGTTCATATAGTTAATGGCACTGTATTCTTATAAGCAAAGAAATAGCATTAATAGCAACATACAGCAAGACAATGGCATAAAAAAACTGAGTTAAAGTATCACCAAATTAATTCAGCTTTCATTAAAATATATGATAATTTTGCCTGCCAGTCTATAGGAGGGGTGGGGGAATGATGTGTCTAGTTGTAGGGCCTGGAATGAAGTTAGGAATATTGCCCAGAACAGGGTTCGCTGGAGGTGCACTATTGAGGCCCTTTGCTCCTCTAGGAGCTAAAAGGAATAAGGGCTCGATTCAATCTGTATCGCGGAAGATCTGTGGTTTGGCACGATTTAAATGTATAAATGCAATGTTCCTGCGTTCACAGAGACTACATTCACGGTACATGCTGCATATATCGCCTCAATTGGAAATTACCTTTAAATTTCAATCTCACTATATTATTCATTTTTATTTAACTAGGCAAGTCAGTTAAGAACAAATTCTTATATTACAATGACAACCTACCCCGGCCAAATCTTCCCCTAACAATACCGCGGATCTTCCGCGATATGGATTGAAACAAGCCCTAAGTCAAGTCAAGTTGGAAGGCCAGCGATTAAGAGTAGACATTTACAATTACATTCTTTAGAGTAAAACTTAATTCCCTCACCCTTAGTAACCACGTGTTGACTTGTCTTGCTCTGAGAATCTCAGAGTGCACTGCACCCTCACCCCTGTGACTCGATGGCTCCTTCTTCCACTCAACGTGTTCTCTCATGCCCCTGTAACCTGAGAGGGCTTGGAGGGAAAAGTGGGGAAAAACATTTAGCTTTTTCCACCGAATAGAGGGAAACACCGAAAGGCCAAGAAGAGCCCTGTAGGATTGGAGGAGAGAAAAAGTGGCAGAGTTTAACCACAGAGCCGAACGCCCTTAATTATGGGGTGTAGAGAAAGAAAGAAAGGCGGTGGTGTTGGCCGGCTATCCACGCTGGCTTTAGCTCACTTATCAGCACCAGGGCTCAGCCGCTCTCCATTGTCCTGTGGGCTGGCTATACACAGTCCTGGAGAGGCCAGGGTGGGGTGAACACACTCCAATGAGGAGGTTGCATATTGAGACTGGAGAAAGTTTAGAGTGCTCCCTATACAGTTCAATGCTACCCATAATGACATTTTTTTCTCCCGAAGTTAGTGACTGAGATTGAAAGAAGTTGTTATTTTAAGACCACACACACAGATAAAGTATACAGACATTTCCTTGCAATGTATATACTACGCAGTTACTGTACCTTTAGTTTCTTCCCACAGCCTCTGCATGGAGCTCCATGAGTGGCAAACGAGACTAATGTACCTTTCGAAAAACACAATTCTAGAACTGTACATTATTTTATAATATTATTCGGAACATTCTGTGAATTTATTGATATCACATGTATTATTTTGGTGAGGTATTCATATATTGTTTTATTAAACTGCATCCCAGGGATGATTACAAAATAGGACTTTCTGGTTTAGAGATTATCTTAAATGCTGACCACCACACCCAGGCAAAGTGTTGGCTATCCCATAGAGGGGGCTACAATATTAGCCTTGGCCAACTTCTACGGAGACAAGGCGGCAGCCATTGGCAACCTATGGGCAATAAGGGTCCAATTCAGACTCAGGAAATGTATGCCTTTCCTACTCACTTCCCAGTAGTTGGTATTCAGACTTAATGCAGGCGCATAATGCGGTCTTCAGATGTCACTACCTTGCGCGCATTGGATACATTTAATTATACTGCTGAAATCCCTCCCACTTGCTAGCAAACAGACTTTATCATGGAATTTTTATCATGGGTAATCAGGGCATTTATCGTTAGCCATCCCTTTAAATACAGTTTAATTTGAATTTTGTCAATACATTGAGAGAACGGCTTCAGAATATAGGGGTAGATGAAAGAAAGCCATCTAAATAAACTCAGGACCCTGTCTTTCAAAGATAATTTGTAAAAATCCAAATAACTTCACAGATCTTCATTGTAAAGGGTTTGAACACTGTTTCCCATGCTTGTTCAATGAACCATAAACAATTAATGAACATGCACCTGTGGAACGGACGTTAAGACACTAACAGCTTACAGACGGTAGGCAATTAAGGTCACAGTTATGAAAACTTAGGACACTAAAAGAGGTCTTTCTACTGACTCTGAAAAACCCCAAAGAAAGATGCCCAGGGTCCCTGCTCATGCCTTAGGCATGCTGCAAGGAGCCATGAGGACTGCAGATGTGGCCAGGGCAATAAATTGCAATGTCCGTACTGAGGGACGTCTAAGATAGCGCTACAGGGAGACAGGATGGATAGCTGACCATCCTTACAGTGGCAAACTACGTGTAACAACACCTGCACAGGATCAGTACATCCGAACATCACAACTGCGGGACAGGTACAGGATGGCAACAACAGCTGCCCAAGTTACACCAAGAACCTACAATCCCTCCATCAGTGCTGACTGTCCACAATAGGCTGAGAGAGGCTGGACTGAGGGCTTGTAGGCCTGTTGTAAGGCAGGTCCTCACCAGACACCACCAGCAACAACGTTGCCTATGGGCACAAACCCACCTTTGCTGGACCAGACAGGACTGGCAAAAAGTGCTCTTCACTGATGAGTTGCGGTTTTGTCTCACCAGGAGTGATGGTCGGATTCACGTTTATCACCGAAGGAATGAGCATTATACGGAGGCCTGTCTCTGGAGTGGGATCGTTTTGGAGGTGGAGGGTCCGTCATGGTCTGGGGCGGTGTGTCACAGTATCATCGAACTGAGCTTGTTGTCATTGCAAGCAATCTCAACGCTGTCAGAACCCCACTACGAATCCAGTCAGGCCATCCTGCACCCTCAACAGAGTTTGATCTTGGTCGGAACAGCCGACTTGTACCGTCTTTCAATGAAAAGGAGGTGGACATATATATTTTACTGAGTGGATTGACACATTCCTAAAATGGCCGTGAGACATTTGGTCACTGCTCCTCCACAAGTGTTCTTGTGGGATAGGCTCAAAGTATATGCCGCTTCATCTCTTGACCAGAGTCCAGATTATGACACTGTTGAAGCTGCTCTCAAATTGGGTTTACGAGTTGGTCCCAGAGGCATACAGACAACAGTTCCGTAAATTACGAAAGACGGAATCTGTGCTGCTGTGTGGGTTGTTGCTAACGTTACGTTGCTTTCTGCCAACTTAGTTATTTACGTTTACATTTTAAATAATCGTTTTATCTTCCCTTGCTCTACTTTTTTCATTCAACTCTTTTATCCCGGACGCTTTATCTGGACATGGTTCTATAGGACCTCCACCAGCTGAAGCTAAGTAGTAACATTAAGCCATCTAATTGCAGTCATAATATACAGGAGAACTATCACCTTATGGTGAGGATGCCGTGCTGCAGGCCCAGCTTCAGATGCAATCGTTAGATAAGGGTAATTTAAGTGTAGGAAAGGATGAAAGAGTCTGTGCCATCAATAAGTACCGATAGTTGTATAAATCCCCTCGCAGACAGACAATTTTTCATAGCTTCTGGAAGGAAATGCTCATTCAGCCGACAAACTTTCAACCAGTTCTCCCCATTAAGCAACGAGTTGGAGTCAGAAGCCGAGCCTTCTCTGGTCTCTCCTCCACCCGTTACGGGGTCTGAGCCGCAGAAGCCTCCCACCTTTAGCTCTGATAAATTGAAAACCCTAGTCATTGGCGACACCATTATCCACAGTATTAGACTTAAAATGAATCATCCAGCGATCATACACTTTTTACCCGGGGGCAGGGCTATCGACGTAAAGGCAAATCCGATGATGCTGGCTAAAGCTAAAACTGGCAAGTGTAGACTATAGGGATATTGTTATCCATGTCGGCACCAACGATTTTAGGATGAAACAATCAGAGGTCACCAAGCGCAACATAGCTTCAGCATGTGAAACAGCTAGAAATATCATTGAGTAATTGTCTCTGGCCCCCTCCCAATTAGGGGGAGTGATGAACTCCACAGCAGTCTCTCGCAACTCAATTGCTGGTTGAAAATAGTTTTCTGCCCCTCCCAAAAGACAGAATTTGTAAATAATTGGCCCTCTTTCTGGGACTCACCCGCAAACAGCACCATGCCTGGCCTGCTGAGGGGTGCTCTCATCTTATCTATGTACATAGGCAGGGCTCAAACACCTCTAGCTCTACAATGAGATTCGGTGCAAGCCAGGCAACAGGCTGTTAGCACATTTCCATTTACCAAAAAAAATACTGTGTTTGCCTTTTGAGCTTCTAGTCATAATCTATGCACCTACTCAATCACGTTTTTATAGCTACTGTTTACAGACCTCCTGGGCCTTATATAGCGTTCCTCACTGAGTTCCCTGAATTCCTAATATTCAAATTTTACTTTGACTTTAATATTCAAATGGAAAAGTCCACAGACCCACTCCAAAATACTTTCGGAGCCATCAGACTCAGTGGGTTTTCTCAAACATGTCTCCGGACCAACTCACTGCCACAGTCAAACTCTGGACCTAGTTCTGTCTCATGGAATAAATATTGTGGATCTTAATGTTAGTCCAGAATATGAGGAAAATCTGACCACCATTTTATTACGTTTGCAATCGCAACAAATAATCTGCTTAGACCCCAACTAAGGATCATCAAAAGCTGTGCTATAAATTCTCGGACAACCCAAAGAGTCCTAGATACCCTTCCAGTGTATACAAAAGCTTCAGTCTGGTTTTAGACCCCATCATAGCACTGAGACTGCACTCGTGAAGGTGGTAAATGACCTTTTTTAATTGCGTAAAGGCTCTGCATCTGTCCTCGTGCTACTAGACCTTAGTGCTGCTTTTGACACCGTCAATCACCATTCTTTTGGAAACCCAATCTGGTCTACACGTACAAGTTCTGGCCTGGTTTAAACCTTATCTGTCAAAGATATCAGTGTCTCTGTGGATGGTTTGTCCTCTGACACATCAATTGTAAGTTTGTGTTCCTCAAGGTTCTGTTTTAGGACCACTATTGTTTTCACTATATATTTTACCTCTTGGTGATGTCATTCGGAAACATGGTGTTACCTTTCACTGCTATGAAGACGATACACAGTTGTACATTTTGATGAAACATGGTGTAGCCCCAAAAGTGCCCTCCCTGGAAGGCTGTGTTTCAGACATAAGGAAGTAGATGGCAGCATATTTTTTACTTTTAAAACTCGGACAAAACAGAGATGCTAGTTCTAGGTCCCAAGAAACAAAGATCTAATGTTGGATCTGATAATTAATCTTGATAGTTGTACAGTCTCAAATAAAACTGAAGGACCTCGGCGTTACTCTGGACCCTGATCTCTTTTGACGAACATTTCAAGACTATTTCACTATCTTTTTTTCCATCTACGTAACATTGCAAAAATCTGAAACTCTGTCTAAAAATGATAACGAAAAGTTGATCCACGCTGTTTTTTTAAATGTATCGGTTATTTTACGAGGTAAATTGACTGAGAACACATTCTCATTTACAGCAATGACCTGGGGAATAATTACAGGGGAGAGGAGGGGGATGAATGAGACAAATGTAAACTGGGGATGATTAGGTGACCGTGATGGTTTGAGAGCCAGATTGGGAATTTAGCCAGGACCCCGGGGTTAACACCGCTACGATAAGTGCCATGGGATCTTTAATCTCTAGCACTTAGCCATCCCGGATCCGGGATCGTGAATACAGCCTCAAGCTCATTACCATAACACAACGTTAACTATTCATGAAAATCGCAAATGAAATGAAATAAATATTCTAGCTCTCAAGCTTAGCCTTTTGTTAACAACACTGTCATCTCAGATTTTCAAAATATGCTTCTCAGCCATAGGAAAACAATCATTTGTGTAACAGTAGCTAGCTAGCGTAGCATTTAGCGTTAGCATTCAGCAGGCAACATTTTCACAAAAAACAGAAAAGCATTCAAATGAAATCATTTACCTTTGAAGAACTTCAGATGTTTTCAATGAGGAGACTCTGTTAGATAGCAAATGTTCAGTTTTTCCTGAAAGATTATTTGTTTAGGAGAAATCGCTCCGTTTGGCTACCAAAAAAAAAACGAAAATCCAGTCATCAAAACGCCAAACTTTTTTCCAAATTAACTCCATAATATCGACTGAAACATGGCAAACGTTGTTTAGAACCAATCCTCAAGGTGTTTTTCACATATCTCTTCGATGATATATCGTTCGTTGAAGTGTGCTTTCTGTTCTGAATCCCAGGAGAAAATGCCCGCAGCTGAAGATTACGCACCAATTTAGACAAAGGACACCGGGCGGACCCCTGGAAAATGTAGTCTCTTATGGCCAATCTTCCAATGATATGCCTACAAATACGTCACAATGCTGCAGACATCTTGAAGAAACGACAGAAAGGGCAGGCTCGTTCCTGGTGCATTCATAGCCATATAAGGAGACAATGGAAAACAGAGCTTCAGAAATTTTGCTCATTTCCTGTTTGAAGTTTCATCTTGGTTTCGCCTGTAGCATGAGTTCTGTGGCACTCACAGACAATATCTTTGCAGTTTTGGAAACGTCAGACTGTTTTCTTTCCAAAGCTGTCAATTATATGCATGGTCGAGCATCTTTTCGTGACAAAATATTGCGCTTAAAACGGGCACGTTTTTTTTATCCAATAATGAAATAGCGCCCCCATAGACTCAACAACGTCCCATCCGGACAGGATGACCACATCAGTGAATCAACCCACTCAGGTGATGCACCCCCTCCAGGGACGTCATGAGAGAGCCCCAGTAAGCCAGTGACTCAGCCCCTGTAATAGGGTTAGAGGCAGAGAATCCCAGTGGAAAGAGGGGAACCGACCAGGCAGAGACAGCAAGGGCGGTTCGTTGCTCCAGAGCCTTTCCGTTCACCTTCCCACTCCTGGTCCAGACTACACTCAATCATATGACCCACTGAAGAGATGAGTCTTCAGTAAAGACTTAAAGGTTGAGACCGAGTTTGCGTCTCTGACATGGGTAGGCAGACCGTTCCATAAAAATGGAGCTCTATAAGAGAAAGCCCTGCCTCCAGCTGTTTGCTTAGAAATTCTAGGGACAATTAGGAGGCCTGTGTCTTGTGACCGTAGCGTACGTGTAGGTATGTACGGCAGGACCAAATCAGAGAGATAGGTAGGAGCAAGCCCATGTAATGCTTTGTAGGTTAGCAGTAAAATCTTGAAATCAGCCCTTGCTTTGACAGGCAGCCAGTGTAGAGAGGCTAGCACTGGAGTAATATGATAAAACATTTTTGGTTCTAGTCAGGATTCTAGCAGCCGTATTTAGCACTAACTGAAGTTTATTTAGTGCTTTATCCGGGTAGCCGGAAAGTAGAGCATTGCAGTAGTCTAACCTAGAAGTGATAAAAGCATGGATAAATTTTTCTGCATCATTTTTGGACAGAAAGTTTCTGATTTTTGCAATGTTACGTAGATGGAAAAAAGCTGTCCTTGAAATGGTCTTGATATGTTCTTCAAAAGAGAGATCAGGGTCCAAAGTAACGCCGAGGTCCTTCACAGTTTTATTTGAGACGACTGTACAACCATTAAGATTAATTGTCAGATTCAACAGAAGATCTCTTTGTTTCTTGGGACCTAGAACAAGCATCTCTGTTTTGTCTGAGTTTAAAAGTAGAACGTTTGCAGCCATCCACTTCCTTATATCTGAAACACATGCTTCTAGCAAGGGCAATTTTGGGGCTTCACCGTGTTTCATTGAAATGTACAGCTGTGTGTCATCCGCATAGCAGTGAAAGTTAACATTATGTTTTCGAATAACATCCCCAAGAGGTAAAATATATAGTGAAAACAATAGTGGTCCTAAAACGGAACCTTGAGGAACGGCAAAATTTACAGTTGATTTGTCAGAGGACAAACCATTCACAGAGACAAACTGATATCTTTCCGACAGATAAGATCTAAACCAGGCCAGAACTTGTCCATGTAGACCAATTTGGGTTTCCAATCTCTCCAAAAGAATGTGGTGATCGAAGGTATCAAAAGCAGCACTAAGGTCTAGGAGCACGAGGACAGATGCAGAGCCTCGGTCCGATGCCATTAAAATGTAATTTACCACCTTCACAAGTGCCGTCTCAGCGCTATGATGGGGTCTAAAACCAGACTGAAGCATTTCGTATACATTGTTTGTCTTCAGGAAGGCAGTGAGTTGCTGCGCAACAGCCTTTTCTAAAATTTTTGAGAGGAATGGAAGATTCGATATAGGCCGATAGTTTTTTATATTTTCTGGGTCAGGTTTGGCTTTTTCAAGAGAGGCTTTATTACTGCCACTTTTAGTGATTTTGGTACACATCCGGTGGATAGAGAGCCGTTTATTATGTTCAACATAGGAGGGCCAAGCACAGGAAGCAGCTCTTTCAGTAGTTTAGTTGGAATAGGGTCCAGTATGCAGCTTGAAGGTTTAGAGGCCATGATTATTTTCATAATTGTGTCAAGAGATATAGTACTAAAACACTTGAGCGTCTCTCTTGATCCTAGGTCCTGGCAGAGTTGTGCAGACTCAGGACAACTGAGCTTTGAAGGAATACGCAGATTTAAAGAGGAGTCCGTAATTTGCTTTCTAATAATCATAATCTTTTCCTCAAAGAAGTTCATGAATTTATCACTGCTAAAGTGAAAGTCATCCTCTCTTGGGGAATGCTGCTTTTTAGTTAGCTTTGCGACAGTATCAAAAAGGAATTTCGGATTGTTCTTATTTTCCTCAATTAACTTAGAAAAATAGGATGACCAAGCAGCAGTAAGGGCTCTTCGGTACTGCACAGTACTGTCTTTCCAAGCTAGTCGGAAGACTTCCAGTTTGGTGTGGCGCCATTTCCGTTCCAATTTTCTGGAAGCTTGCTTCAGAGCTCGGGTATTTTCTGTGTACCAGGGAGCTAGTTTCTTATGAGAAATGTTTTTAGTTTTTAGGGGTGCAACTGCATCTAGGGTATTGCGCAAGGTTAAATTGAGTTCCTCAGTTAGGTTGTTAACTGATTTTTGTCCTCTGGCGTCCTTGGGTAGACAGAGGGAATCTGGAAGGACATCAAGGAATCTTTGTGTTGTCTGTGAATTTATAGCACGACTTTTGATGTTCCTTGGTTAGGGTCTGAGCAGATTATTTGTTGCAATTGCAAACGTAATAAAATGGTGGTCCGATAGTCCAGGATTATGAGGAAAAACATTAAGATCCACAACATTTATTCCATGGGACAAAACTAGGTCCAGCGTATGACTGTGACAGTGAGTGGGTCCAGAGACATGTTGGACAAAACCCACTGAGTCGATGATGGCTCCGAAAGCCTTTTGGAGTGGGTCTGTGGACTTTTCCATGTGAATATTCATACACAGTATTTTAATTGTAATAAATTAAGACTTTATTGTATTAATCTCCTATTTGCATATTGGATGTAATTAACTGGTCTAAAAAATGAATTAGTTCATTGAAGACTCATCGCTTCAGTAGGCCCTACGATTGAGTGTAGTCTGGCCCAGGGGTGTGACGGTGTACGGAAAGACACTGGAGAGACAAACCGCCCTTGCTGTCTCTGCCTGGCCGGTTCCCATCACTCCACTGGGATTCTCTACATCTAACCCTACTACGGGGGCTGAGTCACTGGCTTATTGGTACTCTTACATGCCGTCCCTAGGAGGGGTGTGTCACTTGAGTGGGTCGAGTCACCTTTGTGGGCTATACTCAGCCCTGTCTCAGGGTAGTAAATTGGTGCTTTGAAGATATCCCTCCAGTGGTGTGGGGGGCTGTGCTTTGGCAAGTGGGTGGGGTTGACCCAATGTGGGTCCTTTGAGCTTGCTGAGAGAGAGGTTGTTGCAGGGCAACACCTTCAACCACCATTGCAGGCTTATAATCTGGATTACATTACCACATCAGAGCGCAGGAGAAAAACTAGGCTGTGTCGCGTCAACATGTTGAAACCATACTTCACCCGCTACGATTTGGCGGCAAAGTCAGTGGAAACCGGTAGTGATGTTCTCCGTCTGGCCACTGCTGTCACCAATGGCTATAGTCTTCCTCAAGGGTACGAGGAAAACCCAATACACCCTGTGCTGGTTGAACGGTTGAGTACCTCGGAGATTCTAGAAAACCTTGATGACTTTTTTGCACACTTGTCTCCAGAGGAAAAAGGTGACATTGTTGCACTGCTTTTAGAATATCAGGGTTTATTCTCAGATATGCCAACCCAGACAAATGTACTAGTGCTGTCACAAAGGAATGACACTGAATTTACAAAGCAGGTACAGGGAAAAACATTGGAAATAAAACGGACATGGAACGAGACAGTAACAGCATCAGCTGGAGTTTCTTTTTAATCCAATATCGCTGATGCACATGATGCAGGGCACCCTGGCGCCCTAGAGCGCCAGGGGGGACGAGCGGGAGAGAGCACCCAGGCTCTCATGCTCCTGCCGGTTCGTTGGGCTCCCACGCGCCAACCGGCTTGCCCAGCGCCCATGTCTCGGTCGGTTCGCCCAGGTGGGACGCCAGGTGGTGCCCCAAGGGAGGAGGGGGGAGTACTGTCACATCTGCGCCCGCTCTTCCCCCCCTGGCGCTCGAGGGTGCCAGGCTGCCCTGCATCACGCACACCTGCCTTCGGTCGTCATGTGCTTCAGCGATATTGGATTCACCTAGACTTACTCATCACCTGTTTGTCAGTTCCCCTTTTCTGTTCCCTGCTGATGCATTAATTGTTTTCCATGACCCGCTGAGGCATGGAAGCCAGACAATATGGCTGAGGCAAGACGCCTGTCGATCCTGCTACAGCGAGGCAGCCCGACGATCCGGTGTAGAGTGACGTACGATGGGAAGCCGCCGAGCCAACCGATGCAAGGAAACCTCTCGAGCCAGCCAGAGCGTGAAAACCCGACGGGCTGGCTTAGGCACCCCCGGTTCCATTGGTGGCGGAATCTACCCCCACTTCACCAACAAAAAACAAACAAAAAAACTCCTGGACTGGCTGGGCAAACAAGAACTGACAATTTGGCTGAGGCCCGACGTGGGATGGGCGCCATCCTAGCCAACCGAGGCAAGGAAACCTCTCGAGCCAGCCAGGGCGTGAGAGCCCGACGGGCTTGCTTAGGCATCCCCGGTTCCATCGGTGGCGACCCAGAGCCAATGCCACCATACCAACCGGAATGCCAGTACTCCCTGATGCTTTGTGTGATGGCTGCTGTATTCTGTCACATGGATGACGCTGGAGAGACGAAGCAGGTACGGGGAGAAAACATTTAATATAGAACGGACAACGAACGAGACAGTAACAGCATCGGCAAACGGGTAACACAGACAAAAAAAAATACGCATCAGCAGGGAACAGAGCAGGGGAACTGACAAATATAGGGGAGGTAATAAACAGGTGATGAGTGAGTCCAGGTGACTCAATATCGCTGATGCGCGTGATGAGGGAAGGCAGGTGTGAGTAATGGTGATGGCAGGAGTGCGTGATGCAGGTCAGCCTGGCGCTCTCGCTCAATGCCGTTTCTAAGGCAGACTCATACCCTTTGCACAAGATTGATGATTGTGTGGAACGTGTTGGATCTGCTAAGTACGTTAGCAAGTTTCATCTGCTGAAGGCAAATAGTTGTCTACTTTTGTCACTCCTGATGGTTTGTTTTCCACTCCCGTTTGGGTTACGAAATGCCGGAGTAACGTTTCAAATGTTGCAGAAGTCCGACCAGTCCTGGAAAAAGTGGAGGCCGTCGATCAATAATAATAATAATACTCTTACTAAAAATGTTCTTTAATTTACAAAATATAGAATATATGAGAATAGAAAGGTTCAGAAACATCACAGCACAGTTGAAAAATATGTGGCAAATAGAAATCAAAACTGCATGGTGTTCCGAGATAGACTGGAGGGGTTGAGTGGAGCTGAAGGATGGGACTAAAAACAATCAAAAGACAACTATTGTAAAATAAGTATAAACCTAATTAGAAGTAGAAACCTAAGTGTTGTCCATTAGTTTTCTCCAATAAGGGGAGGCTTGGTAGGGTTAGTGGAAATGATGCAGACAATTACATTGATGGAAGCCACAATCTATCTGCAATAGTAACATTTAGTGGGCCCTCATGGTGGGTGTGTCTTAGGTTCCAGTTGTTGCTAGTCAACTTTCAGTGGATACCCCTATGAGTGAACTCCTCCTAAAACCCTGTCTGTTTCGTTTTGGCTGTTGGTCAGTGACTCTTAGTCCCCTTTCTGTTTGAAGCGACAATTTTTGATTTTCTTGCTGGGGAACGTAACGAGTACAATCCATTAAATATTGGAAGGTGGAATAAAAAGTACAATAGGGGTTGAACAATGGTACTCTAATTCTACCCTAATCTTCACTAATCATGGAACTGTATGACAATGGTCCAGTCATCCTGAACCATGCTCCAGGTTTAAACTGCAATGTGTGGTCTGTGTTCCATAATGATTCAAATAGGCTTCAAGTCCCAAATTATTACGCATTAGCCTAATGTGATCAACTATTGCTAGCAATCTTCGGGTACAACTATGTGACAGAAGAAAGGTAAAGAAAATTGAATGATTTAAAATGTAGGCTACAAATGGAAGGATAACTAACACTAAAGTGACAGTTATAAATGTATGTATTATTGGCAGTGGCTCCTGATATTGGCTAATATTTTACAAATTGTAAAATAAAGCCCCGGAATATACTTAATCTTCTAAAGCGCATAAATCAACTCGTCAGGTTCTGGGCTACAGAAGCATATAGCTTGGGTCTCAGAATTTTACCCCTGCAAATTATGAGGGCATACAGTTAAAAAATTAGAAAATAGTGGAAAAGGGGTCACAATACGTCATATTGATATGATTTTCAGTTTGCTTTCATATGACTGGTTTCCCATTTGTCTCCAGAGATCATAAGGGAAAATCATCTAAAAACAATTGCCATGTGTATTTACAATCTCTTCTCCAAACGGGATTACTAATTTAACTAGCTCTTATCAATGTATAAATTACAGTGCATGGAGAATTCTGTTTTTTCTATCGGAAAAAAATAAAGTAGATGCTTTTTCAGCTTGGAATCATCAGGTTCGCTCTACGTTATTCATGGTTCCCTTGCACGTGAATGTGGAATTATTAGGGAATTAAGTTAAGGTCAGAATATGGCATATCTGTCACAGGAGGCTGCTGAGGGGAGAATGGCACATAATAATATCCAGAACCGCGCAAATGGAATGGCATCAAATAACAGGAAACCATGTATTGATACCATTCCAGTCATTACCACCATCCCATTCTCCTTAATTAAGGTGCCACCAACTTCCTGTGGTATCGGTACAGTCATGGCCAAAAGTTTTGAGAATGACACAAATATTAATTTTCACAAAGTCTGCTGCCTCAGTTTGTATGATGGCAATTTGCATATACTTCAGAATGTTATGAAGAGTGATCAGATGAATTGCAAATAATTGCAAAGTCCCTCTTTGCCATGCAAATGAACTGAATCCCCAAAGAACATTTCCACTGCATTTCAGGAATACTCTCGTTAACACAGGTGTGAGTGTTGACAAGGACAAGGCTGGAGATCACTCTGTCATGCTGATTGAGTTCGAATAACAGACTGGAAGCTTCAAAAGGAGTCATTGTTTGGAATCATTGTTCTTCCTCTGTCAAACATGGTTACCTGCAAGGAAACACGTGCTGTTGCTTTGCACAAAAAAGGGCTTCACAGGCAAGGATATTGCTGCCAGTAAGATGGCACCTAAATCAACCATTTATCGGATCATCAAGAACTTCAAGGAGAGCGGTTCAATTGTTGTGACGAAGGCTTCAGGGCGCCCAAGAAAGTCCAGCAAGCGCCAGGACTAGAGGTCGACCGATTAATCGGAATGGCCGATTAATTGGGGCCGATTTCAAGTTTTCATAACAATCGGAAATCGGTATTTTTGGACACTGATTTGGCCGATTTAAATATATATATATTTTTTTACACCTTTTATTTAATCTTGATTTAACTAGGCAAGTCAGTTAAGAACACATTCTATTTTCAATGACGGCCTGGGAACGGTGGGTTAACCACCTCGTTCAGGGCAGTACGACATATTTTCACCTTGTCAGCTCGGGGGATTCAATCTTGCAACCTTACAGTTAACTAGTCCAACGCTCTAACCACCTGCCTCTCATTGCACTCCACGAGGAGACTGCCTGTTATTATGCGAATGCAGTAAGCCAAGGTAAGTTTCTAGCTAGCATTAAACTTATCTTATAAAAAAAATCAATCAAGCATAATCACTAGTTAACTACACATGGTTGATGATATTACTAGTTTATCTAACGTGTCCTGCGTTGAATATAATCGATGCGGTGCGTATCATTGCTCCAATGTGTACCTAAACATGAGCATCAAATCCAGGTTAGCAGGCAATAATAACCAGGTGAAATTGTGTCACTTCTCTTGCATTCATTGCATGCTGAGTCAGTGTATATGCAACAGTTTGGGCCACCTAATTTGCCAGAATTTTACGTAATTATGACATAAATTGAAGGTTGTGCAATGTAACAGGAACGGTTCCCTATTTCACTGAAAGAATAAACGTTTTGTTTTCGAGATGATAGTTTCCGGATTCGACCATTCGGCCAAGGCTCATATTTCTGTGTGTTATGTTATAACTAAGTCTATGATTTGATAGAGCAGTCTGACTGAGCGGTGGTAGGCAGCAGCAGGCTTGTAAGCATTCATTCAAACAGCACTTTTGTGCGTTTTGCCAGCAACCCTTCGTTGTGAGTTTATGACTTCAAGCCTATCAACTCCAAAAATTAGGCTGGTGTAACAGATATGAAATGGCTAGCTAGATAGCGTGGAGCACACTAATAGCGTTTCAAACGTCACTCACTCTGAAACTTGGAGTGGTTGTTTATTTGATTGGTTGTTATTTATTTGAGGCTAAATAGATTTTATTGATGTATTATATTATGTTAAAATAAGTGTTCATTCAGAATTGTTGTAATTGTCATTATTAAAAATAAAATAAAAAAAACGTCAGATTAATCGGTATCGGCTTTTTTTGGTCTCCAATAGTCGGTATCGGTATCGGTATCATAATATGTCGACCTCTAGCCAGGACCGTCTCCTAAAGTTGATTCAGCTGTGGGATCGGAGCACCCCTGTACAGAGCTTGCTCAGGAATGTCAGCACGCAGGTGTGAGTGCATCTGCACGCACAGTGAGGCGAAGACTTTTGGAGGATGGCCTGGTGTCAAGAAGGGCAGCAAAGAAGCCACTTTCTGCAAAAGGTAAAGGTATTGGACTGCTGAGGACTGGGGTAGAGTTATTTCCTCTGAGGAATCCCCTTTCCAATTGTTTGGTGCAGCCGGAAAAAAAGCTTGTCCGGAGAAGACAAGGTGAGCGCTACCATCAGTCCTGTGTCATGCCAACAGTAAAGCTTGAGACCATTCATGTGTGGGGTTGCTTCTCAGCTAAGGGAGTGGGCTCACTCACAATTGTGCCTAACACAGCCATGAATAAAGAATGGTACCAACACATCCTCCGAGAGCAACTTCTCCCAACCCTCCAGGAACAGTTTGGTGACGAACAATGTGTTTTACAGCATGATGGAGCACCTTGCCATAAGGCAAAAGTCATCGGGATCAAAACATCGATATTTTGGGTCCAAGGCCAGGAAACTCCCCAGACCTTAATTCCATTGAGAACTTGTGGTCAATCCTCAAGAGGCGGGTGGACAAACAAAAACTCACAAATTCTGACAAACTCCAAGCATTGATTATGCAAGAATGGGCTGCCATCAGCCCAGCAGTTAATTGACAGCATGCCAGGGCAGATTGCAGAGGTTATGAAAAAGAAGGGTCAACACTGCAAATATTGACTCTTTGCATCAACTTCATGTAATTGTCAATTAAAGCCTTTGACACTTGTGAAATGCTTGTAATTATATGTCAGTATTCCATAGTAACATCTGATAAATATCGAGTCTCTGAAGCAGCAAACTCATTGAACATTGTAAAATCTTTACCCTAGACTTGAAGTTGACTTGAAGTTTAACTCGTTACTTTTTTACCACCAGTGACCACCAATCCCTCCCTACAGAGAATGAAATGAGGGTCCCATTATGTAGCATAATTGTGTTATAAATCAGTCCCCCTGCATTTTGATTGTTTCATTGGCTCTCCAACCTAAACCGCTGCTACTTAGCTTTTCTATGTATAGTGGATTCGGAAAGTATTCAGACCACTTCCCTTTTTCCACATTTTTGTTACGTTACAGCCGTTTTCTAAAATGTATAAAACATTTTCCAGATCAATCTACACAATACCCCATAAATACAAAGTAAAAACAGGTTTTTAGAATTTTTACAGTGTATAAACATTTTATTTACATAAGTATTCAGTCCCTTTGCTTTGAGACTCAAAATTGAGCATAGGTGGATCCTGTTTCCATTAATCATCCTTGATGTTTCTACAACTTGATTGGAGTCCACCTGTGGTAAATTCAATTGATTGGACATGATTTGGAAAGGTGTGCACACACCTGTCTATATAAGGTCCCACAGTTGACAGCGTACGTCAGAGCAAAAACCAAGCCATGAGGTCGATGGAATATTCCATAGAGCTCTGAGACAGGATTGTGTCGAGGCACAGATCTGGGGAAGGATATCAAAACATTTCTGCAGCATTGAAGGTCCCCAAGAACACAATGGCCTCCATTCTTAACTTCTTATGGCTGCAGGGGCACTATTGAGTAGCTTGGATGAAAGGTGCCCAGAGTAAACGGCCTGTTCCTCAGTTTCAGTTGCTAATATATGCATATTATTATTAATATTGGATAGAAAACACTCTGAAGAGTATAACTAAACTCATATGGTAGGAAAAAACCTGAGAACAAATCCAAACAGGAAGTGAGAAATCTGAGGTTTGTATTTATTCAACCCATTCCCTATTGAAATCCCCTTGGGATATGAATGAAGATGCACTTCCTAGGGCTTCCACTATATGTCAACCGTCTATAGAAATTTGAATGAGGCTTCTACTGTGTTGTGGGACTGAATGAGAATGAGTCAGACTACTGGCAGAGAGCCAGTCCCAGGTCACGCGCATACCGCATGACATCTTCCTGCATTCTGTTCCTCCTCAAGACACAAAGGAATTCTCCGGTTGGAACTTTATGGAAGATTTATGATAAAAACATCCTAATGATTGATTCTGTAGTTAGTTTGAAATGTTTCTTCTACCTGTAAAATACCTTTTTGAAGATTATGTCTGAAAAAATGGTCGACCAGCACCAGCATTTGGATAGGTGTACCAAACGCGCTAACAAAAGTAGCTACTTGGATATAATCGAACAAATCAAGCATTTATTGTGACCTGGGATTCCTGAGAGTGCATTCTGATGAAGATCATCAAAGGTAAGGGAATATTTAGCATGTAATTTATGGTGACTACAACATGGCGGCTAATTTGACTTGATTGTTCTGAGCGCCGTCTCAGATTATTGCATGGTTTGCTTTTTTCGTAAAAAATCTGACACAGCTGTTGCATTAAGGACAGGTATATCTTGTATTATCATCTACATTTATGATGAGTATTTCTGTTGAATCGATGTGGCTATGCAAAATCACTGGATGTTTTTGGAATTAGTGAATGTAATGCGCCAATGTAAACTCAGATTTTTTTATATAAATATGAACTTTTTCAAACAAAACATACATGTATTGTGTAACATGAAGTCCTATGAGTGATGAAGATCATCAAAGGTTAGTGATTCATGTCAGTGATTCATTTTATCTCTATTTGTGCTTTTTGTGACTCCTCTCTTTGGCTGGGAAAATGGCTGTTTTTATTGTGGTTTGGTGGTGACCTAACATAATCGTTTGTGGTGCTTTCGCTGTAAAGCCTATTTGAAATCGGACACTGTGGTGGGATTAACAACAAGACTACCTTTAAAACGGTATAAGATACATCTATTTTTGAGGAATTATGAGATTTCTGTTGTTTTGAATTTGGAGCCCTGCACTTTCACTGGCTGTTGTCATATCATCTCGTTAACGGGATTGCAGCCCAAATTAAATGGAAGAAGTTTGGATCCACCTAGCTGGCCGCCCAGCCAAACTGAGCAATCGGGGAGAAGGGCCTTGGTCAGGGAGGTGACCAAGAACCCGATGGGCACTCTGACAGAGTTCTTCCTCTGTGGAGATGGGAGAACCTTCCAGAAGGACAACCATCTTTGCAGCACTCCACCAATTAGGCCTTTATGGTTGTGGCCAGACGGAAGCCACTCCTCAGTAAAAAGCACATGACAGCCCGCTTGGAATTTGCCAAAAGGCACCTAAAGGACTCTGACCATGAGAAACAAGATTCTCTGGTCTGATGAAACCAAGATTGAACTCTTTTGGACTGAATGCCAAGCGTCACGTTTGGAGGAAACCTGGAACCATCCCTACGGTGAAGCGTGGTGGCAGCATCATGCTGTGGGGACTGGGTGACTAGTCAGGATCCAGGGGAAGATGAATGGAGCAAAGTACAGAGCCATCCTTGATGAAAACCTGCTTAGGACCTCAGACTGGGGTGAAGGTTCACCTTCCAAAAGGACAACAACCCTAAGCACACAGCCAAGACAATGCAGGTGTGGCTTCAGGACAACTCTCTGAATGTCCTTGAGTGGCCCAGCCAGAGCCCGGACTTGAACTCAATCATACATCTCTGGAGAGACGTGAAAATACTGTAGCTGTGCAGCAACACTCCCCATCCAACCTGACAGAGCTTGAGAGGATCTGCAGAGAAGAATGGGACAAACTCCCCAAATACAGGTGTTTCAAGCTTGTAGCATCATACCCAAGAAGACTCGAGGCTGTAATCACTGCCAAAGGTGCTTCAACAAAGTACTGAGTAAAGGGTCTGTATACTTACGTAAGACTTTTTATACATTTGCAAAAATTTCTAGACCCGTTTTTGCTTTGTCATTATTTAATACATTTTTGAATCAGGCTGTAACATAACACAATGTGGAAAAAGTCAAGGGGTCTGAATACCTTCCGAATGCACTATATATAACAGTTGACCAATGGGACTGCCGTATGGTCTATCCAAACGTACCATTTGTATTAAAGAAAAGATAATGACTGGTTCAACGCTGGGTCAATGGCTACAGAAGGAAGGGAGGGCTCTAGTTGTTTTAGGGTTTGCAAGGCACCGTGTCTGGTTCTTCATGGAAGTGTAAACAAATCGACTGTGATGGTGGGAGAGTGCATGTGTGTGGTTTGTTGCCAATTGGGGTCCTCCATTACATTTGCTAATGGCACAATTGTGACGGAGCAGTTGTAATTCAGAAGACTAAAAGGCCTTACAGTTTCATCAGCTGCGGTCTTTGGTATCACTTGAGAACTATACAGTTTGAAGTAAAATAATAATCTCCATGAAAATATACTGAACAAAAATATAAATGCAACATGTAAAGTGTTGGTCCCATGAGCTAAAATCCCAAATCCCTGAAATATTCCATATGCATAAAAAGCTTATTTCTCACATTTTTTTTGCACAAATTTTGTGTTAATTTCTCTACCATAACGCACCTCCAACTCCGTTTTAGAGAATTTGGCAGTAAGTCTTCCCGGCCTCACAATCGCAGACCATGTGTAACCACGCCAGCCCAGGATCTCTACATCTAGCTTCTTCACTTGCGGCATTGTCTGACTCCAGCCAACCGGACACCTGATGAAACTGTGGGTTTGCAGAACCTAATCATTTCTACAAAATCTGTCAGAAACCATCTTAGGGAAGCTCATCTGCGTGTTCGTTGTCCTCCCCAGTGTCTTCACCTGATTGCAAGTCGGCATCGTAACCGACTTCAGTGGGAAAATGCTCTTCTTTGTTGGGCGCTGGCTTGCTGCAGATGTGTGCTCTTTAAGGATGAATCCCGGATTCAACTGTATCGGGCAGATGGCGTTGTGTGGGCGAGCGGTTTCCTGATGACAAAGTTGTGAACAGAGTGCCCCGTGGTGGTGGCGTTATGTTATGGGCAGGCAGAAGCTATGGACAACGAACACAATTGCATTTTATCGTTGGCAATTTGAATGGACAGAGGTGCCTTGACGAGATTCTAAGGCGTGACATTCAGCCACTATCATCTCATGCTTCAGCATGATAATACACAACCCCCAGGATCTGTACACAATTCCTGGAAGCTATAAATGTCCCAGCTCTTCCATGGCCTGCATACTCACCAGACATGTCACCCATTGAGCATGTCTGGGATGCTCTGGATAGACGTGTACGAAAGCGTATTCCGGTATCCAGCAACTTCGCACAGCCATTGAAGTGGGACAACATTCCACAGGCCACAATCAACAACCTGATCAACTCTATGCAAAGGAGATGTTGCGCTGCATGAGGCAATTGGTGGTCACACCATATACTGACTGGTTTTCTGATCCACGCCCATATCTTTTTTTTAAGGTATCTGTGACCAACAGATGTACGTCTGTATTCCCAGTCATGCGAAATACATAGCTTAGAGGTAATGGATTTATTTCAATTGACTTATGTCCTTATGAACTAACTCAGTAAAATCTTTTGAAATTGTTGCATGTTGCGTTTCATATTTTTGTTAAGTCTGTCAGCACCTAAATAGAGTGCCTTCAAAAAGTATTCATACCCCTTGACTTATTCCCCATTTTGTTGTTACAGCATGAATTCAAAATGGATTCAATATTTTTCTCACCTTCTACTCACAATACCCCATAATGATAAACAAGTTTTTATAAATGCTTGCACATTTATTGAATATGAAATACAGATATTTCCATTTACATAATTATTCACACACCTACGTCCATATGTGTTAGAATCACCTTTGGCAGCGATTACAGCTGTGAGCATGTCTCAGCTTTGCACACCTTAATTTGTACAATATTATTTTACAAATTCTAGTTCTGTCAAGTTGGTTGTTGATCACAGCCATTTTCAAGCAGGTTTAAGTCAAAACTGTAACTATGCCATTCAGGAACAGTGTTTATTTGGCCTTGTGTTTTAGGTTATTTTCCTGCTGAAAAGTGAATTTGTCTCCCATTGTCTGTTGAAAAGCAGACTAAGCCAGGTTTTCCTTCAGGATTTTGCCTGTGTTTAGCTCTATTACGTTTCTTTTTATCCATAACTCCCCAGTCCTTGCCAATGACAAGCATACTCACAACATGATGCAGTCTCCACCATGCTTAAAAATATAAAGAGTGGTACTCAGTGATGTGTTTTGATTTGCCCCAAACATAATGTTTGTCTCCAGGACATGAAGTTAATTTCTTTGCCATATTTTTTTTCACAGTGCCCTATCCCTCAAAGCTCATAATTTAAGCTTGAGGCCCCGGGTCTGAACCCTGCCCTGTCCAACTGGGTCCTGGACTTCCTGATGGCCCGCCCCAGATGGAGAAGGTAGGAAACAAAAACTCTACTTCGCTGATCCTCAACACTGGGGCCCCACAAGGATGCGTGCTCAGCCCCCTCCTGTACTCCCTGTTCACCCATGACTGCATGGACACGCACGCCTCCAACTCAATCATCAAATTTGCAGAAGACACTTTAGTAGACTTGATTTCTAACAATGACGAGACAGCCTACAGCGAGGAGGTGAGGGCCCTGTGAGTGTGGTGCCAGGAAAGTAACCTCTCATCCAACAAAACAAAGGAGAGGTAACACCCCCCCTCTACCAGAAGGGGGCAGAGCATGCATCCTTCTGTGGCCCCAGTGTTGAGGATTCACAACCTTAAGAAATTTCTTCTTAACTGGCATTTTTTCTATAGACTATAGACTTAAGAAGAAAGTTAAGCAAAGTTGCTATTCCTCAACAAAGTTATTGGAAATGTTAAGGTTTCTCTTAACTTTTTTTCTAAGGAAGAAACGTAAGAAGAAATGGGATTCTTGAAAATAATGCTTTAGGATTTCTTCTTGGAATTTTACTTAACTTTAGGACAGCTAAACCCTCGCCTTGAGACGAATGGCTACTTTTGTAACCAATAATGTTTTCTTGCGCCACAGAAACAGTTGGCTACCGGATATTTAAATACAGCAAGAATACAAATGTAACACGCATTATCTAGCTAGCTAGTAATTAACAATATATTAATATTCTAGAAGTGTTAAATAGCTAGCGCGTCAATTTGCAAAGAAGAATTTGGCAAACTTAGCTAATGATGTTAACGTTAGCTATGTTAGCTAGCTAATGTAGCTAACTAACTTACCAGTCGTGCAGCCCCTCTACCACCATCTCTATGATGGATGACACCTTCTCCTCAAGCTTGTCCACATGAATAAACACTTCTTTTTTACGCGTCACTGTCCCTCGGCCACTCTCGCCCATCCTCTCTTTTTGGTCTCTGCAGTGAGCCTGCAGTCATCAACGGTCCCCAACAGCAACTTTTTCCTGGCTGCTATTTCTTCCACCATCACTTCAAGCTCTTGTTTACTGAAGTTTTTATTGCGCTTTCCTTGGTTATACATTTTTTGTTTGATGTACAGTAGCTAACATGAGTGATGGTTATAATATACACTGCTCAAAAAAATAAAGGGAACACTAAAATAACACATCCTAGATCTGAATGAATGAAATGTTCTTATTAAATACTTTTTTCTTTACATAGTTGAATGTGCTGACAACAAAATCACACAAAAATGATCAATGGAAATCAAATTTATCAACCCTTGGAGGTCTGGATTTGGAGTCACACTCAAAATTAAAGTGGAATACCACACTACAGGCTGATCCAACTTTGATGTAATGTCCTTAAAACAAGTCAAAATGAGGCTCAGTAGTGTGTGTGGCCTCCACGTACCTGTATGACCTCCCTACAACGCCTGGGTATGCTCCTGATGAGGTGGCGGATGGTCTCCTGAGTGATCTCCTCCCAGACCTGGACTAAAGCATCCGCCAACTCCTGGACAGTCTGTGGTGCAACGTGGCGTTGGTGGATGGAGCAAGACATGATGTCCCAGATGTGCTCAATTGGATTCAGGTCTGGGGAACTTGCGGGCCAGTCCATAGCATCAATGCCTTCCTCTTGCAGGAACTGCTGACACACTCCAGCCACATGAGGTCTAGCATTGTCTGGCATTAGGAGGAACCCAGGGCCAACCGCACCAGCATATGGTCTCACAAGGGGTCTGAGGATCTCATCTCGGTACCTAATGGCAGTCAGGCTACCTCTGGCGAGCACATGGGGGGCTGTGCGGCACCCCAAAGAAATGCCACCCCACACCATGACTGACCCACCGCCAAACCGGTCATGCTGGAGAATGTTGCAGGCAGCAGAACATTCTCCACGGCGTCTGTCACGTCTGTCACATGTGCTCAGTGTGAACCTGCTTTCATCTGTGAAAAGCACAGGGCGCCAGTGGAGAATTTGCCAATCTTGGTGTTCTCTGGCAAATGCCAAACGTCCTGCACGGTGTTGGGCTGTAAGCACAACCCCCACCTGTGGACGTCGGGCCCTCATACCACCCTCATGGAGTCTGTTTCTGACCGTTTGAGCAGACACATGCACATTTGTGGCCTGCTGGAGGTCATTTTGCAGGGCTCCTCCTGCTCCTCCCTGCACAAAGGCAGAGGTAGTGGTCCTGCTGCTGGGTTGTTGCCCTCCTACCGCCTCCTCCACGTCTCCTGATGTACTGGCCTGTCTCCTGGTAGCGCCTCCATGCTCTGCACACTACGCTGACAGACACAGCAAACCTTCTTGCCACAGCTCGCATTGATGTGCCATCCTGGATGAGCTGCACTACCTGAGCCACTTGTGTGGGTTGTAGACTCCGTCTCATGCTACCACTAGAGTGAAAGCACCGCTAGTATTCAAAAGCGACCAAAACATCAGCCAGGAAGCATTGGGGGTGTCTTGCTAATTGCCTATATTTTCCATCTGTTGTCTATTCCATTTGCACAACAGCATGTGAAATTTATTGTTTATTATAATTTTTTTTGAGCAGTGTATATTTTTTCATTTGTGTGTAAAGGGTTTGCAAGCCAAATAAATAAAAAAATTATATATATATATACACAGTGCCTTGCGAAAGTATTCGGCCCCCTTGAACTTTGCGACCTTTTGCCACATTTCAGGCTTCAAACATAAAGATATAAAACTGTATTTTTTTGTGAAGAATCAACAACAAGTGGGACACAATCATGAAGTGGAACGACATTTATTGGATATTTCAAACTTTTTTAACAAATCAAAAACTGAAAAATTGGGCGTGCAAAATTATTCAGCCCCCTTAAGTTAATACTTTGTAGCGCCACCTTTTGCTGGGATTACAGCTGTAAGTCGCTTGGGGTATGTCTATCAGTTTTGCACATCGAGAGACTGACATTTTTTCCCATTCCTCCTTGCAAAACAGCTCGAGCTCAGTGAGGTTGGATGGAGAGCATTTGTGAACAGCAGTTTTCAGTTCTTTCCACAGATTCTCGATTGGATTCAGGTCTGGACTTTGACTTGGCCATTCTAACACCTGGATATGTTTATTATTGAACCATTCCATTGTAGATTTTGCGTTATGTTTTGGATCATTGTCTTGTTGGAAGACAAATCTCCGTCCCAGTCTCAGGTCTTTTGCAGACTCCGTCAGGTTTTCTTCCAGAATGGTCCTGTATTTGGCTCCATCCATCTTCCCATCAATTTTAACCATCTTCCCTGTCCCTGCTGAAGAAAAGCAGGCCCAAACCATGATGCTGCCACCACCATGTTTGACAGTGGGGATGGTGTGTTCAGCTGTGTTGCTTTTACGCCAAACATAACGTTTTGCATTGTTGCCAAAAAGTTCAATTTTGGTTTCATCTGACCAGAGCACCTTCTTCCACATGTTTGGTGTGTCTCCCAGGTGGCTTTTGGCAAACTTTAAACAACACTTTTTATGGATATCTTTAAGAAATGGCTTTCTTCTTGCCACTCTTCCATAAGGCCAGATTTGTGCAATATACGACTGATTGTTGTCCTATGGACAGAGTCTCCCACCTCAGCTGTAGATCTCTGCAGTTCATCCAGAGTGATCATGGGCCTCTTGGCTGCATCTCTGATCAGTCTTCTCCTTGTATGAGCTGAAAGTTTAGAGGGACGGCCAGGTCTTGGTAGATTTGCAGTGGTCTGATACTCCTTCCATTTCAATATTATCGCTTGCACAGTGCTCCTTGGGATGTTTAAAGCTTGGGAAATCTTTTTGTATCCAAATCCGGCTTTAAACTTCTTCACAACAGTATCTCGGACCTGCCTAGTGTGTTCCTTGTTCTTCATGATGCTCTCTGCGCTTTTAACGGACCTCTGAGACTATCACAGTGCAGGTGCATTTATACGGAGACTTGATTACACACAGGTGGATTGTATTTATCATCATTAGTCATTTAGGTCAACATTGGATCATTCAGAGATCCTCACTGAAATTCTGGAGAGAGTTTGCTGCACTGAAAGTAAAGGGGCTGAATAATTTTGCACGCCCAATTTTTCAGTTTTTGATTTGTTAAAAAAGTTTGAAATATCCAATAAATGTCGTTCCACTTCATGATTGTGTCCCACTTGTTGTTGATTCTTCACAAAAAAATACAGTTTATATCTTTATGTTTGAAGCCTGAAATGTGGCAAAAGGTCGCAAAGTTCAAAGGGGCTGAATACTTTCGCAAGGCACTGTATATATAATATTCGAGACAAAGCAAAAAAATACATGTCATAAAATTTAAATATCAACACTTTTATTGTGGGCCAAATCCTATCATCCCTGTCACATAGACGTATTTATTGGTTTCAAGCACGTCACTAATGCCACATAAGAAGATATTTAGTTCTTAAGAAAGATTTATGAATTTCTAAGAACATTTTGAGGAATTGCATTTACGAACTATCTAATGAACTTATTTTTTTGTTAAGCAGATCCTTAACTTTTTTCGCAAGTAATGCTTCATGAATCCGGCCCCAACACCCAGTTGCACAGTGCAGGGTTCAGACCCAGGGCTTCGAGTTTAAATTATGAGCTTTGAGGGAACTATTGTAACGATGTTTGTCTGAGGAAGAAGGAGTAGACCAAAGCGCAGCGTGGTACGTGTTCATATTTCCTTTAATTAACTGAACACCAAATACAAAAGAACAAGAGAATAAATGAAAACCGAAACAGTCCCGTATGGTGCAAACACTGAAACGGAAAACTACTCACAACCCATGATGTGAAAACAGGCTGCTTAAGTATGGTTCTCAATCAGAGACAACGATTGACAGCTGCCTCTGATTGGGAACCATACCAGGCCAAACACCTAGAAATATAACACACAGAAGCAAAACATAGAATGCCCACCCCAACTCACGCCCTGACAAAACTAAAATAGAGACATAAATAAGGAACTAAGGTCAGGACGAGACAACTACGGTGTTGAATGCCAAGCTATAATCAATGAACAGCATTCTTACATAGGTATTCCTCTTGTCCAGATGGGATAAGGCAGTGTGCAATGCGATGGCGATTGCATTGTCTGTGTACCTATTGGGGCGGTTAGCAAATTGAAGTGGGTCTAGGGTGACACGTGGAGGTGATATGATCCTTGACTCGTCTCTCAAAGCACTTCATGATGACAGTCGTCAGTGCTACAGGGCGATAGTCATTTAGTTCAGTTACCTTTGCTTTATTGTGCAAAGGTTTCATCAAGGCAAAGGGTGGCTACTTTGAAGAATCTCAAATAAATTATAAAATATATTTTGATTTGAACACTTTTTTTGGTTACTACATGATTCCATATGTGTTATTTCATAGTTATGTCTTCACTATTATTCTATAATGTAGAAAATAGTATACTTATCGGTAAACTCAACAGCCTTGGTTTCTCAAATTACTGCATCGCCTGGTTCACCAACTACTTCTCAGACAGAGTTCAGTGTGTCAAATCGGTGGGCCTGTTGTGCGGACATCTGTCAGTCTCTATAGAGGTTCAATTCTCGGGCCAACTCTTCTCTGTATACATCAATGATGTCGCTCTTGCTGCTGGTGATTCTCTGATCCACCTCTATGCAAAAGACACTATTCTGTATACTTCTGGACCTTCTTTGGACACTGTTAACTAACCTCCAGACGAGCTTCAAAGCCATACAACTCTCCTTCCGTGGCCTCCAACTGCTCTTAAATGCAAGTAAAACTAAATGCATGCTCTTCAACCGATCGCTGCCCACACCTGCCCGCCCGTCCAGCATCACCACTCTGGAAAATTACAAATACCTAGGTGTCTGGTTTGACTGTAAACTCTCCTTCCAGACTCACAAACCTGTAATGGCAAGGCGATCCCAGAGGGGAACTCCACCCCCCCATTCAGCTGAAAAGGTGGCTCAGGGAATTCAAAACTATTCTTTAGAAATATTTAACTTGCACACATTAACAAGTCCAATACAGCAAATGAAAGATAAACATCTTGTTCATCTACCCATCATCTCCGATGTTTAAAATATTTTACAGCGAAAACACAACATATATTTATGTTAGACCACCTACAAAATCAAAGGAAAAACGCAGCCATTTTTTCCAACCAAAGATAGAGTCACAAAAGCAGGATTAGAGATAAAATGAATCACTAACCTTTTGAAAATCTTCATCAGATGACACTCATATGACATGTTACACAATACATTTATGTTTTGTTCGACAATATGCATATTTATATCCACAAATCTCGGTTTACATTGACGCCATGTTCAGAAATGCCTCCAAAATATCCAGAGGAATTATAGAAAGCTACACCAGATAACAGAAATACTCATCATAAACTTTGACTAAAGATACATGTTCTACATATAATTAAAGATACACTGGTTCTTAATGCAACCGCTGTGGCAGATTTTTTTAAAACGTTACGGAAAAAGCCTACCATGCAATAATCTGAGACAGCGCTCAGACGTAAAAGTATTTCTCCGCCATGTTGGAGTCAACAGAAATACGAAATTACATCATAAATATTCCCTTACCTTTGATGATCTTTCATCAGAATGCAGTGCAAGGAGTCCTAGTTCCACAAATCGTTTTTTTTCCATAATGTCCAATACTAGTGTCCAATTAGCTGCATTTGCTACCACTTTCAGCTCACGTGCCCAAAAACTGACGCTGGTCCAAGACAACTCGCACGAAAGCTTCAAAAAGATATATTCCAGGTCGAATAAACTGGTCAAACTAAGTAGAGAATCAATCTTCAGGATGTTATTTTCATATATATCCAATAACGTTCCAACCGGATCATACGTTTTCAGCTGCAGCCAAATGGAACGATGGTGGCACCCACAGAGAAATGCACCACAGGAAAATGTAATTCTGTCGGGACTATTTTCCCTCATTCGGTCAAAGTTCACACCAAAAGCTCCATTCCACTTTCTACTCAATGAGGACATCTAGTGGAAGGCGATAGAAGTGCTACCATATCCATATATTGTTGGGAAAGGAGGGGGCGACGATGTCAAAGTTGACCCACATTCAGAATTTAACTTCTTGTTTGGAAGATTGCCTGCCTTATGAGTTCTGTTATACTCACAGACATAATTTAAACAGTTTTAGAAACTTCAGAGTGGTTTCTATCCAATAGTAATAATAATATGCATATATTAGCCATCAAGGACAGAGTAGGATGCAGTTCACTATGGGCACGCAATTCATCCAAAGTGAAAATACTGCTATACTATCCTCAACAAGTTTTAAGCATCTCCGATCCAAAATTAAATCTAGAATCGGCTTCCTATTTCGCAACAAACATGCTGCCAAACATACCCTTGTTAAACTGACTATCCTACTTTGGCGATGTTGGATGCAGTCTATCACAGTGCCATCCATTTTGTCACCAAAGCCCCATTTTTTTTGTACCTTTATTTAACTAGGCAAGTCAGTTAAGAACAAATTCTTATTTTCAATGATGGCCTCGGAACAGTGGGTTAACTGCCTGTTCAGGAGTAGAACGATAGATTTGTACCTTGTCAGCTCGGAGATTTGAACTTGCAATCTTTCGGTTACTAGTCCAACACTCTAACCACTAGGCTGCCCTGCCGCCCCATATACTACTCACCACTGCGATCTGTATGCTCTCGTTGACTGGCCCTTGCTGCAAATTCATCGCCAAACCCACTGGCTCCAGGTCACCTATAAGTCTTTGCTAGGTAAAGCCCCACCTTATCTCAGCTCACTGGTCACCATAGCAGCACCCACCCGTAGCACGTGCTCCAGCAGGTATATTTCACTGGTCACCCCCAAAGCCTATTCCTCCTTTGGACGCCTTTCCTTCCAGTTCTCTGCTGCCAATGCCTGGAACGAATCATAAATCACTGAAACTGGAGACTCATATCTCCCTCACTAGCGTTAAGCATCAGCTGTCAGAGCAGCTTACCGATCACTGCACTTGTACATAGCCCATCTGTAAATAGGTCATCCATCTACCTCATCTCCATATTGTTAATTATTTTTATTTCTTTTTTTGCTCCTTTGCACCCCAGTATCTCTACTTGCACATTCATCTTCTGCACATCTATCACTCCAGTATTTAATTGCTAAAATACTTCGCCACTACGGCCTATTTATTGCCTTACCTCCCTAATCTTACTTAATTTGCACACGCTGTATATAGATTTATTTTCCTATTGTGTTATTGACTGTACGTTTGTTTATTCCATGTGTAACTCTGCGTTGTTTGGGTCGCACTCTGTCACGTTCTGACCTTAGTTCCTTTGTTTTGTCTTTGTTTTAATTGGTCAGGGCGTGAGTTGGGTGGGCAGTCTGTGTGTTTTTCTATGTTGCGGTTTTGAGTTCGGCCTAGTATGGTTCTCAATCTGAGGCAGCTGTCAATCGTTGTCCCTGATTGATAAACATAGCCTGGGTTTCACTTTTGAGTTGTGGGTGTTTGTTTCCGTATGAGTGTTTGTTGCCACACGGTACTGTTTCGATTTTCGTTCACGTTTATTGCTTTGTATTTCATAGTGTTCAGTTTATGTCTTAAAATAAACGTTATGGACACTTACCACGCTGCGCATTGGTCCTCCGATCCTTCTCGCTACTCTTTGAGGAGGAGGAGGAGGAGGAAGAATGCCGTTACACACTGCTTTGCTCCATCTTGGCCAGGTTGCAGTTGTAAATGAGAACTCAACTGGCTTTCCTGGTTAAATAAAGGTGAAAGAAAATAAAAATAAAGGAAAAACCCTTGAATGAGTAGGTGTGTCCAAACTTTTGTACATACGTTGTTCAACTAAGTGTAGAAGTAGCCTATGACAAATTATTTGAAATTAAATGAACAGTGAAATGATGTATACACATGACTAGAAAGACAAAGGAATAACGTAAGGCAAGTTTAAAATGGAAGAAAATGAAAAGGGGACTATAGAAACAAGGAGGAGTGGATCAGCAGTTAGTGAGGTGTTTGCACATGCTCAAATGCTTCATTGTGTGTGTGGGTTTGCCCCCAGCTTTGTCAGGCTGACTGTTTCTATAATCCAAATGATTGATTGCCATAACAATGCCATGGTGATAGACGTGGGATATAAATCACGGTGTATAACCCTCCTACATACATCTCTTTTTCCAAGCTAACAAGCAGCCCAGTGTTTCTCTCAATACTACAGCTGCTCATTTAACATAGGCGTCTCTTTCTCCCAGTCAATTTCAAATATGTTTCAAAGTTATCTCTCTCTCTCTCTCGCTCTGTCCCCTGAAAGCCTAGGTACTGTTTCTTCTTTCCCAGGGTAGTTGTGTGTTGCTGATTATTTTGAGGTCAGGTAAAGAGAATGCCTCTGAATGTCTTGGCCTGTGTTCCAAATGCCACCCATTTCCCTATATGGTGCACAGCTTTTGATCAGAGCCCTGTGGCTTGGCCTATGGGCCTTGGTCAAAAGTAGTGCACTATAAAGGGAATAGGGTGCAATTTGGGACACACACCAACTATATACAGTAGGGAGGAGGTAATTAAAGAAAAACGTTCCCTCAGTACCTACCCGCCCGCCCTGCTCCAACTGAAACCTGCTCTGTCTTGCCCAGGCAAGAGGTAATTACAGTTTGACTTAAATGCTCACCTTCAAGCTCTTCACTTAATTCTCTCTCTCTCTCTTCATCTCTCCCTTTCTTGCCAAGAGTCAAAATGTGTAACTTTGTGGAATGTTACTTTTTAAAATCATAGACAATAAAGGGTTGGGAGAGATCAATACAGTAGTTCTGACATGTAAAAAAGCAAACAGTGCAAGCAGCGCTGGAAGCTATGCTTAGAGATAACCTTAACATTTATTTTAAGGTTATTAATAAGATCCATGTTAACGGCTCCTGAGTGCTGCAGCGGTCTAAGGCACTGCATCTCAGTGTTAGAGGTCTCACTACAGACCCTGGTTCGATTCCAGGCTGTACCACAACCAGCCGTGATTGGGCGGCGCACAATTGGCCCAGCGTCGTCCGGGTTAGGGTTTGGCCAGGGTAGACCGTCATTGTAAGTAAGAATTTGTTCTTAACTGACTTGCCTACTTAAATAAAGGTTAAAGATGACTACTACATATGTCTCAAAGGTGTGTGTATGCAAAGTAAAGCAAAGCTGCTGTTGTAATGAAACAGTATGTTTATTTGCACAAACCATTAGGAACAGAGGTTCTCTTTTCTAAACATTGTTGTACAGTATTCAAACATACATCTTACAGCATATCCATATTTTCATTTGTGTCTGTGGCCCTTCAGCCAGAGAGTTAGGGGGGAAAATATGAATGTGAAATCCTGAACCTCAGCCCATTTTTCTGCACTGAAAGCATTCCCTCCCATTCCCTCCCATTCCCTCCCGTTCACCCTCTCTCCCCTCAGCCAGGGTCCAGTCACCTCATAAGGCTTTATGAGGTGACTGGACCCTGGCTGAGGGGAGAGAGGGTGAACGGGCCCCTGAAAAGGTACTTTGTGCAGGGCTATACTCTGGCCAGCTCAACTCCATCAGAGGTTGTGGTTCTAGGACAGATGCCAGGTGCTCAGACCCCCTCCGCTGGCACCAGCGGAGCCACCATCTGGGCCAAGGGGGTGATGGGTTGGTCCTCCCTGAGCAGGTCCGTCCACACCGAATCCAATCCTCCAGTCCTTCAATCCTCCAGTCCTTCAACCCTGCATTTCCATTCCCATGGGAGGTTCCAGACTTCGAGAATGCTCCACGCGGATCTTACAGTGCCTTGCAAAAGTATTCATCCCCCTTGGTGTATTTCCTATTTTGTTGCATTACAACCTTTAATTTTATTTTTATTTGGATTTCATGTAACGGACATAGACAAAATAGTCCAAATTGGTGAAATGAAAATAAAAAAAATTACTTGCTTAAAAAAACAAACAAAAAACGGAAAACTGGTGCGTGCGTATGTATTCAACCACTTTGCTATGAAGCCCCTAAATAAGATCTGGTGCAACCAATTACCTTCAGAAGTCACACAATTGGTTAAATGAAGTCCAATATAAGTGTCACATGATCTGTCAGTGTATATATCCACCTGTTCTGAAAGGCCCCAGAGTCTGCAACACCACTAAGCAAGGGGCACCACCAAGCAAGCGGCACCATGAAGACCAAGGAGCTCTCCAAATAGGTCGGGGACAAAGTTGTGGAGAAGTACAAATAAGGGTTGGGTTATAATAAAATGTCTGAATCTTTGAACATCCCACGGAGCACCATTAAATCCATTATTAAAAAAGTTGAACGATTATGTCACCACAACAAACCTGCCAAGAGAGGGCCGCCCACCAAAACGGACCAGGCAACGAGGGCATTAATCAAGAAAAGCAACAAAGAAATCAAAGATAATGCTGAAGGAGCTGCAAAGCTCCATAGCGGAGATTAAAGTATTTGTCCATAGTACACTCCACAGAGCTGGGCTTTATGGAAGAGTGGCCAGAAAAAAAGCTATTGCTTAAAGAAGAAAATAAGCAAACACATTTGGTGTTCGCCAAAAGGCATGTGGGAGACTCCCCAAACATATGGAAGAAGGTACTCTGGTCAGACGAGAGGAAAATGTCTGGTGCAAACCCAACACCTCTCATCACCCCAAGAACACCACCCTCACAGTGAAGCATATTGGTGGCAGCATCATGCTGTGGGGATGTTTTCATAGGCAGGGACTGGGAAACTGGTCAGAATTGAAGGAATGATGGATGGTGCTAAATATAGGGAAATTCTTCCAGAGATTTGAGATTGGAACGGAGGTTCACCTTCCAGCAGGACAATGACCCTAAGCATTCTGCTAAAGCAACACTCGAGTGGTTTAGGGGGAAACATTTAAATGTCTTGGAATGGCCTAGTCGAAGCCCAGACCTCAATCCAATTGAGAATATGTGCTATGACTTGAAGATTGCTATACACCAGTGGAACCCATCCAAGGTGAAGGAGCTAGAGCAGTTTTGCCTTGAAGAATGGGCAAAAATCCCAGTGACTAGATGTACCAAGCTTATAGAGACATACCCCAAGAGACTTGCAGCTGTAATTGCTGCAAAAGGTGGCTCTACAAAGTATTGACTATGGGGGGGGGGGGGGGGGGGGGGGGGGGGGTGAATAGTTAAGTTCTGAAGTTCTGTTTTTTGTTATATTTCTTGTTTGTTTCACAATACAAAATATTTTGCATCTTCAAAGTGGTAGGCATGTTGTGAAAATGAAATGATACAAAAAAAAAAATCTATTTGAATTCCAGGTGGTAAAGGCAACAAAATAGGAAAAATTCCAAGGGGGATGAATACTTTCGCAAGCCACTGTAGAACACTTGAACCTGACCCATGCACACATTTCGAATTCATTAATTGTATTTCTGTAACCATACATAGGTGATGTTCCAATAGGTTCTATGCAAGGTATTGGGCATGCATTCTGAGTTTTGGTTCGGTAAAATAAAGTTAAAAAAAACAACTCAATATGACATGGCAGGGGAATGATTATGTTCGGTGACTCGTTTCAACTCAGGTTCCTCCAATTTGGCTGTCTGCTGCTATATCCCACATCTGAATATTACAAAAGCAAGTGGGAAGATTCAGTATCATCAAATGTGATTTATAATTTTTTATTCAATGCTTGCCTTGGATGTCAACATTGTGGGCGAGCTGAGGAGCTCAATGATCTGCGCACCACTTGGTCGAGAAATGCTGCAAACACAATTAGGCCTGCTTCCCAAATGGCACCCTATTCCCTATATAGTGCACTACTTTTGACCATGGCCCATAGTGGTGCAGTTGTCTTGATGTTCTCTGAGTGGAGGCCCACTGTCTTGACTTTGAAAACACATGTACTAGACCATTAGAGAAGTAGTGAAGTGGATCCTAAGACTAGCTGATAACTTGAGTGAAGTGAAGTGAAGTGAAGAGGAAAGAAACACACATAGCTATTCTGTGGACTTTGCCTAACTCCCTGGAATTCTTGGAGACAGCCCAAGCCAAACAAATTAAAGGACAAAATGTTTTTAATTTAACCTCTGTCACGCAAAAACATCACTAAGCTCAGTCCCTCTCTTCTGGAACGGACTCCATACTTTATCCTGTTCCTGGGAGCAGAGCCTTTGTCCTGAATCCTAGAAGAGAGAGAGGGTAGAAGAAAACAAACAGAAGATAGAATGAGAGAAAGTCAAGCATTACGATCTTTTAATTTATTTAAGGCAAGCAAGAAACACTTATGTCAGGCTAACCATAACTGGTTGAATGAATGAACGATTCATTCTAGTTTAAATGAATTAATATTGTTGCCCATTGCCAAATCATGGTTGAGTTAACAAAACCTCTCTCTATGTAGCTGTGAAATGGCTAGCTAGTTAGTGACATCATTGATTGACCAAACTGTATTTCACACCTTGTGATGTATGAGGGGGGAGTGTCCGGAAGTAATCAAATTAGGTAATTTGGTTGTAAACATCCGGCTTGTGGGGGACTGATTTGGGGGTTGGTAATTAGGTTGTTCTCCTGTGGCTGTGGGCTTTAGTTATGATAATTAAGACTCTTTAAATTAGGTTTGTGTGGGTGTTGTCTGTGATTGATGTCTGTTTATATCAAATGACATAATGTCCGGTAGAACCTGACCCGGGAGTTGTGACTTATGATCTCAGATGTTAAATCTGTGACTAGGGACTGATTTCTACAGAAGGGTATTTGTACTTACAAGAACAATGTTACACAAATTAACATATGTAACATGTAAAAGGTTATCAGATTCAATTTGTAAGGTATTATATCCACTGATGCTGCAAACAACACTTTTCAAGAAGTTACATTGGTGATGGAAAATGTCTGATATTCAAAGACATACATCATCACTTGTGCAATATGTCACATTGCAGTCAGTGAAGCTTATGATAGGAACTCAGTCCTGCCAGTGATCAAATGACAGGTCTTAATCAAATCAAATTTTATTTGTCATATACACGTGTTTAGCATATATTGCAGTTGTAGCGAAATGCTTGTGATTCTAGCTCTAACAGTGCAGTAATATCTAACAATACATACTATCTAAAGTTAAGGAATGGAATATATAAAGAATATATAAATATTTGGATGAGCAATGTCAGAGCGGCATAGACTAACATACAGTAGAATAGGACAGAATACAGTATATGAGATGAGTAACGCAAAATATGCAAACATTATTAAAGTGACTAGTGTTCCAATTATTAAAGTGGCCAATGATTTCAAGTCTATGTATTTAGGGAAGCAGCCTCTAATGTGCTAGCTATTTAAAAGTCTGATGGCCTTGAGATAGAAGCTATTTTTCAGTCTCTCGGTCCCAGCTTTGACGCACCTCTATTGACCTCGCTTTCTGGATGATAGCAGGGTGAACAGGTAGTGGATCGGGTGGTTGTTGTCCTTGATCATCTTTTTGGCCTTCCTGTGGTTGTTGTCCTTGATGATTTTATTGGCTTTCCTGTGACATCAAGGGGTGCTGTAGGTGTCCTGGAGGGCAGGTAGTTTGTCCCCAATGATGCGTTGGGCAGACCGCACCACTCTGGAGAGCACCAAAGTTGCAGTTGCCCTACCAGGGGGTGATACAGAACAACAGGATGCTCTCAATTGTGCATCTTTAAAAGTTTGAGGGTTTTGGGTGCCAAGCCAAATTTCTTCAGCCTCCTGTGGTTGAAGAGGCGCTGTTGCGCCTTCACCACACTCTCTTTGGGTGGACCATTTCGGGTTGTCTGTGATATGTACGCCAACGAACTTGAAGTTGTCCACCTTCTCCGCTGCGGTCTTGTCAATGTGGATAGGAAGTCCACGATCAGCTCCTTTGTTTTGTTGACGTTAGGTGAGAGGTTATTTTCCTGGCACCACACTCCCAGGGCCCGCACCACCTCGCTGTAGGCTGTCTCGTCATTGTTTGTAATCAGGCCTACTGTTATGTCATCTGCAAACTTGATGATTGAGTTTGAGGCTTGCGTGGCCACGCAGTCATGGGTGAACAGGAAGTACAAGAGGGGGCTGAGCACACATCCTTGTGTGGCCTCAGTGTTGAAGATTAGCGAAGTGGAGGTATTGTTTCCTACCTTCACCACCTGGGGGCAGCCCATCAGGAAGTCCAGGTCCCAGTTGCACAAGGCGGGGTTCAGACGCAGGGCCTCGAACTTAATGATGAGCTCTGAGGGTACAGTGGTGTTGAATGATGCGCTAGAGTCAATGAACAGCATTCTTATATAGGTATTCCTCTTGTCCAGATGGGATAGGGCAGTGTGCAGTGTGATGGCGATTACATTGTCTGTGGATCTGTTGGGGCGGTAAGAACATTTAAGTGGGTCTAGGGTGTCAGTTAAGGCAGAGGTGATATGATCCTTGACTAGTCTCTCAAGCACTTCATTATGACAGAAGTGAGTGCTACAGGGCGATAGTCATTTAGTTCAGTTACCTTTACTTTCATGGGTACAGGAACAATGGTTGCCATCTTGAAGCATGTGGGGACAATAGACTGGGATAGGGAGAGATTGAATATGTCCATAAACACTCCAGCCTGCTGGTCTACGCATGCTCTGAGAAAGCGGCTAGGGATGCCGTCTGGGCCGGCAGCCTTGTGAGGGTTGACACGTTTAAATGTCTTGCTCATGTCGGCCACGGAGAAGGCGAGCACACAGTCCTTTGTAGCGTGCCGAGTCGGTGGCACAGTGTTATCCTCAAAGTGGGCGAAGAAGTTTAGCTTGACCAGAAGCAAGGCGTCGGGGGCCGCGACGTGACTGGTTTTCCTTTGTAGTCCGTGATTTTCTGTAGACCCACTTCTTGTGTCTGAGCCATTGAATTGCGACTCCACACTGATGTTTTGCCTGTTTGATTGCCTCACGGAGGGAATATCTACACTGTTTGTATTTGGCCATATTCCCAGTCACCTTGCCATGGTTAAATGCGATGGTTCGCACTTTCAGTTTTGCGCGAATGCTGCCATCTATCCACAGTTTCTGGTTAGGGTAGGTTTTAATAGTCACAGTGGGTACAACATCTCCTATACACTTCCTGATAAACTCAGTCACTGTATCAGCATATGTGTCTGTTGTTTTCTGAGGCTACATATCCCAGTCCGCGTGATTAAAACAATCTTGAAGCGTGGATTCCGATTGGTCAGACCAGCATTGAATAGTCCTTAGCACAGGTACTTCCTGGAGCAAAATCGAGTCGTGATCAGATTTGCCGACGGGAGGGCTTTGTAGGCATCCCGGAAGTTGAAGTACAGTGCCTTGCGAAAGTATTCGCCCCCCTTGAACTTTACGACCTTTTGCCACATTTCAGGCTTCAAACATAAAGATATAAAACTGTATTTTTTTGTGAAGAATCAACAACAAGTGGGACACAATCATGAAGTGGAACGACATTTATTGGATATTTCAAACTTTTTTAACAAATCAAAAACTGAAATATTGGGCGTGCAAAATTATTCAGCCCCCTTAAGTTAATACTTTGTAGCGCCACCTTTTGCTGCGATTACAGCTGTAAGTCGCTTGGGGTATGTCTCTATCAGTTTTGCACATCGAGAGACTGAAATTTTTTCCCATTCCTCCTTGCAAAACAGCTCGAGCTCAGTGAGGTTGGATGGAGAGCATTTGTGAACAGCAGTTTTCAGTTCTTTCCACAGATTCTCGATTGGATTCAGGTCTGGACTTTGACTTGGCCATTCTAACACCTGGATATGTTTATTTTTGAACCATTCCATTGTAGATTTTGCTTTATGTTTTGGATCATTGTCTTGTTGGAAGACAAATCTCCGTCCCAGTCGCAGGTCTTTTGCAGACTCCTTCAGGTTTTCTTCCAGAATGGTCCTGTATTTGGCTCCATCCATCTTCCCATCAATTTTAACCATCTTCCCTGTCCCTGCTGAAGAAAAGCAGGCCCAAACCATGATGCTGCCACCACCATGTTTGACAGTGGGGATGGTGTGTTCAGCTGTGTTGCTTTTACGCCAAACATAACGTTTTGCATTGTTGCCAAAAAGTTCAATTTTGGTTTCATCTGACCAGAGCACCTTCTTCCACATGTTTGGTGTGTCTCCCAGGTGGCTTGTGGCAAACTTTAAACGACACTTTTTATGGATATCTTTAAGAAATGGCTTTCTTCTTGCCACTCTTCCATAAAGGCCAGATTTGTGCAATATACGACTGATTGTTGTCCTATGGACAGAGTCTCCCACCTCAGCTGTAGATCTCTGCAGTTCATCCAGAGTGATCATGGGCCTCTTGGCTGCATCTCTGATCAGTCTTCTCCTTGTATGAACTGAAAGTTTAGAGGGACGGCCAGGTCTTGGTAGATTTGCAGTGGTCTGATACTCCTTCCATTTCAATATTATCGCTTGCACAGTGCTCCTTGGGATGTTTAAAGCTTGGGAAATCTTTTTGTATCCAAATCCGACTTTAAACTTCTTCACAACAGTATCTCGGACCTGCCTGGTGTGTTCCTTGTTCTTCATGATGCTCTCTGCGCTTTTGATGGACCTCTGAGACTATCACAGTGCAGGTGCATTTATACGGAGACTTGATTACACACAGGTGGATTGTATTTATCATCATTAGTCATTTAGGTCAACATTGGATCATTCAGAGATCCTCACTGAACTTCTGGGGAGAGTTTGCTGCACTGAAAGTAAAGGGGCTGAATAATTTTGCACGCCCAATTTTTCAGTTTTTGATTTGTTAAAAAAGTTTGAAATATCCAATAAATGTCGTTCCACTTCATGATTGTGTCCCACTTGTTGTTGATTCTTCACAAAAAAATACAGTTTTATATCTTTATGTTTGAAGCCTGAAATGTGGCAAAAGGTCGCAAAGTTCAAGGGGGCCGAATACTTTCGCAAGGCACTGTAGCAGTGGTTGAGTGTTTTAGTAGATTACTCCAGTCAATGTGTTCGGTAACGTTTTCCTCAAATTTGCTTTGTTAAAATCTCCAGCTACAATAAATGCGGCCTCAAGATATGCGATTTCCAGTTTACATAAAGTCCAGTGAAGATCTTTGAGGGCCATCGTGGTATTGGCTTGAGGGGTAATATACACGGCTGTGACTATAACCGAAGATAATTCTCTTGGGAGGTAATACGGTCGGCATTTGGATAAGGTATTCTAGGTCGGGTGAACAAAAGGACTTGCGTTCCTGCATGTTATCACAATCACACCATGAGTAGTCAACCATGAAACATACACCCCTGCCCTTCTTCCCAGAGATATTTATTCCTGTCTGTGCAATGAACTGAGAACCCAACTGGCTGAATGGACTCAGACAGTATATCCCGAGAGAGCCATGTTTCCATGAAACAGTATGTTACAATCCCCGATGTCTTTTTGGAAGGAAATTCTTATCCCTGAGCTCATCAACTTTATTATCTAGAGACTGAATATTAGAAAGTAATATACTCGGAAGCGGTGGGTGGTGTGCGCGCCTCCTGAGTCGGACAAAAGGTCCGCTCTGAGAACCTGTTTTCCGCTGGGCGAGTTTTGGAACAGCCTCTAGGATCAGTTCAATTGTGTTTAAGCGATCCTTTGTGATCTTAAAAATCTGATCTAATAATATTTTAATAGTGCTACTGGTATTTGTATACACATATCCTTACATGCATTTTACCTTTTACCCTACATGCATTTTATCATTAATCAATTCTACGTGAACCCATATTTAGAGGTTATCAACATTAGCACCATCAGACAATATCCAGTTTAACATGTCACCCCCTTTTTCCCCATTTACATCTACCACCCAGACTCTCAACCAGGCTACAGCTACAAGTCCAGACACACCACTCCATATTTACGAAGGGGACTAGAGAGGGCCTGTCTTGTCTTAAAAACACAGTGAGTCAACAATGTTTACGCAGATTTGAACCTTTGCAATGGCTTCTGGGGTGATCTACTGTGTCCCGTGAGTGAAAAGACTGTTCAAAAAAGTATGCCAAACTCCCCTGTATCAATTATTTAACTCACCACCATTACCAGGAATACAACTTTCCTGAACCCGATCCTTTATTTGTATCTCCCAGGGCAATTGAACATCATTCTGTCCACCAATGTGGCATACATCAGTTTTCTAGTATTAAGGATTATATTTTTTATCCATTGCACTAATATTAGTAATTTAAATACAGGTTGCAGTAGCTTGGTGGTAGTTGAACTGAATTTGTAATCTTGGTAGTGTTTTCAGTAGTTAATTATTTTTTTCCCCATGTAGCGGTGTAGATAACTACTGAAACTACACACTACTTTTTTTATTGCAACAATAAAATGTGTGAAGTAGGAAAGAATTTCCTTTATCTTTCGGCATCAGAGCTGCCAAATTTTCACACTTGACTCCAGAGTGAACTGTTCTTGCAATTTGTAGTCTATGACATATCTGATATGATAATGTATCACAAAGTACTTGATGTAGTGTTACTTTTCCTAAGTAACTTTAAGTCAAATATATTTTTCTTAACCTAACCTTAACTTCTTCCAGTGTGAAGTAATTTGTAGTTTGGTAACTATATTACATGACTCTCTCACAGACCTTCTCAAACTTATCATACTTAATTCCCTGCTGATGGTTGATGGGCTCCTCATTGTATTCAAAATGGTTGGGTATGTTCAGGCCCCAGAACATTCACACCTACCCAAATGAATCAACAAGCAGTTATCTAAACTTCACAGAGCCTTGGAAGGTAACAGAAAAGGAACACAGATTAAGGTTATTTATGAAATGTATTTATATTACCGATATGATATCCACATTGTATCAAAAGATGTCGATATATATCGATATAGATTTTCCATATCCATCCCAAATACTAGTCAATTTAAATCTTCTCACATACTGTTGTTGCTGATGTGATACATTTTTTCCCGAACAAATTTAAGACGGGAGGAAAGCAAATTGTAGCTAGCTTTCAGGTCACGCGCCTCTATCTAGTACACTTCAAGTTACCCTCGTTCAAGATGGCTGTACTTCTTAATTACACAAAGGAAAAACCCCAACCAATTTCTAAAGACTGTTGACATCCAGTGGAAGCGATAGGAACTGCAAGAAGGTCCCTTAGAAATCTGGATTCCCTTGAAAAGACAGAGACCTCAAAAAAAAAATCTGAATGGTTTGTCCTCGGGCTTTCGGCTGCTAAATAAGTTCTGTTATACTCAGAGACATGATTCAAACAGTTTTAGAAACTTCAAAGTGTTTTCTATCCAAATCTACTAATATGCATATCTTATCTTCTGGGGATGAGTAGCAGGCAGTTGAATTTGGGCATGCATTTCATCCGGTCGTGAACACACCAAGAAGTTAACAAGAAATTTGTGGAGTGGTTGAAAAACGAGTTTTATTGACAACCTAAGTGTATGTAAACTTCCGACTTCAACTGTGGATGGTATCAGATATCAATTTGTGAACAAATTGTAGAATTTGTATGTAGAATAGGATATTACTTACTTACATTTAACATTTTGTAGGATTAAGGCCTAGATTCAAACATGATCAAATGTTAATAACCAACACCCACATAGCTGATGTTTTGGCTGTCAAATAGGGGAGCAGCCACCTTTATTTAACTAGGCAAGTCAGTTAAGAACAAATTCTTATTTTCAATGACGGCCTAGGAACAGTGGGTTAACTGCCTGTTCAGGGGCAGAACGACAGATTTGTAGCTTGTCAGCTCGGAGGTTTGAACTTTCAACCTTCTGGTTACTAGTCCAGCGCTCTAACCACTAGGCTACCCAGCCGCCCCTCTTGATCATAGTCACAAAGCCACATCCGTCCCACTCGCATTAGAAGTTCAGAAAGATAAAGGCTATATAGGAAAAAATTAAATTGAAAATCATTCAATGAAATAATGATGATTTCAATCAGCCTAATCGAGGAGTAGATTACATCTCACATTAGTGTCTGAACTTGTAAACAAGGCTGCATGGGATTTCTCTTACTACGACTCTGTGCAGCCATTGGCAATGTCTGCTTTAGGTATAATGCCATGAGCCACTTATGGATTTGACAGCTCTAACGCAGTTCCACCTCCGACACCGCCAAAACAACCCCTACGCATATGTCGTCTAAAGCGGACCTGATTGAATAGAGTCCTAAATCTCTTTGGATGTACAGTCAGGTCCAACATTATTGGCACCATTGACAAAGGGTTTACAATAGCTACAAAAGAGATTTTGTTTATCAAGTTTTTTTTTCTTAAAATTATTGGCACCCCTGTTTTCAATACCTTTCAATACGGATAATGGCCCTGGGCCGTTTTCTCAAATGTTTTGAGATAGGAGAGCACATTTAAAAAATAATAATAATAATTTCACCTTTATTTAGCCAGGTAGGCTAGTTGAGAACAAGTTCTCATGTACAACTCTGACTTGGCCAAGATAAAGCAAAGCAGTGCGACACAAACAACAACAGAGTTACTGTTGAAGGAATTCTAAATTCCTCTGTATTCCTCTGTATTCCCAATTAGAATTAAATACTCTGTCAATGCATTAGAAGGGTTTGTAAGACCCTAATATTTTATAAGAATGGACAGAGCCCCAGTCTTAAAAGTCAGGTAACAGCGTTTAATTCAAGAGAGTAAATCAAATCAAATCATCAGCTGATATCTCAAAGTGCTGTACAGAAACCCAGCCTAAAACCCCAAACAGCAAGCAATGCAGGTGTAGAAGCACGTACTGGTTACATACACATTTTTCCACAGGTTATAAACTGAAAATGACGTCAGCGTTTTCTAAATGTTCTATCTCTTCATGACACTAGTAGAGAGGCCCTATAGTTCTCGAGCCTTCCCTCCTCACCTGAAGCCAAGGTCAGTCAGTGTAAATCAGCATTCTAGACAGTCTGGAGATAGTCCGTCCCTGCCATCTGGAGATAGTTCATTCATTTGTACAAAGGAACAGACTGTCATTGCTACTAAACTCTTGACCACATTCACTTCAGTACTGGGATCAGATAAGAAAATACATACATATACAGTACCATAATTGTATTCTGATTAGTACACCCTGATTGAAATGTATACATAATTAGTCATTATAGATAAAAATTCCCTTAACACATCCACCCTTTGATTAAATATTATACATGTACATCCAATCACACATGTTGTAATCACACAATATTGTAATATTAAAAAGCCTATTTCTATTTTTATTAGAGATATTTCTTGTCATTTAAACATCACCTAAACCTAGCCCCATACTTGCATTCGCCATAACTGTTTCTGAGGCCTACATCAGAATCATAACTCTTCTTATCAGGATTTTTGTTACAATCTTCATTAAAAAACAGTCTAATATTGAGACGGGATACAACCTAGCCTCCCTAAAAATCAAAAATGGTCTCATCAAATATAAATTCCCCACAAATAAAAGATCCAGATTCGTCCACTTCCTCTGTAGAGATGCATTCAGTCCTCCACGGGTCAGAACCTGGAATCGGCCCATACCGCACCATCTGTTGTGTCATCGATTTCTCCAGAGTCCTGGAAATAAGGCCTCGCACACAGGGAATTAGACAACAGCCCCCCAAAACTAGACAGTCACACAGGTGAATGTAGCCCATAATACAGTGATCATAATATTTTTTTCCCATTTTCCCCACATACTATAAAACCCAATTAGTCAGAGAAGTATCCCCCCCAGAGTTTTCTGCCAAACCGTGAGCCAGGGTGGTCAAACCAGCTGAGGCTTCGGGCACTAAGTCGTCCGGAGCTGTGTTATTTGGGATGTAAGCACAAACATGGTCCTGATAATCACGCATACTTCTCCCTTTTCAGCCATTAACATATCGAATGCAATTCTATTCTGCCAAGCCATCCAGCTGGTTGCTTCAGTCTGTTCTGCAAAACCTTTAATAGCAACTCTGGTATACTTGTTAAAGCGCTGTTGATTATCATAAATATAATTAATCCAGTCCACGTTCTTATTGAGAGTAGACCCCCCGGAAATGCTTAACTCTAATCCTGCTAGGATCTGATTTCTTGCTTTGACTCATCTGGCACCCCCCCTGGAACCCTAATGTTATCAATGTATACTTAGTCAATAAGAGACCGGGATGGAATAGCTCTTTTCTCCCATTTGGCTATACTTCATGTCTTGGTGTTGAATGAGTGTGAAAGGCATTACAATGGATCATAATCCTGTCCAATCTGTCGGTAAAACCTCGCCCTGACATCATTTCCCAAGAGTACTGTACCGGGCCAAACGGTAATAATCTCCTCCGGTCACTGTAAAGGGAGGAACCTGGAACCTGATTTAAATAGTGCAAATCAATACAACTGTCATTATCTGGCATTCCTGCTTTCATGAACAGCTTTACCATACCGGCCTAAACTCCTCTACCCAGAACAGTACTAGGGTGTCGACCAAGACCTGGTCATATCCATACCACAACCCTAGATCCTCCTTCATTTCTGTTTAAAGGGTTAAGCGTATCTTTATGCAATACATCCCTCTCTCCTGATTACAGTCAAAAACTCTCATCTTCACTCTACTCTACCTTCTTCCATACTGGGTGAGTGGATTCATATAGCCCTCTCTCTCCAAATGAGCTCTGACCTGTGTCCACGATCAATATGGGAACCTGCACCGATATATGCCATAATGGCTCAGAGTCCTAGACTGCCATGTAGTTAGAGACTCCATTTTGGTCTACATAAAACTCCATTGAGAGATCCTTCCCAACCTCTACTCTAACTTCCTGTCTACCCAGATCTAGGGATCTCTTATGCTTATTTTGGAACAAAATCCTCATCGTCTAAACCATGGGTCAAATTACCACTCTCCGCACACTCAAGTAGGACGTGCTGTATCAGGAATATGTCACCCACGATAAAACAGCTCAGATGAACAGCTTCCATGTGAAGCCCCACCCTCTCCCTGAAAACACATCACATAGCAAGAGCCAGACACATCTTCACTTCTATGAACAACAACAGGGATGAAAAGACAGGGAGGGTTTTTTTGTTCAAGAGATGGCCCCTGGAATTCTGTTAATTCCAGTTCTCCTCTCGAACACTGTTTATTGTTCGACAGTGTAAATGTGTCTTACCCTCCCGCCGTGCGATATGAATCCGGTTAGCTCTTTCAGCTAGCTGTCACCAGGAGTCCTTGGTATGGTCCCCCCAACAAGCCTCTGGGACTGGATTGAGTGACTTCACCTGTAGTTCACCTGTAATGCATAAAATCCTGGACATACAGGCTTGGTTAACAAACAGTTTCTCATATGTTTTATCTGATAGCTAAAAAATGTTTTTATTTATTTTTTATTATTAGTTTCTTATCCAATAGGCCACTAACTTACCCACCCCCCTTTTGATACCTGGCTCTGCCCAGGTATCAACCTTATATACCCTAAATAATGTCTTAGGTAGGATTAGTAAATTATCCTTATTTTTTGACATTATCATGTATGTCCAATTCTCTCTTGGGCATCCATTCATCCCAATCCCGTATCAATTCTATGTCCAGTGGCTTATCTAGTTTAAGAAGTATCTGTGCTATTTATATATTTTCTTAAATATATATATTTACCGATTTCAACAGTAATTCCTTTCTCTGCTATTTCTCAAAATGCCACTAAGCGTCTCACTGTTTGACTATCTAAAATCATTGATTTTAGAAAAAACATGTCTATAAGTGGCCATCTCTAAAGTCCTTACATTTCCTTAATCAATCTATCTTAATCCTTACAATAATCCTAAATCACCACAGATGTCCTATATTCCTGTCAAATGTAATAATATTTAAAAGACCTCCTAATGGTTAACCAGAGACTGAACAAATGCTAACCATATCGAAATCCTTCCTACACTTTACAAGCTCTTAACTTCAGGGATCCGCAGTATTCTGACAATAACATGGAATTTAATATATGTTGCATAGGGTGGAATACCTTATCTACAGTAATTTATCACCCCTATTTATTCTCAATGATAAATATAACTATTTTCTGTTGTAATATCAAATCCATAATAGCCAATTCAAAAACTTCACAGCTAATATTGTAAATCAGCTTCAGTGATTCAAACAATAATTCTAAACCCCAAACTAAACTCCATTATAACTAATTTACCTTAAAATTAGTAACCCAACTGACCACAATTCATTATACAAATGGCTCTCCCCCGGGGCTGATCAGACCCCAAAAGATAGCCACGATAAGGTCAAAAGGTCATACCATATTAGACATAAAGAACCCTTTATCCTTAAAATAAAAATAATCACCTGTGTAATTAAAACCCATAAAATAAAAAGTCATAAGGTTCCATATGTGAGCGTCCTCTTTAAAATACCTTTGCACTAAAACAAATAGTTCTAACAATTGTTTTATGTGTATGTATTTGCAGACCTTTTTCAATTTGGACGTTTTTGGCCGCTCTCTCCCCCACTCTCCCCAAAATTATAATCCCAGGAGGCTTCTAAAAGTGAGACACAACACGCCTAACTAGCCTTCACTATGCTACTTCGATTCAGAAACTCAATAAGTGAACTATAACTAAACCTAATGATAATTCCCCTTTGACTCAAATCATTAATCATAAGTTTTTTAAACATCGTCTACGTATATGTTTACTTAAATGAACATGCTACCCTTAGATACAATTAACCCGATAACATTATTATCCAATGTATTACTTTTTCCCTCTGCCGCAAATGTCGTACATTTCTTAGTGTAAGAAATCCGTAATTTAATCCCAGATATTTAATAAAAATGCATTCGCATTCTCCCATGGCTCCTTTAATTGACTTATTTTAGATAACTTCCATCCGTCCCGGAATGAAGAATCCTACTTATACACGCCAGAATACAATGTTTACCTAAATTAAATCAAACCCCAAAATTGACCATAACCAATAAACAAATAAACAAACCACTTTTATCAGCTAAAAACAAACTATACGAAAACTCATTACTATAATGCTTCAGATGGCAAAATTACTCAGAGATCTCACGTTTACATATGTTAGTTCCTCAAGGAAAAAATAAACTCTATTGCCCCTGTTACAGATGTCTACGTATCAGGGGCAAAGCTTGAATAGCCAAATTCAACCTAGCTAATTTCCCGAAACATATGCAGTTATGTTTTTCTATCGAGGTTGCTTTTCAAACTTTAAATATCCTAACATGGTTCCACACTATGGAAACAGTGCTCAAATTCACTGGTGTTAAATAAACAATCAAACCTGGAATCGATAACCATCAGAATCCATTGTCACAATGTTTTACGATTCCGACATCCAGTCTCCCTCTCTCATAGCCTAATTCAATCCAAATAAACGCCACAAATCTTATGATGCCTATCTAACGTATCAGCTGCTAGTTTTTAGCATCTTTCCTAAATATCCTGGCGACTCTCAAATTACTTTAAAAAATGTATTAGGTAAGTTTTATCAACTTCTGAAAAGTGACTCGAACCACTAATGCACACATTAACAGACAAACAATTTTCTCCGTTACCCCCAGTCACAACGTAATTTCCGTGGCAACCAAAAGTGCTTTGCGAGTGACGTCGTCAACAAGCGCTCAACCTCAGCCCAATGAATTTAAATAACTGTTGTTTGATAAACCAAACCTAATTTATCACATCTGCTCGAATTTTGAATTATAATTTACAATCAATTTTAGTCTATCGGTTTCAAAGCTGAAATACTGTACCTTGGTGTCCCGCTATTAAAATGATTGTGTTTCCCTGCCAATAATTATATTATTGTAATTGTCTGTAGTCGCAAAACTTCGACACCGGGAATTCCCAGAAAATCGTCCTAATTACAACCCTTCCTGGCTATATTAGTAATATCAGCTTCCATTCAGGTTCTTTGTCTAAGTCAGATTTTGGACGCCTCCCTTCCATTCTCTTTGTTCTCCTATAACGGTAATCTCCCACTAGTTTCCAAAACTTCTTTTGAGGAATTTCTAAACATCCTTACGTTACTTAGCTATGGTATTTAATCACTTGTCTATGCCTTTCTATATTTGTTTTCCTTCTAATGTTCGTGTATTTCTATGAATCTGCAATTTCCCGTTACTAAACCACTTTTGTTCCTTTTCTGGCTGACTATGTGTGTGTCTCTTTTATGGAAATCTTATCAATAGCTTTGACTTTTGAATCAGATATTAGGTCTTACCTTACAACTATAAGCCCAGGGTTTGTAAATCCCTAGTTAATATCTAATTTTCCGGTTGTGTCCGAGGGCTTTTAAAGAACGCTAATAATCGTTATCTCACGCCACTAATTGTTAGGCTTCCCTCGCGCATGGAACTTTCCTGTCTATAGATTTGGATTTTATCCCATTCCTTTAGATTTAGGTTCCCTCTCCTCCTTATTTGGATATTTCAGTAGTATTAGTTGAATCGGAACGATGATCAATACTGCCACAATTCAAGTGACCAATCCAGTTATCTTGCGCATTCCCTTCCTGCACATTACCACAGGTTATTTTTTAACCTGCTTCAGTGTATATTGGTTATACAAAACCCAGTGTATGTTGGTCATACAAAACCCTGTGGGAATAGCAAAGCTCCCATTATTGATGAATTCTGAAAATTTTAGAACATCAATCAAAGAACTCAAATCCCCCCAGAATTGAGAATAAAGGCTACTGACCTGCTGCCGACTGGGAAAAGCACTGTTTGTTTGAATCTGTCACCGTATCTGCCATGTGGGTTCACACACCGGGCCTGTTTTTAACCTCAATTCAGAAGTCAGGTCTTTTTTTATTTTTTATTAACGTGCACGTTTTTTTCCGGCGTATGACCTCCAGATGGCAGATTTTTAGATCCCGGCTTCGAAGGACCAATTGTTGATGGAATTCTAAATTCCTCTGTATTATTTCCCAATCGGAATGAAATACTCTGTCAATGCATTCAAAGGGTTTGTAAGACCCTAATATTTTATAAGAATGGACAGAGCCCCGGTCTTAAAAGTCAGGTAACAGCGTTTAATTCAAGAGAGTACTGGTTACATACACATTTTTCCACAGGTTATAAACTGAAAATGACGTCAGCGTTTTCTAAATGTTCTATCTCTTCATGACACTAGTAGAGAGGCCCTATAGTTCTCAAGCCTTCCCTCCTCGCCTGAAGCCAAGGTCAGTCAGTGTAAATCAGCATTCTAGACAGTCTGGAGATAGTCCGTCCCTGCCATCTGGAGATAGTTCATTCATTTGTACAAAGGAACAGACCGTCATTGTTACTAAACTCTTGACCACATTCACTTCAGTACTGGGATCAGATAAGAAAATTCATACATATACAGTACCATAATTGTATTCTGATTAGTACACCCTGATTGAAATGTATACATAATTAGTCATTATAGATAAAAATTCCCTTAACAGTTACACATGGAATAAACAAACATGCAGTCAAAAATACAATATAAAGGAGAAAAATAAATAACAGTATGGGGATGAGGTAGTTGGATGGACTATTTACAGGTGAAGTGATCTGTGAGCTGCTCAGACAGCTGTTGCTTAAAGCTAGTGAGTAAGATATGAGTCTCCAGCTTCAGGGATTGTTGGAAGACATCTTACACCATTACTCCATACAGAATCTTTCCAGATCCTTGATACCTTCCATCTGCACTTATGGACTACCCTCTTCAATTAAAAATGGTTTTCAATGGGGTTCAAGTTCAGATACTGAGATGGCCATTGCAATTGGTCAATTAACCATTTATAGCCCCGTAACATCAAAGATCTACCATATCGTTTCTGCATAAGCATCTTTCTTTCAACGCAAAACCCAACACTGGTGTGCATGGCCAAAGAGCTCTATTTTATTTTGAACTTTTTTTATTTCTATTGGCTCTCAGGACTATTAATATTCTTATGGAACTAGTAAAACAGAGGGCAATATGTTGACGGATAAGGTTAAAATATGTATGGACCGTCGCTGTCAGAAGAAACTGTCACATCTGCTCCTGCCACGCCCTCTACTGCTCATCCTGTGTCTCCTTGACCTGCCACCACTCCCCCAGTGCTCTCTCTCTCCCTCTCCCTCTGTGATTGTGTGGGCAGAGACAGGTGTGCTGGATTCAGAGCAGATCCCCACCTAGCTGCAACATGTTCCATAATCAAGACCTCTACAAATACTCAGTCCTGCCACTTTCACACTGCCAGATCGTAATCTCTGCTCAGTCAGTTCATGTTTCTAGCCATTTGTTCCTGTTGTGCCTGTTTTCACTTACCTGACGTTGTTTTCCTCTCCCCTACAGTTCTGCCCGCTCTGACTCTGGTCCCTGTCTCCAGTCCAACTTCTCGCTAGTCCTGCTACTCTGTCCTAGATTCCCCACTCTACGCTCTCTTGGATTCCCCTCCTGACCTGCTTACTCTGTCCCAACACCTCTCGCTCCAGCCTCAGCCTCCGCACCTGGTTTCCGGCAACCAGTCCGAGCTTCCACTGGCCTGCACTCAATCTTCCCCCCATGTTTCAATAAATACCTTGGTTATCTCATCCCAGTCTCCTTGGCTGAGTCTGCTCTTGGGTTAATCTGTTCCGCTCCGAGTGACAGAAACCGTGTACGTTTCAGGAAATGAAAAAAATGCCTTATTTGTACATTTATTTACATACAAACACAGAAGTTATTTTGAATACATTTGTTTGGTCCTAGAATCATGACATTTTCTGAGTACACAAATGTTAAGATTTTCTTCTGTCAGTGACAATGATGCTATAACCCAGAGAGGTACACATGGCCAAGAGTATGTGGACAGCTGCTCATCGAACATCTGATTCCAAAATCATGGGCTTTCCACTAGATGTTGGAACATTGCTGTGTGGACTTGCTGTGTGGACTTGCTTCCATTCAGCCACAAGAGCATTAGTGAGGTTGGGCATGGATGTTGGGCGATTAGACCTGGCCCGCAGTTGCTGTTCCAATTCATCCCAACGGTGTTTAATGGAGTTGAGGTCAGGGTTCTGTGCAGGCCAGTTAAGGTCTTCCACACTGATCTCGACAAACCATTTCTGCATGGACCTCACTTTGTGCACGGGGCATTGTTATGTTGAAATGGGAAAGGGCTTTCCCCAAACTGTTGCCACAAAGTTGGAAGCACAGAATCGTCTAGAATGTCATTGTTTGCTGTAAGAGTTTACCTTCACTGGAACTAAGGGGCCTAGCAAGAACCATGACAAACAGCCCCAGACCCTTATTCCACGTCCAGGTTGTCAGATTGACAGATGGTAAAGCATGATTCATAAATCCGGAGAATGCATTTCCACTGCTCCAGAGTCCAATGCCGGTGAGCTTTACTCCACTGCATTCAACGCTTGGCATTGATCGTAGACTTGTGTGCGGCTGCTCGGCCATGGAAACCCATTTCATGAGGCTCCCGACAAACAGTTATTGTGCTGCTGTTGCCTCCAGAGGTAATTTGTAACTCGGTAATGAGTGTTGCAACCAAGACCAGACAATTTTTACAAACTTCAGCACCCAACCATCCCATTCTGTGAGCTTGTGTGGCCTACCACTTCACGGGCTAAGTCATTGTTGCGCCAAAAACTTTTCCACTTCACAATAACAGCACTCACCGGGGCATCTCTCAGGACAGAAATTTTACGAACTGACTTGTTGGAAAGGTGGCATCCTATGACAATGCCAATGTCACTGAGCTCTTCAATAAGGTAATTCTACTGCCAATGTTTGTCTATGGAGATTGTATGGCTGTGTGTTTGATTTTATACACCGGTCATTGACGGGTGTGTCTGAAATAGCCAAATCCACGAATTTGAAGGGGTGTATGTTTGTCCAGGTTGTATAGATAAGCATGACAGATGACATGTTGAGTTGTAACAGAGGAGGGGAGGGGATATGATTGGTGTCTCTAGGGAGTGACTAAACTTTTAAAAGGAAGAAACTACTATGCTTCTGATGTACTGGACCCCTCCAATCAGCCCCTCCGATCACATAAAAGTACTGTAAGGTATACCACAGACGAGGGGCATGTCGTGACTTTAACATTATTCTGAAGACTTATTTATCTAATTACCTAAATATGTTTAATTGTTACCTGATTTAAATTAATCATGTAACAATTAACTCAGAGTGGTTCTTCAAAGAGTTACCATCTCCCAAATTAAACTATCACATTTAAACAGTCAACATATACATCATAACCTTATCATTATTCTGAACAGTCGTAACCTCCTTGCATATACAAAAAACAGAGCCTCACTTATGATTCAGTACTACACAAATTGCTTTAATTATTTATTTACTAGTTAAAGGATAACACAGGATAAACATACACACTTATTACGTTAAAAACGGGTCCCTAACGGATTGACAACAATATGGCCGCTTGATACAAAAGACATTGAGAGGGCGAGAGAGGGACAGATACTTAATGTTGGTACATTTAGAAACTTTTCTTACATAACATAATCCTATACTTTACACACGAACCGCTGCCCGCTTGGAGTAAGAAATCATGAATGTATTTACACGGCGAACCAAGGCATTTCACGTATGTCTTCTTTCTAACCGGGCCTTAGAAAGGGGTTTGGGCCATTTCGCGGCACGCTTGTAAGGCTCTGATTGTCCAAAAGTGTTCCAACAAGTCTTCTACTGTTGTTCTCCTCTGCAGTTGTCTGGTGAGTTGTCATGTAGTCCTGAACAGAACTACAGAGTTTATTCTCCTTCCATTCACTCTGGAAGATGCTTCTTTGAAGATATGATAGCCAGTCATGTCAATGCTTCCCAGTGGTTTGATAAGAGTAGCATAAAACGATGGTTTGATCAGAATAGTGTAGTGGTTCCACTTAAATTTACTTTGAAGATGCTTTACTTAGGACAGCTAATCAGCCATACCAGTGAATGTCCGGGAGGGGAGTTTAGCGTCTCTACCTCGTATTGAGATTCAGAGTTCAGACAACTTTAAATGTAAGCTGCAGGTCTGTTTTTTTCTTAACCCATCATTTTATATAGTTTGTTCAAAAGGGGTGGTTCCATCAGGCTAAAAAGCTCTCTGACCTCACTCAGGGGCATTACTTGTCACTGTGTTTATCTTATGGAAAACAATTGATCTCTTATAGCTTCGGAAATCACATCCCTCTCTTAACTAAACACTCAATTTTTCATGCACAACGCATAGGATGGACACTTCATACATGTAGTGGGTATACTTTCCAAGTTACAATATTTCCTTTATAACATTTTAATTACATCACAAAATAACAAACAAAATGACAGTGTTCCATAGATCACCTCTGACCATTCCCCACGTTCTATGTTATAGAAATATTGTTCCAGTATTCGCTTCAGAATGTGTTCGAGTTTCAGTGGGAAAAGGTCTGTTGAAACAAAGGACATTCCTTGGGTGAACCTTGGAGAGGGAGAACTGAATGTTCACTCCTTGATTTAGAACAGGGCGTGAGTTGTTAATAACCATCACCAGTTCTTTCCTCCCCCTCAATCCACAACAAGAATGACCACGGGTGTCCTGGTGTTCTGATGTCCTGTGGATCATTGTGACAGTCCCCCTGTTGTGCTTTACCCTGGTAAGATTTCTGCAAGCTGCAGACCCCACAAGAATGGCCATGGGATGTCCTAGTTGTGCATCGTCGTTCTGGACCTATCGTCTGGTTGTCCAGGCTGGTGGATCTAGGCAGTAACTTAGACAGACGTTAATAACGCACAACACTCAAGCAATACATCATTACATTTCTTCCCCAAATGAGCGGCATGGTGGAACTGGTGGTCATCTGGGGAACTTGTTTGTGGCAGTATCACTTATTAAGTGTCAAATAAAAAAATGAAGAATAAAACAAGCAAAAACATAAACAAAATATAGTTACCTCACCTTAATAATCTAATTGGACTTTCCTCTATATGTCCCTGCTTGTGGTTACATGACTCTATCATGATGTAGCCTTATGTCATGACTAGGGAGGCTCTACTTGAAGATGTGTGGCTTAAGGCGAACTCTAAAATGGCAACTTCAGTGCCGAGTCTTACATTGGTGACACTACAGGCTTGACCTAGCAAACTCTGGGGAAGAGGCTTGGCATGCTGTGGATGGATCACCTGAGAGGTTTTCAGGATCTATTGCCAATTTTCCAAAGATCGAGATTGATTCCGTCCCACAGGTGATCCTAGCATAAGACCTCATCAGGTCTTCCAATGCACGTGTGTGCCTGTGTACATAGTAGGTGCACACACCAAGAGCAATGTGACCAAGGATGATGGTAGTAGTCAGGATACTATACGGCACTGTCCAAGAGTGGGTGAAATAACAATCTTTCGGCTTATAGTCAGTCGGTCAACTAAAAGTGCCTCATCCAGTATGCTAAGGCCAAAAGTAATTCTGCCCTTGTACTGAATTTGAATGGTTGGCGATAACTCAAGGGAACGTTTAGCAAAAGCATCAGGCATTTCAATATCTGTGTCTATCCTGTCGTGGAAATTTGGTATAGGGCTAGGTCATCTATGTGAATAATCGCCCCCTCTGGTACCTTTAACAAGTCTGATTGGGGAGTTTCAGTCATTGCGTTTGTACGTCATAGTGGCAGACGTGAAAAGGGTGTCAACCAGCCATTGATTCCCTACCACCAATTGTGTGCTGGTGACTCGGATTGGACTGCCATAGAAGCTCATCAGTCTTTGTTGGTAATCCTGTTGACCGCTGCTATTAAAAAATGTATTGTATAGTGGAGCTGCAAGTGTGGCTCTCCACTTTATGGACAATCAAGTTTTTGAAATCAGTGAAATTAGAGTATGATAACTAAAGAGATGGAGGAAAGACCTGTCTCCAGATTTCATCTTCAAACTAAGGGCAACAGTGGACTGGCATTCCTGACAGGGAGACACGTCCATGCACAATGATGTTTCTCAAATGACTGCCTTTTCTGGTTCACCAATTCCTTCTCATATTGAGTTCAGTGTGTCAAATCAGAGGGCCTGCCTCTGGCAGTCTCTATCGGGGTAACACAGGGTTCAATTCTCAGGCCAACTCTTTTCTCTGTATATATCAATGATGTCGCTCTTGCTGCGGGTGATTCCTTGTTCCATCTCTATGCAGACGACACCATTCTGTATACATCTGACCCTTCTTTGGACACCTCCAAACGAGCTTCATTGCCATACAACACTCCTTCCGTGGCCTCCAACTGCTCTTAAACGCTAGTAAACCTAAATGCATGCTTTTCAACCGATCACTGCCCTCACCTGCCCGCCCTACTACCATCACTACTCGGTTCTGACTTAGAATATGTGGACAACTACAAATACCTAGGTGTCTGGATACTGTAAACTCTCCTTCCAGACTCATATTTAGCATCTCCAATCCAAAACTAAATCTAGAATCGGCTTAATATTTCACAACAAACTATCCTTTACTCACGCTTCCAAACATACCCTCGTAAAACTGACTATCCTACCAATCCTTGACTTCGGCGATGTAATTTACAAAATAGCCTCCAACACTCTACTCAGCAAACTGGATGCAGTCTATCACAGTGCCATGCGTTTTGTCACCAAAGCCCCATATACTACCCACCACTGCGACCTGTATGCTCTCGTTGGCTGGTCCTCGCTACATATTCGTCGCCAGACCCACCGGCTCCAGGTCATCTATAAGTCTTTGCTAGGTAAAGCTCCGCCTTATCTCAGCTTACTGGTCACCATAACAACTCCCACCCGTAGCACGCTCTCCAGCAGGTATATCTCACTGGACATCCCAAAAACCAACACCTCCTTCGGCCACCTTTCCTTCCAGTTCTCTGCTACCAATGACTGGAACGAATTGCAAAAATCGCTGAAGTTGGAGACTCATATCTCCCTCACTAACTTTAAGCATCAGCTTATCTTAACCTATCTGAGCAGCTCACCGATCGCTGCAGTTGTGCACAGCCCATCTGTAAATAGCCTATCCAACTACCTACCTCATCCTCATATTGTTTTATTTACTTTTTTTGCTCTTTTGCACACCGGTATTTCTACTTGCACATCAACATCTGCACATCTATCACTCCAGTGTTCATTTGCTAAATTGTAATTACTTCGCTACTATGGCCTATTTATTGCCTTACCTCCTTACTCCATTTGCACACACTGTATAACTTTGTTGCACTGCTTTGCTTTATCTTGGCCAGGTCGCAGTTGTAATTGAGAACTTGTTCTCAACTGGCCTACCTGGTTAAATAAAGGAGTAATAAAAATAAATAAATGTATACAGGTAAAATAGTATAGCGTTAGCTATACCAGTAGGTCATCTACAAGTGTGAAGTGCTGTTTAGTTGCGTACAGCAAACTCAAGACGTGTGAGCCTGCCAAAGCCAATTCGGTCACTGGGTGATTGATGGCTTTCTTTCAAAGTGGTGAGGGTCTCAATTTGGTGTTGGGGTCTCAATTTGGGGTCTCAATTTTGTGTTGCATTGCTACCAGGTCACCATTCTGGAATGAATAGGTTAGCAACACGTTATGTTTGTGCGAAGATGTTTCCTGCGGTGCTACATGGCTATGCGTGACCGCAAACACCATGGGGGCACCGGTGATCAGTGTATCCCGAGCATCAAGGAGTACTGTGAATTGCACAAGATTTTGCCGTGCTATCGGCATGGTCGTTGCCAAGTTTGTCACAACCAGGTGATTTGGAGTGTCCCTTGACATTCTTCCAATACACCTGTTTGTCGTGTTTGGTTATTATCTTGTCACAAGCTGTGATGAGCTTTGTTCTTCACTTTCTTGCCACTTGAAGTAGTCATGTGCTTTTGTTACCAAATGGCAAGTGGCATGAGCTGAGTCTGGAATAGTTTGAGTCGATGCAGATGATCTGACAAGTCATATTTCACTGCAGTTTGCAGGGTGATAAGTACACCAGCCACTTCTGAATACTGGCTGGTCTTGTTGCTTAGCTGAAATTGAAGTGGTTTGCAAGGATTGGCCTTGTGCCATACCAATCCCACACCAGCTTGCAAGTGGTCTAGATCATGGTAAGAACAGCCATCAATGAATGCCATCAGCATGCCAAGACATGTTCTCTTCGAAGTAGTGATGGGTTAGAAGGCAACGGCGGAGCTACGTCACACAGGGGAGGTTTGAAGTTGGTGTCATCATCACCACAGCTTTGACAAACCGCCGAAGGCAGATCTTATGTCACTTTTGCGTAGTTTACTACTACATCATGGCTCTGCAGTGTCATTAGCCAAGTCACTATGCTGCTGTTGTGTACAGCTCCCTCCCGGAGTCGTTGGCTCGTCAGAAAAGTCACAGGCTGGTGACATGTTTGTATGATCACTTTTTGTTCACCAACGTAACTGGTGAAGATCTTGACTGCCCAGACTGTTGACAGCAGCTCTTTTTCACAGTCTGAGTATTTATGTATAGCAAGGTTGAGTGTTTTGCTCGCGTAAGCAACCACATGTCTGTCTCGGTCATATTTTTAGTACAACCTAGCACTAAGGCAGTGCTCTGAGAAACCTACTTCCAAAAATAACATATTGTCTTTGTTGGGGTATACCAGGCAGGGCCTCACAAAGCAGTTTTTTTAAGGAAGTCATAGCTTCGTCCTGAGTGGCATCCCAAACTAACGGGGTATCTTTCTGCAGAAGACAGGTCAAAGGCTTTGACAAATCGGCATAATGTTCGATGAACTGATGGGAGTAATTACATCCTTCCAAGAAGCTGCACACCTCATGAAGGATATGTGTTTTTGATGTTGCGGACTGCCTGGATTCTGCTAAATTGTGTCAGAATGCCTTCAGCACCCACCAAAAGTCCGACATAGTTTACTTTGGTCCTGCACCACTCTCCTTTCATGAATGATTGCCATTGCTAGCTAAAACTGTTGCCTAACAACAAACATCTTACGATAATTTGTAAGAAAATCATTCAATCTGAAGATATTGTTGAGGAATTGCACTTTTTTTCCCGCATAGTGTTTTGTGAATCTGGGCTACGTGGTGTAGTGGAGGCGATACACAGGTGCCACGTGCCGTATACCCACTTTTTTCAGTGGGCATTGCGTATACTCACTTCTATCAAAGTAGTGTAGTGGAGGTATACAATTTATCAATGATGTACAACAAGAGAAATCATGCACAAAGGAGCCTACATAATCGCAAAGCACGTGAAATATATTCACATGTGCGCCGCACACATAGCCTAGTTTCAGCAGAAGATCATCTGCAGGTAGCAAGAGCACACAGCTCTCAACTGGTTTTGTCATGGAGCAGCTCACAGAAGAATGTAATCCGTAGCCGGTAGGTAGGAAAGACATTTAAATTTATGATATTTACCAGTAAATGTTAACCAGGTATTAAAAAGTTTAGTCCGAAGTCTTGGTTAGTAGGCTATTTGTGATGTTCCGTCATCATGCAAAGTTTGCGTCAGGAGCGTAGGGATGAGTGGGTCTGGGTGGACACAGGCCCAACCCAATCAGATTGAGCAAAACCAAAAACACATTATTACAAATACATTATTTCAAAAAACAGTTCCATGATGATCATTTGAAACAACCCTTCCTGCAGTCAATAACCAAAGTCGCCTCTTTGGCGGAATGTAATTAATATTTTTAATCTCATAGTTAATCAAGATTACAAAAAAACGGACAAATCTGGTGTTTCTATGTCAAACAGTTTTGTTATATTTCAGTCTTCTTTGATGTATATAAAGTGTAATATTGGGATGCAAACCATTTAATATATATATATATTTTTCTTCAACTCTATATCTGACATGGTACAGGTGTCCATGTCAAGCCCTCAACCATGTGTGTGAGGTGTATACTTTTGTTTCAAAGTAGATTTGGTTAAGAATACCAAGAATCACCTCTGATTTAGCCCAATGCAGTAAAATGTTAACTTCTTGTTGAAAGTAGTTCTTGAAAAGGGAGAAGCTAACAAATTAGCAACAACATCCTTTTTGATAACACCTGCTGCAGCCACTGCAAACTAGCCTACAACAAAAGATTGCTAGCTAGACCATGGAAATCTACTGCTTGCTTTTGAGAAGGCAGAAGTTTCCATACAGTTTCTGTAAAAACTTTCTCTCCCATTTACAAGTCAAAATGTGTGTGGTTGATTCCACAGTCACTCAAAACTGTTGCCCTAATACAGTTGAATGACAGATGCTTTCTATCTAGCTTCTGATGGCCTAACCGATGGCTGACTTAGCTAACTAGATTTATCTCCCCAGAGACTACTAAAGAATATTTTATTCTCTTCAGTGTTAATCCTTTTATTTCCACCAAAAACTGAAGGGATTAAATCAGAACATCATTGGGCCTCCCAAGTGGTGCAGCGGTCTAAGGCACTGCATCACAGTGCTAGAGGTGTTACTACAGACCTGGGTTCGATCCCGGGCTGTATCACAACCGGCTGTGATCGGAAGTCCCATAGGGCGGTGCACAATTTACCCAGGGTTTGGTCGGGGGGGCTTTACTTGGCTCATCACGCTTTAGTGACTTCTTGTGGTGCCTCCGTGGCCTCTTTAGAGCGGCGACCCTCGCCGTCGACCTCGGACTGGGGACCCAAGCCACGGGTCCCCGAATGGAAGGGCAATTCCTGCAGCGCCGGACAGGCGATTCTGGCAGCTGACGGGAGACTCTGTTCTTAAGGACAGACTCGAGACTCTGGCAGCTCAGGACAGACGGGAGACTCTGACAGCGCTGGGCAGGAGGAAGCTTCATGGCACCTGGTTCGATGCTCAGGTATATCGTGTTTCCACTCTAGCCTGGCCGATACGAGGCGCTGCTATGTACCGCACCGGGCTATGCCTGCGCACCGGGAACACCGTGCACCTCACGGCATAACACGGTGCCTGCCCGGTCCCCCTCTCTCCACGGTAAGCACGGGGAGATGGCGCAGGTGCCCCCGCCAATACATTTTTGGGGCTGTCTCTCGGGCTTCCAAACGCACTGCCGTGCTGCCTCCTCATACCACTGCCTCTCGGCTTTTGCTGCCTCCAGCTCTGCATTGGGGAGGCGATACTCTCCCGGCTGCACCCAGGGTCCCTTGCCATCCACAATCTCCTCCCATGTCCAGGACTCTGGAGATCGCTGCTGCTGCCTGTTACCACCCTGCTTTGTCCTTTGGTGGTGGGTGATTCTGACGAAGAGGAGCAGTAGGATGGATCAGAGGACCAATGCGCAGTGTGGTAAGTGTCCATATTGTTTAACTTCTTATGGTATAGGGGACGCTTGCGTCCCACTCTGCCAAAAGCCAGGGAAAATGCAGCGCGGCAAATTCAAATAAATAATATAAAAATCTAACTTTCATTAAATCACACATGTAAAATACTAAATTAAAGCTACACTCGTTGTGAATCCAGCCCAGATGTCAGATTTTAAAAAGGCTTTTCGGCGAAAGCATAGGAAGATATTATCTGATGATAGCACAACAGTAAACAAACAGGGTAGCATATTTCAACCCTGCAGGCGCTACACAAAACGCAGAAATAAAATATAAAACATGCCTTACCTTTGACGAGCTTCTTTTGTTGGCACTCCAATATGTCCCATAAACATCACAATTGGTCCTTTTGTTCAATTAATTCCGTCCATATATATCCAAAATATCCATTTATTTGGCGCGTTTGATCCAGAATGAAACAGCTTCCAAATTGCGCAACGTCACTAGAAAATATCTCAAAAATTGCCTGTAAACTTTGCTAAAACATTTCAAACTACTTTTGTAATACAACTTTAGGTATTTTTAAACGTTAATAATCTATCAAATTGAAGACGGGTCAATCTGTGTTCAATACAGGAAGACAACAAACCAAGCTACTTTTCAAGTCTTGCTCAACTCTCAACAGTGTTACGCAGTTCCTAGATGGCCGTACTTCATTTCACAAATGAATAACCTTAACCAAATTCCAAAGACTGGTGACATCCAGTGGAAGCGGTAGGAACTGAAAACTAAGAAATACCGTTTCCCAATGAGAAATCTGAACAGACAGAGAATTCTGAACAGACAGAGACCTAAAAAAAAAAATCTGAACGGTTAGTCCTCGTGGTTTTGCCTGCTACATAAGTTATGTTATACTCACAGACATGATTCAAACAGTTTTAGAAACTCCAGAGTGTTTTCTATCCAAATCTACTAATAATATGCATATCTTATATTCTTGGAGGATTGACTCAATCTATAAGCCCAGGACAATAGTGAAACTGGTAGAAGTATAGCCCCCTAAGAAGTATAGCCCCCTATACCTTTAGAAGTTAATAAGAATAATCAACACCGAACAAAACATTAAACAACAACGTGAATTAACAAAACCGAAACAGTTCCGTGTGGAACAAATACTGACACGGAAAATAATCACCCACAACTCAAAAGTGAAACCAGGCTACCTAAGTATGGTTCTCAATCAGGGACAACGATTGACAGCTGCCTCTGATTGAGAACCATACCAGGCCAAACACAAAATTCCCAAAACATAGAAAAAGGAACATAGACAACCCACCCAACTCACACCCTGACCATACTAAAACAAAGACATAACAACATAACTAAGGTCAGAACGTGACAATTCCATAATATTCTTAAGATATGTGTTGACTAAATATAAGCAGTAAGTGATGTTTGCTAAATGATCAAATTGATTGCGCAGTCATATAGCCTCGGCACCTACATAAAGCTGAGTGACTCACTCATTCATGACTTTGGATCAAAATCAATAAATACAAACATTCTTTCTGATAGTCTGGAAGTGGAAAATAGAAGTGATTATAAAAAGTCACGACTGTACAATTGATCGCTAGGTTTGGTCTCAAATAAGCACTGTCTGTGAAGAACATTTAACTAAAATAAGTGGAGAGTCATGTGGAGAGCGACCTGTTTTTAAATTATAGGAGCAAAAAATATGACATTTTATTTGGAATGGCAAGCCAGACAAAATTTAAGGGCCTATTGTCTCACACCATGTTCAAGAATGTCCTTTTTCCCTTTATTCAGATTACAACCGCTCATTTTCGGTTATTTGACAACGAAATCATCACCAAAATATTGTTATTTTTAAACTTGAAACATAGATTATGAACTCTGCAAATAACGTTTTCAGTCCGAGAATGGAAATGGTAAATTACTAATTAATACATTAATTCAATACATTGCTTGTACTGTAGGCTTGGCAGAGTTTACGGATTAATGTTTGCAGTTGATGCTAAACAAGTTGGATTGGGTTTAAATTAGGAAACCTAAATGTTGATATACTGTTGGCCTACAGTTGGTGTCGTAGATCTTTTATTTTACTTTTATTTTACTACATGAAGGTCTATTTACTTTACTGGCGTCTTGACCCAGTTTATGCCCTCAATTGCAATGCAAACCCGGGCGGCAGTGTGTTTTGGAACCTTTTCCAAATAACCTTTTTCCGGCTGAGACAGTTTTCATCAAGCCAGTTTCTTTCTGTGGTGCTACCCATTCCAGGGTTAGGACTGTAACCACCAGAGGACTTGAAAATGAGCCGGAGCTGAGAGGATTAGGTTCCAGTGCATTTTCTTAAAAACATGCAAATAGCCTATCAATGTGTAGGCATACTGTGTAATAAAATCGATAATTGTGTACTAAAAACATGAATGTGTTTTTTCAGAGCAGACAACCATGCCGACAACTATCCATGGAGATCAGTGGACAAAAGGCTGGACATGGTTCCACACAATACCAACTGGGATGGATCCCGAGGCAAATGTGGCTTTTTCATCAACATCTTTTGGCTTCGGTAATAAAATAATGATAAAAATACCCTTTCAAAATGCAGATGTTTATTTCATTATGGATTCATAATGAATTACTATGGGAATAAATATCACTGAATGTCAGAAATTTTGGAACAAAGTAGGATAATGAAGGTAAGCAAATTGTTCCTTACTGGAAAATACTATTTCAAAATTAATGAAGAGGCAAGGAGGAAAAATGTTTTCAAACACTTGTTTTTCACAAGGGCTAATAGCAGGACAATAAACACGATGTGGTCCCAAAAAACATCTGTCTGACATAGGGTCCAGGATATATCTTGATACACACACAGTAATGCGGGTTAATGAGTTCCGAGAGCCAATCTGTTATTCAACGATTAGTTTAATAGCCCAGCTACTGGATGTGTGAAAATCCCCCCAACAAGCAATACCCTACCCAGCATGTGGTTAACTATTTCAGCACCGTTTCATGCTGCTCTGAGACAAGCAAGACGACTTAATAAACATTTGAAGTTTTTTTTATTAACTCTACATAATAATTATGTAAAAGCTTTCAAATGCATTAATTAATTCATTCACTTTAGCCGACATGTTATGGTTCATGGGGCGGCAGGCGGCCTAGTGGTTAGAGCTTTGGACTAGTAACCGAAAGGTTGCAAGATCGAATCCCTGAGCTGACAAGGTAAAACATCTGTCGTTCTGCCCCTGAACAAGGCAGTTAACCTTGTCATTGAAAATAAGAATTAGTTATTAACTGACTTGCCTAGTTAAATAAAGGTATAATTAAAAAAAGGATTGACTCAATCTATAAGCCCAGGACAATAGTAAAACTGGTAATAAGATACACTACAAGAAAGGGAACACATATAAACTCAACAAAAAAAGAAACACGCCTTTTTCAGGACCCTGTCTTTCAAAGATCATTCATAAAAATCCAAATAACTTCACAGATATTTATTGTAAAGGGTTTAATCACTGTTTCCCATGCTTGTTCAATGAACCATAAACAATTAATGAATTACATTTTCCTCAACAATCTACACACAATACCTCATAATGACAAAGCAAAAACATTGTTGTTACAAATGTTTGAAAATGTATTAAGGAGAAATAATTCCGTAAGTATCCCGACCTTTTGCAACGAGACTCGAAATTGAGCTCAGGGACATCCTGTTTCCATTGATCATCCTTGAGGTGGAATTATTGTAATCAAAAGGAGAGGCTTAAGATTTCTTCAAAACAATCTAACTTTATTATTTGATTACTGCATTAAATGGGGCTGGTCGGTAATCACCCCTGGATGTGATCACTGAGAACTCAACGAGCTGGTTTGAGCCACAGACTTTTATAGCAAAGTCCATCCTCCTTCAGTCTACATGACACACAACAGATGTATGGAATGGGTCACAAGGTTAAGATTTCTGTGAAAGATACTTATAATTCACAGCAGACAGTATCTGCTGTAAAAACATGAGAACTCATTGTGTAGAGACCAGTGTCTGGCCCCCCAACTCTATACTGGAGCCATCTCTCCCTGGTACTGCATAGAACAGAAACATGAACTCATGCTCTGGAATGCGGTATCCCCAAAGACATCGTAAATCTTCCAGAGGCCCATCCTCAGTAGAACACACAGATGAGCATTCTAACAACCCCTTATTCTGTTGCATAAAACAACCATTTGATACAATAACAGCATTATAAAAATATTGTAATTTCCCCCATAGAGTCTACGCAAGGTAATTTCAATTCATTGGACATGATTTGGAAAGGCACACACCTGTCTATAATGTCCCACAGTTGACAATGCATGTCAGAGCAAACACCAAGCCATGAGGTCGATGGAATTGTCCGTAGAGCTCCGAGATAGGATTGTGTCAAGGCACAGATCTGGGGAAGGATACCAAAAAAATTGCATTGAAGGTCACCAAGAACACAGTGGCCTCCATCATTCTTAAATGGAATATGTTTGGAACCTCCAAGACTCTTCCTAGAGCTGACCGCCCAGGCCAAACTGAGCAATCAGAGGATAAGGGCCTTGGTCAGGGATGTAACCAAGAACCCGATGGTCACTCTGACAGAACTCCAGAGTTCCTCTGTGGAGATGGGAGAACCTTCCAGAAGGACAACCATCTCTGCATGGTAGAGTGGTCAGATGGATGTCACTCCTCAGTAAAAGTCAAAAGACAGCCCACTTAGAGTTTGCCAAAAGGCACCTAAAGTATCTCAGACCATGAGAAACAAGATTCTCTGTGTTGAGGAAACACTTTGGCCTGAATGCCAACCGTCACGTCTGGAGAAATATGGCATCATCGCTACAGTAAAGCATGGTGGTGGCAGCACCATGCTGTGGGGATGTTTTTCAGCGGTAGGGACAGGGAGACTAGTCAGGTTTGAGGGAAAGATGATCGGAGCAAAGTACAGAGAGATCATTGATGAAAACCTGCTCCAGAGCACTCAGGATCTCAGACTGGTGTGAAGGTTCACCTACTAACAGGACAACGACCGTAAGCACACAGCCAAGACAATGCAGCAGTGGCTTCGGGACAAGTCACTGAATGTCCTTGAGTGGCCCAGTTAGAGCCCGGACTTGAACCCAATTTAACATCGCTGGAGAGACCTGAAAGTAGCTGTGCAACAGTGATCTCCATCCAACCTTTTAATTTTTTTAAATTTCTATTTTATATAACCAGGTAGGCCAGTTGGGAACAAGGTCTCATTTACAACTGCGACCTGGCCATGATGAAGCAAAGCAGTGCGATACAAACAACAACCGAGTTACACATGGACTAAACAAAACGTACAGTCAATAACACAATAGGGAAAAAAAGTCTATATACAGTGTTTGCAAATGGAGGAAAGGCAATAAATAGGCCGTAGTGGCAAAGTAATTACAATTTAGCAATTAAACACTGGAGTGATAGATGTGCAGAAGATGAATGTGCAAGTAGAGATACTGGGGTGCAAAGGAGCAAAAACATAATTAAACAAATAACAATATGGGGATGAGGTAGTTGGATCGGCTATGTACAGATGCAGTTATCCGTGAGCTGCTCCGACAGCTGATGCTTAAAGTTAGAAGGAGAACTGGAAGGAAAGGCGGCCAAATGAGGAATAGGCTTTGGGGGAGACCAGTGACATATACCTGCTGAAGCACGTGCTACGGGTGGGTGCTGCTATGTTGACCAGTGAGCTGAGATAAGGCAGAGCTTAACCTAGCAACAATCTATTGATGACCTAGAGCCAGTGGGTTTGGCGACAAATTTGAAGCAAGGGCCAGCCAACGAGAGCATACAAGTCGCAGTGGTGGGTAGTATATGGGGCTTTGGTGACAAAACGGATGGCACTGTGATAGACTGCATCCAATTTGTATGGATGTTTGGGTATGTTTGGCAGCATGAGTGAAGGATGCTTTGTTGAGAAATAGGAAGCAAATTCTAGATTTGATTTTGGATTGGAGATGCTTAATGTGAGTCTGGAAGTCGAGCTTACAGTCTAACCAGACACCTAGGTATTTGTAATTGTCCACATATTCTAAGTCAGAACCTTCCAGAGTAGTGATGCTGGACGAACGGGCGGGCAGGTGCGGGCAGCGATCGATTGAAGAGCTTGCATTTAAGAGCAGTCGGAGGTCATGACATGGAAGGAGAGTTGTATGGCATTGACGCTCGTCAACACAGTGTCCAAAGAAGGGCCAGAAGTATACAGAATGGTGTTATCTACGTAGAGGTGGACCAGAGAATCACCAACAGCAAGATCGATCACATTGCTGTATGCAGAGAAAAGAGTCTGCCTGAGAATTGAACCCTGTGGGACCCCCCAATAGAGACTGCCAGAGGTTCGGACAACAGGCCCTCCGATTTGACACACTGAACTCTGTCTGAGAAGTAGTTGGTGAACCAGGCAAAGCAGTCATTTGAAAAACCAAGGATGTTGTGTCTGCCAATAAGAATGTGGTGACTGACAGAGTCGCCTTGGCCAGGTCGATGAAGACGGCTGCACAGCATTGTCTTTTATTGATGGCGGTTATGATATCGTTTAGGACCTTGAGCGTGGCTGAAGTGCACCCATTGACCAGCTCGGAAACCAGATTGCATAGCGTAGAAGGTACGGTGGGATTTGAAATGGTTGGATATCTGTTTGTTAACTTCGCTTTCGAAGATCTTAGAAAGGCAGGGTAGAATAGATATAGGTCTGTAACAGTTTGGGTCAAGAGTGTCTCCCCCTTTGAAGAGGGGGATGACCCCGGCAGCTTTCCAATCTTTGGGGATCTCAGACGATACGCAAAAAGAGGTTGAACAGGCTAGTAATAAGAGTTGCAACAATTACGACAGATCATTTTAGAAAGAGAGGGTACACGTTGTCTAGCCCAGCTGATTTGTAGCGGCCCAGATTTTGTAACTCTTACAGAACATCAGGAGAATTGGGCAAGTTGCTGTGGAGGGTGCAGGGCTGTTGACCGGGGTAGTGGTAGCCAAAAAATGCTTATTGAAATTCTCAATTATCGTGGATTTATCGGTGGTGACAAGGTTTCCTAGCCTCAGTACCAGTGGGCAGCTGGGAGGTGGTGCTCTTATTCTCCATGGACTTTACAGTGTCCCAGAACTTTTTGGAGTTTTTGCTACAGGGTGCAAATTTCTGTTTGAAAAAGCTATCCTTTGCTTTCCTAACTGCCGTGTACATTGGTTCCTAACTTTCCCAAAAAGTTGCATATTGCGAGGGCTATTCGATGCTAATGCAGTACACCACAGGATGTTTTTGTGCTGGTCAAGGGCAGTCAGGACTGGAATGAACCAAGGGCTATATCTGTTCTTAGTTCCTGGTTCAAAATGTATTTTTAAAAAATGTACTTTTTTTGGCAGAGCTTGAGAAGGTCTGCAGAGAAGAATGAGAGAAACTCCTCAAATACAGGTGTGCCAAGCTTGTAGAGTCATAACAAAGAAGACTCAAGGCCCTATTTGCTGGTAAAGGTGACCCATTTCAGGAAACTAGGTGTATGTCACGGGTCAATACTTCATAGGAGAGCCGTTTGAACGTAAACTTAGTGGGCTGGACATGCCGAGAGATGACTGATGAGTAAAAACTAATGTGATAAAGCAATCTATATACAACACCCCATAATGACTAAGGAAAAACACGTTTTTACATTTTAGAAGTTAAATGTATCACATTTACATAAGTATTTGGACCCAGTACTTTGTTGAAGCACCTTTGGCAGCAATTACATCCTCATGTATACTTGGGTATAACGCTACAAGCTTGAAACACATGTAATTGGGGAGGTTCTCCCATTCTTCTCTGCAGATCCTCTCAAGCTCTGCCAGGTTGGATGGGGAGAGTCGCTGCACAGCTATTTTCAGGTCTCTCCAGAGATGTTCGATCGGGTTCAAGTCAAGGCTCTAACTTGGCCACTCAAGGACATTCAGAGACATTTCCCGAAGCTACACCTGCATTGTCTTGGCTTTGTGCTTAGGGTCGTTGTCCTGTTGGAAGGTGAACATTCGCCCAAGGTCCTGAGCGCTCTGGAGCAGGTTTTCATCAATGATCTCTCTGTACTTTAGATCTGTTCATCTTTCCCTCGATCCTGACTAGTCTCCCAGTCCCTGCCACTGGAAAACATCCCCACAGCATCATGCTGCCATCACCACGCTTCACGGTAGTGATGGTGCCAGGGTTCCACCAGACGTGATGCTTGGCATTCAGGCCAAAGTGTTCCATCTTTATTTCATCAGACCAGAGCATCTTGTTTCTCATGATCTGATTCCTTTTTTGGCAAACTCCAAGCGTGCTGAGGAGTGGCTTCCGTCTGGCCTGATTTGGTGGAGTGCTGCAGAGATGGTTGTCCATGTCTGCAGAGTGACCATCGGGTTCTTGGTCACCTCCCTGATAAAGGCCGATCTTCCCCAGTTACGCAGTTTGGCCGGGAGTTCAGCTCTAGGAAAAGTCTTGGTGGTTCCAAACTTCTTCCATTTAAGAAAGATGGAGGCCACTGTGTTCTTGGGGACCATCAATGCTGCAGAAACATTTTGATACCCTTCACCAGATCTGTGCCTCGACACAATCATGTCTCGGAACTGTACAGGCAATTCCTTCCACATCATGGCTTGGTTTTTGCTCTGAAAATCATTGGCAACTGTGGGACCTTATATTGACAGGTGAGTGCCTTCCCAAATCATGTCCAATCTATTGAAATTACCACAGGTGGACTTCAGTCAAGTTGTAGAAAGATCAAGGTTTATCAATGGGAACAGGATGCACCTGAGCTCAATTTATTTAGAGTCTCATAGCAATGTGTCTGAATTACTTACAGTTGAAGTCGGAAGTTTACAAACACCTTAGCCAAATACATTTAAACTCAGTTTCACAATTCCTGACATTTAATTCTAGTAAAAATGTCCTGACAGTTAGGATCACCACTTTATTTTAAGAATGTGAATTATCAGAATAATAAGAGTGATTTATTACAGCTTTTATTTCTTTCATCACATTCCCAGTGGGTCAGAAGTTACATACACTCAATTAGTATTTAGTAGCATCACCTTTAAATTGTTTAACTTGGGTGAAATGTTTCAGGTAGCCTTCCACAAGCTTCCCACAATAATTTGGCTGAATTTGGGCTCATTCCTCCTGACAGAGCTGGTGTAACTGAGTCAGGTTTTTAGGCCTCCTTGCTCGCCACACTTTCAGTTCTGCCCACACATTTTCTATAGGATGAAGTCAGGGCTTTGTGATGCCCACTCCAATACTTTATCTTTGTTGACCTTAAGCCATTTTCCACAACTTTGGAAGTATGCTTGGGTCATTGTTCATTTGGAAGACCCATTTGTGATCGAGCTTTAACTTCCGGACTGATGTCTTGAAATGTTGCTTCAAATATCCACATAATTTCCCTTCCTCATTATGCAATCTATTTTTTGAAGTGCACCAGTCCCTCCTGCAGCAAAGCACCCCCACAACATAATGCTAACACCCCTGTGCTTCACGGTTGGGATGCTGTTCTTTGGCTTGCAAGCCTCCCCCTTTTTCCTCCAAACGTAACGATGGTCATTATGGCCAAACAGTTCTATTTTTGTTTCATCAGACCAGATGACATTTCTCCAAAAAGTACAATCATTGTTCTAATGTGCAGTTGCAAAAAAGTGGCTTTTTTTATGGCGATTTTGGAGCAGTGGCTTCTTCCTTGCTGAGCGGCCTTTCATGTTTTTAGATATAGGGCTCGTTTTACTGTGGATATACAGTGGGGAGAACAAGTATTTGAAACACTGCCAATTTTGCAGGTTGTCCTACTTACAAAGCATGTAGAGGTCTGTAATTTTTATCATAGGTACACTTCAACTGTGAGAGACAGAATCTAAAACAAATATCCAAATGACAGTATGATTTTTAAGTAATTAATTTGCATTTCATTGCATGACATAAGTATTTGATACATCAGAAAAGCAGAACTTAATATTTGGTACAGAAACCTGTGTTTGCAATTACAGAGATCATATGTTTCCTATAGTTCTTGACCAGGTTTGCACACACTGCAGCAGGGATTTTGGCCCACTCCTCCATACAGACCTTCTCCAGATCCTTAAGGTTTCAGGGCTGTCACTGGGCAATACAGACTTTCAGCTCCTTCCAAAGATTTTCCATTGGGTTCAGGTATGGAGACTGGCTAGGCCACTCCAGGGCTCAAGTTGTCATTCCTCCAGCCACAGACAAACATCGAAACCATTGGTCAATATAATCAGCCGTTCAGAACTCAGGAGTTACACACACAGTGGAGGAGAGAAGGGCCTCCCCATTCCCCAGCCTCTTGGTTGCAGGCAGTACAGTGCCATACACACACTCCGGAACAGGTAATGGGACCAGTCTATTTCTATGAGTGTATATATAGCCTTGCGTGTGATGCATGACGGCACCTAGCACTGCCCCACCTGCTCTAATTCTCCCACCATCTGAGAGGTCATATTGGAGTGTGTGCCCCCTTCAACGTACTGAATGCTCTAAACAGAGACCCTAGGTCCTTATTCCCAACAACCCTCCCGGTCCGATCCGCAACTCCCACCCTCGACCCTACACACCCATTAAAATCTGACACCAGAAGACAAATTACAAACAGCATTCAAGCCTCCGGCAGATGTTTTGATGAGAAACCCATATTGGAGTTTGAGCCTGAAGTATGAAAAGGATGAGAAATAAACTGTTGTCAGATAAAGACAGCAGTTGTGGAACACACCACCAGTCGAGTGCAACCTCTCGGCATCAACCATATGGTGGCACTTACTTGAACCCCTTTTTCAGCACTGCATTGTTTAATTTCACATGCGCCTGTTACAGAGGGGAATATATTTGTTTATTCCTCTAATGGAATTTGGTTTTGTTGAATAGATAAATGTTTACATCCATAAAAGAAAATAAATAAATCACTTTTATGATGATTTCTCAACTCAAAACAATGCAGAAGGATTCTCTAAACAGTATACATTGAGTGAAGGAGTTCATTTATTACAAATTACAGTTGTTTAGTCTCATTTTAGTTTCTCAGGTGATGTCATTGTATGTGTCTTTGTTTCATTTGAACGTAATCATCTTGTGGGATTTATTTTATTCATCATTGTTCTCAGATCTGCATCCATTTATAAATACATAAAATGTTTAAGGTTAGTTTCCCATACACTGATTAAGCTCAGTCCTGCACTAAAAAGCATACTCAATGGAAATTCTCCACTGAAATTAAAGTTGAACAAGTCAGACAAAAGACATCACCATCCTATTTTAGATGCATTTAAAAGTTACTCCACCTGGAATTACCAAAAACAAGAGAGCTTTCCTCACCCACTTTGGCTGAATATGAGAAAATGACAACAAGGTCCAGTGACCTTAGAGGAGAACTATATTATATGGGCCCTGGTCAAATGTATTGTGCTAAAAATGGAATAGGATGCCATTTGGGATGCAGCCATACACTTCCCACTGGGCACATTTAATTTAAATGACGTGGACACAACGTTGATTCAACCAGTGTGTGCCCAGTGGGTTAGAACCACAGAGGACAACAATGATCTCCTATTCACGTTTCCTCACAATATTGTTTTGAACGTTCGTTTTAGGACTGATGCCCAGTTGAGCATTCTACAGTCTCAATAGGTGCTGTTGAAGATTGTTTAAAATGCATTTCTTGAAGCAATCAGTAGAGATAAAGAGGATCAAGTTTTTTTTAAAGTATATTGTAAGGCTTGAGACAATTGAGACATGGATTGTGTATGTGTGCCATTCAGAGGGTGAATGGGCAAGACAAAATATTTACATGTCTTTCAACGGGGCATGGTAGTAGGTGCCAGGGGTACCAGTTTGTGTCAAGAACTGCAACGCTGCTGGGTTTTTTACGCTCAACAGTTTCCCGTGTGTAGCAAGATTGATTTTAGATGCAGTATAACTTAAGATAGCTAACGTAAACTCACCCCATTCCGTACAAATGTGCGTAACTGCAACATTCAAACGAGGCTACAAAGAAAACTAATGGGACTGTAGCGACTGTGTTGACTTCAAAATCGGGGGTGTGAACTAGGTTTCTATTCAAGCTTTGATCGACATGATAAGGACTCTATAGTATTGGAGAAAAGTTGAAAAAACGGACCCTCCGTTACATCGGGACGTGTCATGTGGTAACATACAGCACGCATAAAGCAACTATTTCTGTCTTACAATCTCTCTCCACCAGGTGTAGCACTTCTCTCATCCTTTAAAAACAAGAAATGGACAGTGATGGGGTAAGGGGGGAATACCTAGTCATTTTTTCCATCATCATTGCATGCAATCATCATTCTCAAAGCTGTTGTTTACTTCTAAGATCACTTTAGCACCACCCTAAAAACCCGATTCAAATTCGACAAACCTTCAAATAGGTATGTAATGACACATTTTATAAAAACTCTTTATAGTGTTTTATTTACATTTTAGAGGCGATAAGGTGATAAGTTGGACAGATCGAGTGAAAAAAAGCTATTTTCCCACACGTGATCTCTCCTTTTTAACTATCACACATTAGTTTAGCTTACACACCCGCTATTTTAAAAAAGACCCGACAGGGCTCATTGTCTGCTTGAATTATGCAGAAACAGGCAGCGTTTAGGACATGTAATTGATTCTGTTGGAAAGGGGAGAAATTGTGCTTTACAATGGTATTGACATTACAGTTGATCTGGAAGTATTACGTTTTTGGGGCGCTAAAATAAGGGCAATTGTACGGAACAAGGCGATGTACGAGCTTACGTGAGTTTACGTTAGCTAATCAGAGGGGAGATCACTGAAATTTTAGCTAGCTAACGTTAGTGTTGCTAGCTATTTCTGTCTGACTTTAAAGTAAACTTGACAACATCATGATGATAAAGTTATTTTTTGACTAATTATTTGCCTACTTGCAATGTCATCATTTCCAGGCCACTATAGTGTAATTTTGACGAAACAGTCATTAGCCCCTGTTAAGACTAAGCATTAACCATCAATATGCTGCGGCATCTGTAGAATGTAGATAACAATGGCAACAACATGAACAAGTTACGTAGGTGCAACCCATGAATAGTCATCTCCAAGGGCCAGGAACAATAAGCCCATTTTAGACTGACCAGTGTTGTGAGTGGGAACGATTGTCAGGGGTGAGGAGGTGTGAGGAGGGGTGGAAAATGAATATGGGCTCTGTAATCATCGCAATAACCACCAAGGCAGGAATGTGGATGAGAAGGACTTTGAGGCATTGTAAGAGTGACAGAAAGCGAGACTGCGCATGTGCGCATGTGTGTGAGTGTGTACTCATGGGAGGTGAAAATGCAGTATGTAATGAGAAAGGAGGGTCTGTTTGAGGTTAGAGAGAATACCTTCCATTACTAAAGAAAAGGGGAAAGGTCTGTAGTTATTGTTGATGGATGGTGTGATAAATGAGAGGATGGGTCTTAGGTCCCTGGGAGGAAAAGTAAGGGATGAAGAAGAGAAGTGTAGTTTAGAGAGGTGTTCTCATCTCTCTCTCACCTCTGTGATGTAATGTCTACCTCTCATAGAATGACCTTACTGATCGGTATGAGCCATAACACCTGGTCCGAATAGTATTGTCGACATTTAAAAATGTATTTGATGTAAAGGTGCCTGGAAGAGCCCACCGGCGGAACAGTTCCAGTTGAATCCTGGCGTCCAAGCTTGGCGTCCCCACTCAAGAACTTCCCTGTATTTAGCACCATCCTTCAATTCTGACCAGTTTCCCAGTCCCTGCTGATGAAAAACTTCCCCACAGACATAGCATTTTCCTTGATGGCCAAAAAGCTCAATTTCAGTCTCATCTGACCAGAGTACCTTCTTCCATATGTTTGGGGAGTCTCCCACGTGCCTTTTGGCAAACACCAAATGTGTTGGCTTACTTTTTTCTTTAAGCAATGGCTTAATATATGCACGCAACTCTTTAAGTTGAAGTTTTTTTATAATTTTTTGAAACAATTTTTTTTTTAAATTTCACTTTCCCAATTTGGACTGTTTTGTGTATGTCCACTACATGAACTCTAAATAAAATTGTAATGCAACAAAATAGGAAAAATGCCAAGGGGGATGAATACTTTTGCAAGGCACTGAAGTTATTTTTGGCCATCCTTTAGTCCAAATGTCATTCCTGTTTGTAAACTTTTTTGCAAATGTAAACTTTCTTTGAAAATGTATGAATATTACATATTCTAATATAATGTAAAAATCACTTTAATTAAAAATGAAAAGCTGAAATGTCTTGAGTCAATAACTATTCAACCCCTTTGTTATGGCAAGCCTGTCACATCCTGATCTGTTTCACCTATCTTTGTGCTTGTCTCCACCCCCCTCCAGGTATCACCCATCTTCCCCATTACGCCAAGTGTATTTACAGTTGAAGTCGGAAGTTTACATACACCTTAGCCAAATACATTGAAACTCAGTCTTTCACAATTCCTGACATTTAATCCTTGTAAAAATTCCCTTTCTTAGATCAGTTTGGATCACCACTTTATTTTAAGAATGTAAAATATCAGAATAATAGTAGTGATTTATTTCAGCTTTTATTACTTTCATCGCATTCCCAGTGCGTCAGAAGTTTACTTCCACTCAATTAGTATTTGGTAGCATTGCCTTTAAATTGTTTAACTTGGGTTAAACGTTTCGGGTAGCCTTCCATAAGTGTCCCAAAATAAGTTGGGTGAATTTTGGCCATTCCTCCTGACAGAGCTGGTGTAACTGAGTCAGGTTTGTAGGCCTCCTTGCGCGCACACGCGTTTTCAGTTCTGCCCACAAATATTCTAAAGGATTGAGGTTGGGCTTTGTGAATGGCCACTTCAATTACTTTGACTTTGTTGTCCTTAAGCCATTTTGCCACAACTTTGGAAGTGTGCTTGGGGTCATTGTCCATTTGGAAGCTTTAACTTCCTGACTGATGTCTTGAGATGTTGCTTCAATATATCCATTTAATTTTCCTACCTCATGATGCCATCTATTTTGCGAAGTGCACCAGTCCCTCCTGCAGCAAAGCACCCCCACAACATGATGCTGCCACCCCCGTGCCTCACGGTTGGGATGGTGTTCTTCGGCTTGCAAGCCTCCCCCTTTTGCCTCCAAACGTAACGATGGTCATTATGGCCAAGCAGTTAAATTTTTGTTTCATCAGATCAGAGGACATTTCTCCAAAAAGTCTTTGTCCCCATGTGCAGTTGCAAACCGTAGTCTGGCTTTTTATGGCGATTTTGGAGCAGTGGCTTCTTCCTTGCTGAGCGGCCTTTCAGGTTATGTCGATATAGGACTCGTTTTACTGTGGATATGGATACTTTTGTACCTGTTTCCTCCATTATCTTCACAAGGTCCTTTGCTGGTGTTCTGGGATTGATCTGCACTTTTCAACAACAAAGTACGTTCATCTCTAGGAGACAGAACGAGTCTCCTTCCTGAGCAGTATGAAGGATGCATGGTCCCATGGTGTTTATACTTGTGTACTATTGTTTGTACAGATAAACGTGGTACCTTCAGGCATTTGGAAATTGCTCCCAAGGATGAACCAGACTTGTAGAGCTCTACAATTTTTTTTCGGAGGTCTTGGCTGATTTCTTTTGATTTCCCCATGATGTCAAGCAAAGAGGCACTGAGTTTGAAGGTAGGCCTTGAAATACATCCACAGGTACACCTCCAATTGACTGAAATTATGTCAATTAGTACATCAGAAGCTTCTAAAGGCATGACATCGTTTTATGGAATTTTCCAAGCTGTTTAAAAGCACAGTCAACTTAGTGTATGTACATTTCTGACCCACTGGAATCGTAATACAGTGAATTAACAATCGTTTGTGGTGCTTTCGCCGTAAATCCTATTTGAAATCGGACACTGTGGTGGGATTAACAACAAGAATACCTTTAAAATGGTATAAAATACATGTATGTTTGAGGACTTTTAATTATGAGATTCCTGTTGTTTTGAATTTGGCACCCTGCACTTTCAGTGGCTGTTGACATATCATCCCGGTAACGGGATTGCAGCCCAAAGAGGTTTTAAACAATTGTTGGAAAAATTACTTGTGTCATACACAAAGTAGATGTCTTAAAATATATAATCGATAATATATCAACAGCAACTGTCTTATTCAGTAGGAGAGGGAAAGGCAATGGCTGCCCAAACTCTGCTGGCACCCGGCCATACAATGACTCGATGTTATCTTTCTCGCTCATTTTTCAAAATATAAGCCTGAAACTATGTCTAAAGACTGTTGACACCTTGAGGAAGCGATAGGAAAAGGAATCTGGTTGATATCCCTTTAAAAGGAGCGAAGGCAGGCTATGGAACATGGAGTTTTCAGTTCTGTTATACTCACAGACAATATTTTGACAGTTTTGGAAACTTTAGAGTGTTTTCTATCCTAATCTGTCAATTATATGCATATTCTAGCATCTGGTCCTGAGAAATAGGCCGTTTACTTTGGGAACATTATTTTTCCAAGCATAAAAATAGTGCCCCCTAGGTTCAAGACTAGGTTCATGTCAAATTATGTTTGGATATGGGCATCTGTTTTTGATGTTTGGAAAAATTGCACCTTTGGGGGGCTACTGAGCACCCCATGGCCACCAGGGAATTGGGATTGCACAAATATGTCGGATTCACATGTAGTGGTTAATTTCTTTACTATCAGATGAGGAGAGACAAACGTATCACACAAGTCAGAGTTATACTTAAGCTAATTCTTTATTCCCTTATTAATTAGGAAGCAGGTCATTAAAACACACATACAGTGGGGCAGAAAAGTATTTAGTCAGCCACCAATTGTGCAAGTTCTCCCACTTTAAAAGATGAGAGAGGCCTGTAATTTTCATCATAGGTACACTTCAACTATGACAGACCACATGAGGAAAAAAATACAGAAAATAACATTGTAGGATTTTTAATGAATTTATTTGCAAATTATGATGGAAAATAAGTATTTGGTCACCTACAAACAAGCAAGATTTCTGGCTCTCACAGACCTATAACTTCTTCTTTAAGAGACTCCTCTGTCCTCCACTCATTACCTGTATTAATGGCACCTGTTTGAACTTGTTATCAGTATAAAAGACACCTGTCCACAACCTCAAACAGTCACACTCCAAACTCCACTATGGCCAAGACCAAAGAGCTGTCAAAGGACAACAGAAACAAAATTGTAGACCTGCACCAGGCTGGGAAGACTGAATCTGCAATAGGTAAGCAGCTTGGTTTGAAGAAATCAACTGTGGGAGCAATTATTAGGAAATGGAAGACATACAAGACCACTGATAATCTCCCTCGATCTGGAGCTCCACACAAGATCTCACCCCGTGGGGTCAAAATGATCACAAGAACGGTGTGCAAAAATCCACACGGGGGGACCTAGTGAATGACCTGCAGAGAGCTGGGACCAAAGTAACAAAGCCTACCATCAGTAACACACTACGCCGCCAGGGACTCAAATCCTGCAGTGCCAGACGTGTCCCCCTGCTTAAGCCAGTACATGTCCAGGCCCGTCTGAAGTTTGCTAGAGAGCATTTGGATGATCCAGAAGAAGATTGGGAGAATGTCATATGGTCAAATGAAACGAAAATCAAACTTTTTGGTAAAAACTCAACTCGTCGTGTTTGGAGGACAAAGAATACTGAGTTGCATCCAAAGAACATCATACCTACTGTGAAGCATGATGGTGGAAACATGGGGCTGTTTTCTGCAAGGGGACCAGGATGACTGACCCATGTAAAGGAAAGAATGAATGGGGCCATGTGTCGTGAGATTTTGAGTGAAAACCTCCTTCCATCAGCAAGGGCATTGAAGATGAAACGTGGCTGGGTCTTTCAGCATGACAATGATCCCAAACACACCGCCTGGGCAACGGAGTGGCTTCGTAAGAAGCATTTCAAGGTCCTGGAGTGGCCTAGCCAGTCTCCAGATTTCAACCCCATAGAAAATCTTTGAAGGGAGTTGAAAGTCCGTGTTGCCCAGCAACAGCCCCAAAACATCACTGCACTAGAGGAGATCTGCATGGAGGAATGGGCCAAAATACCAGCAACAGTGTGTGAAAACCTTGTGAAGACTTACAGAAAACGTTTGACCTCTGTCATTGCCAACAAAGGGTATATAACAAAGTATTGAGATAAACTTTTGTTATTGACCAAATACTTATTTTCCACCATAATTTGCAAATAAATTCATAAAAAATCCTTCAATGTGATTTTCTGGATTTTTTTCCCTCATTTTGCCCCACTATATATAAAGTGAATCGATTGAGTGCTCTACGATAATGATGGCTGGTCGACAAATCACCCTCAGATGATTCGTTGATAGCCCTGAGACAACAGTACAAAGGTATTTTATAGCCAAGTGACAACCCCTTCAGGCTACATGACAAACAACAGATGTATGGAATTGGTCACGAGGTTAAGATTTGTATGAGAGACGAAGGTCTGGCCTTGGAGTTATCTCTCCCTGGTACCTTATAGAACAGAAACATTAACTCATACTCTAGAATGCGGAATCACCCAAAGACATCGTAAATCTTCCAGAAGCCCATTCTCAGTAGAACACATATCAAATCAAATTTATTTATATAGCCCTTCTTACATCAGCTGATATCTCAAAGTGCTGTACAAAAAGCACGGTGGCTGGGAAAAACTCCCTAGAAAGGCCATAACCTAGGAAGAAACCTAGAGAGGAACCAGGCTATGAGGGGTGGCCAGTCCTCTTCTGGCTGTGCCGGGTGGAGATTATAACAGAACATGGCCAAGATGTTCTAATGTTCATAAATGACCAGTATGGTCAAATAATAATTACAGTAGTTGTCGAGGGTGCAGCAAGTCAGCACCTCGAGTAAATGTCAGTTGGCTTTTCATAGCCGATCATTAAGAGTATCTCTTCCGCTCCTGCTGTCTCTAGAGAGTTGAAAACAGCAGGTCTAGGACAAGTAGCACATCCGGTGAACAGGTCAGGGTTCCATAACCGCAGGCAGAACAGTTGAAACATGAGCAGCAGCACGACCAGGTGGACTGAGGACAGCAAGGGTCAGGAGACACTGTGGCCCCATCCGATGATACCCCCAGACAGGGCCAACAGAAATAATATAACCCCACCCACTTTGCCAAAACACAGCCCCCACACCACTAGAGGGATATCTTCAAGCACCAACTTACCATCCTGAGACAAGGCCGAGTATAGCCCACAAAGATCTCTGCCATGGCCGCCAAACCAGACAGGAAGATCACGTCAGTGACTCAACCCACTCAAGTGACGCACCCCTCCTAGGGACGGCATGAAAGAGCACCAGTAAGCCAGTGACTCAGCCCCTGTAATAGGGTTAGAGACAGAGAATCCCAGTGGAGAGAGGGGAACCGGCCAGGCAGAGACAGCAAGGGCGGTTCGTTGCTCTAGAGCCTTTCCGTCCACCTTCACACTCCTGGGCCAGACTACACTCAATCATATGACCCACTGAAGAGATGAGTCTTTAGTAAAGGCGACTAGCATACCCGTATCCGGGAGCATAATCATAGCCTCAAACGTATTAGCATAACGCAACTTTTCCTATTCATGAAAATCGCAAATGAAATGAAATAAATATATTCAAACACAAGCTTAGCCTTTTGTTAACAACACTGTTATCTCAGATTTTCACAATATGCGTTACAGCCAACGCTAGACAAGCATTTGTGTAAGTTTAGCATGGCATAATGCTATGCTAGGCTCTGCTGGCAGCAGGCAACATTTTCACGAAAATAAGAAAAGCAACCAAATTAAATCATTTACCTTTGAAGAAGTTCAGATGCTTTCACTCAGGAGACTTCCAGTTAGATAGCAAATGTTCCTTTTTTTTTTGTAGGCGAAAAAGCTCCCATTTGTTCATCAGTTTTGGCTGAGAAATCGACCGAAAAATACTTAAACTATAACGCCAGACTTTTTTCAAAATTTGCTCCATAATATCGACAGAAACATGGCAAACGTTGTTTAGGATCCATCCTCAATGTGTTTTTAACATATATATTCGATAATATATCCGTCGAGGCAATTGTTTTCTCATAAGAAGTGATTGGAAAAATGGCTACCTCAGTATTTTACGGAGATTTTCTCCAGGAGACACCATGTGACCACCCGTCAAATATGGTCCCTTACAGCTATTCTCCAATGGAAATGCCTAAAAAGACGTCACAATGCTGTAGACACCTTGAGGAATGCGTGGAAAACGTAAGCTAATTCGTAGCTCATTCACAGCCATATAAGGAGTCATTGGCATGAGGCGGTTTCAAAAAATGCGGCACTTCCTGATTGGATTTTTATCTGGGTTTCGCCTGTAACATCAGTTCTGTGGCACTCACAGACAATATCTTTGAAGTTTTGGAAACGTCAGAGTGTTTTCTTTCCAAAGCTGTCAATTATATGCATAGTTGAGCATCTTTTCGTGTCAAAATATCTTGTTTAAAACGGGAACGTTTTTCATCCAAAAATTAAAATAGCGCCCCCTATATCCAACTGGTTAAAGGTTGAGACAGAGTCTCCGTCTCTCACATGGGTAGGCAGACCATTCCATAAAAATGGAGATCTATAGAAGAAAGCCCTGCCTCCAGCTGTTTGCTTAGAAATTCTAGGGACAATTAGGAGGCCTGCGTCTGGTGATCATAGCGTACGTGTAGGTATTTACGGCAGGACCAAATCAGAAAGATAGGTAGGAGCAAGCCCATATAATGCTTTGTAGGTAAGCAGTGAAACTTTGAAATCAGCCCTTGCCTTAACTTCTTATGGCTGCAGGGGCAGTATTGAGTAGCTTGGATGAAAGGTGCCCTAATCAAACGGCCTGCTTCTCAGTCATAGTTGCTAATATTTGCATAATATTATCAGTATTGGATAGAAAACACTCTGAAGTTTCTAAAACTGTTTGAATTATGTCTGTGAGTATAACAGAACACATATAGCAGACAAAAACCTAAGAAATTCCACTTCCTTTTTTTTCTTTCTGGAGGTGGCATATTGTCAACCAAGGTCTCATTGAAATGACAGCGAGATATGGATGAGCTCTCACTTCCTACGCCTTCCACTAGATGTCAGCAGTCAACAGAACTTTGTCTGATGACTCTAATGTGAAGGGGGGTCGTGTAAGGTCCTGGGTGTCGTGAGGGTGAAATCAGGCGCAGGAAAGCAGAGTTCAATAAAGTGCTTCTTTAATGCACACACGGAGAACTACGGTCCCCCTACTTACGGGTGCTCAAACCAAATGGGAAACGAAAACAGTCTAGCACTAAATACACGAACATGTACATCTAATGCAAACACCAGGGTTACAATAATCAATCCCGCACAAAGAACCAGGCGGGCCGGCTGACTAATAAAGCCTCACTAATTATAAACAACTCAAAACAGGTGACCTCAATAAACACATAAGGAGGGGGAGAAAATAATCAGTGGCAGCTAGTAGGCCGGCGACGACGACCGCCAAGCGCCACCGAACTGGAAAGGGAGCCACCTTCGGTCGGAGTCGTGACAGGTCGATTGACACAGGAAATAGTCACCACAGCCATGAGTGGACCATGCGTTCACCAGGCGTGTTCACAGGGGAAGGACTTGCGTTCCACCGCTCATCTGAAGTAATTCTAATTCTCCGGTTGGAACGTTATTCAAGATATATGTAAACAACATTCTAAAGATTGATTCAGAACATCGTTTGACATGTTTCTACTGACTGTTACGGAACCTTTGGACATTTCGTCACGTTATAGTGGACACGCTTTGTGACTTTGGAATTGTTTACCAAACGCACTAACCAAAGTAGCTAATTGGACATAAATAATGGACATTTTCGAACAAATCAAGCATTTATTGTGGACCTGCGATTTCTAGGACTGCATTCTGAGGAAGTTCATCAAAGGTAAGGAAACATTTATCATGTATTTTCTGGTTTCTGTTGACTCCAACATGGAGGCTAATTTGGCTACTGTTCTGAGTGCCGTCTCAGATTATTGCATGAGTTGCTTTTTCCGTAAACCCTTTTTGAAATCTGACACAGCGGTTGCATTAAGGAGAGGTATATCTATAATTCCATGTATAACTTGTATTATCATCTACATTTATGATGAGTATTTCTGTTGAAACGATGTGGCTATGCAAAATCACTTGATGTTTTTGGAACTAGTGAATCTAACATGCCAATGTAAACTCCGATTTTTTTACATAAATATGAACTTTATCAAACAAAACATGCATGTATTGTGTAACATGAAGTCCTATCAGTGTCATCTGTTGAAGATAATTCAAGGTTAGTGATTAATTTTATCTTTATTTATGCTTTTTGTGAATGCTTTATTTTGCCGGAAAATGGCTGTGTTTATTGTGGTTCGGTGGAGACCTAACATAATCGCTTGTAGTGCTTTCGCTGAAGAGCCTATTTGAAATCGGACTCTTTGGTGGGATTAACATACCTTATAAGACACATGTATGTTTTAGGAATTGTAATTATGAGATTTCTGTGGTTTGAATTTGGCGCCCTCTATTTTCACTGGTAGTTGTCATATCGATCCCGATATCGGGATTGCAGCCATAACAAGTTAACAGGAAGCCAGTGTAGGGAGGCTAGCACAGGAGTAATTTGATCACATTTTTTGGTTCTAGTAAGGATTCTAGCAGCCGTGTTTAGCACTAACTGGTTTATTTAGTGCTTTATCCGGGTAGCCGGAAAGTAGAGCATTGCAGGAGTCTAATCTAGAAGTAACAAAAGCATGGATAGATTTTTCTGCATCATTTTTGGACAGAAAGTTTCTGATTTTTGCAATGTTATGTAGATGGAAAAAAGCTGTCCTTGAAACAGTCTTGATATGTTCGTCAAAAGAGAGATCAGGGTCCAGAGTAACGCCGAGGTCCTTCACAGTTTTATTTGAGACGACTGTACAACCATCAAGATTAATTGTCAGATTCAACAGAAGATCTCTTTGTTTCTTGGGACCTAGAACAAGGATCTCTGTTTTGTCCGAGTTTAAAAACCTTTTTGGGATAGGGGGCAGCATTGTCACTTTTGGATGAAGAGCGTGCCCAGAGCAAACTGCCTCCTACTCTGTCCCAGATGCTAATATATTCATATTATTAGTATTGGATAGAAAACAGTCTGAAGTTTCTAAAACTGTTTGAATGATGTCTGTGAGTATAACAGAACTCAAATGGTAGGTGAAAACCTGAGATTTTTGGTTTTTCAAAGCTTGTAAACTGAGATTTCTGGATATAAATATGCACATTATCGAACAAAACATACATGTATTGTGTAACATGATGTCCTATGAGTGTTATCTGATGAAGATCATCAAAGGTTAGTGATTAATTTGATCTATATTTCTGCTTTTTGTGACTCCTCTTTTTGTCTGGAAAAATGTCTGTGTTTTTTGGACTTGGCTATGACCTAACATAATCATATCTTGTGCTTTCAATGGGTAGATCAACAAGATGTTTATCTTTCATTTGCTATATTGAACTTGATAATGTGGGAAAGTTACATATTTCTAAAACATATTTTTGAATTTCGCACACTGCTTTTTCAGCGGAATGTTGTGGAGGGGTTCCGCTAGCGGAACGCTTGCCCTAGAAAGGTTAAAAGTAGAAAGTTTGCAGCCATCCACTTCCTTATGTCTTAAACACAGGCTTCTAGCAAGGGCAATTTTGGTGCATAGATTTCATGACTAGAAGTTCAAAAGACGAAAACGCATTATTTTTTTTGTAAATTGAAATTTGCTACCGTAAATGTTAGCAACACCCCGCCTTTGCGGGATGCATGGGGGATATGGTCACTAGTGTAACCAGGAGGTGAGGCCTCATTTAAGGCCAATCACATCAAGATTATGATCAGTGATTAGTTCACTGATCAAGTGAGTGATCTAACATTAAGTAGCCCTATTTTTAGATGTGCGGTATAACGATCTATTTCAATAATGGCAGGAATGGAGGAGGTATTTATCCTAGTGAGATTGCTAAGGCGAGCACCGCCATGTTTAGTTTTGCCCAACCTAGGTCGAGGCACAGACACGGTCACAATGGGGTTAGCTGAGCTGCCTACACTGACTGTGCTAGTGGCAGACTCCACTAAGCTGTCAGGCTGGCTAACAGCCTGCTGCCTGGCCTGCACCCTATATTTCATTGTGGAGCTAGAGGGGTTAGAGCCCTGTCCATGTTGGTAGATAAGATGAGAGCACCCCTCCAGCTAGGATGGAGTCCGTCACTCCTCAGCAGGCCAGGCTTGGTCCTGTTTGTGGGTGAGTCCCAGAAAGAGGGCCAATTATCTACAAATTCTATCTTTTGGGAGGGGCAGAAAACAGTTTTCAACCAGCGATTGAGTTGTGAGACTCTGCTGTATAGCTCATCACTCCCCCTAACTGGGAGGGGGCCAGAGACAATTTCTCAATGCCGACACATCTTTCTAGCTGATTTACACGCTGAAGCTATCCTACAGCATTTCCTTCCAGAAGCCATGAGAAAGTTGTCCGGCTGCGGGGACCGTGCGAGGGGATTTTTACTAATGTTACTATCTGTACTTACTGGTGGCACAGATGCTGTTTCATCCTTTCCTACACTGAAATGACCCTTGCCTAACGATTGTATCTGAAGCTGGGCTTGCAGCACAGCTATCCTCGCCGGAAGGCGATCGTTCTCCTGTATATTATGAGTACAGCGACTGCAATTAGAAGGCATCATGTTAATGTTACTACTTAGCTTCGGCTGTTGGAGGTCCTGATGAACCATGTCCAGATAAAGCGTCCAGAGTGAAAAAGTTGAATGAGGGAATAACTAAAAATATAAGCAGTAATTAAAAAGTAAAAACCGTAAAATTGTCAGGTAGCAAAGTAAGCTTGGCAACAAAACGCACAGCAACACGTAAACAAGTCTGCAAGTTGTGACCGGAAATTACAAGCAGTGTATTCTCTGTGTATTCTCTTATACAGATGAGCATTCTAATAACCCCTTGTTCTGTTGCATAAAACAACAATTTGATGCAATAACAGCATTATAACATAATCTTGTAATTTCTTCACCATACACGCCAAATATATTTTCGACCAAGCCACAAGTCTGAGCTACCAAAAACATTCCATGACCAGACATGGCTTATCAAAACAGAATATTTTCTATGGGTGTATAGAGCTTCATGGCAGAAAATAAGTGTATGTATGTAAATAAATAAAAAAAACTGTTTTATATTGATATTGGAGAACCTCGTAAATATACTATTTAAACATTCTACACCCTTTATATGACCATTCAACCCCTATACCCATTATCTAACTCCAAAAAGTTCTGGGACACCTCATCCCAGCTGCCCACTGCACTGAGATTAGTAACACGGTCACCACCGATTAATCCATGAAAATCAAAAACTTCAATAAGCATTTCTCAACGGGTGGCCATGCCATCCTCCTGGCTACTCAAACCTCGGCCTACAGCTTCCCCCCCGCGCAGCTACTCGCCCAAGCCTCCCCAGCTTCTCCTTTACCCAAATCCAGATAGCAGATGTTCTGAAAGAGCTGCAAAACCTGGACCCGTACAAATCAGCTGGGCTTGACAATCTGGACCCTCTATTTCTGAAACTATCCACCGCCATTGTCGCAACCCCTATTACCAGCCTTTTCAACATTTATCTTGTCTGAGATCCCCAAGGATTGGAAAGCTGCCACAGTCATCCCCCTCTTCAAAGGGGGAGACACCCTGGACCCAAACTGTTACAGATCTATATCCATCCTGCCCTGCCTATCTAAGGTCTTCGAAAGTCAAGTCAACAAACAGATCACTGACCATCTCGAATCACACCGTACCTTCTCCGCTGTGCAATCTGGTTTCCAAGCCGGTCACGGGTGCACCTCAGCCCGCTCAAGGTACTAAACGATATCATAACCGCCATCGATAAAAGACAGTACTGTGCAACCGTCTTCATCGACCAGGCCAAGGCTTTCGACTCAAAAGCCAAAAGCAATCACCATATTCTTATCAGCAGACTCAGTAGCCTCGGTTTTTCTAATGACTGCCTTGCCTGGTTCACCAACTACTTTGCAGACAGAGTTCAGTGTGTCAAATCGAAGGGCATGTTGTCCGGTCCTCTGGCAGTCTCTATGGGGGTGCCACAGGGTTAAATTCTTGGCCCGACTTTATTCTCTGTATATATCAATGATATTGCTCCTGCTGCGGGCGATTCCCTGATCCACCTCTACGCAGAGGACACCATTCTGTATACTTCTGGCCCTTCCTTGGACACTGTGCTATCTAACCACCAAACGAGCTTCAGTGCCATACAACACTCCTTCTGTGGCCTCCAACTGCTCTTAAATGCTAGTAAAACCAAATGCATGCTTTTCACCCGCACGCCCGACTAGCATCACCACCCTGGATGGTTCCGACCTAGAATATGTGGACATCTATAAGTACCTAGGTGTCTGGATAGACTGTAAACTCTCCTTCCAGACTCATATCAAACATCTCCAATCTAAAATCAAATCTAGAGTCGGCTTTATATTCCGCAACAAAGTCTCCTTCACTCACGACTTCGGCGATGTCAGCTACAAAATAGCTTCCAATACTCTACTCAGCAAACTGCACCTTATACCACCCACCACTGCGACCTGTATGCTCTAGTCGGCTGGCCATCTACAAGTCCATGCTAGGTAAAGCTCCGCCTTATCTCAGTTCCCTGGTCACGATGGCAACACCCACCCGTAGCACGCGCTCCAGCAGGTGTATCTCACTGATCATCCCTAAAGTCAACACCTCATTTGGCCGCCTTTCCTTCCCGTTCTCTGCTGCCTGTGACTGGAACGAATTGCAAAAATAGCTGAAGTTGGAGACTTTTATCTCCCTCACCAACTTTAAACATCTGCTATCTGAGCAGCTAACCAATCGCTGCAGCTGTACATAGTCCATCGGTAAATAGCCCACCCAATTTACCTACCTCAACCCCATACCGTTTTTATTTATTTACTGTTCTATTCTTTTGCACACCAGTATCTCTACCTGCACATGACCATCTGATCATTTATCACTCCAGTGCTAATCTGCAAAATTGTAATTATTCGCCTACCTCCTCATGCCTTTTGCACACAATGTATATAGACTCTTCTTTCTTTTTTTCTACTGTGTTATTGACTTGTTTATTGTTTACTCCATGTGTGACTCTGTGTTGTTGTCTGTTCGCACTGCTATGCTTTATCTTGGCCAGGTCGCAGTTGTAAATGAGAACTTGTTCTCAACTAGCCTACCTGGTTAAATAAAGGTGAAATAAAAATTAAATACAAATTTGCATAATGGTCATCTACTCTACTACCAGGGTCTTCTGCAGAGCATATTTCTGATGAGCACGACAATTATGCACGGAATTCTCACTACCTATCTAAATTGAGCACCTGTGCCATGATTTGGCTTTCACCTTCAGAAAATACATCCGTCTGTTAAGTAGGCCACAGAACCCAAGCAGATACATGCACCTGTCGCAAAACATGCTGCATGTTAGTATTTTGCAGTGGTAGCCTACAGAAAGAATGCAGGTAAGGTGATAGACATATAAACTATGATGACATACACGTAGGCCTATATGTATTTGAATCTATAGCTTCAACTAGTCCATTATAGGCCTATATGAAGATAAGCTTACTATCGCAAATAGCCCTATATTGCGTAACCTATTCGAAGGTCAGTCAGCAATATAATAAGCTATAATGAGTTGTTCCCTGTTACAAATGGTAACAGGAGCCCTGCGCGGCCTAAATAGTTAACGCTGTATCAGCCCTTTCACCACGCCCTATTTCTTCATGACACCCCTCACGCAGGTCCACTGATGTCGGAATTTGCCTACGTATTCTGTTTTCTCATTACTCACAATAAAATCATTAGGCCTACTAAAGTTGTTCAGACCAATCCACTGCTCATAACCTATATCAATCAGAATTGTGCCAGATGCCTATCTTAGTAGGCTATAGTTTGAACTTCATAATGTAAAATTCTATATTTTTTATACGATTTATATATCAATTAACATCAATTAATTTAGGTGAAATTAACTATTAAATCATATGTTGCTGTTAATAGGCATACTACGTTATTGTCCTTCTTCAGCTTTAACAGGACACATGTCCTACCATTTGAAATTATGGTGTAGGGTACCATGCACTGCTGAAAAATATGGGTTGGGCACCAGTACATTCCACTCAATATCCGATTAGAAAGATGATGTTGTACCATTTCAGATTGTCCGTGATGTGTACACCGAGGAATTTGAAGCTTTCCACCTGCTCCACTGTGGTCCCATCGATGTAGATAGGGGGTGTCCCTCTGCTGTTTCTTAAAGTCCACGATCAACTCCTTTGTTTTGTTGACATTGGGTTTTGGTCTTTTTTGTGGTATTTTATTAGGATCCCCATTAGTGGTTGCAGAAGCAGCAGCTAATCTTCCTGGGGTCCAGACAAAACATTAAACATAATACAGAACATCAATAGACAAGAATGGTGAAAAAGACAAAGACAGAACTACAAACATTTTTTTTAAAGACACACATAGCCTACATGTCAGTGCATACACACAAACTCTCTAGGTCAAATAGGGGAGAGGTGTTGTGCTGCGAGGTGTTGCTTGTTTTTTGAAACCAGGTTTGCTGTTTATTTGAGCAATATGAAATGGAAGTTCCATGCAATTAGGGCTCTATATAATACTGTACTCTTTCTTTAATTTGTTCTGGATTTGGGGACTGTGAAAAGACCCCTGGTGAGAGGCTATTTTCCTGGCACCACACTCCCAGGGCCCTCACCTTCTCCCCATTGTTGGTAATCAGGCCTACTACTGTGGTGTCATCTGCAAACTTGATTGAGTTGGAGGCCTGCGAGGCCACACAGTCATGGGTGAATAGGGAGTACAGGAGGGAGCCGAGCACGCATCCTTGTGGGGCCCCAGTGTTGAGTATCAGCAAAGTGTTATTTTTTCCTACCTTCACCGCCTGGGGGCAAACCGTCAGTAAGGCTAGGACCCAGTTGCGCAGGACGGGGTTCAGACCCAGGGTCTCAAGCTTAGTGATAAGCTTGGAGGTTACTATGGTGTTGAATGCTGAGCTATAGTCAATGAACAGCATTCTTACATAGGTATTCCTCTTGTCCAGATGGGATAGGGCAGTGTGATGGCAATTGCATCGTCTGTGGATCTATTTGGGCGGTAAGCAAATTGAAGTGGTCTAGGGTGTCAGGTAAGGTGATATGATGCTTGACTAGTCTCAGCACTTCATGACGGAAGTGAGTGCTCCGGGGCAATAGCCATTTAGTTCACTTACCTTTGCTTTCTTGGGTACAGGAACAATAGTGGACATCTTGAAGCATGTGGGGACAGTAGACTGGGATAGGGAGAGACTGAATATGTCCGTAAACACCCCAGCCAGCGGGTCTGCGCATGCTCTGAGGTTGCGGCTAGGGATGCCGTCTGAGCCGGCAGCCTTGCGAGGGTTATCATGTTTAAATGTCTTAGGTCAGCCACGGAGAAGGAGAACCAGTTTTCTCCGACGAACAGATTTTAGTATTAAAATAAAAAGGGATACATTTTTTTAATGGAGTTCTAAGCATCACTCCAGTCAAAACAGGCTCTGCAAACGTTTGATTCCATCAATTTGCTATAGGCTTTCACTAGTGTTCCAGTTTAGCCAACCTTCTTAAGCCATTTTCCAGCCTTGGGTGAATTTGGACTCTTTCTATTGTCAAGCCTATAGATAGCCAGAGCGAATTTATGAAAGCACCCAAATGTCCATTGAGAAAGCACAACGACTATACCATTTAGCTAAGCTAAGAATGACGGGAATAATCAAGTCAATAAATGTTGGGTAGTTAGATAGCCTATAGTTAATATACTGGCAAGTTTGATGTATAACTACTAACGTTAGGTAGCTAGCTAACATACCGGCACATACTGTTGTAATGATATGCTATGTGGTTCGTAAGGACAGCGTAGATAACAAATTGTCAGCCAACATGACGTGTAAGGTAACTTATTTGAAAAGTAATTTGTTTATTACATTGAGTAGCAAGCTACCTCTTGGTCGTTAGGGCAAATCTGGTCTGTGATTGGAGGGGGAATTTTCACACATAGCTCGGCTATTAGACCATTTTTTAGTAAAGGTTGAATAGTCTATTGTTCAGCTATTAGCCCCCATCCCCAACTTGCAACAAATTATTGTTCCCATCTCAATTCTTTCCTCTTCCACGCGTCATTATTCTGCTCCCGAGTGGCTCGCTTGTGGGCGTTCTGGCAGGATATGGCAGCATCTTCGGTTGTGCGTCAAGAATTCTGCATACAGTAGCACGTTTGTATGAAGGTGTGGTTATTCACAGGCAAATTGTTTTGCTATGGAGGTACATTTCTGTCCTTTTGTCGAGAGCAAAACCTTTTTTTCAATCAAAAATAATTGTTCTGAAAGCAACTTTTTTCTGACACAAAGGAACTCATAGCGGACACCTACGAAGATAGTAGCACTGGGCTGTATTGACATATCCTGAAAATGACATCTGCTGCTTTAGATTGAACGGTCATATCTCAGTTATTGTTTTCATATCTATAAAAAAATAAGCTGTTTTCTTTACTTTCAGAGAGCAAGCTGATCAAGGGGTCGAAAATGTAGATATTGCCAGATGTTCACTGTCCGAGGGACAGGCCGTGGAAGCTTTATTGATGGCAAAAGTGTCCATAACCAGAGGTAATTAAATTGCTCTGTGTTCTTTTTCTCTCCATCTCTGCCTGTCTTGTTGTATATGGAACTTGTCTCACATGCATTAATTTAAAAAACTTTTTAAAAAATTCAGATTTACACTACATAAACACTGGACTATCTGTTGCTGCCAAGTCATGATTTCCCTGGGGGTTAGTCTTGCAATAATCAAGTGGTGAGACACATAGCCCTCTATATTTAAATGTTTCAGGTACACTCCGATAGGTGTCTGCTTCACATACAGTATCTTCTATTGTTTGTCCCCATGTGTCTGTTTTTCAGCATAAAGTACTCTGTAGCAACTTAATGTGGACACCAGTTGAGACCACACACACACACACACACACACACACACACACACACACACACACACACTGTTCCTAGGCCGTCATTGAAATAAAGAATTTGTTCTTAACTGACTTGCCTGGTTAAATAAAGGTAAAATATATATATTTTTTTTTAAACACACACAATAACAGTCTCTCTTCTTCACTTCATCCCTCTCCCCCTTCTCCCTAAATCCTCTAGGTTATATCAGCTGTTTTGGTGAACCACTCTCACATCTGAAATGGCTGACAGAGGGCACAGAATAATCATAGGTGAGATGTCACTTGGTCCGGTCAACAGGAAGTATTTAAGGGATGCTTTACATTGAAAAACAGACAGAGATGTAGTAGTCCCAGAGTTAATGATCCAATGTCAGTTTTTCACCTCCTGATTATGATGACTGACCGTGTTAGAATAAAAAAAGAGGCTTAATCATGCTCTCTCTCTATCCATCTGCCTCTCAGCTGCAGGCATGTTTTGATGTGAGAGAGGAAGCCAGTCCAGTCATCGCCACCTCACCCGCTCTTAAGATAACCTTAGGGCCAACTGGGGGCCCAAGGCTGGTTAGGAGACACCGCAATTGTGATGAACTGAGAGAATATTAGGGCAGCACTGCAATTTACATCTTTCCCTTTCTGTCTTCTACACCTCTGTAACACTCAATGAGTGAATGGGTGTGGAGTCAGGCGCAGAGATTAAAGGATGCGGGAAAAACACACTTTAATGTCCAAAAAAATCACAGGAACAAAATAGTATACCCAACACAGGTATAACTACAAAACAAAATTGTACCCTATCGTGAAATACTAGGACAGCGAGAAACCCAACAAAACACTAACCACTCTAACACATGCAGATGATCAAGCCCGCACAAACAGAAGCGGGCTAAACAAACTTAAATAACCCCACCCTAACAACCAAACAAGGAACAGGTGAAACCAATTAGACAAAACCAAACGAACACAGAACAAAGGATCGGTGGCAGCTAGTAGACCGGCGACGACGACCGCCGAGCGCCACCCGAACAAGAAGGGGAGCCAGCTTCGGTAATATTCGTGACAGTACCCCCCCCCCCCCCCCCAGCACGCCGACGCAGCGCGCCGACGCCGGCCTCGGGGACGACCCGGGGGCCGAGGTGCAGGGCGATCCAGATGGAGGCGATGGAACTCTCTCAACATAGATGGATCCAGAATATCCCCCACCGGGACCCAGCACCTCTCCTCCGGACCGTACCCCTCCCAGTCAACGAGGTACTGCAGGCCCCTCACCCGGCGTCTTGAGTCCAGAATAGCTCGTATCGTGTACGCCGGGGACCCCTCGATGTCCAGAGGGGGCGGAGAGACCTCCGGAACCTCACCTTCCTGCATGGGACCAGCTACCACCGGCCTGAGGAGAGACACATGAAACGAGGGGTTAATGCGATAATACGAAGGAAGTAATAATCGATAACAAACCTCGTTTATTCTCCTCAGGACTTTAAATGGCCCTACACACTGCGGACCCAGCTTCCGGCAGGGCAAGCGGAGGGGTAGCCATACCCTGTCCCCCGGTGCAAACACGGGGGCCTCACTGCGGTGACAGTCAGCGCTCTTCTTCTGCCGTCCACTCGCTTGGCGTAATGACTCCTGGACGGCCCTCCAGGTCTCCTTAGAGCGCTGCACCCACTCCTCCACCGCAGGAGCCTCAGTCTGGCTCTGATGCCATGGTGTCAGGACCGGCTGGTACCCCAACACACACTCAAATGGTGACATGTTGGTAGAGGAGTGGCTTAGTGAGTTCTGGGCCATTTCTGCCCAGGGGATGTATCTCGCCCACTCCCCTGGCTGGTCCTGGCAATACGACCGCAGAAACCTACCCACCTCCTGGTTCACTCTCTCCACTTGCCCATTACTCTCCGGGTGATACCCTGAGGTCAGCCTGATCGAGACCCCCAGACGTTCCATAAATGCCCTCCACACACGGGAGGTAAACTGGGGACCCCGATCAGCAACAATATCTTCGGGCACCCCGTATGTGTAATCATTGATGTCCCGGAGCAGGAGTGGTAAACACTGTTGAAGTGTATAATTGTAATGCATACATGCAGACACAGCTTCATTCAAATAATGGAGTTTGATATAACTGAAAAAGAATGTCTCAGAGATTCATACCTGAACTGCACCTTTATTTGTCAAGGAAAAGTACATGATCAGCTACATGATCAACTATATTCAATGTACAGGCTACACTGTGGGAATCTCACGCATGGTAATAACTACAGTACATATATATAGGACTTGCATCATTGGCACAATAAAGTTATTATATTCTATTATATCCATAAGCTTCATTAATGCCATTCAGACTTGAAGTTAATGCCATTCAGACTTGGACAACTATGATAGCTGAGGTACATAGATTGGTATGAATATTAGTTCAGAACCTAAAGTTTTAGAGTCTATACAGAGATAGGCCACATAATAAAATGCTAATGAATTACTTAAAGATCATACAATGTGATTTTCTGGATTTTTTTTTATTCAGTCTCTCACAGTTGAAGTGCACCTATGATAAAAATTACAGACCTCTACATGCTTTATTAGTAGGAATACCTGCGAAACCGGCAGTGTATCAAATACTTGTTCTCCCCACTGTATATATGAATATATATATACATTATTTAAAATAACACCACCCTACTCCACTAGGCCATCAATATTTAGGTTTAAAACTATTTAGTCCTACTTCAGGCCAACAACCTGAAAGGATGGGACACCACCACGTAACACACCCTGTAACTCTTCTGTTGTCAATTCTCGCACACCCAAATACCTCTCTGCAGCTGCCACCACAATCTCAATTTTCTTATGTTCCATCCCTACTGTACAGTTGATAACCATTGCTATAAATGATAAAAATCCAATCTTACTGAAATATCTATTACTTGTTGGCCTATACCTCTGTACTGGTACAGATCTACTACTCACACCAATCCTCTCAGGATCTCTCCCCGTTGACTGCCTCAGCATGTGACAACATCTGCACTACTCTAACCCTGGAAACCTCAACCTGCCTCTCTTACACAGGACATTCCTGATCCCCAGACCCATGGGCAGCCCTACAATTAACACATTACACTACTTTCCCCAGTGCTACACATTCCTTTGTCTCATACCCTTCTGCACAATTATCACACCTAGGAAACTCCCTCCTACACACTGCTGCCACATGCCCATAAGCTTGACACCTGTAACAACTTAATGTATTTGGCACAAAAGCTTGAATAGGATAACTTATTTATACACTAACATCACTTGTCAGGCAAAGACTCAACATTGAAACTCAAAAGAACAGACAATGACTCTTCTGTTTCACCACTAACGCCACCATGTCTGCGTCGCACCTAATGACGGGCATCACAAAACTGGGAATCCCCTTCAGTTGGTCAAATTTTAAATGTACTGCTACCCTAGTAATCACTCCTTTCAATGGTGTCCATTAATTGAGAACAAAACAATTCACATTTCTTGCCCCCATACGTTTAACGCAGAGCGCCTTCTCCTTCTTACCAGCAGAAACACAAACAATTATCACAAGACCACTTCTGGTTACCCTCACCGATTCCAAAGCACCCAAAACTGTTTTCACCCACCCTGAAACCACAAATGGATCAGCCAAAAGGCAAGGGTCCTCCAAAAACTTCACTCCTACTGTCATAGACTCATCTTTGTACTTTAAGACTTCAGTGCAGCTTTTGATATTATTTAACATAACCTGTTATTGAAAAGTAATATCGTGGATTCAGAGCTACAGTTGAAATCGGAAGTTTACATACACTTAGGTTGGAGTCATTAAAACTTGTTTGTTAAACTATAGTTTTGGCAAGTCGGTTAGGACATCTACTTTGTGCATGACAAGTCATTTTTTCCAACAACTGTATCCAGAAAGATTATTTATCTTATAATTCACTGTATCACAATTCCAGTGGGTCAGAAGTTTACATACACTAAGTTGACCGTGCCTTTAAACAGCTTGGAAAATTCCAGAAAATGATGTCATGGCTTTAGAAGCTTCTGATAGGCTAATTGACATAATTTGAGTCAATTCGAGGTGTACATGTGGATGTATTTCAAGGCCTACCTTTAAACTTTGCTTGACATCATGAGAAAATCAAAGAAATCCAAGACCTCAGAAAATATAATTGTAGACCTCCACCAGTCTGGTTCATCCTTGGGAGCAATAACCAAACGCCTGAAGGTACCACGTTCATCTGTACAAACATTAGCACGCAGGTATAAACACCATGGGATCACGCAGCCGGCATACCGCTCAGGAAGGAGACATGTCTGCTAGAGATGAATGTACTTTGGTGCGAAAAGTGCAAATCAATACCAGAACAACAGCAAAGGACCTTGTGAAGATGCTAGAGGAAACAGGTACAAAAGTATCTATATCCACAGTAAAACGAGTCCGATATTGACATAACCTCAAAGGCCGCTCAGCAAGGAAGAAGCCACTGCTCCAAAACCGCCATAAAAAAGCTAGACTATGGGGACAAAGATCATACTTTTTGGAGAAATGCCCTCTGGTCTGATGAAACAAAAATAGAACTGTTTGGCCATTATCTTTGGAGGAAAAACGGGGAGGCTTGCAAGCCGAAGGACACCATCCCAACCTTGAAGCACGGGGGTGGCAGCATCATGTTGTGGGGGTGCTTTGCTGCAGGAGGGACTGGTGCACTTCACAAAATAGTTAGCGTCATGAGGTAGGAAAATTATGTGGATATATTGAAGCAACATCTCAAGAAATAAGTCAGGAAGTTAACCTCTCGGGATATGTGGGACGCTAGCGTCCCACCTGGCCAAAAGCCAGTGAAAATGCAGAGTGCCAAATTCAAATAAATTACTTTAAAAATCTAACTTTCATGTAATCACACATGTACGATAGCAAATTTAAGCTACACGTGTTGTGAATCCAGCCAACATGTCAGATTTCAAAAAGGCTTTTTGGCAAAAGCAAACGATGCTATTATCTGAGGATAGCACCTCCGTAAACAAAGAGAGAAAACATATTTCAACCCTGCAGGCGCGACACAAAACACAGAAATAAAAATATAAATCATGCCTTACCTTTGATGAGCTTCTTTTGTTGGCACTCCTATATGTCCCATAAACATAACAAATGGTTATTTTGTTCGATCATTTCCTCCGATATATATCCAAAATGTAAATTTATCCATAAAAACACCGGTTCCAACTTGCGCAACGTGACTACAAAATATCTCAAACGTTACCTGTAAACTTTGCCAAAACATTTCAAACTACTTTTGTAATACAACTTTAGGTATTTTTTAAAGTAAATAATCAATAAAATTGAAGACGGGATGATCTGTGTACAATACAGGAGGAAAACAAACTGATGCTAACTTTCTGGTCATGTGCCTCTATCTAACAGTACACTTGAAGTGACCCTCGTTTTGAACAGGGCTACTTCTTCATTACACAAAGGAAAAACCTCAACCAATTTCTAAAGACTGGTGACATCCAGTGGAAACTAACGGCAAGAAGGTCTGTTAGAAATCTGGATTCCCAATGAAAACCCATTGAAAAGAGAGTGACCTAAAAAAAAAAATTCTGAATGGTTTGTCTTCAGGGTTTCGTCTGCTACATAAGTTCTGTTATACTCACAGACACGATTCAAACCATTTTAAAAACTTCAGAGTGTTTTCTATTCAAATCCTAATAATAATTATATTTAAATACTAATAATATTAATATCTTATCTTCTGGGGATGAATAGCAGGCAGTTGAATCAGGAGGAATGGGCCAAAATTCACCCAACTTATTGTGGGAAGCTTGTGAAAGGCTACCTGAAATGTTTGACCCAAGTTAAACAATTTAAAGGCAATGCAACCGAATACTAATTGAGTTTATGTAAACTTCTGACCCACTGGGAATGTGATGAAAGAAATAAAAGCTGAAATAATTAATTCTCTCCACTATTGTTCTGACATCTCACATTCTTAAAATAAAGTTTGGCAAAGCAATTACCTTTCCAATACAACACATTACCGAGTACCACATTCCATATTTTCAAGCATAGTGGTGGCTGCATCATGTTATGGGCATGTTTGTAATCATTAAAACTTCTTATGGCTGGGGACAGTATTGAGTAGCTTGGCTGAATAAGGTGCCCAGAGTAAACTGCCTGCTACTCAGTCCCAGAAGCTAAGATATGCATATTATCAGTATATTTGGATAGAAAACACTCTGAAGTTTCTAAAACTCTTTGAATTATATCTGTGAGTATAACAGAACTCATATGTCAGGCAAAAACCTGAGAAAAATCCAACCAGGAAGTGGGAAATCTGAGGTTTGTAGTTTTTCAACTCTTGGCCTATCGAATACACAGTGGGATATTGGTCATGTTGCACTTCCTAGGCTTCCACTAGATGCCAACAGTCTTTAGAACCTTGTTTGATGCTTCTACTGTGAAGTGGGGGCGAATGAGAGGGGAATGAGTCAAGGCTCTGGCAGAGTACCATGAGCTCGTGACGCTCATTCACGAAGGGAGTGAGCTCTGTTCCATTGCATTTCTGCAGACAAAGGAATTCTCCGGTTGGAACATTATTGAAGATTTATGTTAAAAACATCCCAAAGATTGATGCTATACTTCGTTTTACATGTTTCTACGACCTGTAATATAACTTTTTGGACTTTTCGCCCGTACTTTCTGCTGAACTTACAAAAAAAGGAGGTATTTGGACATAAAGGATGGACATTATCGAACAAAACAAACATGTATTGTGGAACTGGGATTCCTGGGAGTGCAATGTGATGCAGATTGTCAAAGGTAAGTGAATATTTATAATGCTATTTCTGACTTCTGTTGACTACACAACATGGCGGATATCTGTTTGGGTTGTTTTGGTCTCTGAGCGCCGTACTCAGATTATAGCATGGTGTGCTTTTTCCGTAAAGGTTTTTTGAAATCTAACACAGCGGTTGCATTAAGGAGAAGTGGATCTATAATTCAGTGCATAATAGTTGTATCTTATTAAATCGATGTTTATTATGAGTATTTCTGTAAATTGATGTGGCTCTCTGCAAAATCACCGGATGTTTTGGATCTACTGAACGTAATGCGCCAATGTAAACTGAGATTTTTTTATATAAATATAAACTTTATCGAACAAAACATACACAACACATGTAACATGAAGTACTATGAGTGTCATCTTATGAAGATCATCAAAGGTTAGTGATTCATTTGATCTATATTTCTGCTTTTTGTGACTCCTCTCTTTGGCTGGAAAAATGGCTGTGATTTTCTGTAACTTGCCTCTGATCTAACGTAATCGTTTGGTTTGCTTTCGCTGTAAAACCTTTTTGAAATCGGACACTGTGGTGGGATTAATAAGAAGTGGTTCTTTAACCTCTCTGCTCACGGAACCCGCTAGCGGGCTGAAATTCCACAACATACGGTGATCGCTACATAAATAGTAATATTAAACATTCATTAAAATACAAGTGTCTCACATGTATCGAAAGCCTAGAATCTTGCTAATCAAACTGCGTTGTCAGATTTAAAAAAAGATTTACTGCGAAAGAATACGATGTGATTATCTGAGCATAGAGCCAAAGAAACAATTTTAACCAGCACAGGCGTAACATAATCACAACCTGCATTAAAATAAATAGTTTACCTTTGACGATCTTCGTCTGTTTGCAATTCCAATGCTCATTGTTACACAATGAATTATCTTTTGTTTGATAAAATCCGTTTTTATAGCCTAACACGAAACATTTTGTGAACCGCTTGTGTCGTGAATTTTGTCTCATTCCATTTTTGACGACACATTCCAGGTAAATAACCCACACAGAACGTGACTTTTCCAGTCATGTTTGGTTTCACTGCAATCAACTGGTTTGTTTGCAACACAATCAAATGTGATGGGCCATTTCGCGGGACGTATTGACTGAAAGAAACCGATTTGAAGACAACAAGTCATGACATCATTGTGCACCAATGATTTGCCCGCTGTTTCGTTGATTGACTGTCTTTTAACCCAATGACCACTGATCGTCTTGAAATCTAGCTAGGTAGATAGCCAATGAGCTGAGCTAAACGGCAATACGCCATGTTTATGTGTTGCAAGACCAACCCATGTAGTAAGCTTCAGCGTAAAGTGAGTCATTCGCTATTGAAGTTTCATACCGGAAGGAGCTACACATATTACGCACTGCATTGTTTGTTGAAAGCGCAGATTCAGCTGTTTATATATCAATCATTATGGCGACTAAGTCAGGGAAAGCTAAATCTAAGTCTAGATATACAGATGTACACACAATTTTAGAATAAATTGATTAGGAAGGTGAGACAGAGATTGTTGTAGGACGCTTCATTTAGCGAATGTGGAGGAATATTTTTTGAGCAGGAGAGGATATCGTTTTGGACTGGTAAGTTCTTATCATGCTAATGCCCTTGTTTGAAATTAATAATATAAAATATTATTTGTGATTTTTTTTTAAATTTAGAAGCAATATATAAACATGTAATGTCATTAAATGTGAGATGCGTGTGTCTGCTGCCCCACCCCAACCCACATGAAATAGCCTATTGGAGGCTGTTGAGGAGAGGGCAGGACCACATCAATAACCAAAGTGAAATGGAGACAGTAGATCTAGCTGGTCTGTCATAATATAATAGAAACAGTAGATCTAGCTGAAATGTCATAATATAATAGAGACAGTAGATCTAGCTGAAATGTCATAATATAATAGAGACAGTAGATCTAGCTGAAATGTCAATATAAAAGAGACAGTAGATCTAGCAGGTAATATTAATATAATAATATATTCAACCTAATATATTCAACCTTCAACTCTTTATCTATATATCTGTTTATTATACCTGTTGATACAGGGCTCATATGTGAAACTATTCTAACTGAACATTTTCTTTCACAGTGACACTGACTCCGAATGGGAGTCTTATCCGGTGTCCTGTGTGAATTTAAGTATGCTGTCTCTAATTCTCTCTCTCGGAGGACCTGAGCCCTAGGACCATGCGTCAGGACTACCTGGCATGATGACTCCTTGCTGTCCCCAGTCCACCTGGCCTTGCCGCTGTTCCAGTTTCAACTGTTCTGCCTTCGGCTATGGAACCCTAAACTGTTCATTTTTACTCTTGAGGTGCTGTCCTGTTGCACCCTCTACAACCACTGTGATCTCCACCCGGCACCGCCAGAAGAGGACTGGCCACCCCTCATAGCCTGGTTCCTCTCTAGGTTTCTTCCTAGGTTTTTGCCTTTCTAGGGAGTTTTTCCTAGCCACCGTGCTTCTACACCTGCATTGCTTGCTGTTTGGGGTTTTAGGCTGGGGCTATATAAATAGATTTGATTTGATAGAGGACTGAGGGTCTTCCAAATATTGAAAGTGTGTAAATAGTTACCCATGTTATTTTGTAAATTTTTTTTGTAAATCTTTTTTTCCATTTTTTTTTTCCATTTTTTTTTCTCAATTTCTTTTGGGGGGGGGGGTGTGTTAGAATACCATTTTGGTATTTTGTATATAGCTATTTGTTTCCAAATGTATACCTTCACCAATTTGGCCACTTGAGTTAATTTGGGCTACTTGTGTGGGACACCTGGGTGACTTCATGATAAATGTCATGTAGCACACTCATTTTGGAAGTTATCATTCTGAAACTTGCACAAGTACTGTTGCCCTCTTATATTTTTCACTGAAATTGTCCCCATCACCCTATTTGAATGTTTGTTTTATCTTGTTCATTTTAAAGATGATGGTACAAAAATAAAAATAAAAAACCTATGTTTTTTCATTGTTTTATCTAAACCAGATCTATTGTGTGTTATTCCCCTACATTCAATTCACATTTACACAAACTTCAGAGTATTTTCTTTCAAATGGTACCAAGAATATGCATATCCTTGGTTCTGTGCCTGAGCTACAGGCTGTTAGATTTGGGTATGTCTTCAGGCGGAAATTGCACAAAGTAGGGGGGGAGCTGCAAGAGGTTTTAACCTCTCTGGGATATGTGGGACGCCCACCTGGCCAAAATCCAGTGAAAATGCAGAGCACCAAAATAACTATAAAAATTTAACTTTCATGAAATCACACTTGCAAGATACCAAATTAAAGCTACACTTGTTGTGAATCCAGCCAAAGTGTCAGATTTCAAAAAGGCTTTTCGGCGAAAGCAAACAATGCTATTATCTGAGGATAGCACCCCAGTAAACAAAGAGAGAATAGCATATTTCAACCCTGCAGGCGCAACACAAAACACAGAAATAAAGATATATTTCATGCCTTACCTTTGATGAGCTTCTTCTGTTGGCACTCCAATATGTCCCATAAACACAACAAATGGTCCAATTTGTTTGATTAATTCTCTCTATATATATCCAAAATGTCAATCTATTTGGTGCTTTTGATCCAGAAAAATCACCGGTTCCAAGTTGCGCAACATGACTACAAAATGTCTCATAAGTTAGCTGTAAGCTTTGTCCAAATTACTTTCCTAATACAACTTTAGGTATTTTTTACGTAAATATTCGATACAATTGAACACGGGATGATCTGTGTTCAATACCGGAGGAAAACAAAGTGGAGCGTGCTTTTCAGGTCATGCGCCTCTAACAAAGAGGACACTAGACTGGAGCCTCATTCTGAACAGTGTTACTTCTTCATTTCTCAAAGGAGAAACCTCAACCAATTTCTAAAGACTGTTGACATCCAGTGGAAGCGATAGGAACTGCAGGAAAGTCGATTTGTAATCTGGATTCCCAATGAAAAATTAAAACCCATTGAAAAGAGAGGGACCTCAAAAAATAAATAATCTTAACCGTTTGTCTTCGGGTTTCTGCCTGCCAAATAAGTTATGTTATACTCACAGACATAATTCAAACAGTTTTAGATTCTTCAGACTGTTTTCTATCCAAATCCTTACTTTGGACACAAATTTCATCCGGACTTGAAAATACTGCCCCGTCACAAAGAAGTTAATAGTTTCAAGTTTTAATGTCACATGCACAAGTACAGTGAAATGCCTTTCTTGCAAACTCAAAGCCAAACAATGCAATAATCAATAACAATGTTTTAAAGAAAGAAAACACGAGAATAAACAATATGAAATACACTAGGTAAGTAAGCATACTATACAGTGCATTCGTAATGTATTCAGACCCCTTGACCTTTTCCAGATTTTGTTACATTACAGCCTTACATGTTTTTTCCCTCATCAATCCTCACACAATGCCTCATAAATGACAAAGCAAAAACAGGTTTTTTATAATTTCTTCAAATATATAAAAAATAAACACTGAAATATCGCATTAACATAAGTATTCAGACCCTGTACACAGTACTTTGTTGAAGCACCTTTGGCAGTGATTACACCCTCGAGTGTTCTTGGGTATGATGCCACAAGCTTGGCACATCTGTATTTGGGGAGTTTCTCTCATTCTACTCTGCGGATCTTCTCAAGCTCTGTCAGGTTGGCTGGGGAGCGTTGTTGCACAGCTACTTTCAGGTCTCTCCAGAGATGTTCGATCGGGTTCAAGTCCGGGCTCTGTCTGGGCCACTCAAGGACATTCAGAGACTTGTCCCGAAGCCACTCCTGCGTTGTCTTGGTTGTGTGCTTCGGGTCTTTGTCCTGTTGGAAGGTGAACCTTCGCCCCAGTTTGAGGTCCTGAGCGCTCTGGATCAGGTTTTCATCAAGGATCTCTCTGTACTTTGCTCCGTTCATCTTTCCCTCGATCCTGACTAGTCTCCCAGTCCCTGCCGCTCAAAAACATCCCCACAGCATGAGGCTGCCACCGCCATGCTTCACCGTAGGGATGGTGCCATATGTCCTCCAGACATGACTCTTGGCATTCAGGCCAAAGACTTCAATCTTGGTTTCATCAGATCAGAGAATCTTGTTTCTCATGGTCTGTGAGTCTTTAGGTGCCTTTTGGCAAACTCCAAGCGGGCTGTCATGTGCATTTTACTGAGGAGTGGCTTCCGTCTGGACACTACCATAAAGGCCTCATTGGTGGAGTGCTGCAGAGATGGTTGTCCTTCTGGAAGGTTCTCCCATCTCCACAGAGGAACTCTGGAGCTCTTTCAGAGTGACCATCGGGTTCTTGGTCACCTCCCTGACCAAGGCCCTTCAGTTTGGCAGGGTGGCCAGCTCTAGGAATGGTCTTGGGGGTTCTAACCTTCTTCCATATAAGTATGATGGAGGCCACTGTGCTCTTGGGGACCTTCAATGCTGCAGACGTTTTTTGGTACTCTTCCCCAGGTCTGTGCCTCGACACAATCCTGTCTCGAAGCTCTACGGACAATTCCTTTGACCTCATGGCTTGGTGTTTGCTCTGACATGCACAGTCAACTAACATGCACGGTCAACTGTGGGACAAATTGTGTCCAATCAATTGAATATACCACAGGTGGACTCCAATCAAGTTGTAGAAACATGTGCGGGTGTGTAGAGTCAGTATAAATGTATGTGCATACTATGTGTGTGTGAGCAAATGATGGAGTGGGTGTTTGTGTGTGTGTTGGAGTGACAGTGTGTGTGAGAGTGTAGAGCCCTGTAAGCGTGCAGAGACATTGCAAATACTGAACTAAAAGGTCAATAAGGAAACAAGCTAAAATCAGTCCATGTGCCTATTTTGTTAGCTATATATCAGTCGTATTGCTTGGGGATAGAAGATGTTCAAGAGCTTGTTGGTTTCAGACTTGATGTAGCGTTACCTCTTGCCGTGCGGCAGCAGAGAAAATAGTCTATGGTGTGTGTGGTTTGGGTTTTTGACGATTTTCTGGGACTTCTTTTCACACCGCCTGATATAGAGGTCCTGGATGTAAGGGAGCTCGGCCCCAGTAATGTATTGGGCCCTCTATAGCGCCATATGACCGAGGGCGGTGCTATTGCCATATCAAGCAGTGATGCAACCAGTCAGTATGCTCTCAATGGTACAGCTGTAGAACCTTTTCAGGATTTGAGGCCCATTCCAAACCTTTTCAACTTCCTGAGGGGGAAGAGGCACTGTCGCGCCTTCTTAACGAATGTGCGTGTGTGTTTGAACCATTTTAAGTCTATAGTGATTTGGACACCGAGGAACTTGAAGCTGTCCACCTGCTCCACTGCCGCCCTGTCGATGTGGATGGGGGCGTGCTCGCCCCCTTGTTTCCTGTCGTCCACGATCAGCTTCTTGGTCTTGCTGACATTGAGGGAGAAGTTGATGTGGCACCACACTGATATAACAGAGTATTTAGTGTAGATCGTTGACTAAAAATGACAATTAAATACCTTTGAATCCCACTTTAACACAACAAAATGTGAAAAACATCAAGGGGTGGGAATAATTTCAGAAGGCACTGTTGTAATAAAATTCAACGTTGGGATTTGCATAGGCTCTGGAGGAACTTAGCCTAATTAAAGATGCAAAACTGTCAGTGTTCACCCTTAACATGTGATGACAATAGAACCGATGAACAACCATGACAATTACTGTACCAGGTGAACCCCCCCAAAAAAGATCTTAAATCCACACTCCTATTAAGCCTCAACTCCACTCCAGGGTTCCTCCAGGAACCCGTTTCTACATTGAACCATTAAAGGTTCCTCCACGAACCCCTCAACTAACCGAAGGTGCAAATATGAACCATTGCAACTTCATTGAGGAACTCCAGGGTTCCTCGAATCACCACTTCCATTTTAGTACCACTATTGTTTTCACTATATATTTTACCTCTTGGGGATGTCATTCGAAAACAAAATGTTAACTTTCACTGCTATGCGGATGACACACAGCTGTACATCTCAATGAAACATGGTGAAGCCCCAAAATTGCCCTCGCTAGAAGTCTGTTTTTCAGACATAAGGAAGTGGGTGGCTGCAAACTTTCTACTTTTAAACTCGGACAAAACAGAGGTGCTTGTTCTCGGTCCCAAGAAACAACGAGATCTTCTGTTGAATCTGACAATTAATCTTGATGGCTGTACAGTCATCTCAAATAAAACTGTGAAGGACCTCGGCGTTACTCTGGACCCTGATCTCTCTTTTGACGAACATATCAAGAATGTTTCAAGGACAGCTTTTTTCCATCTACGTAACATTGCAAAAATCAGAAACGTTCTGTCCAAAAATGATGCAGAAAAATGTATCCATGCTTTTGTTACTTCTAGGTTAGACTACTGCAATGCTCTACTTTCCGGCTACCCGGATAAAAGCACTGAATAAACTTCAGTTAGTGCTAAATACGGCTGCTAGAATCCTGACTAGAAACAAAAAATATGATCATATTACTCCAGTGCTAGCCTCCCTACACTGGCTTCCTGTCAAGGCAAGGGCTGATTTCAAGGTTTTACTGCTAACCTACAAAGCATTACATGGGCTTGCTCCTACCTATCTTTCCGTTTTGGTCCTGCCGTACATACCTACACATACGCTACGGTCACAAGACGCAGGCCTCCTAATTGTCCCTAGAATTTCTAAGCAAACAGCTGGAGGCAGGGCTTTCTCCTTTCGAGCTCCATTTTTATGGAATGGCCTGCCTATCCATGTAAGAGACGCAGACTCGGTCTCAACCTTTAAGTCTTTACTGAAGACTCATCTCTTCAGAGGGTCATATGATTGAGTGTAGTCTGGCCCAGGAGTGTGAAGGTGAACGGAAAGGCTCTGGCGCAACGAACTGCCCTTGCTGTCTCTGCCTGGCCGGTTCCCCTCTCTCCACTGGGATTCTCTGCCTCTAACCCTATTACAGGGGCTGAGTCACTGGCTTACTGGTGCTTTTCATGCCGTCCCTAGGAGGGGTGCGTCACTTGAGTGGGTTGAGTCACTGACGTGATCTTCCTGTCTGGGTTGGCGCCCCCCCTTGGGTTGTGCCGTGGCGGAGATCTTTGTGAGCTATACTCGGCCTTGTCTCGGGATGGTAAGTTGGTGGTTGAAGAAATCCCTCTGGTGGTGTGGGGGCTGCGCTTTGGCAAAGTGGGTGGGGTTATATCCTTCCTGTTTGGCCCTGTCCAGGGCTATCATCGGATGGGACCACAGTGTCTCCTGATCCCTCCTGTCCCAGCCTCCAGTATTTATGCTGCAGTATTTTGTGTCGAGTGGGGGGCTAGGGTAAGTTTATTATATCTGGAGTACTTCTCCTGTCTTAGTCATTGTCCTGCGTGAATTTAAGTATGCTCTCTCTAATTCTCTCTTTCTCTCTTTCTTTCTCTCTCTCGTGGGAGAGAGCCCTAGGCATGATGACTCCTTGCTGTCCCCAGTCCACCTGTCTAGAGACAGCAGGAGCGGTAGAGATACTCTTAATGACCGGCTATGAAAAGCCAACTGACAATTACTCCTGAGGTGCTGACTTGCTGCACCCTCGACAACTACTGTGATTATTATTATCTGACCATGCTGGTCATTTATAAATATTTGAACATCTTGGCCATGTTCTGTTATAATCTCCACCCGGCACAGCCAGAAGAGGACTGGCCACCCCTCATAGCCTGGTTCCTCTCTAGGTTTCTTCCTAGGTTTTGGCCTTTCTAGGGAGTTTTTCCTAGCCACCGTGCTTCTACACCTGCATTGCTGTTTGGGGTTGTAGGCTGGGTTTCTGTACAGCACTGTGATATATCAGCTGAGGTTTGGCTGTGTTTAGGCCGTCATTGTAAATAAGTAAATAATAATTTGTTCTTAACTGACTTGCCTTGATATATAAAGGTTAAATAAAATAAAAATGTATACAGATGAGAAAATAAACCCTTATGTTGTCTGCACATACATGCTTATGTATTGTTGCAATATTGAAGATATATTTTAGAAGAAACGTTTCTGTCATTATTGAATAGTTTGTGCTTACTGGCTGATGGCTCCTGTCAATTTGAGCTGCGGACCAAGAATGTAGAGTTGCCAGCCACAATGAAAGGTAAGGCAAAGATGTAATGTCAATTGAAAAGTAGAATTCTCTTTTGCCACCCCGCTCCTCAGACTCTCCTTCGTATCTCGTAATGGGAATAGGGACTAAGTTAAAACTGATCTCCTCGATCTTGATAAGGGATATGGCTGGATTGGGTTAAGATAAACTAACAATAGCCTGATCGGAGTGAAGCTTAGTTCACTTCACTTCCTTGCCTCCTCAGTCTCTTGAAAATACCCTCTATTGATAAAACCTTTGTTCAATGAATGGCCTTTTTACTTACCAAGCCATGTTTTTGTTGTGTCTTTTTCATAATTCAGCTTTGTGTGTCTTCCACTAACCAGCATACAAACTGTTTTTCAGTTAGCTCTGAGTGGACGTCTCTCATTTGATAACAAGAGTTGCCACATGAACTTTAGAGAATGAAAGGGGAGGCCTATACTGAAAGCAGGACCTGGGTTCAAATACTATTTGAAATAATTTAAAATTATGTATCTGGGCTTGATTGAGCTTGCCTGATGTAATATAACTAATGGAAGAGTTGCAAAGTGCAAACCCTGCCCAAATGGCACTCCATGCAGACTAAAGCAAATGCTAAAAGTATTTGAAAAAAAAAAGATTCAATTTAAACCCAGGTCTGCGCAAAGCCAATAAACTTTTATTGATCCCACAAAACACATGCATCCTTTATCACATATTCAAGCTGTGATTTATGCCTAAGGGGTCTGTCAGTATGACTCCACCAACTAAATTAATTGACAACAGCATTATTTATAAGCATGGATGATTTTCAGACTTTCTGCAAATGTTGCCGTTCAGTGTGTCCTGTTTAACACATAGCTTTGCATGTTTAGAATTTTTGGGGGGTTTGTTTGTTGTGCATTGTTTTATGTGGAGACGTTGTGCAATTTAACTGCAATTTAGTGTGGCCCTGTGTGGTCAGGGTCAAAATTCCCCAATGCTTTCTCTCTCTGGGTCAAATCCAAAATTTGGGAAATGTGTGTGAACCTCACATGCATAGACGTCTATGGGAGAATGTTTCGAAACTTTGTTAGGGTTACACATAATGCATTCTCCAAAAAGAGACAGTACACTTGTGTGTGTGTGTGTGAGAGAGAGAGAGAGAGAGAGAGAGAGAGAGAGAGAGAATGAATGATGAGAGCCTGCGTATCATTAGCACATACAGCTGCAGGCAGGGCTCAGACACATACAGTACCTTGCAAAGGTATTCATCCCCCTTGGCGTTTTTCCTATTTTGTTGCATTACAACCTGTAATTTAAATAGATCTTAATTTGGATGTCATGTAATGGACATAACATATTGCAAATTGGAGAAGTGAAATTTTAAAAAATTACTTGTTTAATTTAAAAAAATACATTTAAAACAGAAAAGTGGTGCGTGCATACAGTTGAAGTCGGAGGTTTACATACACCTTAGCCAAATTCATTTAGATTTTCAAAATTCCAGACATTTAATCTGAGTAAAAAATCCCTGTCAGTTAGGATCACCACTTTATTTTAAGAATGTGAACCCCCAATATATGTCAAGACTTGATAAGGGCTGTCTAGCAATGACCAACAACCAATTTGCCAGAGCTTGAAGAATTCTAAAAATAATAATGTGCAAATATTTTACAATCCAGGTGTGCAAAGGTCTTAGAGACTTAACCAGACAGATTCACAGCTTCTAACATGCATTGACTCAGTGGTGTGAATACTTATATAAATTAGATATTTCTGTATTTCATTTTCTATACATGTTTTCACTTTGTCATATTGGGGTATCGAGTGTAGATGGGTGAGAAAAACATTTATTTTATCAATTTTGAATTCAGGATGTATAACCACAAAATGTGCAACAAGTCAAGGAATATGAAGACTTTCTGAAGGCACTGTATGTGCTGTTGAAACTAACAACTCAAAAACCACTTGGAACTGGAGGTATTTTTTACATCGCTGGATAGAGGACAGCCTGCTACATTTCAGGGTGTTGGATTTTGATACGGGGGTCAACAAAACAGAAAAGGAAACGCAACACTGTTTTGTCAATCACTTCTGTATATCGACATCACATTGTGATCAATAGATGGGGGGAAATCAGGTTGCACGTCCTGTTAAGTAAAACAGCTCAAAAACCACAAGGAATGTGGGAATAATTTGAAAAATCACTGGTTAGAGGAGAACTTGTAGAAGACAGCTGACTGACTTTGAAGTGTTACAAAATAAAAGTGTGATATCAATTCAAAATGTTTTGCATAGTGCACAACATTGTATTAGGATGCAACATTATAACTACATAGGGAAAAAGGTTTTTAAATATGTTTTTGACACTTTTCTACTATGACATGGGGGACTTTTATTTTGAAATGATCCCAAATCCGTGACCCAGAAATGACTTGTTAGTGTTGCTATCAATATGCTGAGCTAGCTACTTTTCAATCTTGCCCACAAATTTCAAACATGCCACAATCCATAGCCTTTCCTTGCCTTTCTAGCCTTTAAATTGGCCTACTCTGTTAGTACGACTAATATTTGTCATGATTTGAGCACATACAGTAGGGAGAACAAGTATTTGATGCACTGCCAATTTTGCAGGTTTCCCTACTTACAAAGCATGTAGAGGTCTGTAAATTTTATCATAGGTTCACTTCAACTGTGAGAGACGGAATCTAAAACAAAACTCCATAAAATCACATTGTATGATTTTTAAGTAATTCATTAGCATTTTATTATGTAGCCTATCTCTGTATGGACTCTAAAACTTTAGGTTCTGAACTAATATTCATACCAATCTATGTACCTCAGCTATCATAGTTGTCCAAGTCTGAATGGCATTAACTTCAAGTCTGAATGGCATTAATGAAGCTTATGGATAGAATAGAATATAATAACTTTATTGTGCCAAGGATGCAAGTCCTATATATATGTACTGTAGTTATTACCATGCGTGAGATTCCCACAGTGTAGCCTGTACATTGAATATAGTTGATCATGTAGCTAATTTTCATTTTATTGCATGACATAAGTATTTGATACATCAGAAAAGCAGAACCAAATATTTGGTACAGAAACTTTGTTTGCAATTACAGAGATCATACATTTCCTGTAGTTCTAAATGCCTACTGCTTGTAAAATATATGTTTTTTCAACTATAAGGTCAGGATTGTCCTGACTTTCAAAAATGCCTGAATTTCACCATAGTGATAGGTTGGGGCGGCAAGGTAGCCTAGTGGTTAGAGTGTTGGACCAGTAACCAAAAGGTTTCATGTTTGAATCCCCGAGCTGACAAGAGCTGACAAGGTACAAATCTGTCATTAACCCACTGTTCCTAGGCCATCATTGAAAATAAGAATTTGTTCTTAACTGACTTGCCTAGTTAAATAAAGGTAAAATTGAAAAAATTGAAAAGGTTGCCATATGAGAATGATTAGAACATGTAAATTATTGCACTCTATCCATGCTGGCTTTCACGGGCTACCTGAGACATGATACAGACAGGTGGGATGGCATTTATTAATGCGCAATTTTCCTAAATGGGTAATGGAACCACTACATTGTTATTGAACACTGCTGGGTTTTGCAAATTGTACTTTTTTTTTAGTTGTGACGTCATTAAGTCCAGCTGTTTTTAATTGACACAAGATAGTTCAATGGAAATGCACCCCAGCAGGAAAACTTTATAAAATGTTGAGACAAAAGTTAATGGAAACATAGCTAATACCTGCTAACAGTTCCATCTAAATTGTCACTGCGCCTTCTTAAGAATTTCATCATGTTCACGTTGCTGTCCGAATCATCTATTTTATCTTGCACATTATTTCCCCTTGCTTCTAGCCTAGCATTTAGTTTAGTACAGCCAGGTTAATATAAGCCTAGCTGTCTGCCTGTCCGAAATTCTTAAGATTTGTTTCACTTCTGAAATGTAAACTCCCCTGGAGCCACCATAAACCCTTTTCCCATAACGTTAAAGGGAAATAAGAAGGAATGTCGACATAACTCGTAGCATAATAATTACTATTTCCGTTCCTATAGCACAATCTATAGCAATCTAAAAATGAGCATATCTTGGACAAATCCTGGTAGTGACTCCGGTTTAAGTAAAAATTGCCAGACCAAACTTCGGAGACTCCTCTCAGTTGACATACACAGATGAGAGAGTTCTAAGAACCCTATGCTATTGCAAAAAACAACCATTCGATGCATAAACAGTATTAAACATAATCTTGTAATATTTCTACCACAGTTGTGACAAGGTAGGGGGATAAACAGAACACTCTCTCAACCAGCTTCATGAGGTAGTCACCTAGAATGCATTTCAATTAACAGGTGTGCTTTGTTTCCTTCTTAATGCATTTGAGCCAATCAGTTGTGTTGTGACAAGGTAGGGGTGGTATACAGAAACTAGGCCTATTTGGTAAAAGACCAAGTCATAGTGTGGGAAGAACAGCTCAAATAAGCAAAAAGAAACAACAGTCCATTACTTTAAGACATGAAGGTCAGTTAATAAGGAAGATTTCAAGAACTTTGAAAATGTATTCAAGTGCAGTCGCAAAAACTATCAAGCGCTATGATGAATCCGGCTCTCATAAGGAACACCACAGGAATGGAAGATCCAGAGTTACCTCTGCTGCAGAGGAGTTACCAGCCTCAGAAATTGCAGCCCAAATAAGTTCAAGAGTTCAAGTAACAGACATATCTCAACATCAACTGTTCAGAGGAGACTGTGAATCAGGCCTTCATGGTCGAATCGCTGCAAAGAAACCACCACTAAAGGACACCAACAAGAAGAAGAGACTTGATTGGGCCAAGAAACATGAGCAATGGACATTAGACCGGTGAAAATTTGTCCTTTTGTCTGTAGTATAAAATTTTGATTTTTGGATCCAACGGCTGTGTCTTTGTGAGTGGGTGAACGGATGATCTCTGCATGTGTATTTCCCACCATAAAGCATGGAGGAGGAGGTGTTATGGTGTGGGGGTACTTTGCTGGTGACACTGTCTGTCATTTAGTTAGAATCAATTCACACTTAACCAGCATGGTTACAACAGCATTCTGCAGTAATACGACATCCCATCTGGTTTGGACTAATTGGGACTATCATTTGTTTTTCAACAAGACAATGACCCAACACACCACCAGGTTGTGTAACGGCTATTTTACCAAGAAGGAGAGTGATGGAGTGCTGCATCAGGTGACCGGCCTCCACAATCCCCTGACCTCAACCCAATTGAGATGGTTTGGGATGAGTTGGACCACAGAGTGAAGGAAAAGAAGCCAACAAGTGCTCAGCATATGTGGGAACTCCTTCAAGACTGTTGGAAAAGCAATCCAGGTGAGCTGGTTGAGAGAATGTCAAGAGTGTGCAAAGCTGTCATCAAGGCAAAGGTTGGCTATTTTTAATTTGCTTGACACTTTTTTGGTTACTACATGAGTCCATATGTTTTATTTCATAGTTTTGACATCTTCACTATTATTCTACAATGTAGAAAATAGTTTTTATTTAAACTTGAATGAGTAGGTGTTCTAAAATGTTTGACCAGTAGTGTACATACATATGCTACAGTAGAAACGACAACACAATATACAGACAACACAATATACATATTTGTAACTGTAACGACTTCTACCGAAGTTGGTTCCTCTCCTTGTTCGGGCAGTGTTCGGCGTTCGACGTCAACGGTCTTCTAGCCATCGCCAATCCTTTTTTCATGTTCCGTTTGTTTTGTCTTGTTTTCACACACACCTGGTTTCAATTCCCTAATTACGTACATGTTGTATATATCCCTCTGTTTCCCCCCATGTCCTTGTCGGGAATAGTTTATTTGTAAGTACTCGTGCTATGTGTTACTGGTGTGCTACGGGTTTTGTACCCATGTGTTTGTTGTTTTGTATGCCTTTAGTTTTATATATTAAACTGCTCCGGCTATTCACCAAGTTCTGCTCTCCTGCGTTTGACTTCCCTGCCACCAGTTGAGCTCCCCTTACAGCGAAAAAAACATAAAGGAAAGCAATGTGAGCCAGAACTTGTGTCAATTCGTGCAAAACTGCGCATGTGTTTGCATACTTGATCTGCTGAAACATTGGTGAATTGAGTGAACTCTCCTCAAAGAGAGTAGTTTGGCTCAGTAAAGTTTCAAACATAAATTGTCCGCAACCCTGAAATGGTCTACTTCTAATGTGAATTAATGAGGAGGCGGAACACACCTCAATTCAAACTGTTGTTAGAAGTAACTTTTTAGAAAATCATTTGAAATTGACAAATTGCAACATAGCCTATAGATAAGTAACAGGCAGCATGTGTTAACTCTCCTGTTGTCTAACAATCACATTTTGGAACAGTGAGTGCATTCTGATACCATGTGCATAAAACAACTCACGCTGGGGCAACTGTTAGAGATATTTGGGATTTCCGTATGAAAAAGTTAAACCCAAACCACACTCCCACTCCACTGAATAGCAGGCTAGTGTTTGCTTTGCAACGTTTGCAGTTAGTCACTGATTAATTAAATTTGTTGAATTTCCAACTTGTTGTGCAATGTTTATGTCCAATGGCCGATGAGCACCGATACATTTTATCAATCATTTGTCTTCATATGTGACTTACCGTGTCCAGATAAAAATATTTTCTTAAATATTGTATGGTTATTAGATGACGCTTACCTGACACACTTGTCTAAATTGATGTGAAGGAAATGCTATAACCACCCATCACCCACATCTAGTTAAGTGGATGGGTCACTATTGTCTAAAAATTTACACATGTTCATGAAATACAAACAATGGCCGTAATCACCCCCAGACACACCTGCTAATTTGATAGGTCATATAATAATCCGGCCGAAATGGAGTCTTTTGTTTAAGCACGTAACTTGCTAGCTAGCTATACAATGAACCAGCATAACCTCAACTCATACTACTACCAATACAAACATTGTCATAGCTGTAGTATGAATCTGCAGGTAGATAAAGCTAACAAACTAGGTGCAATGTTAACTAGCTAACATTAGGCTAAAACTTGCAATGCAAATGGAATTTCTAATTCGATTAACTACACAGATCATACACGTAACGTTAGCTAGCGAGCCAGCAAGCTAACGTTTGCTAGCCAACTAACAGTATGCTTTAACTTGCAATAAAATGACTTTCTGACAAAATTAGAAACATATCTGGAAAATGTAGCTAGAATCTTACCCGTATACATGGGATGAACACTTTACGGCAGACTTGAGGCATTTAACTCAGTTTTGTTTCTAGCTACATCTTGTTTGGCCAGCTTTGTGTCAAATCACTCCGGTTCACACTGACTGTGGCATGTGCAGAAAGTAGCCCATCACTTTTTCATACTTATCTGTCGATAGCGCCTGCTAAATTCAGGGCATTAATGTTGTTGAAAAAAGTAGCAAAAATGTTGTAGTTCTCGGTGGCTAACGTTATATGTTTCAAAAACGGCGCGGTAGAAAGTAGTGTCAACACATACTGAACAGATCACGTTACAGACGGGCTACATGACAAACCAATCCAAACTGATATCCGGGCATGTCCGGCAAGTTGGGAAGTTTCCTGTCTTTTTCCATGGGTAAACCAACTAGGCTTGTAACTTAACCATTTTATTCATATTTATGGATGGAATATAAGTGGGTTATTAAGGCACATGAAAGTTCACATGTTCCTGAACGCATTTCTGCCCAAGAATGCATTTTGATAAAAAATGCATGTTTACGTTCAAATGCTGCTCCTGTGAAGAAGTAGTGATGTGCGACGTACGCCTAGTTTCCTGAAATGAGTCACATATGACAAGGATTTGCCAGTAGATTGTCGACTTGATTCAGGATGATGACTGCTTGTCTAACTTGCTAGCTAAGATTTTGAAAGTATGATGTTGACGTGATGAGTCCAGTCAAAGCTAAGGTAGATATAACATTATTTGATGTAATTTTATCTGTGGCCTATGACCTTGAGCCTTCTTGGATGGGCACTTCTAATGTAAATCTATGGCAGTACCTATAAGGGGCTTACATTTTCGACCTCTCCCTGTAGATTTTGTGGTGACGTAGTGTCCCCATGACTGACAGAACACTGAGCCAATCATGGAGCAACTAGGGAACATTACCGACCCCTAGATTCCGTGTTTTCCGCTGGCTGCCCCACCAACAAAGAAAGCACTGAGCTAGGTTGAAACACCTGCATTTTGGACCTTCCTTACTCAAGAAAGCAAAGAAGAGACCATGTTTGTATGAGGCTTTATTACGTCAAATTTTTTTCTTCATTGTTTGAAAACCATCCCACTTCAGAGGACAACTTTATTTGTAGAGCATAATGATTGAGCTACACAATTATAGCGTAATTTCAAAGCAATAACTGATCGATTTACTCAATTTTGAAGTAAATACATTTTGAGGTAAGTATATTCATCACATTTACATCCAGTCTTTCTGGGTACTGTTATGGGATACTTCTGTCCTCTCATGGCTGAGATTCCCTGCCTGTAGTCAGGTTGTCGGGGAAACAGACATAGTCATCCTCGTTAACTTAATCAGTGAGTAGTCCGTCAGAGAATGTGATTATAAGACTTTCCCAGTTGCAGTGTGTGTGCTATCGTCGATGCATTTGCGCATGTGTGAGCATGCCTATGCATTGTACATGTCCCACAAATCTTGTATCAATAAAAGTGATTTATGATGGGTCAAAAGTAATACACTATAGGGCCCTCAAACTCAACTTTGGACCTCGAAGCCAGTTCCACTGCATTTTTCATTGTTCCCCTCTAACTAGGGACTGATTTAGACCTGGGACACCAGGTGTGTGCAATTAATGATAAGATGAAACAGGGAGGCTCCGGACCTCGTACGGTAAAAGTTGAGTACCCCTGCTATAGGGAATAGGGTGCCATTTCGGACTCGACCTAGAACAGGAGAAGGGTGTAATGGGATAGCCTGTGTATCTGAGCGATGTTTGTTGTTGGGTTTCTGAGCTGTCTTGGAAAAGCTCCAATCTCCTCAGCAATCTGAGAGTGTGTTCCCTGAGCACGTGGAGAGAATGTCCAAGAGGGAAGGCTTCTGATTGGCTCCAAGTGGAGAGACGTCTAAGATGTAGGGCTGATTGGCACATGTTTTGTGTGAAAAAGGTTACCCTACAGCATGGTACAGATTGTATTTTTACACATTTGGATGCACAATAAGTGTATGTTCATGTTACTGTGTGCATGCAAAAGTAGGGATTTCCAGACAGTTACAGTATATGGTATATTTATGTTAATAATGTGTAATTAATGTGTGTGTGTTCACATCTGTGTGCTTGTCTGTGTGTAACTCTGGAGCAGGTTGGTACAGCTCTGTTGGGTCCTCAGGTAAGTGGAGCAGAGCAGTATGGGAAAGGTGATCCACCTGAGAACCGCCCAGGGAATTGTGGGCCATTGTGCGGAGGAGTACCAGGGCCCTGCAGTGTGTCTATGCTGAATGAGAGCCACTTGTGCCATTTTACACACAGAACACCACCACCGGATGTACCAATCGAATCAACACCCCATTCTTCTCCAGCACTTTGACCTGTGTACAACAAACAGTAATTATCATCTCACTTACTACTACCCTCCCCAATGACCTGCGACATGACACCAATCCATGAAAATAATCTGAACCACACCAATTCATAAATTGTGAAACTTTGCTTTTCTGAGTGTCCTAGATTGTTCTTGTCATGACGGAAATAGTTTGTCACTTTTCTTCAGTTTTTGATTTGATGTATTACACAATTAAAAATACATATAAAGCTGCTCCAGCTGCTTATGTACAGTCTCATGAAAAAGGCCTTATATTACAGGGCTCTTGTTAAGGTTTCATGGCAGTCAACACAGGTGAGAAACAGTCAAATGTTTTAAACTGGGTAGAGCAACCTTTAGAAAAAGGTTTGCATTCCAAATGGCAGCCTATTTTCTATACATTGCACTACTATGGGCACTGGTCAAATGCAGTGCACTATACACTGAAAAAATGTATGATCTTAAATGGTTCTTCCTCAGCTCTTAAATGGTTCTTCCTCAGCTCTTGAGTATAACAGAACTCATATGGCAAGCGAAAACCTTAGAAAAATCCAACCAGGAAGTGGGACATCTGAGGTTTGTAGTTTTTCAAAGCTTGGCCAACCAAATACACATTGAGATATGGATAAAGTTGCACTTCCTACGGCTTCCACTAGATGTCAACTGTCTTTAGAAACTTGAATGAGGATTCTACTATAAAGGAGGGGGCTCATGAGACCTCTTTGAGTCAGCGGTCTGGCAGAGTGCCTTGGTCTCATGATGCCCACTCCCGACAGAGTTACCTCTCATTTCAGTGCTTTTCTGAAGACAAAGGAATTCTCCGGTTGGAACATTATTGATGTTTTATGTTAAAAACATCCTAAAGATTAACTCCATACATCATTTGACATTTTTCTAAAGGACTGTAATGGAACTTTTCAAGTTTTTGTCTGGATGAAGTGCCTGCGCCTCGTGAAGATGGATTCCTGGGCTGAACACGCTAACAACAAGTGGCTATTTGGACATAAATTACGGACTTTATGGAACTATGGAACAAATCAGTCATTTATTGTTGACCTGGGAGTGCCTTCTGATGAAGATCATCAAAGGTAAGTGAATATTTATGGTGTTGTTTCTAACTTTGTTGATTCCAAAATGGCGGATATTCCTCTGGCTGTTTTGGGCTCTGAGCGCCGTTCTCAGATTATACTTTTTTTCCATAAAGTTTTTTTGAAATCTGACATAGCGGTTGCATTAAGGAGAAGTCTATCTTTAATTCTGTGAATAACACTTGTGTCTTTTATCAATGTTTATTATGAGTATTTCTGCAAAATCACCGAATGTTTTGGAATCAAAACATTACTGCACGTAAGGTGCCAATGTAAACTGAGATTTTTGGATATAAATATGCACATTATTGAACAAATAATGCGTAACATGATGTCCTATGAGTGTCATCTGATGAAGATCATCAAAAGTTAGTGATTAATTGTATCTATATTTCTGCTTTTTGTGCCTCCTATCTTTGGCTGGAAAAATGGCTGTTTGTTTTTTCGACTTGATTATGACCTAACATATGTTGTGCTTTAGCTGTAAAGCATTTTTGAAATCGACAACAATGGGTAGATTAATGTGTCTAGTATCACAAGACATAGTTTCAGGCTTTTATTTTGAAAAATGAGCCTGAGCGACAACATTGCGTCAGTGTCCACCTGATGGCTCTTTGTGTATTTCTCGCGCAAAAGACAGAGGTAGCCATTTTTTCACCCGGTCTTACTGAAAAAGCTCTGTCCCGGTTGATATATTATCGAATAGATATTTGAAAAACACCTTGAGGATTGATTATAAACAACTTTTGCCATGTTTCTGTCGATATTATGGAGCTAATTTGGAATATTTTTCGGCGTTGTCGTGACCGCAATTTCCGGGCGATTTCTCAGCCAAAGGTGAAGAACAAATGGAGCTATTTCACCTACAAAAATAATATTTTGGGAAAAAATGAACTTTGGCTGTCTACCTGGGAGTCTCGTGAGTGAAAACATCCGAAGTTCATCAAAGGTAACCGATTTAATTTGATTGCTTTTCTGATTTCCGTGACAAGTTTGCCTGCTGCTAGCAAGGCATAATGCTATGCTAGGCTATGATAAACTTACACAAATGCTTGTCTAGCATTTGCTGTAAAAAATAAATTATGAATATCTGAGATGACAGGGTGATTAACAAAAGGCTAAGCTGTGTTCCAATATATTTCACTTGTGATTTTCATGAATAGGAAGATTTTCTAGGAAGATTTATGTCCGTTGCGTTATGCTAATTAGTGTCAGATGATGATAACGGTCCTGTTCACGGGCTGGGTGTCACTAAAGGTTAACAAACAATAGTTTTGTCAAGTTGGTTAGGACATCTACTTGTGCGTGACACAAGTAATATTTCCAACAATTGTTTCCAGACAGATTATTTCACTGTATCACAAATCCAGTGGGTCAGAAGTTTACATACACTAAGTTGACTGTGCCTTTAAACAGCTTGGAAAATTCCCCAAATTATGTCATGGCTATAGAAGCTTCTGATCAGCTAATTGACATAATTTGAGTCAATTGGAGGTGTTCCTTGTGGATGTATTTCAAGGGCTATCTTCAAACTCAGTGCCTCTTTGTTTGACATCATGGAGAAATCAAAACAAATCAGCCAAAATCTCAGAAAAAAATATTGTAGACCTCCACAAGTCTGGTTCTTCGTTGGGAGCAATTTCCAAATGCCTGAAGGTACCACATTCATCTGTACAAACAATAGTACACAAGTATAAACATGGGACCACGCAGAATTCATACCACTCAGGAAGGACACTTGTTCTGTCTCCTAGAGATTAACATAGTTTGGTGCGAAAAGTGCAAATCAATCCCAGAACAACAGCAAAGGACCTTGTGAAGATGCTGGAGGAAACAGGTACAAACTTGTATATATATCCACAGTAAAATGAGTCCTATATTGACATAACATGAAGGCCGCTCAGCAAGGAAGAAGCCACTGCTCCAAAACCGCCATAAAAAAGCCAGACTACGGTTTGCAACTGCACATGGGAACAAGGATCGTACTTTTTGTAGAAATGTCCTCTGGTCTGATGAAAAAAAATTAAACTATTTGGCAATAATGACCATCGTTATGTTGGAGGAAAAAGAGGGAGGCTTGCAAGCTGAAGAACACCATCCCAACCGTGAATCACGGGGGTGGCAGCATCATGTTGTTGGGGTGCTTTGCTGCAGGAGGGACTGGGGAACTTCACAAAATAGATGGCATCTTGAGGGAGGAAAATTATGTGGATATATTGAAGCAACCTCTCAAGACATCAGTCAGAAAGTTAAAGTTTGGTCACAAACGGGTCTTCCAAACGGACAATGACCCCAAGCATACTTCCAAAGTTATGGCAAGATGGCTTAAGGACAACAAATTCAAGGTATTGGAGTGGCCATCACAAAGCTCTGACCTCAATCCTCTAGAAAATGTGTGGGCAGAACTGAAAAAGCGTGTGAGTGCAATGATGTCTACAAACCTGACTCAGTTACACCAGCTCTGTCAGGAGGAATGGGCCACAATTCACCCAACTTATTGTGGGAAGCTTGTGTTAGTCTACCCAAAACGTTTGACCCAAGTTAAACAATTTAAGCGCAATGCTAACTTTAACTGTACGTCATCTCTGCTGGGAGCGTCAAGATGGATTCCGAGTAGGTGAAAGCGGTGGTGGAATGGCCTCACCCTACCTCCAGGGTGAAGCTGCAGTGCATCCTGGTGTTCACCAACTTTTATCGCTGCTTTATCTGCCCTCACCTCTACCAAGGTTCCGTTCATGTGGTCCACCGCTGCGGACCGGGCATTCCGGTACCTGAAACACCACTTCACCACGGCTCCAACCCTGGCTCATCCGAACCCTTCCCGTCAGTTTGTGGTGGAGGCCGACACTTCGTAACTCAGAGTTGTGGCTGTTCTGTCCCAACGTTCTGCCCTGAACCTAAAGCTGCATCCCTGCGCCTTTTTCTCCCACCGCCTCACCGCCATGGAGAGGAATTATGATGTGGGGAATCGGGAGCTTCTCACGGTGAAGATGGCAATGGAGGCACTGGCTCAATGGGGTGGAAAATTTGTTCATTGTCTGGACTGACCACAAAAACCTGGAATATCTCCACACCACCAAGCTCCTCAACTCCAGGCAGGCAAGATGGGTCCTGCTGGTTACACGGTTCCACTTTTTCCTCTCCTACCGGCCGGGGTTCAGGAATATTGAGCTGGATGCCCTGTCTCGCCACTTTAACCCCCAGGGTTCAATTCTCGGGCCGACTCTTTTCTCGGTATATATCAATGATGTTGCTCTTGCTGCGGGCGAGTCCCTGATCCACCTCTACGCAGACGACACCATTCTGTATACTTCTGGCCCTTCCTTGGACACTAACCTCCAAACGAGCTTCAACGCCATACAACACTCCTTCCGTGGCCTCCAACTACTCTTAAACACTAGTAAAACCAAATGCATGCTTTTCAACCATTCGCTGCCTGCACCCGCACGCCCGACTAGCATCACCACCCTGGATGGTTCCGACCTAGAATATGTGGACATCTATAAGTACCTAGGTGTCTGGCTAGATTGTAAACTCTCCTTCCAGACTCATATCAAACATCTCCAAACCAAAATCAAATCTAGAATCGGCTTTCTATTTCGCAACAAAGCCTCCTTCACTCACGCCGCCAAACTTACCCTAGTAAAACTGACTATCCTACCGATCCTCGACTTCGGCAATGTCATCTACAAAATGGCTTCCAATACTCTACTCAGCAAACTGGATGCAGTTTATCACAGTGCCATCCGTTTTGTTACTAAAGCACCTTATACCACCCACCACTGCGACCTGTATGCTCTAGTCGGCTGGCCCTCGCTACATATTCGTCGCCAGACCCACTGGCTCCAGGTCATATACAAGTCCATGCTAGGTAAAGCCCGCCTTATCTCAGTTCACTGGTCACGATGGCAACAGGACGTGCTCCAGCAGGTGTATCTCACTGATCATCCCTAAAGCCAACACCTCATTTGGCCGCCTTTCCTTCCAGTTCTCTGCTGCCTGTGACTGGAATGAATTGTAGAAATCGTTGAAGTTGGAGACTTTTATCTCCCTCACCAATTTTAAACATCTGCTATCTGAGCAGCTAACCAATCGCTGCAGCTGTACATAGTCCATCGGTAAATAACCCACCCAATTTACCTACCTCATCCCCATACTGTTTTTATTTATTTACTTTTCTGCTCTTTTGCACACCAGTATCTCTACCTGCATATGACCATCTGATCATTTATCACTCCAGTGTTAATCTGTTAAAATGGTAATTATTTGTCTACCTCCTCATGCCTTTTGCACACAACGTATATAGACTCCTTTTTTTCTACTGTGTTATTGACTTGTTTATTGTTTACTCCATGTGTGACTCTGTGTTGTTGTCTGTTCACACTGCTATGCTTTATCTTGGCCAGGTCGCAGTTGTAAATGAGAACTTGTTCTCAACTAGCCTACCTGGTTAATTAAAGGTGAAATAAAATAAATCAATAAAAAACGGCTACCACCCCGGAGCCCGAGACATCCTTCCCACCTTGTGCCTGGCGACGGCACTCAGCTGGGGTATCAGGAAACAGGTCTGGGAGGAACAACAATCCCAGCCGAACCCTGGGGGTGCCTAGATAATCGAATGTTCATGCCTGACGCTGTGCGCTCTGCAGTCCTGGAGTGGGCCTATTCCTCCAGGCTTGCCTGCCACCCGGGCTCCCGGCGATCCTGATCTTCCTGCGACAACACTTTTGGTCGTCTACCATGGCTTACCATGGCCTCCTCCAACCTATTCCCATCCCTCATCGCTCCTGGTCTCACATCTCCCTGGACTTTGTCATGGGTCTCCCCTGTCTGATGGCAACACCGCCATCCTGACCATGGTGGATCCCTTTTCCAAGGCCACCCACTTCATTCCTCTCCCCAAGTTTCCCTCTGCCAAGGAGACGGCCCAGCTCATGGTGCAGCACGTCTTCCAGATCCATGGACTGACCGTGGACAAGGTCTCCGACTGCGGCGCTCAGTACTGTCACACCCTTTGTTTCACCTGTCTTTGTGATTGTCTCTACCTCCGTCCAGGTGTCGCCCATCTTCCCCATTATCCCCTGTGTATTTAGACCTGTGTTCTCTGTTTGTCTGTTGCCAGTTCATCTTGTTTGGTCATGCCTACTAGTATTTTGTTGTTCAGCTCCTGCTTTTTCCAGTTTCTCTTTTCTCACCCTCCTTGTTTTGACCCTTGCCTGTCCTGACTCTGAGCCCACCTGCCTGCCCCTGAGCCTGCCTGCCAACCTGTTCCTTTGCCCCCCTCTGGATTACCGACCTCTACCTTACCCTGACCCTGCCTGCCGCCCGGTACTGTTGCTCCACCTCTGGTTTACTGACCCCTGCCTGCCTTGACCTGTCTATTGCCTACCCTTGTTGGGATATTAAACTATTGTTTATTCGACGTGGTCTGGGTCTGGGTCTTACCTTCATACCTTATTGGAGATGTCTCTTTCATAGCACGCAGTAAATTGGTCAGTGTTGACTTTTTTGTTAAACATTTCTAGTGTTGATTCAAGAGTTAAATTAACACTGTGAAGAGTTCAATTAACACTCAGTAGCGTAAAAGAACCGATGTTGGTGTTAATACCAGAGTTGAACCAAAACCACGGCAGTCTTGATCATATTTCCCAGCATGCTCTATTGCAGGTTGGTTTTTAGATTTGTTTGTTTCAATATCTACGTTTTTACATGTACATTGATTGATTAATTAATATTATGTTACACAAATATAAATTATACATTTTTCTAAACCGTTCCAATCTGTTACTTGGACTTGTTGCACCCATTACTGAAATGGTTGTTCCAGTTTAGGTGATTAAGGTAGTTGCATAACTTACTCTCCCCATCACTTTGCAAGCCTAAGAGTTTCAGGGTATAAGAAAGAAAGCCTTATGAAATATGTTACATTTGAGTCATTCAGTAGACCCTCTTGACCAGACTGACTTACAGTAATGAGTGAAAACAGTATCTCGTGGGAATCAAACCCACAACTCTGGCACCATGCTCTCTCCAGTTGAGCCACACAGGACTATTTTGTATTGTCGTAGCTTAAATAATTACATTTGAATGTTAAGATATCCACTCAATTACTGAAGGTCAGATTATTAGGAATGAATGAATGCATGCAACAACAATGTCACTAGCAAACACAGTCATGGGTGGTACTGTCAACTCTAAAATTCACTCGAAAGGCACCTTGGGAAATATGCAAATAACACCCTCTTATTTTTAAGTGTATAGTAAATAGGCTGCCATTTGGCATGCACTTAATAGTTGTTTTCATCCTGTTCCCATCTATTCTCAGTCTTTATTTAGCAACTATTTAATTGCTTTCTCACTCTCTGCCTTGCAAACCTGATGACCTGTAGCAGTACTTGGCTGGCCTAGTTCACTCAGCGATGGCACCGATTCAACCACTGTTGACTGTTTACTATCACGAAAAAGAAGAGAACAGGAGAGAAAGGGAACAACAGACACAGAGAGAGAGAATGATTGTCTAAAGGTGGGAGTGCTTCCATAAAGAACTGTCACTTTTCTTGGTGTCAGTCTGTGGGAGATAACAGAGGGAGAGAGGGGAAAGAGGGAGGGGAGAGAGAGAGGTATGGGGAGAGATAGATTGAGAGGGAATACATGCAGGCTAAAACATTCACTCAGATCACATTTCTTATGTTCATATTTAAATCCATTTTTGCTACTCTGAAAATGCCACAGTTGTAATTTCTGGCCCTTTTTCCTGGCTTTTGTTGACATTTCATATTTGAGAAGGAATTTATATCGCCTCGTAAACAACAGTCCAAGGCCTAGGGAATAAAAGGGGGGCAGAGAAGAAACAGAAATGAAAATAGTCTAAGGAGGAAAAGGGGGAGTTGGAGTACCCCCCACCGCCTGCACCCCCACCCAGCACACCTCCACCTCAAGATGTTCCTCTTGAGGTATGTTCTGTCCCATCCTGCCCCTGCTTCTCCCTCCCAGGGGGGCAGGCCCTTTGCACAGAGTGGGTATTGTTCTCCCCCTCTTCCCACTATACCTGTGCAGAGTGCCTATCACTCATATCCAACATACCATGATGGAGGGGGAGAAAGAGAGAGAGAGCATTCAAAATGAGAGAGAGAGAGAGAGAGAGTCCCCACCACTTTTAATAATTGCTGTCAATCTTCCCACTGACCTCTCTCTCACATTCCTCCCCTCTTTGCTTTTTAGCAATTTGTTAGCTTTTTCATTTCTCTCTGTTCAGCTGGTTGTGGCTGCATGTTGAGCTGAGCTCGGGGCTATAATAAAATTATATATACATATTTTGTACACAATAAAGAAAATAAATTACGAGTCCATATCTAAATATTTCTCCCAGCGTAGATCAAAGTTCAGAATGCTTATATTCCTGATCTGACTGAGTTCTAATCATGCTTGCCTCTTTGTGAACGAGTGGAATCATGAACAGGGATTTTATATTTATGCTCACCTGTGTCCCCCGATTTGCCTTTTTAGCAGCACATTCACCACTCTCTCAAACGGCTAACTCCGCCCTCTTGCGGCACGGAGTCGGCTCAAGTAGGGAGCTAAAGGGAAAGGAAAGGGGGATACTAAGTCAGTTGTACAACTGAATGCCTTCAACTGAAATGTGTCTTCCGCATTTAACCCAACCCCTCTGGATCATGCTTAGAGTGTGTGTGTGAGGTGCCGGACAAAAGGCATTTTTAAAATGTCCCGTGACTCCTGCCATGTCTACAGACATCCCCCAAACAAAAACTGTCGGAGGATGATTGAACAACTGGTAAATAGTTAAGTGATAATCCCGAGAACCCGGTGTTAGGCATTGTTTGACTTGTTAGTTTATTCAAATAATGATTGACATATTTTCATTAAAGATGTTATTTTGATATATTTATTCAGAATATTTCATCCATCCACAAGATATACTCCCTACACAAATCTAGAGTTGCTACCCAAGCCGTCTGGTCGTTCATTCTATTTGTTCCGTGTCTATGGACGTGACCCAGTCGTTTGTTCTAAATGTTTGCTGGCAACGTTCTTATACCTTGCTTGCTAGCTAGACAACTAAGGCTAACTTACTGCCAGAATAAAAGGAAAGTAGCTGCATTTGTTTAAGCTGTTTTCTAGTGACATTTATTTGGATAGATACTTAACAATGAGCTAATAAGGCAACATTTTGAATATTGAAATTGAATATTGAAACAATGTTGCAAATGTCAGAGACACAGATAGCAAGGTTTATACAAATGTCGGCTGTTGAAAACTAAATGTTTGTCTAAAATAAATGTGAGATAATGTCTAGATGCTTTTATAGTGGAGATCAAGTTTATAAAGTGCCTGGCTGGGCTGATGAGACAGTGGATTGCGCAGTCAGATGGAACAGAGTTAATAGGCATTTTAATGTCATAGATTTAGCCTGGTGGTAACTTGTGGAATAGACACCGGCTGGAATGTGGTTTTAACCAATCATCATGCAGGATTAGACCCACCCGTTGTATAATAAGCTGATAGATTCTGTATTTCAGTCAGCCAGATGGCTAGGTGCCGGCAGAGACTTCTATTGCAGTAACGTTGAAGGGTTCTGGCTAGTATTTTCCAGTTAGAAGGATGAAGTAAGAAGCTAACGTTAAATGGAGTGTACCTCAGCAATTATTAAGTTCTCATGACAACTTTGCTTTACAGAGAGTAGGCTACTGAGATAGACAGTGATGTGGTGCTCAGTGGTAAGTCTGACGCCTTGATCATACCAACAGCGTCTTTGTGCAAAATGTTACGAAGTATCATCTGAATATGTGTTCAACAAAAATTCAACTACCATTTCTGTCAAGCCATCTATGGATACAGTTTGACACATATGTTCTATAAATCCAACTTAAGCACCACACAGAACCCACTGCCTCTGCAACGCAATATTGCAACACAAATGCAGCATTCCATTGGAAATTAATGTGCTTCTGGTACACCAAAATGCAATGACGCTGTCGGTGTGATCGAGGCATGAAGCAGGCTGGAATGCATGCAGAAGGGAGCAAAGGAGACAGAGAGTAAGCAAGCAGAGAAAGAGGTTAGTACAGTGGTTCCCAAACTTGGGGTCGGGGTCCAATGTGGGGTCCCCTGAGAAAATCTGTACTAATCTAATCAAAACAAAAGTTTCAATATGTTGGGTTGTTGGGATTTCCCAAACATGGGTTAATTTAACTATCAGGTATTTTTTTATTTCCTACTGGTTTGACCTAGCAGCTGGGTATTTTTTAATATAATCCTTAGGTTATTTACAATTGGAGGTGTTGCTTTCAGATTTTATTGGCCAACCGTGAGAAAATTCTTAATTGAATAATATGATTATTTTGTGCATATTATATTAAGGTGGTATCTATCCCAACACTGGGATCTGCATAGGCCTTTAGGGAACCTATGCACTTCTGTAACCCTAATTGAAGCTACACAAATGTCAACCTTAGCAGAACAGATAAAAAGGGATGACATTTAATCCTGGTGGGTGGTTACAAAGAACTATCTGAAAGCCACGCCACTCATATCTCAAAAACCCAGCACCAATAACCCACAATCAACAACCCAACCCTGCTCTTTCAAAGAAAACAACCTGACTAAGTTACCTGACGCCTGCAACCCAGCAGTTGGGTCATCCAAACAACACAGCATTTTTTAATGTAGGAAAATAAATATAGTGGCGATATTGATGGTGCTCTCAATGGGTCTGAATGGGGGTTCTGAAGAAAGTATGTAAAAGGAGCAGTCATCATGTGTAGCTAGCCATAATAACTATGACCACATTACATTCTGTTGGACTAAAAGCCTTCAAGAAACATTTACACTTTACATTCCTCATTTACATTTCTCAGTGACAAAAACAGAGAAAAAGACAATATGGAGTGCCCTATTTTCTTCTAACCGGTGTTAACACATAGCACCATGAACTGTGAGTACTGTAATCTCTGTGCACCAGATGTTGACCTAGAAGTGGTGGTGCTACTGTCTGCTGCTAATAGAGATGCACTGCATGTCTCTTTTAGAGAAAGGTGGTGAAAGAGAGAGAGGGAAAGGAAGGAGGCAGAGAAAAGAGGTATACTGGATGGAGGGAGTAGAGGACATGGAAGATACCATGGAAGGCTCCTCAAGGGAGAAAGAAGAGGATGGTCTACCTCATGAATTTCAGGAAACAACAAAAACAATGACAAATATACAAACATCCTCTTTGTAAATAAATACATAATCCCATTGGCTTCATTAAAACGTCCATATAACTTTTAATTCACCAGCCACTGAGATTAAAGTGTGTGTTGCTGACAGGAACTGAGTGAGTTAACTACAGCACGATAAAGAAAAGAGAAAATTAAAGCTATGATGGTAGCACAGAATAAGGATTATAATGGTTTTGACTTGTTGACTTATTCTTCCAAACATCTGGTCCTACATATAGCTGCCCTACATACCACAGGAAAATGCACTATTGTGGACGCCCAGAACAAAGCTATTGCATTTGTGTCTGTACTTTGTACTGTACGTTGCCTTTCCCTGCAGTGAAAGCTCAGGATTTAGAGCACAGAGGGAGAGAAAAGTGCACGACATGCTTCCCTCTGTGGAAAGATTTAGTGATCCCTGCCTACAATAAAAACCACGCAGCAGTTTGATGTCTATGCATGAAAGTGTTTCTGGGCTGGTGTGGTGGAATAGGGAGGGAGTAGTGGTGAGGAGAAAGGGGATACTGTAAAAGCAGCGCGGCAGAGGAGAGTGGAGGTGTTATAAACCAGGGCCCTACACAAAGGGCCCACTGTGCAGCAGGTCGCACACTCGCTCACACAGTTCAGAAATCATCCTGGGCCCCGCCATTCTGAAATAGTCTGGCATAAATATGCATTCATATAAGACAAATAAGGAAAAAGTGAGTGCAGAAAAAGGGGTGAATGAGAGAGAAGGAGAAGATGAATGAAATGAAAGGAAGAAAAAAAGAAGGCAGTAACACATTCAACAAGGCTTTTCTTTTCTCTGGTGACAATGTCCCATTGTTTTTGAGTCTGAGAGCAAGCAGGGGAAAAAACACTGGATTTGTGGAATGTATGTATTATTCATTACTCTCTCTTCCCCCTAATTTAAATGCAGGTCGACGTTTCTTGTCATGAGTGTTGCCCTAGGGGCAGAACTGAGCAATTTCCCCTTAGATAGGCCAGCTGCAAAGTAAAAATTGGATTAAAAAATAGCTTTTTTAATAATAGCTATGCTAACATTACATAAATACAGTAGTCGTTTCCCTAATCATGGGGAGCGCCTTGGCAGACAGCCGCACTCACAACATAAAACCCCCCAACAGATAGGGAGGGGTGGGGGCAAAGAGGGAGGGAGAGAGACAGGGAAATAGAGAGGCAGAGAGAGAAAGAGAGGAGTCAGAGAGAGTGAAGAGAGAGGTATGAGCTTATAAGACACATTACATTAGAGGTGGGCAGACCCTGTGCCTGCCCACCTCTACCATGCCCCCACAGTGCAGCCTGCAAATAAAAAGCACAAGGTACCGAACAAACACTGTGGAATTAAATAATAAAATCAAATAAACAAGGCATTCAATAGAAAATTCTTCCCACTGTTCATTCGTCCCTCAATGACAACATTAAATCAGTTTATTGGTCACGTACACAGATTTCAAGTGTTATCGCAGGTGCAGCGAAACGCTTGTTTCTAGTGCAGTAATACCTAGCAATAAAAAAAACACCATTTACCTCATGTGCATATAGTTGATCAGGTTGTTGATTGTGGCCTGTGGAATTTTGTCCCACTCCGCTTCAATGGCTGTGCGAAGTTGCTGGATATTGGCAGGAACTGGAATACGCTGTCGAACATGTCGATCCAGAGCATCCCAAACGTGCTCAATGGGTGACATGTTTGGTGAATATGCCGGCAAATGCAATTGTGTTTGTTTTCCATAGCTCATGCCTGCCGATACTAAAACCTCATCGCCACCATGGGGCACTCTGTTCACAACGTTGACATAAGCAAATCGCTCACCCAGACAATGATATACACGCGGTATTGTTGAAACTGGGATTCATCCACAAAGAGCACACTTCTCCAGCTAGCCAGTGGCCATCGAAGGTGAGCATTTTCCCCCTGAAGTCGGTTACGATGCCGAACTGCAGTCAGGTCAAGAACCCTGGTATGGACAACAAGCACGCAGATGAGCTTCCCTGAGATGGTTTCTGACAGTTTGTGCCGAAATACGTTGCTTGTGCAAACCCACAGTTTCATCAGCAGTTCGGGTGGCTCCTCAGAGGTAGAGGTTGCTCAGAGGAAGAAGGGGTGATCATTCTCTTCAGTTAATTACATCAAAATAAAAATGGTAAAACATTGAAAAAGTAATCAGTTTTAGATAAAACTATACTAAATATATTCAAGTCACCAAATAATTGATTAAAACACATGGTCTACCGCAGCCTCAACAGCACTCTGTAGGGTAGCACCATGGTTTAGCCAGAGGACAGCTAGCTTCCATCCTCCTCTTGGTATATTTAATTCAACACAAAACCTAGGTGGCTCTTGGTTCTCACCCCCTTCCATAGACTTACACAGTAATTATGACAACTTCCAGAGGACGTCCTCCATACTATCAGAGCTCTTGCAGTATGAGCTGATATATTGTCCACTCAATCAAAGGAACAAATAATTAATCTACTACTGAAAGCATAAGCTACAGCTAGCTAGCACTGCAGTGCATAAAATATGGTGAGTAGCTGACTCAAAGAGAAAGAAAGACAATAGTTGAACAGTTTAATTTCTTTAAATTAAGGAGAATCAAGAGAGAGAGAGATTCTCATTTTTTTTCACTTTCAGTTTCACTGAACTAGCAAATGCAGCTGGCTAGTTTAGTTGCTCAAACAGAGGGATGCTATGTTAGCTAGCTGGCTATGACTATCCAACACAACACTGGAGCTCTTCCAATTCAACGTAAGCTTTTGGTTTTATTAATATATTGCCACTGGGGCACGCAAGTGTAACTGCTTACTGACTATAAACATTACTGCATGACTGTAGCAGGTTTACTAATGCATTAGTTCTATTAGCTATGTTGACTAGGATGTTTTCAAGTAGATTTATGTCAAACTGTAACTCGGCCGCTCAGGAACATTAACAGTCTCTCTGGTAAACAACTCCAGTGGAGATTTGGCCTTATGTTTTAGGTTATTGTCCTGCTGAAAGGTGAATTAATCTCCCAGTGTCTGGTGGAAAGCAAACAGAACCAGGTTTCCCCTAGAATTTTGCCTGCAGCCACCACTATGCTTGAAAATATGGAGAATGGTACTCAGTCTAGAGTTGTATTGGATTTGACCCCAACATAAGACTTTGTATTCAGGATAAAAAGTAAATTGTTTTGACAAATTCTTTGCAGTATTACTTCAGTGCCATTGTAAACAGGATGCATGTTTTGGAATATTTTTATTCTGTACAGGCTTCCATCTTTTCACTCTGTCAGTTAGGTTAGTATTGTGGAGTAACTACAATGTTGTTGATCCATACTGAGTCCACTGGCCTCGTGGTGAAATCCCTGAGTGGTTTTCTTCCTCTTTGGCAACTGAATTAGAAAGGACACCTGCATTTTTGTAGTGACTGGGCATATTGACACACTATCAAAAGTGTAATAAATAACTTCACCATGCTTTAAAGGATATTCAGTGTCTTCTTTTTTTACCAATTGGTGCCCTTCTTTGCGAGGCATTGGAAAACCTTATTGGTTGTTGTGGTTGAATCTGTGTTTGAAATTCATTGCTTGACTGAGGGACCTTATATATAATTGTATGTGTTGGGTACAGAGATGAGGTAATCATTAAAAAGAATGGTAAACTTATCATAACTCAGGATATGACCCAGAGGCAGACACGGGAGGCTGATAATACAGTTCTCAGATTATTTATTAGAAACACGGGGCAGGCCAGGGGCAGGTCGAGGGCAAGCAGAGGTTTGTAATCAGGTCAGAGTCAGACAGGTACAGGACGGCAGGCAGGCTCATGGTCAGGGCAGGCAGAATGGTCAGAACCGGGAAAAACTAGGAAACACAACTAGAGAAACAGGAAGGCGGTAAGACGCTGGTAAGACCTGACATGACAAGACAAACTGGCAACAGACAAACAGAGAACACAGGTATGAATTAACAGGGGATAATGGGGAAGATGGGTGACACCTGGAGGGGTGGAGACAAGCACAAAGACAGGTGAAACAGATCAGGGTGTGACAAAACTATTATTCCATGCAATTTATGTGACTTGTTAAGAAATTATTTACTCCTGAACTTATTTAGGCTTGTCATAACAAAGGGGTTGAATACTTATTGACTCAAAACATTTCCTATTTTCATTTTTAATTGATAAAAAATCTCTTAAAATTAAGGCGATCCCCGAGGGGAACTCCACCCCCCCATTCAGCTGAAAAGGTGGCACAGGGAATTCAAAAATATTCTTTAGAAATATTTAACTTTCACACATTAACAAGTCCAATACCCCAAATGAAAGATAAACATCTTGTTCATCTACCCATCATGTCCGATTTTTAAAATGTTTTACAGCGAAAACACAACATATATTTATGTTAGACCACCACCAAATCAAAGGGAAAAAAAGCAGGATTAGAGATGAAATGAATCACTAACGTTTTGAAAATCTTCATCAGACGACACTCATATGACATGTTACACAATACATTTATGTTTTGTTCGATGATATGCATATTTATATCCACAAATCTCGGTTTACATTGACGCCATGTTCAGAAATGCCTCCAGAATATCCGGAGGAATTATAGAAAGCTACGCCAGAAATAATAATATATTAATAATAATAATAACAGAAATACTCATCATAAACTTTGACTAAAGATACATGTTCTACATATAATTAAAGAAACACTGGTTCTTAAATGCAACCGCTGTGTCAGATTTTTATTAAACGTTACGGAAAAAGCCTACCATGCAATAATCTGAGACATCGCTCAGACGTAAAAGTATTTCTCTGCCATGTTGGAGTCAACAGAAATACGAAATTACATCATAAATATTCCCTTACCTTTGATGATCTTTCATCAGAATGCAGTGCAAGGAGTCCTAGTTCCACAATAAATCATTGTTTTGTTCCATAATGTCCATTGCTAGTGTCCAATTAGCTGCATTTGCTACCACTTTCAGCTCACGTGCTGGTCCAAGACAACTCGCACGAAAACTTCAAAAAGATATATTCCAGGTAAAATAAACTGGTAGAGAATCAATCTTCCGGATGTTATTTTCATAAATATCCAATAACGTTCCAACCGGTTCATACGTTTTCAGCTGCAGCCAAATGGAACGACGGTGGCACCCACAGAGAAATGTGCCACAGGAAAATGGCATTCTGTTGTGACAGTGACTATTTCCCCTCCCATTCGGTCAAAGTTCACACCAAAAGCTCCATTCCACTTTCTACTGAATGAGGACATCTAGTGGAAGGCTAGGAAGTGCTACCAGATCCATATCTTGTTGGGAAAGGAGGGGACGATGACGTCAAAGTTGACCCACATTCAGAATTTCACTTCTTGTTTGGAAGATTGCCTGCCCTATGAGTTCTGTTAAACTCACAGACATAATTCAAACAGTTTTAGAAACTTCAGAGTGTTTTCTATCCAATAGTAATAATAATATGCATATATTAGCAATCTAGGACAGAGTAGGATGCAGTTCACTATGGGCACGCAATTCATCCAAAGTGAAAATACTGCCCACTATCCTCAACAAGTTTAAAACGTAATTCCACGTAGACATTATGGGGTGTTGTGTGTAGGCCAGTGACAGAAAATCTAAATTTAATAAAATGTTAAATTCAGGCTCTGACACAACAAAATATGGAAAATGTGATGTGTGAACACTCTCTGAAGACACTGTATATGACGTTTCTAGACAGTATATGAATAGAAATGCAGTGTTATATAGGATGAGCCATGACTAGAATTCAGTATATATATATATATATATATATATATATATATATATATATATATATATATATATATATATATATATATATAAAGTGGGTAAAAGTTTGCTAACATTATTAAAGTGACCAGTGTTCAACAACTATGTATATAGGGCATTAGTCTTTAAGGTGCAGGGTAGAGTACTAGGTGGTAGCCGGCTAGTAACATAGTGTTGCACTGTTGGCGGTAGGTGCACTTGATTCAGGAGCCCTGCGCACATGTAAGCAAAGTGTTCCCATTTTGAACCATTTAATTAGTCTGAAATGACAAACACCGCCTACCTGGTGGACCGGGAGATCTGTGGCAAACAGGCTGACTACACCGCTCGCGTCACGTGCAAAATAAATGTTGAAATCTATATTATTCAAATATTGCACCCACACTGCTCGCACGTGCCAACGAGCGTCTCCGTTGCCAAGGGCTAAAATAGACGTCAGTTCTATTTCTGACGCAGATCGCACTGCAAGTCCAGCCTCTCCCATCTCCTCATTGGTTTATAGAAGCAGGTATCCACGTGCCATCTCCTCATTGGTTATACCCACGTGGGTGACTGAAAGACGAACGAGGCCAGTGGCAGTAATGCACCTGATTTATGAAAGTTGCCAATCGCAATATAAAGTCAAGAGAAGTAAAAGCCTGGATGGGGGAGAGATGACTAGAAACTATTCGGTTGACCATTTTATGTGTGGATTAATTAGTGGAGTAGAGGACCTTGTGCATTTCAGGTAAAATAACAACTCAATGTTTATATCCCAGGACAAATTAGCTAGCAACAGCAAGCTAGATAAATAGGACAAATTAGCTAGCAAGTGCAAGCTAGTTAGCTAAATTGCCATAAATGTTTAATGCTTTTCGACCTGTCCCCAAATTAATATAATTAGTTCAGAGTTGGTTGTGATATTTTAATCTGTGTGTCGTGATCGCCTTTGGTGTAGGGGGACAAAATACATTTATGCATGATGGCGCACGCACGCAGCCAGATTGGGTTCCGTGTAAGCCTACTGCGCTGACCAATCTGAGTTCAAATCACGACCCTGGCCACAGCAAAGTTTGATACTAGCCTACATGAGATTTAATAACTTTTAAAACCATGATAAAAGAATAGAGCAAAGCACTGCTGTTTTTATGAGTGAATTCATGTCTACATTTTTATTCAGCGCTGTCAATGTTTTTATTTAACACTATTACAAAACACGCTTCTCCCTACTTCATCTCAAACTGAAGCTGCAATAAATGAGTAGCCAAGTGTATCGATAGCCCTCCATTGTTCTTATTATTAGTAGTAGCTTGTCGTTTCTATTCTAGAAACAAGGAATATTTCACTTTCTCTGGTCGAGTTTCGCCATCAGGTGGAAGACGGTGTCCCCTCTCTCTGGTCAGTCTCACCAGAGGAAAAGAAGGAAAGAGCAGGGACTTTGAGAGGCCCTCTGCTGCTTTCTCCCTCCCTCTGCTGAGACTAATGCCGTGTTCAAAACAACTCGTAACTCTTCGACTTCCGACTTCAAGACAACTAGAAACTCTGAAAAGAACAAGATCCAACTGGGAAAAATCGCTTTGAACGGTCATCCATCTCGGGATTCCAAGTTGGAAAGCTCCAACTTTCAAACCTGAAGATCACTGATTTGACATCGCTTCCCCCCCCCCCCCCCCAATTCGCAGTTTTCTTGAAAGCACTATGCTCATCAGATGCAGGTACTATAAAATGATGCAGGTCCAGGTCCAGTAAAATAAAAATGTATTTTATGTAATTATTTGCAAATTATGTCAATTTATGCTCAGCTGTGTCTTGCAAGTGCTACACCAACTGATCTATTTTGTTATCAAAGCTTGAGTTTTGAATTATAATATGGTCTGATAATAACAATATTGGCAGGCCAGGCATATAGCCAATATACTGTAATAATGTATTAGGCCTACTACACAAACCTCATTCCTACATAACTGTTTTTTTTAGGTTAATGTTACATTTTTTAAGTCATGTTTAAAAAAAGTCTGAGCAGTAGAGCTCTGCTTGCTTTTTGACTGCGAAAGTGTCGCACACTGATCTGTTTCGTCTTTGTGCTTGTTTCCACCCCCTCCAGGTGTTGCCCATCTGCCCCATCATCCCCTGTGTATTTGTACCTGTGTACTGTACTCTGTTGCCAGTTCGTCTTGTTAGGGCTTACCAGTGTGCTTTCCCGTCTTCCTGTTTCTCAAGTTCTGTTTCCTAGTTTTTCCCGGTTCTAACCCCGAGGCTGCCTGCAGTCCTGTACCTCCCTGACTCTGACCAGATTATGGAGCTCTGCCTAGTGTGTACAACACGTAATACACAAATAATTTCACACAAAGACATGAGGGGGAACAGAGGAATAAATACATCTAGTGTGATTGGGGGATGCAAACCAGGTGTGAATGGAACAAGACAAAACAAATGGATAATAGAAAAATGGAGCGGCGATGGCTAGAAAGCCGGTGACGTCGACCGCCGAACGCCGCCCGAACAAGGAGAGGGGCCGACTTCGGTGGAAGTCGTGACACTTACCATGAAAAGCTTACTTACAAGCCCTTAACCAACAATGCAGATATAAGAGAACAAGAGGTAAGAAAATATTTACCAAATAAAAATAAAAAAGTAACACAATAAAATAACAATAACGAGGTTATATACAGGGGGTACCGGTACCAAGTCAATATGTAGGGGTACAGGTTAGACTTAAAACCTGTTGAGGATATGGCAGACATACGCCCCCTTTGGAGAGATTGGGTACCCCTAGTAAACTGGAAAAAAAATCTTTCAAAAATTGTTAATATATGCAAATAAAAATTATTATTGGATAGAAAACACTCTAAAGATTCTAAAACCGTTGGAATTATGTCTGTAAGTATAGCAGAACTCACAGGGCAGGCATTCTTCCAAACTAGTTTCTGTGGCCATGAAAGTTGGAGCAACTTTGACGTCATGCCCCCACCCCTCCCAACCAGCTATGATTCTGGGGACACTTTCTATCTCTTCCGCTAGATGTCCTCTTTCATTAGAGCTTCAAACCGTTCAAATCGCGCGAGAATTGACCCTATGGGAGTGAAATTAGTGCGTGCCACGAGAGAATAGGCTGTGCGTATGGGCGCGAATTGGTCACAGTCATTCCTTTGTTTCCAGCACTGAAGAGAAGGGCAGACGATGGGCGATTGAATTGAAGTTTGTTTTGCACGTCTAAAACATCATAAAGCTTGCTTCTGCACTTAGTTTGACCTGTTTAGTCGACATATAATGTGTAATTTTGAAGTTTTGATGCGCAACTTATCCGGACCAGAGGACGTTTTGGGTGCATTTCAGCTGATGTTATTAGCAGTAGCTAATACAAAGACGCAAGACTTGAAACCAAACGATGTATTGGGTAAGTATGAAGCCTTCCAGAACATTCTGAACGAAGACCATCGAAGGTAAGGGAATATTTATGCTTAAATCTGTGTTTCTGTTGACTCCAACATTACGTGGAAATGTAGCTTGGAACTGAGCGCTGTCTCACAATATGGAATAGTGTGCGATTTCTGTAACGTTAAAAATAAATCTAACACAGCGGTTGCATAAAGAAGCAGTGTATCTTTCTAACTATATGTAGAACATGTATATTTAGTCAAAGTTTATGATGTCTATTTTACGTTATCTTGCCGCGCTACATAGATTTCCTGTGGGCGTTTTTGAGTAATTTCTGAAGGTGAACTCACTGTAAATGGACATTTATGGATATAAATGGCATATTATTGAAAAAAAAAAATATGTACTGTGTAATATGTCATATTACTGTCATCTGATGAAGATTTTCAAAAGGTTAGTGAGCGATTTATTTTTTAATCCTGCGTTTGTTGATTGCATGTTTTGGCTATTGAAATGAGCTGTGTCTGGTGGTGGTTTTACATATATATGTGCTATGTTTTCGCCGTAAAACATTTTAGAAATCTGACTTGCTGGCTAAATGAACAAGATGTTTATCTTTCATTTGAGCTATTGGACTTGTTAATGTGTGGAGGTTAAATATTTTTAAGAATATTTTTGCGTTCCATGCGCCACCGTTCCAGCTGCACGTGGGAGGGTTGATTCCCAATTGGGAACCAGTATCGTAGACAGGTTAAGCCATTCCTCACATTTCAAACCATATGAAAGTCAATGAATTCAATGAAGCAGTTAGTTGAGTACCTCCCTTTTTATTCACGCTGGTCTGAAGCATGTCTGGGTGTGCTCGCATTCTATCCCCAACTACCCTTCAGCAGTTAAATGTGGTAACCAAAACACATTCAGCTGTGGCTGTACCTGCTTCTTGGGATATAAAGAAGGACTTTATCGAACAAAACAACAATCCATTGTGCAACTGGGACCCTTGGGATTGCAAAAAGATGAAGATCTTCAAAGGTAAGCGATTTATTTTATCGCTATTTATCTGCTTGGTTGACAATGTTTGTGACGCACTCCGGTGAGGGCGCGCAGTTGGTTTATCTCCGGAATTGAATATACTATTTTCCGTCTTAAATTTGATAGTTTATTTACATATTAGGGTACTTGAGGATTGATTAGGAACGCTGTTTGACATGTTTGAACCAAGTTTATTGGTAACGTTTGGGATTCATTTTGTATGCATTCTGAACGAGTGGAAACAAGTGGATTATTGAATGAAGTGTGCCCAAAAAACTTTTGGGGGGATATAAAGAAGGACTTTATTGAACAAAAGGACCATTTGTCATGTAACTGGGACCCTTGTGATTGCAACCAGATGAAGATCTTCAAATGTAAGGGATTTATTTAATCGCTATTTCTGACGTTCGCAATGCATCTGCTTGGTTGGAAAATGTTTTTAATGCTTTTGTATGCAGGGCTCTGTCCTCAGATATTCACATGGTGTGTTTTCGCCATAAAGCCTTTTTGAAATCTGACGACACGGCTGGATTAACAAATCCAATACAGCAAATGAAAGATAAACATCTTGTTAATCTACCCATCGTGTCCGATTTAAAAAATGCTTTACAGCTAAAGCACAACATATGATTATCAGAGTCAAGTCGCAAAAACACACAAAGCCATTTTCCAGTCAAAGATAGGAGTCACAAAAAGCAGAAATATAGATACAATTAATCACTAACCTTTGATGATCTTCCTCAGATGACACTCATAGGATATCATGTTACACAATACATGTATGTTTTGTTCGATAATGTACATATTTATATCCAAAAATCTCAGTTTATATTGGCGCATTACGTGCAGTAATGTTTTGATTCCAAAACATCTGGTGATTTTGCAGAAATACTCAAAATAAACATTGATAAAAGATGCAAGTGTTATTCACAGAATTAAAGATAGACTTAACCTCTATTCAACCGCTGTGTCAGATTTAAAAAAAACTTTACGGAAAAAGCATAATTTGAGAACGGCACTCAGAGCCGAAAACAGCCAGAGGAATATCCGCCATTTTGTCGTCAACAGAAGCTAGATAAAACACTATAAATATTAACTTACCTTTGATGATCTTCATCAGAAGGCACTCCCAGGAATCCCAGTTCGACAATAGATGACTGATTTGTTCCATAAAGTTCCATACAGCCATCATTTAGCCACTTGTTGTTAGTGTGTTCAGCCCAGTAATCCATCTTCATGAGGAATGAGCACTTCCTCCAGATGAAAACTCTGGAGTTCCGTTGCAGTCCGTAGAAACAAGTCAAATGATGTATGCAATCAATCTTTAGGATGTTTTTAACATAAATCATCAACATGGTTCCAACCGGAGAATTTCATTGTCTGAAAAAAAGCATTGGAACGAGAGCAAACTCTGTCGGGAGCGTGCGTCATGAGACCGAGGCTCTCTGCCAGACCACTCACTCAAAGAGCTGTTCTTTATAGTAGAATCCTCATCAGTTTCTAAAGACGGTGACATCTAGTGGAAGCCCTAGGAAGTGCATGCTCATTCATATCTCACTGGGATTTCAATAGGCACTGTTTTGAAAATTGATTTCTCACTTCCTGTTTGGATTCTATCTAAGGTTTTTGCCTGCCATATGAGTTATGTTATACTCACAGATATCATTCAAACTGTTTTAGAAACTTCAGAGTGTTTTCTATCCAATACTAATAATACTATGCATATATTAGCATCTGGGACAGAGTAGGAGGCAGTTCAGTCTGGGCACGCTATTCATCCTAAAGTGAAAATGCTGCCCCCTATCCCCAAAAGGTTTTAACCTCTCTAGGGTATATGTGCCCATCTGGCCAACATCCAGTGAGGTTGCAGAGCGCCAAATTCAATTACAGAAATGCTCATTATAAAAATTCTGAAAACAAAACATATTTTACAAAGGTTTAAAGGTTAACTTCTTGTTAAACCAACCACAGTGTCATATTTATAAAATGCTTTTCGGCGAAAGCATACCTGGCTTAGAACATACCTAGCCCAGAACATAGCTCAGTTGACAAATTATTACGAACAGTAACCAGCAAAGCAGAAGCGTTACAAAACTCAGAAATAGAGATACAATTAATCCCTTAACTTTGATGATCTTCATATGGTGTTAATCAGAAGACATTCATTTACTCAATAAATGTTCCTTTTGTTCGATGAAGTCTCTTTATATCCAAACACCTCCATTTTGTTAGTGCGTTTTCTTCAGTAATCCACAGGCTCAAACTCAGTCAAAACAATCAGACAAAAAAAAATACAAATTGTAGCCATAAAGTTCATAGAAACATGTCAAACGGTGTTTATATTCAACCTTCAGGTTGTTTTTTAGCCTAAATGATCTTTCATATTTCAACCGGACAATAACGTCGTCAATATAAAGACTGTTGACATCTAGTGGAAGGCATACAAACTGCAAATGGAGTCCTAAGTCAATGAATACTGTAATGGCATTGAATAGAAAACTACAAAACCAAAAAAAAAAATACTTCCTGAATTTTCCTGCCAAATCAGATCTGTTATACTCACAGACACTATTTTAACAGTTTTGGAAGCTTTAGAGTGTTTTCTATCCAAATCCACCAGTTATATGCATATCATTTCTTCTGGGCCCGAGTAGCAGGCCGTTAAATTTGGGCATGCTTTTCATCCAAAATTCCGAATGCTGCCCCCTACCCTAGAGAGGGTGTGTGAAAGTTACATATTTCTAAAAAATATTTTTGAATTTCGCACGCTGCCTTTTCAGTGGAATGTTGTCGAGCTGCCCTAGAAAGGTTAACAAGAAGTTAAGCTTTTAAATGATGTATGACCCTTGTATTTTCATGAATGCTTAATATTATGAATTAAGTATTTTTGAATTTCGCGCTCTGCAATTTCACAGTAAGTTGTCGAGGTGGGTTGCTAGCGGCACATCTAGCCCAAAGAGGTTTTAAAGGTGAGGAGACAAAAGGAGAAAGAGAGCTGGGAGGTAGAGAGCGTGGGGTTAGAGAGAAATTTATCAGAAAGAAACGCCTAGTAAATATCTGTATGCCCTCCCTCCGCCCTCGTAGATCTTGGCACCAGGCTGTGGGGAGAGTGAGAGGAGATACAGTATGTAAATAACTCATAGCTCGATTGCACTGGGCCTCAGCTCTACACACACACACGCACACACAGTCACTGCTTGAGGCTGCCAGAGCAAACAGGGCCCACAGTTATAGTAGAGGACAATGACATACTGTTAAAAATAATACACCTGGTCTGCGGAGGGCCTGTTTCCAAACCCCATGGTGAATAGGAGAACAAACATTAGTGGGATCACACACACAATACACACCTAATCAAAACATCCGTGACCTCCCAGGCATCCATTTCCACCCCATCCTTGCTGCCTGTCTGCTGACCTCACTGTCCCAACAACCCAATGTCCAAATGGAACAATTATTCCCAATTTATCACTCCGACCATATGACATCTAGCATTAAGAAAAGCAACAAGACGGAGGAGATAAGAGTGGTGAATAGTCTGCACCTTAGCGGAAAACGATCAATTATGCAGTATTCTTTTTGTATTATCAACAGTAACATACTGTGAAACGTTTTACTGCGGCATACTGTAAATTATGATGCATTGTGGGAAAAAGTGGGTGGGGACAGAATTGCTGTATTTTGAATGGTACTGTAATTCCACCCCACAGAATGCAGTACTGTACCGCCAAAAACCTTTTTCCCAATAGTTGGTGCATGGTATTGTTGATTCTGGCTCATTAACGTATTTTGAGGCGTGCCTTGTAAGAGGCCATATTTGTTGAGAGAGTGATGAACAAATGTAACTCTTATGTGGTTATAGTGACTACTCAGTTACATATGTGTGAAGTGGCAGCAATTCCTAAACCTTTTAAGGTTGAGCATTTTGCCATGTACTTTTGGCCTGTTTTTTGCCGTGTAGTTTCAGCCAATGTTGAAGCCTTTATTAAGTTCTCTAGAGACGCAAGTGATATGAAATGCCTAATATGAATTAATATGTTGCAGCACTTTACCTAACAGCTAACCTGCCTGCACCAAACCCTTGTAATCATAGTAAAATACTGTGAAATACAAACCCCTCCCCTCAATGAATTGAATTCATTCATTACGATAGCATTACCAATCTTTTTTACAGTACGATAGTACATTTACGGTATTGTACTGTGTGTCATTACACAGTACTTGCTTTAATACCATATTTACGGTACCAGTCAAAAGTTCGGACATGTACTCAATCCAGGGTTTTCATTTATTTTTAATATTTTCAATATTTTAGAATAATAGTGAAGACATAAACTATGAAATAACACTCATGTAGTAACCAAAAAAGTGTTATATTTGACATTCTTCAAAGTAACCACCCTTTGCCTTGATGGCAGCTTTGCGCACTTGGCATTCTCCCAAACAGCTTCTTGAGGTAGTCACCTGGAATGCATTTAAATTAACAGGTGTGCCTTGTTAAAAGTACATTTGTGGAATTTCTTTCCTTAATGTATTTGAGACCATCCGTTGTGTTGTGAAAAGGTAGGGGTGGTACACAGAAGATAGCCCTATTTGGTAAAAGACCAAGTCCATATTAATGGCAAGAACCGCTCAAATAAGCAAAGAGAAACGACAGTGAACTATTTTAAGACATGAAGGTCAGTCGATCCTGAAAATTGCAGTTGCAAAAACCAACAGGCACTATGATGAAACTCGCAATCATGAGGACCGCCAGAGGAAAGGAAGACCCAGAGTTACCTCTGCTGCAGAGGATAAGTTAATTAGAGTTAACTGCCCCTCGGATTGCAACCCAAATTCACAGAGTTCAAATAACAGACACGTAACATCAACTGTTCAGAGGAGACTGCGTGACTCAGGCCTTCATGGTCAAATTGCTGCAAATAAACAACTACTAAAGGACACCAATAAGAAGAAGAGACTTGATTGGGACAAGAAACACAAGCAATGGACATTAGACTGGTGGAAATCTCTCCTTTGGTCTGATGAGTACGAATTTGAGATTTTTGGTTCCAACCGTCGTGACTTTGTGAGACGCAGAGTAGGTGAACAGATGATCTCTGCATGTGTGGTTCCCACCATGAAGCATAGAGGTGTGATGGTGTGGGGGGGGTGCTTTGCTGGTGACACTGTCTGTAATTTATTTATAATTCAAGGAACACTTAACCAGCATGGCTACCACAATATTCTGCAGTGATACGCCATCCCATCTGGTTTGCGCTCATTTGTTTTTCAACGGGACAGTGACCCAAAACACACCTCCAGGCTGTGTAAGTGCTATTTGACTGAGAATGGAGTGCTGCATCAGATGACCTGGCCTGCACAATCACCCGATCTCAACCCAATTGAGATGGTTTGGGATGAGTTGGACATCAGAGTGAAGGAAAAGCAGCCAACAAGTGCTCAGCATATGTGGGATCTCATTCAAGACTGTTTGGAAGAGCATTAGAGCATTCCTCATGAAGTTGGTTGAGAGAATGCCAAGAGTGTGCAATGCTGTCATCTAGGTAAAGGGTGGCTACTTTGAAGAATCTCAAATAAACGCAGTTGACAGAGGACGTTTATTTGTTTTAATATATATAGAAAAAAGTAAAAATAAAGAAAAACCCTTGAATGAGTAGGTGTGTCCAAACATTTGACTGATACTATATATTACAGTAGGTAACTCTAATGTATAATACAGAATTTTACTTGCCACATTAACACCTTTACTTACCACACTAACACATTTACAGTGTGTCAGTAGAGCAGCCCTGGGTTCAAATACTCAAAATGTTTCAAATACTTAGTTTGCTGCAACCTGCCTGGAGTGACAGATGGGCGGGGGTTGTAGTTTTGGGACTATCCTATTGGTCCATTAAGCCAGACAAGCTCAATAAAGCACAGATTAAGTGTTTGAAATGATTTGCAATAATATTTGAACGCAGGTCTGTATTGGAGCGCACAGTGCATGCCTGGAGTGGGAGTCAGTTAGTCAATCTCTTGGTCCCAGACATATCCACCATACCAATGCATTGATGTGGCATTGTTATGATCGCTTGGGAAAACTTTTTGTTGCAAATTACTGTCACTATCTCCTTCTTTATTAGAATTCATTCACAGGGATCAGGTGGCTAGGATTTTTCAAATTTCTCCTCTTGTAAGAGCCCACAGTCCTCGGTAGCGGGCCGCGTCGGTGGCACTGTATTATCCTCAAAGCGGGGAAAGAAGGTGTTGAGTTTGTCTGGAAGCAAGACATCGGTGTCCGTGACATGGCTGATTTTATTTTTGTAGTTCGGAATTGCCTGTCGACCCTGGCACATACAGTACCTCTCATGTCTGAGACGTTGAATTGCGACTCCACTTTGTCCCTATACCGACATTTCGATTGTTTGAATAACTACACTGTTTATATTCGGGCATATTCCCACTCATCTTTCCATGGTTAAATGAGGTGGTTTGCGCTTTCAGTTTTGCGCGTATACCGCCATCTATCCACGGTTTCTGGTTAAGGTAGGTTTGAATAGTCACAGTGAGTACAACATCTACAATGCACTTCCTTATAAACTCACTCCCCCGAATCAGCGAATAAATCAATGTTATTCTCTGAGGCTGTCCGGAACATTTCCCAGTAGGATAAATGGTTTCCAGTAATCAAAACAATCTTGAAGAGTGGATTCCGATTGGTCAGAACAGCGTAGATTAGTTCTTGTCACGGGAATATCCTGTTTGAGTTTCTGCCTGTAGGACGGTAGGAGCAAAATGGAGTCGTGGTCAGATTTGCTGAAGGGATGGCCTTGTATGCATCGCGGAAGTTAGAGTAGCAGTGATCCAGTGCATTGCCCGCACGAGTGCTACAATCAATATTCTGAGAGAAAAAAGGTAGCTGTGTCCTCAAATTTGCTTTGATAAAATCCCCAGCTAAAATAAATTTGATTAGATTTTAAATAAATAGGATAAATAGGATAAATGGTTTCCAGTTTGCATTGAGTCCAGTGAAGTTCCTTGAGGACCGTCGTGGTATCGGCTTGTGGGGGGATATACAGTTGAAGTCGGAAGTTTACATTCACATACAGTGGGGCAAAAAAGTATTTAGTCAGCCACCAATTGTGCAAGTTCTCCCACTTAAAGATGAGAGAGGCCTGTAATTTTCATCATAGGTACACTTCAACTATGACAGACAAAATGAGAAAAAAAATCCAGAAAATCACATTGTAGGAGTTTTAATGAATTTATTTGCAAATTATGGTGGAAAATAAGTATTTGGTCACCTACAAACAAGCTAGATTTCTGTCATTTCCTGTAACTTTTTCTTTAAGAGGCTCCTCTGTCCTCCACTTGTTACCTGTATTAATGGCACCTGTTTGAACTTGATATAAGTATTAAAGACACCTGTCCGCAACCTCAAACAGTCACACTCCAAACTCCACTATGGCCAAGACCAAAGAGCTGTCAAAGGACACCAGAAACAAAATTGTAGACCTGCACCAGGCTGGGAAGACTGAAACTGCAATAGGTAAGCAGCTTGGTTTGAAGAAATCAACTGTGGGAGCAATTATTCGGAAATGGAAGACATACAAGACCACTGATAATCTCCCTCGATCTGGGGCTCCACGCAAGATCTCACTCCGTGGGGTCAAAATGATCACAAGAACGGTGAGCAAAAATCCCAGAACCACACGGGGGGTGAATGACCTGCAGAGAGCTGGGACCAAAGTAACAAAGCCTACCATCAGTAACACACTATGCCGCCAGGGACTCAAATCCTGCAGTACCAGACGTGTCCCCCTGCTTAAGCCAGTACATGTCCTGGCCCGTCTGAAGTTTGCTAGAGAGCATTTGGATGATCCAGAAGAAGATTTGGAGAATGTCATATGGTTAGATGAAACCAAAATATAACTTTTTGGTAAAAACTCAACTCGTTGTGTTTGGAGGACAAAGAATGCTGAGTTGCATCCAAAGGTCACCATACCTACTGTGAAGCATGGGGGTGGAAACTTCATGCTTTGGGGCTGTTTTCTGCAAAGGGACCAGGACGACTGATCCGTGTAAAGGAACGAATGAATGGGGCCATGTATCGTGAGATTTTGAGTGAAAACCTCCTTCCATCAGCAAGGGCATTAAAGATGAAACTCGGCTGGGTCTTCCAGCATGACAATGATCCCAAACACACCGCCCGGGCAAAGAAGGGGTGGCTTCGTAAGAAGCATTTCAAGGTCCTGGAGTGGCCTAGCCAGTCTCCAGATTTCAACCCCATAGAAAATCTTTGAAGGGAGTTGAAAGTCCATGTTGCCCAGCAACAGCCCCAAAACATCACTGCTCTAGAGGAGATCTGCATGGAGGAATGGGCCAAAATACCAGCAACAGTGTGTGAAAACCTTGTGAAGACTTACAGAAAACGTTTGACCTCTGTCATTGCCAACAAAGGGTATATAACAAAGTATTGAGATAAACTTTTGTTATTGACCAAATACTTATTTTCCACCATAATTTGCAAATAAATTCATTAAAAGTCCTACAATGTGATTTTCTGGAATTTTTCTCATTTTGTCTGTCATAGTTGAAGTGTACCTATGATGAAAATTACAGGCCTCTCTCATCTTTTTTAAGTGGTAGAACTTGCACAATTGGTGGCTGACTAAATACTTTTTTGCCCCACTGTAGGTTGTAGTCATTAAAACTCGTTTTTCAACCACTCCACAAATGTCTCGTTTACAAACTAAACTTCTTTGTCCATAACACAAGTTATTCCAAAGATTGTTTACAGACAGATTATTTCACTGTTTCACAATTCCAGTGGGTTAGAACTTTACATACACTAAATTGACTGTGCTTTTAAACAGCTTGGACATTTTCAGAAAATGATGTCATAGCTTTAGAAGCTTCTGGTAGGTTAATTGACATAATTTGAGTAAATTGGAGGTGTACCTGGGAATGTATTGCAAGGTCTACCTTCAAATTCAGTGCACTTTTGCTTGACATCATGGGAAAATCAAATGAAATCAGACAAGACCTCATAAAAAATTCTAGACCTCCACATATCTAGTTAATCCTTGCGAGCCATTTCCAAATGCCTGAAGGTACCACGTACAAACAATTGTACGTAAGTAGAAACACCATGGGACCATGCAGCTGTCAAACCGCTCAGGATGGAGACTCGTTCTGTCTTCTAGAGAGGAACATACTTTTTAGCAAAAAGTGCAAATCAAAGTTTTAAGGAAAAAGGGGGAGGCTTGCAAGCCGAAGAACACCATCCTAACTGTGAAGTACGGGGGTGGCAGCATCATGTTGTGGGGGTGCTTTGCTCCGGGAGGGACTGATGCACTTCACAAAATAGATGGCATCATGAGGGAGAAAAATTATGTGGATATATTGAAGCAATATCTCAAGACATCAGTCAGGAAGTTTAAGCTTGGTCGCAGATGGGTCTTCCAAATGGACAATGATCCCAAAGCATACTTCCAAAGTTGTGGCAAAATGGCTTAAGGACAACACAGACAAGGTATTGGATTGGCCATCACTAAGCCCTGACCTCAGTCCCATAGAAAATTTGTGTGCAGAACTGGAAAAGTGTTTGTGAGCAAGGAGGCCTACAAATCAGTTACACCAGCTCTGTCCAGAGTAATGGACCAAAATTCACCCAATTTATTGTGGGAAGCTTGTGGAAGGCTACCCGAAATGTTTGACCCAAGCTAAACAAATTAAAGACAATGCTACCAAATATTAATTGAGTGTATGTAAACTTCTGACCCACTGGGACTGTGATGTAAGAAAAAACAGCTGGAATAAATAATTCTGACATTTCACATTCTTAAAATAAAGTGGTAATCCTAACTGACATGGATTTTTTTACGAGGAATTACATGTCAGGAAATGTGAAACTGAGTTTAAATGTTTGTAAACTTCCGACTTCAACTGTACACGGCTGTGACGGTGACTGACAATAATTATCTTGGGAGCTAATATGTTTGGCATTTGATTGTAAGGAATGCTAGGTCAACAAAAGGACTTGAGTTCCTGTATGTTGTTTTCGATTACACCACGAGGCGTTAATCATGACGCATTTACCCCCGCCCTTCTTCTGCCCTTAAAGATGAGATGCTTATTTCTGTCGCATGAAGAATCCCAGGTGGCTGTACCGACTCCGACAACATATCCCGAGGGAGCCATGTTACCATGAAACAGAGAATGTTACAATCTCTGACGCCTCTCTGGAAAGCAACACTTGTCCTAATTGTGTCTACCTTGTTGTCTAGAGACTGGACATTGGCGGGTAATATACTCTGAAGCGGTGGGTGGTGTGCACACATTCGAAGTCTGACCAGGAGGCTGCTCCGTCTCTTCTGCAGCGACATTGGATCTAATTCCAGAAGCCGACACAAAAACAATGTCCTGGAGGTGGTGCGAACAAAGGATCCACTTCGGGAAAGTCGTATTCCTGGTCGCTCTGATGTTCAATAGTACTTCCCGGCTGAATGTAATAACATCTTGAGATTGTCTGGGCTAACAATGTAAGAAATAACACATACAAAAATCTAAATACTGCTTAGTTTCCTAGGGACTAGAAGAGAGGCGACCATCTCTATTGGCGCCATCTTGAGTTTTCCTTTGTAATCGTCTGCAAGCCCTGCCACATACGACGAGCTTTGGTGCTGGTGTAATAGGATTCAAACTTCCTCTTACATTGTCCTTCTGCATGTTTGATGTCTCGTCGGAGGTTGTAGCAGGCAGTGATTTGGATGGTACAATGATTCTCTACACTATACGGCTTGTTTTTCATATTAACAGAAATTAGGATTACTGTTAGAATTTTAGCAACCAGGAAATGACGGCGCAATTTCTGCATAGTGCAGCTTTAATCGTGTGGATTTACATTTGTCATTCTCTCTCTCTTTCACACACTCTTTGTAGACATACACAAGTATACGCATTAATTTCTTCATTCCAACAGACACTCACTGATGCACACAAAAAACACACTGTGACGCATGCACAGGCGCAAGCAAGCACACATGCACACACATACACAATATCTGTGCACGTGTCACTGTCCACACACTCTGAAGGTCACGTTTCTCTCAAAGACAGAATTAAAAAGTTTAATAAATGAATGGCATGTCCAGTTCTCATAGTTTATCTGTCATCACTGTTCATTAAGTTTCCTGGGTCTGCCAAGGGGAAGCAGCCCTCTCTGCTCTCGTTCTGTCTGGTCTGGAGACCCTTACAGAAAAACCATGTAATTTTCGACAAGTGACATCATGTGGTATTTCTGGAAGGGGAGACTGTGCATGGCCTCCACGCTATGTACACACTATTCATGTGTACACACACACACACACACACACACACAGACACACACACACACACACACGCACACACACACACACACACACACAGCCCCTGTAACTTCACAGGTGTCCCACAAGACCAGGTAAGGGAAGAATCTTTACTCAGGTCACAGGTGTCATCTCAAAACCTTTAATTAAACGGTGTTGAGATAAGGGCCCATTGACTGGGTTGATTCTGGGTCATGGGACATCTTACTTTCTGTGTGTGTGTGTGTTTGTTTGCATGCATCTGTGCATGCTTGTTAGTGTGCACGTGTATGCCCACATGCACAGTAACTGAGGTCGTCCACCCTGTGTAAACACAACATCCCTCCCTGACTGAGCAAAAGCCAGGACCAGAGAACCCAAGGCTACGTCTCACATGGCACCCTACTCCATATATAGTGCACTACTTCTGACCAGGGCCTATTGGACACAGCCAAAGACAAGAGCCAGACCCTCTAATGTCACCTCGGAGACAGGCGCCATGATACAGTGACAGACGGATTCCGCTCAGGAAAACCCCAGGAACACGGATGCTGGAAGTGTTTAGTTTAGACTTCTTCATTTCCCATCTATAACTCACCAAGATTCTTCCGTCCATCCCCTTCCTCTAATAATTCTTCACCTCCACCACCCCATGAGTGTGTGTGCCAGAGGAGGCTACTCAGGAGGAAGGGGAGGACCATCCTACTCAGTGAATTTCATAAAAATAGTGAATGTTATCCTTTTTTACATTAAAGTATACAAAATATATTCACATAACCAAATAACTAATTTAAAACACACTGTCTATAGTAACCTCAACAACACTCTGTATGGTTTCACTGTGTACATTGACTTCAATACAAAACCTAAGAGGCTTAGGGTTCTCACCCCCTTCCATCAACTTACACAGTATTATGATGACTTCCAGAGGACGTCCTCCAACCTATCACAGCTCTTGCAGAATGAACTGACATGTTGTCCATCCAATCAAAGGATCAGAGAATGAATCTAGCACTGAAAGCAAAACCTACAGCTAGCTAGCAATGCAGTGCATAACATGTAGCGAGTAATTGACTCAAAGAGAGAGAAAGACAATAGTTGAACAGTTATGAACAAATGTATTTCTTAAATTAAGAAGAAGCAGAGAGAGAGAGTTTTTTTCATCCAGTTTCACTTTCACTAGCTATTTCAGCAATGTTAGACTACTCAACAACCTGATTTCAACAGAGGAATTACAGTTGGAATTGGAAGTTTATATACATCTAGTTTGGAGTCATTAAAACTCATTTTCAACCATTCCACACATTTTTGTTAACAAACTACAGTTTTGGCAAGTCGGTTAGGACATCTACTTTGTGCATGACACAAGTAATTTTTCCAACAATTGTTTACTGACAGATTATTTCACTTATAATTCACTGTATCACATTTCCAGTGGATCAGAAGTTTACATACACTAAGTTGACTGTGCCTTTAACTTCTTATGGCTGGGGGGCAGTATTGAGTAGCTTGGATGAATAAGTTGCCCAAAGTAAACGGCCTGCTCCTCAGTCTTAGTTGCTAATATATGCATATTATTATTAGTATTGGATAGAAAACACTCTAAAATTTCGAAAACTGTTTGAACGATGTCTGTGAGTATAACAGAACTCATATGGCAGGCAAAATTCTGAGGAGAAATCAAAACAGGAAGTGAGAAATCCGAGCTTCGTATGTGTTCACCACAGTTCCCAATGAAATCCCCTTGAGATATTAATGATGTTGCACTTCCAGGGGTTCCACTAGATGTCAACCATCTATAGAAATGTGAATGAGACTTCTACTGTGTTGTGGGACTGAATGAGAGCAGAATCTATCAGGTGACTGGCAGTCAGCAATTTTCTGATCACGCTCATTCCGCAAGGTATCCACTTGCGTTCCATTGCTCATCAAGACACAAAGGAATACTCCGGTTGGAACTTTATTGAAGCTATATGTTAAAAACATCCTAATGATTGATTCTGTACTTAGTTTGAAATGTTTCTTTGACCTGTAATATAACATTTTGAAGATTTTGTCCGACGTAACGCTGACCAGAATGAGCGTTTGGACATGTATACCAAATGCGCTAACAAACGGAGGTATTTGGACATAAATAACGGACAATATTGAACAAAACAAACATTTATTGTGGACCTGGGATTCCTGGAGTCCTTTCTGATAAATGTCATAAAAGGTAAGGGAATATTTATCATGTCATTTGTTGTTTATGTTGACGCCAACACGGCGGCTATTGTGACTATTTCTTCTGAGCGCCGTCTCTTATTGCATGGTTTGCTTATTCCGTAAGTTGTTTTGAAATCAGACACAGCGGTTGCATTAAGGAGAGGTATATCTATAATTCCATGTGTATAACTTGTATTATCATCTACATTTGTGATGAGTATTTCTGTTGAATAATGTGGCTATGCAAAATCACTGGATGTTTTTGGAACTAGTGAATGTAATGCTCCAATGTAAACTCATATTTTGATAAATATGAACTTTATCAAACAAAACATACTTGTATTGTGTAACATGAAGTCCTATGAGTGTCATCTGATGAAGATCATCAGAGGTTAGGGATTCATTTTATCTTTATTTGTGCTTTTTGTGACTCCTCTTTGGCTGGGAAAATGGCTGTTTTTATTGTGGTTTGGTGGTCACCTAACATAAACGTTTGTGGTGCTTTCACTGTAAAGCCAATTTGAAATCAGACACTGTGGTGGGATTAACAACAAGACTACCTTTAAAACGGTATAAGTTACATGTATGTTTGAGGAGGTTTAAGTTTGAGATTTTTGATGTTTTTGAATTTGGCGCCCTGCACTTTCACTGGCAGTTGTCATATGATCCCGTTAACGGGATTTCAGCCATGAGAATTAAACAGCTTGAAAATTCCAGAAAATTATATAATGGCTTTAGAAGCTTCTGATAGGCTAACTGACTTCATTTGAGTCAATTGGAGGTGTACCTCTGGATGTAGTTCAAGGCCTACCTTCAAACTCAGTGCCTCTTTGCTTGACATCAAGGGAAAATCAAATGAAATCAGCCAAGACCTCAGAAAGAAATTGTAGACCTGCACAAGTCTGTTTTATCCTTGGGAGCAATCCCAAAAGCCTCTAGGTGCCACACTCATCTGTACAAACAATAGTATAAGTAAGTAATAAACACCATGGGACCACGCAGCCGCCATACCGCTCAGGAGGGAGACGTGTTCTGTCTCCTAGAGATGAACGTACTTTGGTGTGAAAAGTGCAAATCAATCCCAGAACAACAGCAAAGGACCTTGTGAAGATGCTCGAGGAAACAGGTACAAAAGTATCTATATCCACAGTAAAACAAGTCCTATATTGACATAACCTGAAAGACCGCTCAACAAGGAAGAAGCCACTCTTCCAAAACCTCCATAAAAAAGCCAGACTAAGGTTTGCAACTGCATATGGGGACTAAGATCATACTTTTTGGAGGAATGTCCTCTGGTCTGATGAAACAAAAATAGAACTGTTTGGCCATAATGACCATCGTTATGTTTGGAGGAATAAGGGGGAGGCTTGCAAGCCGAAGAACACCATCCCAACCGTGAAGCACGGGGGTGGCAGCATCATGTTGTGGTGGTGCTTTGCTGCAGAAGGGGCTGCGGGACTTCACAAAATAGATGGCTTCATGAGCGAGGAAAATTATGTGGATATGTTTAAGCAACGTCTCAAGACATCAGTCAGGAAATTAAGGCTTGGTTACAAATGCGTCTTCCAAATGGAAATGGACCCCAAGCATACTTCCAACGTTATGGCAAAATGGCTTAAGGACAACAAAGTCAAGGTATTGGAGTGGCCATCACAAATCCCTGAACTCAATACCATAGAAAATTTGTGGGCAGAACTGAAAAAGTGTGTGAGTGCAAGGAGGCCTACAAACCTGACTCAGTTACACCAGCTCTGTCAGGAGGAATGGGCCAAAATCCTCCCAACTTATTGTCGGAAGCTTTTGGAAGGCTACCCGAAAGTTTGACCCAAGTTAAACAATTTAAAGGCAATGCTACCAAATACTAATTGAGTGTATGTAAACTTCTGGCCCACTGGGAATGTGATGAAAAATAAAAGCTGAAATAAATCATTCTCTCTACATTATTCTGACATTTCACATTCTGAAAAAAAAGTGGTGATCCTAACTGACCTAAATCAGGGAATTTGTGATCAGGGTTTTATTCATTCTGCCAATTCTGTTGCGAAACATTTAACGGGATGATATGACAACAGCCAGTGAAAGTAAACATCCGGTGATATTGTAGAGAGCCACATCATTTTACAGAAGTACTCATTATAAATGTCGATAAATACAATTGTTAGACATGGAAATATACAGTGCCTTGCGAAAGTATTCGGCCCCCTTGAACTTTGCGACCTTTTGCCACATTTCAGGCTTCAAACATAAAAATATAAAACTGTATTTGTTTGTGAAGAATCAACAACAAGTGGGACACAATCATGAAGTGGAACGATAATTTTGGATATTTCAAACTTTTTTAACAAATCAAAAACTGAAAAATTGGGCGTGCAAAATTATTCAGCCCCCTTAAGTTAATACTTTGTAGCGCCACCTTTTGCTGCGATTACAGCTGTAAGTCGCTTGGGGTATGCCTCTATCAGTTTTGCACATCGAGAGACTGAAATGTTTTCCCATTCCTCCTTGCAAACAGCTCGAGCTCAGTGAGGTTGGATGGAGAGCATTTGTGAACAGCAGTTTTCAGTTCTTTCCACAGATTCTCGATTGGATTCAGGTCTGGACTTTGACTTGGCCATTCTAACACCTGGATATGTTTATTTTTGAACCATTCCATTGTAGATTTTACGTTATGTTTTGGATCATTGTCTTGTTGGAAGACAAATCTCCGTCCCAGTCTCAGGTCTTTTGCAGACTCCATCAGGTTTTCTTCCAGAATGGTCCTGTATTTGGCTCCATCCATCTTCCCATCAATTTTAACCATCTTCCCTGTCCCTGCTGAAGAAAAGCAGGCCCAAACCATGATGCTGCCACCACCATGTTTGACAGTGGGGATGGTGTGTTCAGGGTGATGAGCTGTGTTGCTTTTACGCCAAACATAACGTTTTGCATTGTTGCCAAAAAGTTCAATTTTGGTTTCATCTGACCAGAGCACCTTCTTCCACATGTTTGGTGTGTCTCCCAGGTGGCCTGTGGCAAACTTTTTATGGATATCTTTAAGAAATGGCTTTCTTCTTGCCACTCTTCCATAAAGGCCAGATTAGTGCAATATACGACTGATTGTTGTCCTATGGACAGAGTCTCCCACCTCAGCTGTAGATCTCTGCAGTTCATCCAGAGTGATCATGGGCCTCTTGGCTGCATCTCTGATCAGTCTTCTCCTTGTATGAGCTGAAAGTTTAGAGGGACGGCCAGGTCTTGGTAGATTTGCAGTGGTCTGATACTCCTTCCATTTCAATATTATCGCTTGCACAGTGCTCCTTGGGATGTTTAAAGCTTGGGAAATCTTTTTGTATCCAAATCCGGCTTTAAACTTCTTCACAACAGTATCTCGGACCTGCCTGGTGTGTTCCTTGTTCTTCATGATGCTCTCTACGCTTTTAACGGACCTCTGAGACTATCACAGTGCAGGTGCATTTATACTGAGACTTGATTACACACAGGTGGATTGTATTTATCATCATTAGTCATTTAGGTCAACATTGGATCATTCAGAGATCCTCACTGAACTTCTGGAGAGAGTTTGCTGCACTGAAAGTAAAGGGGCTGAATAATTTTGCACGCCCAATTTTTCAGTTTTTGATTTGTTAAAAAAGTTTGAAATATCCAATAAATGTCGTTCCACTTCATGATTGTGTCCCACTTGTTGTTGATTCTTCACAAAAAAATACAGTTTTATTTCTTTATGTTTGAAGCCTGAAATGTGGCAAAAGGTTGCAAAGTTCAAGGGGGCCGAATACTTTCGTAAGGCACTGTAGATATACCTCTCCTTAATGCAACCTCTGTGTCAGATTTCAAAAAAACTTTACGGAAAAAGCAAACCATGCAATAATCTGAGACGGTGCTCAGAAAATAAATAAAATTATCCGCCATGTTGGAGTCAACATAAACAAGAAATTGCATTATAAATATTCCCTTACCTTTGATGATCTTCATCAGAATGCACTCACAGGAATCCTAGTTCCACAATAAATGCATGATTTGTTCGATAATGTCCATTATTTATGTCCAAGTAGCTACTTTTGTAAGCGTGTTTAGTACACAAATCCAAACGGTCGTGCAGGTCCACCCAAATGTCGGACGAAAACTTAAAAAATTATATTACAGGTCAAAGAAACTTGTCAAACTAAGTATAGAATCAATCTTTAGGATGCTGTTATCGTAAATCTTCAATAAAGTTCCAACGGGAGAATTCCTATGTCTGCAGAGAAGCCATGGAACGCAGGTTACTATCATGTGTAATGCGCATGACCAGGACCTGGCTCTCTGCCAGACCACTGACTCAAAGAGCTCCCATCCGGCTCCACAAAACAGTAGAAGCCTCATTCAAGTTTCTAAAGACAGTTAGAAGCCCTAGGAAGTGCAACTTTATCCATATCCCACTGTGGATTCTATAGGGGCTGGGTTGAAAATCGACCAACCTCAGATTTTCCACTTCCTGTTTGGATTTCTTCTCAGGTTTTTGCCTGCCACATGAGTTCTGTTATACTCACAGACATCATTCAAACAGTTTTAGAAACTTCAGAGTGTTTTCTATCCAATTAATAATAATATGCATATATTAGCAACTGGGACTGAGGAGCATATGTGTAGGTATGTTCAGCAGGACCAAATCAGAAAGATAAGTAGGAGCAAGTCCATGTAATGCTTTGTAGGTTAGCAGTAAAACCTTGAAATCAGCCCTTGGCTTTAACAGGAAGCCAGTGTAATATGATCAAATGTTTTGGTTCTAGTCAGGATTTTAGCAGCCGTATTTAGCACTAACTGAAGTTTATTTAGTGCTTTATCCGGGTAGCCCGAAAGTAGAGCTTTGCAGTAGTCAAACCTAGAAGTTACAAAAGCATGGATTAATTTTTCTGCATCATTTATGAACACAACGTTTCTGATTTTTGCAATGTTACGTAGATAGAAAAAAGCTGTCCTTGAAACAGTCTTGATATGTTTGTCAAAAGAGAGATCAGGGTCCAGAGTAACGCTGAGGTCCTTCACAGTTTTATTTGAGAAGACTGTACATCCATAAAGATTAATTGTCGGATTCAACAGAAGATCTCTTTGTTTCTTGGGACCTAGAACAAGCATCTCTGTTTTGTCCGAGTTTAAAAGTAGAACGTTTGCAGCCATCCACTTCCTTATGTCTGAAACACAGGCTTCTAGCGAGGGCAATTCTGTGACTTCACCATGTTTCATTGAAATGTACAGCTTTGTGTCATCCGCATAGCAGTGAAAGTTAACATTATATTTTCGAATGACATCCCCAAGAGGTAAAATATATAGTGAAAACAATAGTGGTCCTAAAACAGAACCTCGAGGAACACCCAAATTTAGAGCTGATTTGTCAGAGGACAAACCATTCACAGAGACAAACTGATATATATTTTTTATATTCAAACACAAGCTTAGCCTTTTGTTAACAACACTGTCATCTCAGATTTTCAAAATATGCGCTACAGCCAACGCTAGACAAGTATTTGTGTAAGTTTATCATGGCATAATGCTATGCTAGGCTCTGCTGGCAGCAGGCAACATTTTCACGAAAATAAGAAAAGCAACCAAATTAAATCATTTACCTTCGAAGAACTTCAGATGCTTTCACTCAGGAGACTCCCAGTTAGATAGCAAATGTTCCTTTTTTCCCAAAATATTATTTTTGTAGGTGAAATAGCTCCCGTTTCTTCATCATGCTTGGCTGAGAAATCGACCGGAAAATGCTGCAACTATAACGCCAAACTTTTTTCAAAATTTGCTCCATAATATCGACAAAAACACGGCAAACGTTGTTTAGGATCCATCCTCAAGGTGTTTTTAACATATATATTCGATAATATATCGTTGAGGCAATTGGTTTCTCATAAGAAGCGATTGGAAAAATGGCTACCTCAGTATTTTACGCAAGATTTTCTGCGGTAGACACCATGTGACCACATGCTATATATGGTCCCTTATAGCCATTCTTCAACGGAAATGCCTAAAAAGACGTCACAATGCTGTGGACACCTTTGGGAATATGTGGAAAACGTAAGCTCATTCGTAGCTCATTCACAGCCATATAAGGAGACATTGGCATGAGGCGGTTTAAAAAATGCGGCACTTCCTGGTTGGATTTTTATCTGGGTTTCGCCTGTAACATCAGTTCTGTGGCACTCACAGACAATATCTTTGCAGTTTTGGAAACGTCAGAGAGTTTTCTTTCCAAAGCTTTCAATTATATGCATAGTCGAGCATCTTTTCGTGACAAAATATCTTGTTTAAAACGGGAACGTTTTTAATCCAAAATGTTTAATAGCGCCCCCTAATGCATAATTGGTTAAAGCTCAGGGAGTCTACTTATATTTAAGTACATTTTGATGTATTAAATATACACTGAACAAAAATATAAACTTAACATGCAACATTTACAGTTCATATAAGGAAATCAGTCAATTTAAATACATTCATTAGGTACTAATCTATGGATTTCACATTACTGGGAATACAGATATACATCTGTTGGTCACAGATACCCTAAACAAAAAGTAGGGGGGTGGATCAGAAAACCAGGCAGTTTCTGGTGTGACCACCATTTGCCTCATGCAGCACGACACATCTCCTTTGCAAAGAGTTGATCATGCTGTTGATTGTGGCCTGTGGAATGTTGTCCGACTTCTCTTCAATGGCTGTGCGAAGTTGCTGGATATTGGCGGGGACGGGAACATGTGTTATACAAGTCAATCCAATGCATCCCACACATGCTCTACAGATGACATGTTTGTTCACTGAGTATGCAGGCGATGGAAGAACTCCGACATTTTCAGCTTCCAGGAATTGAGTACAGAACCTTGTGACATCGAGCCGTGCATTATCATGCTGAAACATGAGGTGATGGAGGCGGATGAATGGCATGACAATGTGCCTCAGGATTTCGTCATGATATCTCTGTGCATTTAACTTTCCGTCAATAAAATGCAATTGTGTTTATTAGCTTATGCCTGCCCATACCATAACCCCACCACCACTATCAGCTTTTTGATATGCCACACCTGTCAGGTGGATGGATTATCTTGGCAAAGGAGAAATGCTCACTAACAAATTGAAAGAAGTTAGATTGTTGTGCATATGAAACATTTCTGGGATATTTTCTTTCAGCTCATGAAACATGGGACCAACACTTCACATGTTGCATTCATATTTTTGTTCGGCCTACATAACGAAAATATGAAACGGGTATAAGGGCATTTCTATCAGTTCTGAACAGAGATATTAATACTGCAGTGGGCTAAATCAGGTCACACAGAGTGATTCTAGGTGGTGTTAAACAAATCTACTTTGAAACAAAATAATACACCTCGCACACATGGTCATGGGCTTAAAAAAGAAAACACCTGTACCATGTCTAATATAGAGCTGAAATGTACAGTATTCAATTTTGAATTTTGCATCCCAATATTACACTTAATATACATCACAGACAACTGAAATAACTGTTTGGCATAGAAACACTGTATTTCTGTCCCCAAAGTTTTTTTATTAATTGTGAAATTATGATAAATATTGGTAACATTCCACCCATGAGGTCAAAGAGGACACTTATGGTCATTGACTAAAGGAAAGGGCTACTTAAACATTAATGCCTTGTGCAAACATTCAAAATAAATTACCTTGTTTATAGCAAACCAAAAAATATATTCCCTGATATCATCTGTCTTAAGTGAGTATAACCTTAAGTGTTTCATATGAGCAACACCCATCAAAATAGCTCAGCGTTAACCTGAGGAGGAAAAAAAGAACAAAAGACGAGAAATAACAAAGCTTGAGCTAATATGCTCCCAATTCCAAGAACATGCCTTTCATTGCACGGTAAGCAAGCCATATGAGCTACATTTCCTATGAGTGCTGTGACCATGCTGAATGAGAGCAGCAATAACAGTGGTTGCTCTCCAGTAGGGCCCCGGGATGTCTTTTTTCAGTGACGTTATGTTTGTGCTCTCAGGTCCTCGCAGCCACCTTGAACGCTCCCCTTATCTGAGGCCCAGGCCTGGGTTGGTCTGGGCCAACATAGCACAGACCTAATTCTGAACTCCAGCTATGCAGATACAGGCAAATAACGGAAACACATGAGTAAATGAGGGAATCAACGTTTATTGAAAGCAGGTGCTTCTACACAGGTGTGGTTCCTCAGTTAACTAAGCAATTTATATCCCATCATTCTTAGGGTCATGTATAAAAATGCTGGGCCAGTCATCAGTTTGGCTAACATTGCCATGTCCACATAGGATGACAACGCCCCTATCCACAGGGCACGAGTGGTCACTGAAGCTTTTGATGAGCATGACAACGATCTCACCAAATCTCAACCCAACTGAACACTTATGGGAGATTCTGGAGTGGAACCTGAGACAGAGTTTTACATCACCATCAACAAAACACCAAATTATGGAATTTCTCGTGGAAGAATGGTGTCACATCCATCCAATAGAGTTCCAGACACTTGTAGAATCTATGCCAAGGTGCACTGAAGCTGTTCTGACTGATGGTGGCCCAATGTTCTATTATGACACTTTATATTGGTGTTTTCTTTATTTTGGCAGTTACCTTACCTTAATGGGGGAGGATGGGCTCATAGTAATGGCTGAAACGGAATAAATGGAATGGTGTCAAACACATCCAACCATGGTTTCTATGTGTTTGAGAAAATTAAATTCACTCAATTCCAGACATTATTATGAGCCATTCTCCCCTCAGCAGGCTCCTGTGGTGTACACTACCACTGCAAATAAGCCTCACACAAAGGAACAAGACAGAGAGAGACAGTGGAGGTGAAAAAGAGGGAAGAAAACAGATAAGAGGCTAAAAAGGGCTGGGGTCTTGCTTTCCATTTGGGACCTCCATCTCTCTGTGAGAGGGAGTGGTGTGGAGAGGAAGGTGGGTGTGCATTCCTGTCTGTGTGCTCGGGAGGGGAGAGGACTATGGCTGCAGCCTGGGAATGGAGGCAGACCTAAGTCTCTAGGATGTTTAGCAGGTTCTGGGGCCACCTTATCTGCAGGCTGCAGAGCCTCCAGACTGACTCCTGCTGAGGTGGCTGGCTAGAGTCCATCTTCGCTGACTCCTGATCAATCTAAGTATACCAGAGCAGCAAGACAAAACCATAACACCAATCGGAAGCATGAGACAATTGCCATAATCTGACCATTTAAGGAGTAAAACGTGTAAGAGGGAGATCCGACTGGATACAGAGAAAAAAGTGTAAGAGGGAGATGGTGTCTCACCCTGATCTGGTTCACCTGTCTTGTGCATGTCTCCACCCCCACCAGGTGTCTCCCATTTGCCTGCCTTGCCCTAGCGATTGCCTGCCTTACTGCGAATTGCGACCCTTTGCCTGCCTTGCCCTGCCATCCTGTACCTGCCTGACTCTGATTTTGATTAGGACTCTTTGCCTGCCCTGACTTAGCTTTGGCCTGCCACTTGTACTGTAATCAACTCTCATACTATTCGCCTCCTGTGTCTGCATCAGGGTCTTAGCCTGAGCAGTGATAGTAAAAACTGACCATGACTGACCCAGCAGACTCGGACGGACTCCGCAACGCTGTCTCCTCCCAAGTAGCCACCATTGGAAGACACGAGGAGTTACTGAAAATCCGTATGGAGTGACTCCATACCCTGGCAGAACACCATGACCATGCAATCAATACATTACTGGAGGAATTCCGCAGATTCCCTACTTGGCAGCAAGCCACAACAGTAATCTCCCAGACTCTCAGCAATCCCGCCACCAGCGGCGCTTTTCCCCAACCTAACCCAGTGTCCCGAGAACCTTGCTTACTTCCTCCGGAGCGCTACGCTGGAGATTCTGGAACCTGCAGGGCTTTTCTCTCCTAGTGCTCCCTCATCTACGAGCTGCAGCCTTCTTCGTTCCCCTCGGACTGCTCGTAGATAGCGTACCTCATAAAGTTGATGTCCGAGATGGCGCCTGCCTGGGCTACAGCGGTGTGGGAGCAACAGTCCACCATTTGCCTCAGTGTGGAGGAGTTTGTGGCGGAGGTAAGAAAAGTGTATGATTTGCCGTTGTCCGGGAGAGAGTCAGCTCGTAAACTGCTCCAACTATGTCAAGACTCCCGAAGTGTGGCAGACTTACCGGTGGATTTCCGCACATGCCTGGAACCCAGAAGCCCTGTTCGACATGTTCCTTCATGGATTATTGGAGGTGATTAAAGACGACCTCGCAGCCTGGGAGCTGCCCATGAACCTCGACTCCCTCATAGCCCTGACCATTCGGATTGATGTGCGGCTACGGGAACATAGGAGGGAGTCTGTTTCCTGTTGCCTTTGCTCGTCCTCGATTTCCACCTTACCTCCGAGGAATTCCGGAAATCCCCGAAGTCTACATTTCCGAGTGAATCCGATGTCACCCAAGGTCTCTCGTAATTCACCGAGGGTTGTCGACTCGCCACCTCCGGAGCCCATGCATCTGGGCAGGGCTAGGTTGTCTCCAGCTGGGTGCTTACATTGGGTGCTTACTCAGATTAAACAACAAGAGCTGTCTGTATTGTGGAGCTACGGGACATTTCTTATCTACCTACACATTAAAAGACCAGGCTCATCAGTAGGTATGAGTACACTGGTGAGCCGTATGGGGAGTTTCCAATCTCTCACTTCTTGTAACACCCTCTATGCTAACTTGTTGTGGTGAGGCTAGTCCAAATCCATCCGGGTGCTCATTGACTCTGGGGCCGTCGAGAGTTGTATGGATGGAACTGGGTATCTCCACTCAACCCCTTTCCATCCCAATGAATGTCAGAGCGCCCATCCAGCGCTCTATCGGCAGAGTCACCCACAATACGGTTCCTATCAACCTGTTTGTGTCATGCAACCAGAGTGAGTCTATGCTCCTGGAGTTTAGGTACCCATGGTTTTGGGGTTTTCATGGCTCCAGAGGCACAATCCCCTAATTGACTGGGCTACGGATTCCATCATGGGTTGGAGTCAATTTTGCCATCCACATTGTCTGAAGTCGGCACAGCCTGCCCCTGGATTTCTCCCTACTGGCTTGGGTTAAGCCTTGGATCTCTCCTCTGTTCCCACAGAGACCAGGATTTACGGGAGGTTTTCAACTCTGCCTGTGCCACATCTCTTCCTCTTCATCAGCCCTACGACTGTGCTATCGACCTTCTCCCGGGCACCGCACCGCCTTGGAGGCTACTTTATACCCTGTCGGGTCCCGAGAACACAGCGATGAAAGGGTATATTGAGAACTCTCTTGCTGCAGGGATTATGCATCCATGTATCGACTACTGGGGTCTTAATGACATTACGGTTAAAAAACATTTCCCGCTACCAATCATCTAAGCTTTCAAGCCTCTCCAGCGGGCGGTCATCTTCTCCAATTTGGACCTTCAAAACGTCTCTTGGAGAGCCAGCTTATCTTGAAGGTGGAGAAATATGTGTTCCATCGCTCCACTATCTCTTTCCTAGGATACGTCATCGCTGCAGCTAATTTTCAGATTGACCCTGACAAGGTGAGAGTGGTGGTGGATTGGCCTCAACCCACATCCAGAGTGCAGCTGCAACGTTTCCTTCTACCGTCATTTAGTCCGGCGTTACAGAACCCTTTGGTGCTCACCTCTCCCAAAGTTCCGTTCATATGGTCTCCAGCAGCTGACCGGGCATTCTCAAACCTCAAACAGTGATTCACTAAAGCTCCCAGCTCCCATCCCACTACAGCTCCATCCGAAACTGTCCAGTCAGTTCGTGGTGGAGGTCGACGCCTCTGACGTCCAAGTGGGGGCTGTCCTGTCCCCTTGTTCTGCCAAGCACCTTCCTTTCCCATCGTGGAACTATCCATCCCAGATCCGGGAGAATTGTCATTAACTACACTAATTAGCATAGCGCAACGGTCAAAAAATGTTACTAGAAAATATTCATATTCATTAAATCACAAGTGAAATATAGTGGAAACACAGTTTAGCCTTTTGTTAATCACCCTGTCATCTCATATTTTGAAATTATGCTTTACAGCCAAAGCAAGACAAGCATTTGTGTAAGTTTATCGCTAGCCTAGCATAGCATTATGTCCAGTTAGCAGCAGGAAGCTTGGTCACAAATCAGAAAAGCAATCAAATTAACCGTTTACCTTTGATCTTCGGATGTTTTCACTGACGAGACTCCCAGTTAGACAGAAAAAGTTCCTTTTGTTCCATAAAGATTATTTTTATACCCAAAATACCTCCTTTTGACGGTCACCTTATGTTGAGAAATACACCGGAAATAGCGGTCATGACAAATTGTGTCAATAATATCGACAGAAACATGGCAAACGTTTTTTTAAATCAAGGTGTTTTTCAAATATCTATTCAATAATATATCAACCGGGACAATTGGCTTTTCAATAGGAGCGAGAGGAAAAATTACTACCTCTGTCTTTTACGCAAGAATCACTCTGAGAGCCCTCAGCTGGCCACTGACGCAATGTAGTCTTTTACACTCATTCTTCAAAGTAAAGGACTGAAACTAAGTCTAAAGGCTGTAGACACCTCAGGGAAGCCACAGAAAAAGGGATCTGGTTGATATCCCTTTCAATTGGTAATAGGGATGCATAGAAAGACGTTTCAAAATTAGAGTCACTTCCTGATTGGATTTTTCTCAGGATTTTGGCTACAATACCAGTTCTGTTATACTCACAGACAATATTTTTATTATATGCATGTTCTAGCATCTGGTCCTGAGAAATAGGCAGTTTACTTTGGGAACGTTATTTTTCCAACAATAAAAATAGTGCCTCCTAGCTTCGAGAGGTTAATTCCACCTCCAACACATTCAGTGACATCACCTGGTTTAAATTATATTCCTAGAGACAATTTATCTTTCATCGTCACTCTATGCACAGGTTTACCCCCACTGTATTCTGTACATTATGCATTGAATCTTTTCTACCCCGCCCAGAAATCTGTTTCTTTTACTCTCTGTTCTGAACGTACTAGGCGTACAGTTCTTTTAGCTTAGGAAAACCATTATCTTACTCCTCCTCTGTTCCTCTGGTGATGTGGAGGTTAATCCAGGACCTGTAGTGCCTAGCTCCACTCCTACTCCCAACGTGATCTCATTTGTTGACTTCTGTAACCATAAAAGCCTTGGTTTCATGCATGTTAGCATGAGACGCCCCCTCCCAAGTTTGTTTTATTCACTGACCTAGCACACTCTGCCAACCCGGATGTCCTAGCCGTATCTGAATCCTAGCTCAGGAAGACAACCAAAAACCCTGAAATTTCCATCCCTAACTATAAAATTTTCAGACAAAATAGAACTGCCAAAGGGGGAGGAGTTGCAATCTACTGTAGAGATAGCATGCAGAGATCTGTCTTACTATCCAGGTCTGTACCCAAACAATTCGAGCTTCTACTTTTAAAAATCCACCTTTCCAGAGACAAGTCTCTCACCGTTGTCGCTTTTTATAGGCCACCCTCTGCCCCCAGCTGTGCCCTGGACACCATATGTGACCTGATTTCCCCCCATTTATCTTCAGAGCTCGTGCTGCTAGGTGACCTAAACTGGGACATGCATAACCTCTCTGAATACGGAACCCACTAGCGGGATGAAATTCCACAACATACGGTGATCGCTACATAAATAGTCATATTAAGCATTCATGAAAATACAAGTGTCTCACATGTATCGAAAGCCTAAAATCTTGCTAATCCAACTGCGTTGTCAGATATAAAAAAGGATTTACTGCGAAATAATACGATACGATTATCTGAGCATAGAGCCCCATAAAAATCAACTATTTCAACCAGCACAGACGTAACATAATCACAAACTGCATTAAAATAAATCGTTTACCTATGACAATCTTCGTCTGTTTGCAATTCCAATGCTCATTGTTACACAATGAATGAACTTTTGTTTGATAAAATCCGTTTTTATAGCCTAACACGAAACATTTTGGGAACAGCTTGTGTCGTGAATTCCGTCTCATTCCATTTTTGACGACACATTCCAGGTATATAACCCACACAGAACGTGACTTTTCCAGTCATGTTTGGTTTCACTGCAATCAACTGGATTGTTTGTAACACAATCAAACCTGATGGGTCATTTTACGGGACGTATTGACTGAAAGAATCCGATTTGAAAACAACAAGTAATGACATCATTGTGCACCAATGATTTGCCCGCTGTTTCGTTGATTGACTGTCTTTTAACCCAATGACCACTGATCGTCTTGAAATCTAGCTGGGTAGATAGCCAATGAGCTGAGGTAAACGGCAATAGGTCATGTTTATGTGTTGCAAGACCAGCCCATGTAGTAAGCTCCAGCATAAAGAGAGTAATTCGCTATTGAAGTTTCATACCGGAAGGAGAAACACATATTACGCACTGCATTGTTTGGTAAACGAGCAGATTCAGCTGTTTATACAAGTATATCAATCATTATGGCGACGACGTCAGGGAAAGCTAAATCTAAGTCTAGATATACAGATGTACACACAATTTTAGAATAAATTGATTGGGAAGGTGAGACAGATTGTTGTAGGACGATTCATTTAGCGATTGAGGAGGAATATTTTTTGAACGGGAGAGGACATTGTTTTGGACTGGTAAGTTCTTATCATGCTAATGCCCTTGTTTGAAATTAATCATATAAAATATTATTTGTGATTTTATTTTAATTTTAGAAGCAATATATAAACATGTAATGTCATGAAATGTGAGATGCGTGTGTCTGCCGCCCCACCCCACCCCCAAATGAAATAGCCTATTTGAGACTGTTGAGGGGAGGGCAGGCCCACAACAATGGCCAAAGTGAAATGCAGACAGTAGATACAGCTGGTCTGTTGTAATATAATAAAGACAGTAGATCTAACTGGTCTGTCATAATATAAAAGAGACAGTAGATCTAGCAGGTCATAATAATACATTCAACCTTATGCTCCCTGTACTCTATATACAGTACATATCTGTTTATTATACCTGTTGATACAGGGCTCATATGTGAAACTATTCTAACTGAACATTTTCTTTGACAGTGACACTGACTCCGAATGGCAGCCCCCAGGGCCAAGGTTTCCATCCCCCACTGAAGCTGGTTCATCCAGCTCCTGCCACAAGTGGTGTTCATCTGCCCAAATGTATTTATGCAGAAATAGATGTGCCTCAGGGCCAAAAGGGCACAGCATGGAGGCGTCGCTGTGTTCTTTGCTAAATTAAGTCCCCAATCACCTGCGCCACTGTTCATATTTACTCTTGAGGTGCTGTCCTGTTGCATCCTCTACAACTGCTGTGATTATTATTATTTTACCCTGCTGGTCATCTATGAACGTTTGACAATCTCGGCCATGTTCTGTTATAATCTCCACCTGACACAGCCAGAAGAGGACTGGCCACCCCTCATAGCCTGGTTCCTCTCTAGGTTTCTTAGTAGGTTTTGGCCTTTCTAGGGAGTTTTTCCTAGCCACCGTGCTTCTACACACCTGCATTGCTTGCTGTTTGGGGTTTTAGGCTGGGTTTCTGTACAGCACTTTGAGATATTAGCTGATGTACGAAGGGTTATATAAATACATTTTATTTGATAGAGGACTTGAGGATCTTCCAAATATTGAAAATGTGTAAATGTATATATTTTTTTCATCATATGGAAAAAAAAAAAAAAAATTCTCCATTTTTTGGGGGGGGGGGGGGGTGTTAGAATACCATTTTGGTATTTTGTATATAGTTATTTGTTTCAAAATGTATACCCTCACCAATTTGGCCACTTGGGTACATTTGGGCTACTTGTGTGGGTCACTTGGGTGACTTCATGATAAATATCATGTAGCACACACATTTTGGAAGTTATCATTCTGAAACTTTGCACAAGTACTGTTGCCCTCTTATGTTTTTCACTGAAATGGTCCCCATCATCCTATCTGAATGTTTGTTTTATCTTGTTCATTTTAAAGATGATGATACAAAAATAAAAAACGTTTTTTTATTTTTTATTATCTAAACCAGATCTGTTGTGATATATTCTCCTACATTCAATTCACATTTACACAAACTTCAGAATGTTTTTGTTCAAATAAGAATATGCATATCCTTGGTTCTGTGCCTGAGCTACAGGCTGTTAGATTTGGGTATGTCTTCAGGCGGAAATTTTAAAAAGTAGGGGGTAGCTGTAAGAGGTTATTAATAAACATCACGGCCATCCCATAATCTAAGCTTGATGCCCTCAGTCTCACACAAATTATCAATGAATCTATCAGGCACAACCCCAAATCTATAAACACGGGCACCCTCATAGATATCATCCTAACCAACTTGCCCTCCAAATACACCTCTGCTGTTTTCAACCAAGATCTCAGCAATCACTGCCTCATTGCCTGCATCCGTAATCGGTCCACGGTCAAACGACCACCCCTCATCACTGTGAAATGCTCCTTTAAACACTTCAGTGAGCAGGCCTTTCTAAATCGACATGTCCTGGGTATCCTGGAAGAATATTGACCTCATCCCGTCAGTAGAGGATGCCTGGTCATTCTTTAAAAGTGCCTTCCTCACCATCTTAAATAAGCTTGCTCCTTTCAGAAAATGTTGAACCAGGAACAGATATAGCCCTCTCTCCAGACCTGACTGCCCTTGACCAGCACAAAAACATCCTGTGGCGTTCCGCATTAGCATCGAATAGCCCCCGTGATGTGCAACTTTTCAGTGAAGTTAGAAACCAATATACATAGGCAGTTGGGAAAGCTAAGGTTAGCTTTATCAAGCAGAAATTTGTATCCTGTAGCACGAACTCAAAAAAGTTCTATGACACTGTAAAGTCCATGGAGAATAAGAGCACCTCGTCCTAGCTGCCCACTGCACTGAGGCTAGGAAACACTGTCACCACCGATAAATCCACTATAATTGAGAATTTCAGTAAGCATTTTTCTATGGCTGGCCATGCTTTCCACCTGGCAACCTCTACCCCGGTCAACTGCCCTGCACTCCCCACAGCAACTCGCCCAAGCCTCCCCGATTTCTCCTTCACCCAAATCCAGATAGCTGATGTTTTGAAAGAGCTGTAAAATCTGTACCCCTACAAATCAGCCAAGCTAGACAATCTGGACCCTCTCTTTCAAAATTTTCTGCCGAAATTGTTGCAATCCCTATCACTAGCCTGTTCAACATCTCTTTCTTATCGTCTGAGATTCACAAAGATTGGAAAGCTGCCGTGGTCATCCCCCTCTTCAAAGGGGGATACACTCTAGACCCAGACTGCTACAGACCTATATCTAGCCTACCCTGCCTTTCTAAAGTCTTCCAAAGCCAAGTTCGAATCCCACCTTACCTTCTCCGCTATGCAATCTGGTTTTAATCTGGTCATGGGTGCACCTCAGCCAAGCTCAAGGTCCTAAATGATATCATAACCGCCATCGATAAGAGACATTACTGTGCAGCCTTCTTCATCGACCTGGCCAAGGCTTTCGACTCTGTCAGTCACCACATACTTATTGGCAGACTCAACAGCTTCTAAAGTTATTGCCTCGCCTGGTTCACCAACTACTTCTCTGATATAGTTTAGTGTGTCAAATCGGAGGGCCTGTTGTCCGGACCTCTAGCAGTCTCTATGGGGATGCCACAGGGTTCAAATCTCGGGCCGACTCTCTTCTCTGTATACATCAATGATGTCTCTGATCGACCTCTACGCAGACGACACTATTCTGTATTCTTCTGGCCCTTCGTTGGACACTGTGTTAACTAACCTCCAGACGAGCTTCAATGCCATACAACTCTTCTTCCGTGGCCTCCAACTGCTCTTAAATGCAAGTAAAACTAAATGCATGCTCTTCAACCAATCACTGGCGCACCTGCCCGCCCGTCCAGCATCACTACTCTGGACGGCTCTGACTTAGAATATGTGGATAACTACAAATACCTAGGTGTCTGGTTAGACTGTAAACTCTAAATAAAATAGGCTATGCTACACATCGAAACACAATGTATAGTCTTTTTGTAAATTGTTTTAGGCTGTTTTTAATTTTTATAGGCTGTTTATTGATGGCTGGCTGTGCCAGGTCGGATCTGAATGCATACGGATGTTTGGTAAATTTCTGGTAAATTAAAATCTTCCTTGTCATGTGGTCCTGTGCCAAACTTTCCTAAAGGAAACTCTGAATTGGTAAATTGTTTTCATGACAATTTTAGAATATTCTCATGAAAATCTGTTGCCAATTGGATGGAAACTTAGCTAGTGCAGTAGTCCAGTGCCACAAAGATTATGCCTGCACATCATGGTTCAACAGCATCCCCAAACATCTAAAGAATAAGCTACCAGCCAAAAAAGCCATGATCAGCCTGTTGCATGATGACAAGGAACATCATGGCCCGGTCCTAAAAGACTGTAGAGTGGTGTGAGGAATCACTCTTGGTCCTCAATACCAACAATATCAAAGAGATGTGCATAGACTTCAGGAAGTGTACAACACCTACCTCTGCAACATCTATCAGAGGTCAGAATATGGAGATTGTAGAGGAATACAAATACCTGGGTGTCCTCTTGGACAATAAGCTTCAGTGGAGTAAATGTTCAGACCTGATATACAAAACTGTATCTTTTAATGTAGACTGTACTATACTGACTCTGTTTTACAAATCTTTCATTGAGAGTATTTTAACCTTTTGTATTGTTTGTTGGTTTGGCAATGCTACTGTCAGCCAGAGAAATATGCTGAGAAGGATTATCACCACAGCAAGCAAGGTACTTGGAGTCAAACAGACAGGCCTGAATGAGATCTTTAAGGTCAAGGCCCTCCGTAAGGCTCACAAAATAATTTTAGACCCAAGCCACCCCCTGTACCCAGACTTTGAACTACTACCCTCTGGGCATAGGTATAGGGAACCCCCCAGCAGGAAAAACAGAACTAGACAATAATTTGTGCCAGGTGTGATATCCCTCCTAAATAGCTCAGGCTAATGTTCCTATCGACTCAGGAAGGCCAGCAGGCTAGTCTTTAAAAAAAAATGTTTTATTGGTATGTAACTGTTATGAAAGTTGTATTGTCAATTTTGTTTCGTATTTAAACGCCACTTTAAACGTGTACATGACACTGCAACAACATTTCCCCATGGGGACAATGAGTAAGTAAGCTTGTATGAATTGTACTTTTTTCATCTCTATCTCTGTAATGCATCTGTATCTATGTAATTGTAAGTGTATTTATGTAAGAAAATAGGAACCACAATGGAAATAAGTCCCTGAATTTATTGTGTAATCCCGGTCACTTCAAAAAATATTTGTGTATATGTTAGTTTTTTTACTGACAAATTAATTTCAATCAATCCAAACTGTGCACGGCCAATTGATGAATGGAAAGAGACATGTTTCAAAACACCAACAAGTTTAATGAAATTCAGAGATTGTCAAGCCAAGCCTTCTATACTGGGCAAGTGTAGAAGGTAGGGAGGGATGTATTTTCTGCTTGTTGAGATTGACAGTCTATTTATAGTGGTGTTTGAAAAGCTTTAAAAAACGTAACAATCACTCACTCCTACTGTGCATTGTGGACATAAATACAAGGTGCAGGCATGCATGGAGACACACAGGGGTATACAGGGTGTAAGGGTATTGTACATGCTCGTGCATAAATGCACCCCCCCCACCCCACACACACACACATTCTGTTTGACAGTCTATGTCCTCTTCAGTTTTACAGTTGTACTCAATGTATGCTTTTCTCACACTTTTATCAGCGAGAGTCACTCTGCCTCTGTAGAAACACAATCTCAAAATCAATCATTCATTCAGCATTTACATGGATGGGTACATGAGCTGTAGATTCATGGCAAAGACATTATGTGGTGGAACAAAAAGTTAAAATAAATTATACAAAGAGAGAATATAATTCATGTACCAATACTTTCATACTGTTTTTTTTTATCATTGTGCTTTTTAATTTCCTTTTCCCTACCTTTGTGTACAATGCTAGATGTGAATTTGTGAACATAATTTTATTGGTTCTCTGCCTTCTGGAAAGTATTAATGTAAGCCGCTGCTTGCCAAGAGGGTTGTAGGCATAAACATGTATGGCTCTTTATCAAAACAAATTAGGCCATCCGGAGCGAAACATTAACGGTATGTTGTTTGTGAAATAAAAATAATTGTCTCAGATACGGGGCAGGTTGCAGAGGGTGTGCAATTAGTGTCCAGCACAGTCTCAGGGGGTAGGCAAGGCAAAGTATTGCGATTTACCCAATTAGTAGAGTACAGTACAGTATTACCGATTATCTTGCCAACAACAAACTACCTCCATCCACCACAAGCCTCATATCACTAAAATCCATGCCTTGCTTGCTTTACTATGTACACTACTGTTCAAAAGTTTGGGGTCACTTAGACATTTTCTTGTTTTTGGTCCATTAAAATAACATCAAATTGATCAGAAATACAGTGTAGACATAGTAAATGTTGAAAATTACTATTGTAGCTGGAAACAACAGATTTTTTATGGAATATCTACATAAGCATTCAGAGGCCCATTATCAGCAACCATCACTCCTGTGTTCCAATGGCACATTGTGTAGGCTAATCCAAGTTTATAATTTTAAAAGGCTAATTGATCATTAGAAAACCCTTTTGCAAGTATGTTAACACAGCTGAAAGCTGTTGTCCTGATTATAGAAACAAAAAAAATGGCCTTTAGACTAGTTGAGTATCTGGAACATCAACATTTGTGGGTTCGATTACAGGCTCACAATGGCCAGAAACAAAGCACTTTCTTCTGAAACTTGTCAGTCTATTCTTGTTCTGAGAAATGAAGGCTAGAAATTGCCAAGAAACTGACGATCTCGTACAAAGCTGTGTACTACTCCCTTCACAGAACAGCGCAAACTGGCGCTAACCAGAATAGAAAGAAGAGTGGGAGGCCCCGGTGCACAACTGAGCAAGAGGACAAGTACATCAGAGTGTCTAGTTTGAGAAACAGATGCCTCACGTCCTCAAATGGCAGCTTCATTAAATAGTTACCACAAAACACCAGTCTCAACGTCAACAGTGAAGAGGCGACTCCTGGATGCTGGTCTTCTAGGCAGAGTTCCTCTGTCCTGTCTGTGTTCTTTTGCCAATCTTAATCTTTTATTTTTATTGGCCAGCCTGAGATATGGCTTTTTCTTTGCAACTCTGCCTAGAAGGCCAATATCCCAGAGTCGCCTCTTCACTGTTGACGTTGAGACTGGTGTTTTGCGGGAACTATTTAATGAAGCTGCCAGTTGAGGACGTGAGGCATCTGTTTCTCAAACTAGACACTCTCGCCGTAAAGCATTTTTGAAATCTGTCACTGTGGTTGGATTCACAAGAAGTTTATCTTTAAACCTATGTAAAATAGTTGTATCTTTTATGAATTTCTATAATTAGTATTTCTGTATTTGAATTTGGCGCTCTGCAATCTCGCTGGATGTTGGCCAGGCATACACTAGAGAGGTTAATCAACACAACAGTTTTCAGCTGTGCTAACATAATTGCAAATGGGTTTTCCCAATGATCAATTAGCCTTTTAAAATGATAAACTTGGATTTGCTAACACAACGTGCCATTGGAACACAGGAGTGATGGCCTCTGTACGCCTATGTAGATATTCCATAAAAAAATCAGCCGTTTCCAGCTACAATAGTAATTTACAACATTAAGGTCTACACTGTATTTCTGATCAATTTGATGTTATTTTAACGGACCAAAAAATGTGCTTTTCTTTCAAACCCAAGGACATTTCAAACTGACCCCAATGTTTTGAACGGTATTGTACGTTAAAACTTCTTATGGCTAGGGGTAGTATTGAGTAGCTTGGATGAATAAGGTGCCCAGAGTAAACTGCCTGCTACTCAGTCCCAGAAGCTAAGATATGCATAGTATTAGTAGATTTGGATAGAAAACACTCTGACGTTTCTAAAACTGTTTGAATGATGTATGTGAGTATAACAGAACTAATATGGCAGGCAAAAATCTGAGAAAAAATCCAACCAGGAAGTGGGAAATCTGAGGTTTGTCGGTTTGTCGGTTGCATCTAAAGTTCCATGTATAATACTTGTATTATCATCAACAATTATGATGAGTATTTCTGTAAATTGATGTGTCTCTCCGCAAAATCACCGGATGTTTTTGGAACTACTGAACATAACGCACCAATGTATACTGAGATTTTTGATATAAATATGAACTTTATCGAACAAAACTTACATGTATTGTGTAACATGAAGTCCTATGAGTGTCATCTGATGAAGATCATCGAAGGTTAGTGATTAATTCTATCTTTATTTCAGATTTTTGTGACTCTTCTCTTTGCCTGGAAAAATGGCTGTGTTTTTCTGTGACTTGGCTCTGACCTAACATAATCGTTTGTTGTGCTTTCGCCGTAAAGCCTATATAAAATCGGATACTGTGGTGGGATTAACAAGAAGTGTATCTTTAAAATTGTGTGAAATACTTGTATGTTTGAGGAATTTTAATTATGAGATTTCTGTTGTTTGAATTTAGCGCCCTGCACTTTCACTAGCTGTTGTCATATCGATCCCGTTAGCGGGATCTCAGCCCAAAGAGGTTTTAAGTGATCTGACGTGCCACATTTTTTTATTATTTATTTCACCTTTATGGATGGTAGGCTAGTTGAGAACAACCTGGCCAAGATAAAGCAAAGCAATTCGACACATACAACAACACAGAGTTTCATATGGAATAAACAAACACACAATCAAAAATACAGTCGAAAAATCTATAAACGTCATGTGCAAATGTGGTAGGATAAGAGAGGTAAGGCAATAAATAGGCCATGGGGGCGAAGTAATTACAATATAGCAATTAAACACTGGAATGTGTGCAGAAGATGAATGTGCAAGTAGAGATCCTGGGGTGAAATTGAGCAAGATAAATAAATAAATACAGTATGGGGATGAGGTAGATTGGATGGGCTATTTACAGTTGAGCTATGTACAGGTGCAGTGATCTGTGAGCTGCTCTGACATCTGGTGCTTAAAGCTAGTGAGGGGGGTAAGAGTCCAGCTTCAGAGATTTTTGCAGTTCGTTCCAGTCATTGGCAGCAGAGAACTGGAAGGAGAGGCGGCCAAAGAAGGAATTGGCTTTGGGGGTGACCAGTGAGATATACCTGCTGGAGCACGTGCTACGGGTGGGTGCTGCTATGGTGACCAGTGAGCTGAGATAAGGCGGGCTTTACCTAGCAGAGACTTGTAGATGACCTGGATCCAGTGGGTTTGGCGATGAATTTGAAGCGAGGGCCAGCCAACGAGAGCATACAGGTCGCAGTGGTGGGTAGTATATGGGGCTTTGGTGACAAAACCCATGGCACTGTGATAGACTGCATCCAATTTGTTGAGTAGAGTGTTGGAGGCTATTTTGTAAATGACATCGCTGAAGTTGAGGATCGGTAGGATAGTCAGTTTTACGAGGGTATGTTTGGCAGCATGATTGAAGGATGCTTTGTTGCGAAATAGGAAACCGATTCTAGATTTAATTTTGGATTGGAGATGTTTAATATGAGACTTGACCGAGAGTTTTCAGTCTAACCAGACACCTAGGTATTTGTAATTGTCCACATATTCTAAGTCAAAACCTTCCAGAGTAGTGATGCTGGACGGGCGGGCATGTGCGGGCAGCAAACGGTTGAAGAGCATGCATTTAGTTTTACTTGTATTTAAGAGCAGTTGGAGGCCACGGAAGGAGAGTTGTAATGGCATTGAAGCTCATCTGGTGGTTAGTTTACACAGTGTCCAATGAACGGACAGATGTTTTCAGAATGGTGTCGTCTACATAGAGGTGGATCAAAGAATCATCAGCAGCGAGAGCGACATAATTTATGTATACATCATACATTTACAATTTGTTTTAAATGTATACATTTAAAACATTCATTAAAGCAAACTGACTGCCCCGCAACTTATTTTGTATAAAATTTTGGGATGGGTTAGATTCCCATATCCCAGACTGTAGCTTTAATGTATTCCCCTATAGATACACTCCAACCAACCACAGAAAGACAAATTGTTTCCTCAGGTATATAAAAGCATAAGGAAGCACAAAGAGTACAGCCATCCAGGTCTGTGTTTGCTCAGATTGAGGCAAGGCCAGCCCTGAAGTGGAGAGGACTGTAGGTACATGTCATGAGAAGTACATACACCTGGGTAGAGGAGAATGATTCAGAGTCCTTGCACACCTGCTCTCTGTTTGGTCAATAGTGCCATGTTTCTCCTGGAAACCACAGGCACAATGCTATCGCTACCCTGGCAAAAAGTCCCAATCCTTATCTCTTATTGGCTCTGATTGCACCCATTCGGGTCAATTAGGAGTTATTTCCATCTTGGAGTGTGCGGTTCCTGCTCGGCAGAAGCAGACCACTGAATGGCTGCTCCGGTTCCTGTGATGTTCAGGCAGGGTTAAGAGTTCAGCAAATATCACGAGGCATGTTGTGCTGTGGGCTCACTCCCACACATGGCTGGTTGGATGGTGTGTGTGTGTGTGTTGGGAGGGGGGGGGGGGTATTGTTGGACATGGCATAATGTGACCTAAAAACTGAAATGTGGATAGATACTGTATTACAATACATAACTGTGATACGATGATAGTGAATATGTACATTCTCACTATGTCACGCCTGCTCCTGCTCTCTGTCGCTCGAGTTTGCCAGCCTGCCCTTCATTACCCACACCTGTTACCATCATTAAGCACAGCAGCACTTATTGGATGCACCTGGACTCCTTCCCGTTGTTGATTGCCCAGTCTAATTGTCTGCTCCCCTGGTTGTTCCCGCTGTCTGCATTGGTGCCGTTATTTTTCCCATCCAGACGTTATTCCTGTCCTGTTCATGAAATGTTCTCCCTGTACCTGCTTCCTGTCTCCAGCATCAATCCTCACACTATGACTGCAGTGCCACTTACAAAACAGTTATTTTCATACAGTATATTGTTATAGTTTTGTATGAGACCTGTGCACTGCCTACATCACCAATACCCATCCTGTGTAAGCACATTTTTCAGAGGAGAGGCAGCCTGGCCCTGTTTGCCACAGTGGACCCTGCCATGTATCAGCTCTAGCCCCACTGAGGCTTACTATTGTGGGTGAGAGAAGGCCCTGTATGTGCGCACACCTGCACGCACACACACGTACACACACCTCCAATGTGTTTTCCTTGGACGGGTTCACTGCGCACCAGGGCTTCACCATCGTGGCCGCTGGAAACACTGCCAAACCAGGACACGGCCCTGTCCTCGGTTACCTGAACACATATCATACACACACACATACATTCCATATGAAACCTCTTATTTTCAATTTCTCAAAAAGTTGTATTGATCTATTCATTGCTAGAATTTCGCTCAATGCCAGTTTGAGAGCATTCTACCCTACTCAACTTTGTATGACCTTTTCTTTATCCCATACCCACCTGAGAGGGAGTGAGAAAAATAAATAAAATTGAGACATTTTTAGTTTTAAAAAGTCACATGAATGATGCAGACTTTTGCTGGAAAAAGTACTTTTCACTATTTAAACAGGTGTGCCGTGCACTGTCTCAAGTTGACCTAACGAAGATCGTATGCAGTGGGATCAAAATATTGTCTGTTTTGTGCATATTGAATTAATCACTAGGGAGCTTTACGGACTTCATTCATCCAAGACAATATTCGATCTCATAAGGGATTTTAACAAAGGAGTTGAGAAATAACAGTCTTCCCTTGATGTAACATGTAAGCAAGAGAGGAGAGGGTGTGTCCGAGGTCTGGAGATTACTGTAGGTGCCATATAAATCAGAGAGGTGTTAATGAATAGGAAGCGAATTCATGTGCGTGTGTGTGTGTGTATGTGTATGTCATACTCCGCCTCATCTCCCCCAGCACTGTGGAGTGTCATTCCCTGACATGCCCGGGAACAAGGAGCGTTCCAGAAGAATCCTGGAAAACCAGGACACTAACCAGTGGCACTAGCCAGAGGGATGACTGGCCACAGAGGCCTCGGTAATAACATCTATTTTGTGAAAGACCTGGTCAAGATTGAAGTTCTTCTCTTTCCTGCAGCAGTAGTTGTGTGGTATGATGTGGATGTGTGTTAGCGTCTTGAGTTGTGTCTACACTTGACACTTTTGCTATCAGAATACGAAGATCGCATTGAAAAGATGAGTCTAGATGCACAAAAGTTGCTTTGTGGTCTGATTGTGTTCAGATCTGGCTGACCACTACAGGAGGTTGTCAGGGACTGTCTGGACTCAATCAGGCGACCGAAAGTACATACAGTGGGCGACATCATCAGCACTCTCCAGAAAACGTATGTTTTTTTCATTATAGCGTGTGAGGAACATGTTTGCTGGCCTCATAAATGCTAGGCAGTTAGCTAATATTTAGAATATTTTTTTGTTGGGCGTGCATATTTTTTGTTTGGATAGAGTTATGCAAACACGTAGCAGGGTAGTATCGTCTTGAGTTGTGTTACGTGTTTGATCTTACTATTCGTATCTCAGACCCATTTGCTTGGCTAACTAACATTGAACCAAGTTAGTTTGGTTACTTGACTGAGTTGGGATTATGGTTAATTGTTTAGCTAGCTACCTAGCTAAATATTTTAACAAAATACTCCACGATGCAAGTATCCATTTCAATAGAATATCACTGCGACAACTGTTGATAGACATTGGTTAGCTACCTGCAGAGTCATGTAGGGCAGTAATGTCATGAGTTGTGATTATGGTTTGTTGTTTAGCTAGCTATCTAGGTACATGTCTTAAAAAAAGACTCCACTATGCAAGTAACCATTCCGGGTGCGTCCATAAATTCAGTCTGGCAAACTACTCCGATTTCAGAGCACTCTGGTCTGAGTGTGCCCGAGCACAGAATATTTGACTAATTTACAATCACTCAGCACCAGTTGAATATGGATGGTCTCAGTAAATAAACGTCTGCAAAAAAACTGTCAATAAATTGTTGCCAGCAGCACAGTTTCACCAGCTCTGCTAGGGCGAGTAAAATGGTCAGAGTGGGGTGTTCTCTCATTATCCTGTTTTGGAGACTAGTTTTTGTTCGGAATAAAAAGATGACTGACGTGCCCAAAGTAAACAGGCCCAGAAGCTAGGATATGCATATACTTGGTAGCCTTGGATAGAAAACATGCTGAAGTTTCTAAAACTGTTAAAATAATGTCTGTGTATAACAGAACTGATATGGCAGGTGACATTTTTTTGAGGTCACATGCCATTTCTGTGCTAGCCTATGGGATATACAAATAGATAGGACCCAGATTGCAATTCCTATGGCTTCCACTAGATGTCAAGTCTTTAGAAAGGGTTTCAGACTTGTTTTTTGAAAAATGAGCAAGTAGTTGGAAGAACTACAAGGTGTCTCTCATTAGAAAAGTAGTCTTGTTGGCGCGTGAATGAGGTGCGCACTCTTCGTTATTTATCTTCCCTATTGAACGTAATATTCTCCGTCACAAATTTAATCATTTATTTAGATATTAGAGTACCTAAAGACTAATTAGAAACATTGTTTGACTTGTTTGGATTAACTTCACCAGTAACTCTTTAGATTTGTTTCTATGCATGTTAAACGCATGGATTACGGAGATCATTGGCGCCAACTAAACTTACTTTTTTGGATATAAAGAAGGAATTATCGAACAAAACGACCATTCATTGTATAGCTGGGACCCTTGGGATTGCAAACAGAGGAAGATCTTCAAAGGTAAGTGATTTATTTAATCGCTGTTTGTGATTTTGTGACGCCTGTGCTGGTTGAAAAAGTATTTTGGTGTGGGGCGCTGTCCTCAGATAATCGCATGGTATGATTTCGCCATAAAGCCTTTTTGAAATCTGACAACGTGGTTGGATTAACAAGAAATGTATCTTTAAATTATATATGTGTATTGTCATGAATGTTTAATTTTATGATTTTTGTATTTTGAATTTCACGCTCTGCAATTTCACAGGATGTTCTCGTAGGTGTCTCGCTAGCGGTTCACGCGTCAAAAGAGGTTGTGTCTGGAAGTAGCTAGCCAGTTAGCTTGGGTGCTTGTCTGCCGTTTTGAGGTCAGAATGTTCGGATCGATCCTACTCATCGGAAAGAGCATCCAGTGTGCACTCTGAATACATGGAGAGGGAAACGTCAGTCAAGCACCCAAGCTAACTGGCTAGCTTGCTAGCTACTTCCAGACTCAAAATGAGAGAACAATCTGACAGCACAGTTGGAGTCACCAATGCTCTGGATCAGTGGCAGATTTAGGTATAGGTGACATGGGCAGCTGCCCAGGACGGCATCTTAGTGGGGCGGCCCTGGGCACCCGCAGAATTTTTTGGGGGAATGGTAACATTTGCGCAATCAGTTTTCTATCGCTCATTTTGCACGTCACGTTAAAGATATCATGTCACTGTGTGGGACGGTGGGTCGATTAACCTTGTCAGAGTGGGCGCCCTGATTCTAGTTTGTGACCTAGGCAGACTACTGCCTGGGAAGGTCTCCCACTCAGAAGTACGAGATAGGGATGGGGGCGAGGGTTGTTTGACCTCAGGTTTCCCCACTGGAAGCCTGAGGTAGGGGGAGCAGGGGAATCTATCAAATAGCTTACCTCTAATTTCACTAATGCAATTTGTAAAATCAATCACACTACGAAATGCTACCAAATAAACCACAATTCATTCATAATACTGTGAATATATAGCTTCACAGACATTGTTGCATTTTTTTCTGGTTTGTGCCAAATTGTTTGGTTTTATATTATTCTTCACTCTTGGTTGACAGTGTTGGGGGATGCATTGATGCTTGAGTGCGAACACATACTTATTTTTGAAATGTATGAGTCTTATTTTTTATATATATATATATATATATATATATTTATATAGTTTTAAATGTTATGATTATTTATTTGTGTTGTTCTAAATGTCTGAATAAAAAATTACAGTTAGTGCAGAATGGTGCTTTTTTATTAGGGGGGGGAAGCGGGGGGCTGAAAGGGGGGTTCGCCCAGGGAGCCATTCAAGCTAGAACTGCCACTGCTCTGGACAACATAACAGCCTAACCAGCTCTGCTATGGCGAGTAATGTTCAGTGAGCTGTTCTCTCATTTGTGTCTGGAAGCTGCTAGCAAGTTAGCTTGGATACTTGACCGCTATATATTTTATATTTGTATTATTGTTATTATTATTATGAACAAAACAAATGCAAAAAACTGAAATATACAAACAAGAGTACAGTGGTTGCTCAACTAAAAGTTTTACGATTATGCTGCGGGATTTGGAGGTACAGTGCCTTGCGAAAGTATTCGGCCCCCTTGAACTTTGCGACCTTTTGCCACATTTCAGGCTTCAAAGATAAAGATATAAAACTGTATTTTTTTGTGAAGAATCAACAACAAGTGGGACACAATCATGAAGTGGAACGACATTTTAACAAATCAAAAACTGAAAAATTGGGCGTGCAAAATTATTCAGCCCCTTTACTTTCAGTGCAGCTAACTCTCTCCATAGCTAGCTACGGTAAAATGCAAATAATAACTCCAGTTTGTTATGGAAATAGTGGGGTTAGACTATTTTAATGCTCAGAGTCATCGGACGTTACTTTGATAACCTGTGTCAGTGTCAAAACACCAGTTTACTAACACGTTAGATAGCGTTCCTACACTGTAGATATTACAGTAGCCTAATACACTGATCTTACCTGCTAGATATTCTGATTGATGATGATTAATGAAAACAGCAGACAACAATAAATTGTAGCTAACGTTACTTCAGAAAAGAAAAATAACTCGCCAAAATTACCTGAGAGGAAATTTATTTTTCCATGGTCCTCTTCTAGTGTTTAAAGGTCCCGCCATAGCTATATCCTCATTGGTTAATTCTTGGTAACTTCTTGGTTGCACTGGCATCTCGGTTTGATTGGTGAGAACCATACTTGGTTACTTCTTGGTTGCAGAATTAAACATGCCTATTTATATAATGAATACGACTTTTGGGGGCTAAAATTATTAAAGCTTTAAACCTCTCACAAAGCTTCACTCATACATATATTATAATTAAATACAAAATGGTTCTCCAGTAGATTATTTAGAAAAGCTCATCCTTTGTTGAAAAATTGCTTTTTTTGCCTTCATATACTGTACCTCTACTCGTATACCATCAAGCCTTGGTGTATTTCCAGACTGAAAATATTTTATTATCTCAAAGTTTCTCTTCTGTAAGTTGGCCTTCACACTGGTCTTTCTGTAAATGTGTTCATTTTACATTATTATTATTGTGAGGAAAGAAATCCTGACAGTTAACATTCAGTCGAAATGTAGGAGACTGAAAAGAAAACATGCTTAAAATATTTTGCTTCCTCTTTCAAAATATAATTTGGTTGTATCATGGATAACTACATAATTTGTAACAAGTTTCTGTACATGATTTTTGGTAGAATTTCTGTTCTGAAGATTCAAAAAAAATGTAGAGCATTTTTCCCCATTTTCCATCCAATTCATTTTAATTTTGATCGTTCTTGAATAAGTACCTCCAGTTCTTTTTGTTTTTCCTCCAACCTATTTTGTGCCTCTATAGTACAGTTTCCATTACCATCTACCTGCGCTGTTACTTTCTCTATTTCCTTTATTAGTCTAATCTCTTTTGACCTAATGTAACGCTTGTCGTCTGTGGAAGGAGAGGAGGACCAATGCTCAGCGTGGTAAATGTTCATATTTTAAATATTTGAATGAACACTGAAAACAAAACAATAAACAACCACCGAACAGTCCTGTAAGGTGCAAACCAACACTAAACAGAAAATAACCACCCACAAAACACAATGGAAAACAGGCTACCTAAATATGGTTCTCAATCAGGGACAACGATTGACAGCTGCCTCTGATTGAGAACCATAGCAGGTCAAACACAGAAATAGAAAATCATAGACAAACTAACATAGACAACCCACCCAACTCACACTCTGACCGTACTAAAACAAAAGACAAAATAAAGGAACTAAGGTCAGAACGTGACACCTAAACTGCTTTTGTTTTAATAATGAGTATTGGATTGAATGGCCTCTAAAAGTACATTTGAAAGTATCCCATACAATAAGGGGATCTGTACAAAAAAAGTAAATTATGATTTATTAAGTTAAGACCATATTGTCATCCAATAGGCTTTGATTAAATGTTCAATATCCCCGTGGCAATTCTGTATGAGTTACAGTGCCTTGCAAAAGTATTCATCCCCCTTGGCGTTTTTCTTATTTTGTTGCTCCATTTCATGTAATGGAGACAAAATAGTCCAAATTGGTGAAGTGAAATAAAAAAATAACGGAAAAGTGGTGCGTGCATATGTATTCAACCCTTTTGCTATGAAGCCCCTAAATAAGATCTGGTGCAACCAATTATCTTCAAAAGTCACATAATTAGTTAGATTGCACACAGGTGGACTTTATTTAAGTGTCACATGATCTGTCACATGAGCTCAGTATATATACACCTGTTCTGAAAGGCCCCAGACTCTGCAACACCACAAAGCAAGGGGCACCACAAGGAAGTGGCACCATGAAGACCAAGGAGCTCACCAAACAGGTCAGGGACAAAGTTGCGGAGAAGTACAGATCAGGGTTGGGGTATAAAAAATATCCGAAACTTTAAACATCACACGGAGAACTGTTAACTCCGTCATTAAAAACGGAAAGAATATGGCACCTGCCAAACCAGTGTAAATTAAATGATACAAACCCCCCAAAAATCTATTTTAAATCCAGGTTGTAAGGCAACAATATAGGCAACAAAAAATGCCAAGGGGGTAAATAGTTTCGCAAGCCACTGTTTATGGAGGCCAATTAGATGGTGGTCCGATCGCATTTGGTCTCCTATTAATATTTTTTTTTAATTATTTTTTTTATTTTTGATGCCAGCAAAAACGAGACTAGGAATTCATCAAGACGGCTAGCTTGATTAAGCCTCTGTATATCTCACTAGGTCAGGGTTTTTCAACCTTCATATGTCCACTAGTTGTAATGTATCCATGATCTTTGTAATCTCCTTAAGTGTTTGAGGGTGATAGTTTGTAGAATGATTTTGTTTCCGATCCATTGAGGTACATAAAACCGTACTATAATCTCCCATCATAATAATAGATTATTTTGTTGCTAGGGAGCTCAATAGATTCATATATACATGTATACTACCATTCAAAAGGGGATGCTGCCGTCAGAGACGGGGTCAATCAACCCTTCATAAGTTTCGCTGTGCATACTTTGCAAACAGGCTTCCACATGATTTTAGGCTATAGTTCTGTTGAAAGAAAGGAGAAATCCACACACTGCTCTTGCTGGTATTGCTGCTTTTTAAAAATTTAAGCTCTCGTGTCTGCCTCTGGGACAGGCTCTGATGAAGGCCAATAAGCTTTAATAAAAAAAGTGATACTTTCAAGAGCAGTGTGCAGGTTTTTCTTTTATTTCTAGATCTCATTGTTACCTGGAACAAGATTGATCAGATGTGTGAGCCTTTTTGAATTTTGAGGCTACATGGCGACACTGAGCTTAACAATAATTGATCATTTGAAAAAACAATGTGTTCCTGAGTGCAGGTACATCAGCGTTTCTGCAGATATGTGACCAACACATTTGTACACTCATCATGGGTGGGTCTCCATGTTCCGCCACGCACTGTACTTCTATTTTATCCAGGTAATTCAGATGTCATCATACTCTTCAAAGGACAAAAGACCACCTGATTCCCTGCACATTGCAGCTCTTGCTAGACAGTGATCTCTATCTGATTGCTGGCTGGATGGGTACTCACTCCTTCATGGTGGTCCTGCTCTGGCAGGAATCGGTCCCGCATTCATATATTTGCTGTTGGGGGGCACCATTAAGACTACAACCATTGCGTTGGAGGATTGTCCTGATGTTGAGCAACGGAAAACAATTGAGCTTCTATGTATTACAATAAAAGATGTAGTTATGTCATCATTCTGGAATTATCTCTAAAAATTAAAGTTAATGGAAGTAATTCTTGGCATATGTTTATTTGCTGAAGCTGGAGGGTGATACAGCTGTCTGAAGACCAAAAGGCTGCAATCAGGTGTTTGGCTGACATTTGGGACCTCCCTGGTCTCACAGCTAAGAACAGAAAATGGCTGTAAAACCGTCTATTACAGCATGCGATAATCAACCTTTTCCAGAGATCATTATCTGAACGACTGTTTCCCTAGCTTATTTTTTTTATCTAGTTATGTACACTGTACCTTATTCCTGCTTTTGTTTAAGTTTTGTGAAGATAGATTGTGTTTGAAATGTCTAATTGTGTCACAGCCTACTAGGAGTGGTGGGTTGGAATTAGGCGCAGAGAGCAGGGTTCAGTAAATCGTGATTTATTCTCCGGCCAAAAAACGGTCACGCCAACATACAGCATAAAACAGACCAGCCCAAACACTGGACCAAACAGTCCGGAGAATACAAACATGAAAACCACAACCAACAGAGTAACAAAAAACAATCCCGCACAAAACAAGGGCGGGTCAAACTACTACATATAGGGAAGCTAATTCAACCAAAATACACACAGGTGTATCTAATAAGACAAAACCAACAGACAAACGAAAAAGGGATCGGTAGCGGCTAGTAGGACGGTGACGACGACCGCCGAGCACCGCCCAAACAGGCAGGGGAGCCAACTTGTGACAGTACCGCCACCGGCCTCGAGGACGACCCAGAGGACGAGGCGCCGGGCGATCCGGGTGGAGGCGGTGGAAATCTCTCAGGAGAAAAGGGTCCAAAATGTCCCCCAACGGAACCCAGCATCTCTCCTCCGGACCGTACCCCTCCTACGTCCACGAGTCCACGAGGTACTGTAGGCCCCCCACCCGGCATCTCGAATCCAGAATGCCACGAACCGTGTACACCGGGGACCCCTCGATGTCCAGAGGGGGCGGAGGGACCTCAGGCACCTTACCTTCTTGCAGGGGACCAGCCACCATCGGCCTGAGGAGAGACACATGAAACGAGGGGTTAATACGGTAATACCTAGGAAGTTGTAACCTGTAACACACCTCGTTTATTCTCCTCAGGACCTTGAACGGCCCCACACACTGCGGCCCCAGCTTCCGAAAGGGCAGGCGGAGGGGCAGGTTTCGGGTCGAGAGCCAGACCCTGTCCCCCGGTGCAAACACTGGGGCCTCACTGCGGTGCTGGTCAGCGCTCCTCTTCTGCCGTTCTCCCGCTAACCTTAGCGAGTCCTGGACGGCTTTCCAGGTGTCCTTGGAGTGCTGTACCCATTCCTCAACCGCAGGAGCCTCGGTCTGGCTCTGATGCCATGGGGCATGGACCGGCTGGTAACCTAACACACACTCAAAAGGGGACAAGTTAGTTGAGGAGTGGCGTAGGGAGTTCTGAGCGAGTTCAGCCCAAGGAACATACCGTGCTCACTCACCAGGCCGGTCCCGGCATTAGGACCACAGAAACCTGCACACATCCTGGTTTATGCGCTCCACCTGCCCATTACTCTCGGGGTGAAAACCTGAGGTTAAGCTGACCGAGACCCCCAGTCTCTCCATAAATGCCCTCCACACTCTGGACGTGAATTGGGGACCCCGATCAGAAACTATGTCCTCAGGCACCCCATAGTGCCAGAAGACATGGGTAAACAAGGCCTCCGCAGTCTGCAGGGCCGTAGGGAGACCGGGCAACGGGATTAGACGACAGGACTTAGAAAACCGATCCACAACGACCAGGATCGTAGTACTTCCCTGGGACGGGGGAAGGTCGGTAAGAAAGTCCATCGATAAGTGTGTCCACGGCCGTTGTGGAACGGGGAGGGGTTGTAACTTCCCTCTAGGCAGGTGCCGAGGAGCCTTGCTCTGAGCGCACACTGAGCAGGAGGAGACATAAAATCCCACGTCCTTAGCCTGCGTGGGCCACCAGTATCTCCCTCTAAGACTCCGCACTGTCCTCTCGATGCCAGGATGACCCGAGGAGGGGAGAGTATGAGCCCACCGGATCAGCTTATCCCGGACCCCCCTCGGCACGTACTGAGTCCCGGGTGGACAGTTAGGGGGGGCCGGCTCTAACCGTGAGGCCCTCTCTATCTCCGCGTCCACCTCCCATACCACCAGTGCCACGAGACATGAAGGTGGAATGATGGGAGTTGGCTCAACGGACCGCTCCTTGGTATCATAGAGGCGGGACAGCGCGTCGGCTTTGGTGTTTTGGGAGCCTGGCCGGTATGAGATGGAAAACCGAAACCTGGTGAAAAACATGGCCCATCTAGCCTGACGTGGATTTAGTCTCCTCGCTGCCCGGATATACTCGAGATTACGATGGTCAGTCCAGATGAGAAAACGGTGTTTCGCCCCCTCAAGCCAATGTCTCCACACCTCAGAGCCTTGACTACAGCTAACAACTCCCGGTCCCCCACGTCATAGTTTCGCTCCGCTGGACCGAGCTTTCTCGAAAAGAAGGCACAACTGCGGCGCTTGGGTGGTGCGCCCGAGCGCTGGGACAGCACGGCCCCGACCCCCGCCTCGGATGCGTCCACCTCCACTATGAACGCTAAAGAGAGATCCGGATGTGCCAACACGGGCGCATTGGTGAACAGCTCCTTCAAACGAATGAAAGCTCTGCCCACCTCTGCTGACCAACGCAAGCGCACCGGTCCTCCCTTCAGCAGTGAAGAAGCGCGCCCCGTGAAATGATTCCACCGCCGTAGCGATGAGAGGTAGTGGGTAACTAAACCCCACTGTGATGGAATTTAGACCTCTATAATCAATGCACGGACGCAGACCTCCATCCTTCTTCTTCACAAAAAAGAAGCTCGAGGAGACGGGTGATGCGGAGGGCCGAATGTACCCCTGTCCCAGCGATTTAGTAACATATGTTTCCATCGCCACTGTCTCCTTCTGGGACAATGGATACACGTGACTTCTAGGAAGTGCAGCGTTCTCCAGAAGGTTTATCGCGCAGTCCTCTCGACGATGGGGTGGTAATTGGGTCGCTTTTTACTGAAGGCGATAGCCAAATCGGCATATTCAGAGGGAATGCGCACGGTGGAAACCTGGTCTGGACTCTCCACCGTAGTCGCACCAACGGCAACTCCTATACACTTGCCTGAACACTCCTCTGACCACCCCTTAAGAGCCATTTGTCGCCAGGAAATCACCGGGTTGTGTTGAGCTAGCCAGGGAATTCCCAACACCACTGGAAACGCAGGTGAATCTATGAGGAACAGACTAATCTGCTCCTTATGACCCCCCTGCGTTACCATGTCCAGCGGCACCGTAGCCTCCCTAACTACTCCTGACCCTAATGGTCGGCTATCTAAGGAGTGCACGGGGAAAGGTAGGTCTAACGACACCAGGGGAATCCCTAGCCTTAACGCGAGCCCACGATCCATGAAATTCCCAGCTGCGCCTGAATCGACTAGCGCCTTATGCTGTAGAGAGGGAAGAAACCCAGGGAAAGAAGTTAACACATACATATGACCGACAGGAAGCTCTGGGTGAGTCTGGTGCTTACTCACCTGGGGTGATCGAGTAGTGCTCCGCCTGCCCTCCCGACTCCCAGAGACTCCCAGAGTTCCTCCAGCATCGGTCGGCCGTGTGCCCTCGCCAACCACAACTGGTGCAGGAGGACACTCCTCCTCCGGTCCCCCTCGAAGCCGCCCCTCCTAACTCCATAGGGAAAGGGGCAGGAGGGCTGGGAAGTGGAAACGACAGGACCTGATCCGAACGCCCGCGGGCAGCCAGCAGGTTGTCGAGACGGATAGCCAAGTCAATGAGTTCATCCAGTGTGAAGGTGGTGTCCCGACATGCTAGCTCCCTGCGGACGTCCTCCCTGAGACTGCATCGGAAATGATCTATCAGGGCCCTGTTGTTCCACCCTGCTCCCGCGGCCAAGGTCCTGAACTCCAGGGCAAAGTCCTGCACGCTCCTCGACTCCTGACACAGGTGGAACAGCCGTTCACCCGCCGCACGACCCTCTGGTGGATGGTCAAACACAGCTCGGAATCGGCAGGTGAACTCGGGGTAATGATCGCTTGCCGAGTCCAGACCATTCCACACTGCGTTGGCCCACTTGAGGGCTCGCCCAGTCAAAAAGGAGACGAGGGCGCTCACGCTCTCCTCTCCGGAGGGAGCAGGACGCACGGTAGCCAGGTACAGTTCCAGTTGTAGAAGGAAACCCTGGCACCCGGCCACCGTTCCATCATACTCCCGTGGGAGCGTCAGTCGAAGAGCCCCGGAGCCAGATGTGGTAGCAGGAACAGGAGGTGCTGGAGGAGGGGGTGCTGGAGATGAGGTGGGAAGGCCACTCCTCTCCCATCGATCCATCCTCTCCATCATTTGGTCCATGGCCAAATCAATCCTATGAAGAACGCTGGTATGATGGAGGACCCTTTCCTCCATCGATGGGAGAGGAGATGCGGCTGCTCCTGCTGATTCCATGTTTTTGGTGCGGGATTCTGTCACAGCCTACTAGGAGTTTGGGGTTGGAATCAGGCGCAGAGAGCAGGGTTCAGTAAATCGTGATTTATTCTCCGGCCAAAAAACGGTCTCGCCAACATACGCATAAAACAGACCAGCCCAAACACAGGACCAAACAGTCCGGAGAATACAAACATGAAAACCACAACCAACAGAGTAACAAAAAACAATCCCGCAAAAAACAAGGGTGGGTCAAAATACTACATATAGGGAAGCTAATTAAACCAAAATACACACAGGTGAAACTAATAAGACAAAACCAACAGACAAACGAAAAAGGGATCGGTAGCGGCTAGTAGGACGGTGACGACGACCGCCGAGCACCGCCCGAACAGGCAGGGGAGCCAACTTCGGCGGAAGTCATGACAAATAGTGTGTGTTTGTTTTGCAGGTCTTGGGAAGAACCATTCGACAAATAAAACAGTTGCGATGGGGCATCAAAGTGTGGCTCCTGCTGACCGAAAGAAAATATGTTGTTCCACTAATGTTCCCCTGTGAGGCAAACATTGTGTGCAGCCCTGCGCTAAACAACCTAATGCCACATGTTATCAAAAGGTCAATGTTCCTTTTGATATTTCAAAACGGTTATTCATGAAGCGTACTTGTTTAGTATAAAGCATTAACTGCCTCTACGTGCTTCTGCATTTCATACATTCAGTACATCTCAAATGTTGAACACAGCTCTTCATTCTCCAATGAATTAAACTGGAACTGTGGAGTATGTTTGAAAAAACGTATTTTAATTCAACCAGGCTAATGACTGTTTGTATTAATCATTTCTGTATTAAATGTTTGTCTCTGGACTATGTTTATCTATTCATTTGTTTAAACTAGATCATCTTTGATGACAGTATCTGGCCTGGGTTGACAGAAAATAAGGATGAAGAGAATGATGAAGCGTACCCTGTCCAAATGAGGTGTCGCATTGTGGGATACCTCTGGCTATTTGTTGAGACAGGTATTGTCACATCTGCCTATTATTGTCCTTTTTCTATCCCAAGGATTGTGCACCTGGGCTCCAAAAGGCTAGTTCGATAGTTATTGTGCTTGCGGAAAGCAAAATAACTGTTGTCATTCAATTTCTTATTTTACTTTGATTTCCACAATGTGGAATAGTGGAAAAGTAACAAGCTGTTTGAACTTTCAAAAATGTCTACACGTGACTATCTCACAACATACATCCTACTCCCTGTGGATCTCCAGCTTGTTAGCTTTCAGTTGATCTCGGATTTCTCTCACTCACAATAGAGAGAGACATGGTCCTCTTGCATAAGTATAATTTAGTTCTAAGGATGAACAAGGGTTTAGTTATTTATTAGAGGGAATATGTCTAAAACATGTTATGGGGACTAGGGTATAATTATTTCAATGAACAATTTAGAGCCTGTTAGTGTTCAATGAAAAACTTTGTGTCAAACAAGACTGCTTTGAGCAAGCCTACTATTTTTGTTTCATGTCCTCAGTAGGGGCCTTTCAGTAATTTACCTTTACTGCTCAGCATTATTGCAATACCCATACAGTACAGAAGTCATTTTTAAATTTTCTTCTCTTTTAGCATCAACGATACTCGTGCAACTCTTTAAGTTCTGGAAGGGATGGGAGATCCTCACAGGAGATTTGGAGATGGTGTGTGAAGATCTCCGGAGGTCGTCTACTTGTTTCCAGTCAATTCGTCAGCCAGGGCACTACACTGAATTTGGGGAGTCCTGCGTCGCACTTGAGGCATGCATAGCCACTAGTGACACAGGCTTTGGGCTAGTCTACTGTTGCCACATTCAAGCACTTCTACGTGCCTCTATCCTGACTGTGTAGTTTGGTTTTGTGTTCATAGATACTGAGAGAGAAATCATTGGGAGACATTTCCAACAATCTATATTCAAGTTCAACTTTGATATAATCACGAACATCATGGTTTATATTTTTTTCGTGGGCAAACTAATAATCCTGGAATGTGTCTTAGAGGGGCAGTCAACAGTTTAAACAGTGTTCTCCCTGTTTTGGTAAAAAGATGAGGGAGGGCTCAGGAGTAATATAACCGCTTGCCAGTACGTAGACCGAGCTATGTATGCAAGGACTGGCCATCAATGATATCCAAATTACAGTTTTAACAACGTTTTGAAGCTATATAGTGTCTTTACATTTACTTCGTTTATAAGGATTTGGGTAACACAACCTTTTTGGATTCAGATGGGGGTAAGATAGTAGTTGAATTAATGAAGCATTTACTGTTAGTCTTTAAGAATCCATTGGTACATAATGTATAAGCCCAAAAATGTATGTAGCAACTGCAGACTGGCCATTTAAGTCAGTAAAATTGCATTATGTACCCTCAGCTTTATGCTCCTGTTAATTATATTATTTTTGTTTTGTTTAAATGGGTAAATAATTTAACTGTGCACCAGGGGTACTTGTGACTGATTGCTGAAATAAAGAGCCTGTTGGAGTATTTCAATAATTAATATGATTGCAGCGGGTGTTGGACATATAGATCATGTCCGTGTGACTCTGAAGGGGATAGGGGGTCAACCACTGACAGAAGCGCTGTCATTTCTAGCTCAGAGTGGGCATTCATCTTGGGGACTATAAGTCCTCTTTCTGAGGCCTCATAGGTCATCACTTCACTCTCTCAGTCAATGTTTGGGTCTAGAAGGTCCTAGAAAGGAAAACATCTTAGATATACTGTAGATGTCTTTGGCAGCAATAGTATATTTTTGTAGGCACTAACTCCGCCACGGTTGTTGGACAAAGCCTGTAGGAAAATTAGGCTTTTTGGATAATGACCTAAAATAAGGTCTATGGTAAACAGGCTTAGGAGATCTTATATGTTTTGTTCTATGATAATCTTTATCAGCTAACATCAATTTTGAAGCATTTATGTAATAAGAACAATAATTTTAAAAAGCACAAACAAGGCTTCATAATGGTCATGTTAGCTGACTGATATCTCATAGAACAAAACGTATTAAGAGCGTGTTAACTTCAGACCTTATTTTTGGTGTTTATCCCAAAACTCTATTCTTTCCACATTCATTATGTACAATGACTGAACGAACCAGGTAACTCATTTCCACTTTTTAGGTCAAAAGTAGTGCGTCGACAGACATGGAAGCTCTGTTCCTAGCTCCTAAGCAACTATGCAGTAGTTTGTTTTATTTCCTGTACTGTTAATGTGCTCTCTCCCCCTTTTATTCTCTCCCTCCCTCCATTTGTCCTCTGGGTTGTATAAATCCTCTTAGCTAACGGATCCCGTTAACGGGATCAAAACATGCGATTATCTGAGGAGAGCGCCCCGCATACAAAAGCATTAAAATAATTTTCCAAACCAGCAGAGGCGTCACAAAAGTCAGAAATAGCGATAAAAGTATTACATACCTTTGAAGATCTTCCTCTGTTTGCAATCCGAAGTGTCCCAGCTACACAACAAATGGTCGTTTTGTTTGATGAAGTCCTTCTTTATATCCCAAAAAAGTCAGTTTAGTTGGCGCTTTTGATTAAGTTATCCAATAGTTCAACATGCATCCGAAGGAATCCCAAAAGTTACCAATAAACTTTGTCCAAACAAGTCAATGTTTCTAATCAATCCTCAGGTACCTTTTAATATGTTAATAAACTATAACATTTAAGATTTAAGAATGTAGTATGTTCAATACCAGAGATAAATAACGAGGTGCGGGCCCTCATTCACATGCGCCACAGAATATGAAAGCCACCTTGAAAAACTACAACTACTAATTCATTTTTACAAAAACAAGCCTGAAACCCTATCTAAAGACTGTTGACATCTAGTGGAAGCCATAGGAACTGGAATCTGTGAGTTATTTATTTGTATTTCCCATGGACAAGCGTTGAGATGGACAGTGATCCCAAAAACAAAAAATATTCTGGATGGATTTTTTTCTGGTTTTTGCCTGTAATATAAGTTCTATTATACTCAGACATTATCTTAACCGTTTTAGAAACGTCAGAGTGTTTTTTATCCAATGCTACCAATTATATGCATATCCTAGCTTCTGCCCCCTAGCCCTAAGAGGATCTTATAAGTTCTGTGGTTTTTGTAGAGACCCCAGTATTTTCTGTTGTGGTAAGCACTACTATTACATCCTCTCAATGCTGCATTTCACAGAACAATTATTACAATTATTATTTTTCACAAAATTGAGATGTACAGGAGGGTTTTAAATGGATGGTGTTTGATTTGGCTGATATGGTTTTACTTTGCTTTCTGTCTCTCCTTGTTTTTTGAACATGTGCGTTTAATAATAGGAAACACTGACAAGGTCCCCTAGAGTGGCTATGAATTTGTCAGTGGATGAGTGGATAACTACAGCAATAGGTTTATAATCAAGTGGCAATGGCCTCCAGTCTGTCGTTGGGCGAGGAACAGAGGGTCAGGGTTCTGGGCCATTATTCATAAAGCGTCTCAGAGTAGGAATGCTAATCTAAGATCAGGTTCACCCTGTTCATACATCATAGTCCAAAAGTCAAACCTAGATCAGCACTCCATCTCTGAGATCCTTTGCTAATACGGGGCCTGGTGCCCCATGTATTCTTCCGTCTAGCCGTCTCCTGAAAGTTGAGCCTGTGTTGAAGTTTTGCTCCCGAGTGGCGCAGCGGTATAAGGCACTGCATTGCACTGCTAGAGGCGTCACCACAGACCCTAGTTCGATCCCGGGCTGTTTCAACAAAAGATTTGCTGTGATATTTATTCTCATTAGCTAGGTTTCCATCCAATTGGCGACAGATTTTTATGTGAATATTCTAAAATCTGCATCGAACAATATGTGCATTTTTGCACCAGAGATTTGTTTACATCAAATTGACTTGTGAATAAAAGGTTGTGTGTGATGATGTAGTGCACATAAATTACTTTTGCTGTTAAATTCCCATTGGGTTTCCATCACATTTTTAACTCTACTGATGTTTTTGTCACCCAAAATGTTTTATATAGCGAATGCATAGCACGTGCACTCTACCCAACAGATGCCATATACAGTGCAGGTATAGCCTTCATGATGAGATTATTATGGACAAAAGAGCAAGATAATTTTTATTTGTCAAATAGCAGCAAATCATTCATCATCATGTCACCAGAATAAGACACTCAATATTTATTGGAAAGGAGTATCAAGTTTTTTGCACTTTAACCACCCCGTGAAGTTCATCAGTGTCACACCCTGACCTCAGAGAGCCGTTTTATTTCTCTATTTGGTTAGGTCAGGGTGTGCTGTGAGGTAGGCATTCTATGCTTTGTTTTCTGTTTCTTTATTTCTATGTTTTGGCCAGGTATGGTTCTCAATCAGGGACAGCTTTGTCTCTTTGTCTCTGATTGGGAATCATATATAGGTAGCCCTTTTTCCCTCCTTTCAGTTTGCATAGTTGACTTTTGTTAGTGGCACTATAGCCCTGTAGGCTTCACGGTTGTTTCTTTGTTATTATGTTGGGGACATTTTAAATAAAAGGAAAATGTACGCTCACCACACTGCACTTTTTGGACCACTTCTTTTGACGGCGTGACAATCAGATAATTTATTTCATCTGTAGCTTAATAAAGGCATGCTTTCCCTAGTTGTAGTTACATCAATATTTGTTCATAAAACCATTTCTTGCATCATTTATTTTTACAGACACAAAAATATCCAGCTTGTCTAGCATATTTTGTTTTGTAAATATGTGGAAAGTTTACTCACAAATTTGATGTTTCCATCAGGCATGTCGTGACATTTTTTATCCGATGTACAGTCCCAGTCAAAGGTTGGGACACACCTTATCTTTCAAGGATTTTTCTTTATTTAGCTATATTCTACATTGTAGAATAATGACGAAGTATCAAAACCATGACATAAAATATATGGAAACATGTAACCAAAAAAGCATTAAACAAATCTACATATATTTTAGAGAATCTTCAAAGAAGCCACCTTTTGCCATGATGACGGCTTGCACACTCTTGGCCTACTCTCAACCAGCTTCACCTGGAATGCTTTTCCAACAGTCTTGAAGGAGTTCCCACATACGCTGAGCACTTGTTAGCTGCTTTTCCTTCACTCCACGGTCCAACTCATACCAAACAATTGGGTTGAGGTTGGGTGATTGTGGAGGTCGGGTCATCTGATGCAGCACTCCATCAGTCTCCTTCTTGGTCAAATAGCCCTTACACAGCCTGGAAATGTGTTGGTTCATTGTCCTGTTGAAAGATAAATGATTGTCCCACTAAGCGCAAACCAGATGGGATGGCTTATCGCAGCAGAATGCTGGTTAACCTGTTGAGTGTAGGGGGCAGTATTTTGATGTTTGGATGAACATCATTTGACATGTTTCTGAAGGACTGTAACGGAACTTTTCAAGAGCGCCGTTCTCAGATTATGCTTTTTCCGTAAAGTTTTTTTTTAAAATCTGACACAGCGGTTGCAGTAAGGAGAAGTCTATCTTTAATTCTGTGAATAACACTAGTATCTTTTATCAATGTTTATTATTAGTACTTCTGCAAAATCATTGTTGGTTGGTTGCAAGCATGGATCCCCCGAGCTGACAAGGTGAAAATCTGTCGTTCTGCCCCTGAACAAGGCAGTTAACCCACCGTTCCTAGGCCATCATTGAAAATAAGAACGTGTTCTTACCTGACTTGCCTAGTTAAATAAAGGTATATAAAAAAAATTTACAAATCGGAGCCCAGAAATACAGATTCCTGGTTGTCATAAAAACTTGAAATCGGCCCTAATTAATCGGCCGACCTCTAGAACCAACTACTGTATTTAAGGACATCATTTTAGCAAACTTCTACTCAACCTTTCTCCCTTGCTAGATATTCAGTTGAGAATACTGATTTAGCATGCTTATTGTCCAGAATAAACTACATCCATCTTTATCTTGGACTGCAGAGCAAAAATCAGGACCATACATTATACTCAATACTAGGTATGGCCGATAATACCTAACTACTGGGTAGGTTTGGTCAGAAATAATAGGTTTGGTCGCAAATGGGTCTTGCAAAGGGACAATGACCCCAAGCATACTTCCAAAGTTGTGGCAAAATGACTTAAGGACAACAAAGTCAAGGTATTGGAGTGGCCATCACAAAGCGCTGATCTCAATCCTATAGAACATTTGTGGGCAGAAGTGAAAAAGCTTGTGTGAGCAAGGGAGGCCTACAAATCTGACCCAGTTACACCAGCTCTGTCAGGAGGAATGGAGCAAAGTAGATTGGTCACGAAAGCAATAAAATGAATCGCTTGCCTTTGATGATCTTCGGATGTTTGCACTCACGAGACTCTCAGTTACACAATAAATGTTCCTTTTGTTAGATTATTTCTATATCCAAAAACCTCCATTTGGTTGGCGAGTTTTGTTCAGAAATCCACAGGCTCGTGCAGGTCATGACGGGCAGACGAAAATTCAAAATAGTATCTATAAAGTTCGTAGAGACATGTCAAACGTTTTTGACGTTGATATCCCTTTAAATGGAGGAATGCAATGGAACAGAGGTTTCAGGAAAAACAGCACTTCCTGGTTGGATTTTCCTAGGGTTTTTGCCTGCAAAATCAGTTCTGTTATACTCACAGACAATATTTTGACAGTTTTAGAAACTTTAGAGTGTTTTCTATCATAATCTGACAAGTATATTCATATTCTAGATTCTTGGTCTGAGAAATAGGCAGTTTGATTTGGGTACGTTTTCATCCAAGCATCAAAATACTGCCCCCTACACGCAACAGGTTTTGTGTGCCTTGAATTCTATTGAAATCATCGACAGTGTCACCAGCAAAGCACCCCCACACCTCATCCATGCTTCACGGTGGGAACCAGAAATGCGGAGAACATCCTTTCACCTACTCTGCGGTAGCGGAGCGTCGCTAGCGTCCCACCTGGCCAAAAGCCAGGGAAAATGCAGAGCGACAAATTAAAATAAACTACTATAAAAGTCAAACTTTCATTAAATCACACATGTAAGATACCAAATTAAAGCTACACGTGTTGTGAATCCAGCCAAAATGTCAGATTTCAAAAAGGCTTTTCGGCGAAAGCAAACGATGCTATTATCTGAGGATATCACCTCCGTAAACTAAAGAGAGAAAGCATATTTCAACACAAAATGCGTGACACAAAATGCAGAAATAAAAACATAATTCACGTCTTACCTTTGACGAGCTTCTTTTGTTGTCACTCCAATATGTCCCATAAACATCACAAATGGTCATTTTGTTCGATTAATTCCATCAATATATATCCAAAATGTCTATTTATTTGGCGCATTTGATCGAGAAAAACACTGAGCAACGTGACTACAAAATATCTCAAAGGTTACCTGTAAACTTTGCCAAAACATTTCAAACTACGTTTGTAATACAACTTTAGGTAATTTTTTACGTAAATAATCGATAAAATTGAAGACAGGATGATCTGTGTTCAATACAGGGAGAAAACAAACTGAAGCTACCTTTCTGGTCACGCGCCTCTAACAAACAATACACTTCAAGATGGCCGTACTTCTTCATTACACAAAGGAATAACCTCAACCAATTTCTAAAGACTGTTGACATCCAGTAGAAGCGATAGGAACTACAAGAAGGTCCCTTAGCAATCTGGATTCCCAATGAAACCCCATTGAAAACAGAGTGACCCCAAAAAAACTACAATCTGAATGGTTTGTCCTTCGGGGTTTCGCCTGCTAAATAAGTTCTGTTTTACTCACAGACATGATTCAAACAGTTTTAGAAACGTCAGAGTGTTTTCTATCCAAATATATTAATACTATGCATATCTTATCTTCTGGGGAGGAATAGCAGGCAGTTGAATGTGGGCATGCATTTCATCTGGATGTGAAAATACTGCCCCCTGTCACCAGGAAGTTAAAGTAATGATGGACTGAAATGAGTAGGTGTGTCCAAACTTTTGACTGGTGGTACTTAATGAATATGATGTCAATTCAGTTGTCATCTGGGACATTCTCATCAATGACAAACTCTACAGTGGAACGTCTACACATCAGAGTTATCGGATTCACATGGAATTGTTGTTCAATTGAAATGTTTGAATATGAAATTATTCATGATAGGATAAAATGTGAGATTTTGGTTTTCATAAGGTTAGGGCTCCGCTCAATCAGAGGCCCGCCCCAGTGGCCCGGCCCCTGGGACATGGGTTATAAAACTTTTCAAACCTCTCCCTTCCTATATAAAGCCTTGACGACAATATAACCTCCTGTTCCGAGGATGTGAGGATGACAGTCTGATGTCAGAATGGTTCCAATAATCACTACAGAACGAAGCCAACATCAGCATGAGCTTTGGTTGCGAATGGTATGAACTCTGAACTCTTATTCACTACAGAAGTGATACCTCCTAGCCGTTGAATTAGCAACAGCAGCTGAAAACGAGGGTTAGGAAGGAACAGACAGAGTATTCCGTCTATCACACAACGACGTTACTACAACATATCCAATTGACCACCAGAGACATTCTTCAAAGGATAAAGGACTCGGTTTGGCAATACGGACTTCCAACCTACTGAAGCGCAGCTCAGAATAAATATTTATTGCATTTTCCTTTTCCAAATGGGCGGTAATTTAGAATGCATAACATTTTGTGACTAGGGGGCAGTATTTTCATTTTTGGAAAAATAACTGGCTATGCCAGATTAAGTGATATGACATGCTATTCTATAAAATAATTTCTCCATAATGAATATTACCTGATTGAGCTAATCATGTAAATGTAATTAACTAGAGAGTCAGGGCACCACAAAACAATATTTATAGAGCTGTTACCTTCTGATTAAACTCTTAAAGACATAGTAATATTTTACATCAATAGCAGTTAATCGTCACCTTAATTAAGTCTCATCTTCACGAACCCTGAGTAACAAGCTGAATCAGCAATACAAAATTGGGTTTAATTATTTATTTACTAAATACCTAACTAATCACACAGAACAACACATACACATAATTAATCATAACTTGATTACAAATTACGTCATAAAGGAAAATGTCCCTGGCGGGCAGAACAGATATGACAGCTTTTTACACAAAAGAAAAAGGGCTGGGTTTGAGTGAAAGACCGGGAAGACTGAGTAACAAATGAAGAAGCTGTGATATCGTAAATACAGTATTTCTTATCCTCTAGTGACTCTCCATCCCGGATCTGGGAGCGTAATCATCGACTGACACTAATTAGCATAACGCAACGGACATAAATATTCCTAGAAAATATTCCTATTCATGAAAATCATAAGTGAAATATATTGAGACACAGCTTAGCCTTTTGTTAATCACCCTGTCATCTCAGATTTTCAAAATATGCTTTACAGCCAAAGCTAGACAAGCATTTGTGTAAGTTTATCGATAGCCTAGCATAGCATTTTGTCCAGCTAGCAGCAGGTAACTTGGTCACGAAAATCAGAAAAGCAATCAAATTAAATCGTTTACCTTTGATGAGCTTTAGCAAATGTTCCTTTTTTCCAAAAATATTATTTTTGTAGGTGAAATAGCTCTGTTTGTTCTTCTCGTTTGGCTGAGAAATCGCCCGGAAATTGCGGTCACGAAAACGGCGAAAAATATTCCAAATGAACTCCATAATCTTGACAGAAACATGGCAAACGTTGTTTATAATCAAAGGTGTTTTTTAAATATCTATTCGATAATATATCAACTGGGACTGGTGGCTTCTTAGTAGGAGAGAGAGAAACAATGGCCGCATTTGTCCTTTACGCACCAAACACTATGAGAGACTTCAGCTGACCACTGACGCAACGTTGACGTTCAGGCTCATTTTTCTAAATAAAAGCCTGAAACTATGTATTGTGACACTAGACACACTAGGGAAGCCATAGAAAAAGTAATATGGTTGATAGCCCATTCACTGCTCAATAGGGACGCATAGGAACGCAGAGCCTTCAAAATAAGAGTCCCTTCCTGTTTGGATTTTTCTCAGGCTTTCACCTGCAACATCAGTTCTGTTAAACTCACAGATAATATTTTTACAGTTTTGGAAACTTTAGAGTGTTTTCTATCCTACGCTGTCAATTATATGCATATTCTAGCATCTTTTCCTGACAAAATATCCCGTTTACTACGGGAATGTTATTTTTCCAAAAATGAAAATACTGCCCCCTAGTCACAAAAGGTTAAAATTGAAAATCGGATAGCAAACTTATTCTTGGTATGACCTTCTTTAACTTCTTGGATATAGGGGGCACTATTTTAATTTTTGGATGAAAAACGTTCCCGTTTTAAACAAGATATTTTGTCATGAAAAGATGCTCGAATATGCATATAATTGACAGCTTTGGAAAGAAAACACTCTGACGTTTCCAAAACTGCAAAGATATTGTCTGTGAGTGCCACAGAACTGATGTTACTGAAAAAAAACAGATACAAATCCAATCAGGAAGTGCCGCATTTTTTAAACCGCCTCATGCCAATGACTCCTTATATGGCTGTGAATGGGCCACGAATGAGCTTAGGCTTTCTGTCGCTTCCCCAAGGTGTCGACAGCATTGTGACGTATTTGTAGGCATATCATTGGAAGATTGACCATAAGAGACTACATCTACCAGGTGGTCGCTTGGTGTCCTCCATCGCAATTAATGCGTAATCTCCAGCTGCAGTATTTTTCCCGTTTGCTTCTGATGAGAAGCCAACTGCCACCACTGATAGATTATCGAATAGATATGTGAAAAACACCTTGAGGATTGATTCTAAACAACGTTTGCCATGTTTCTGTCGATATTACGGAGCTAATTTGGAAAAAAGTTCGGCGTTGTAAGTGACTGCAATTTCCGGTCTTTTTCTTAGCCAAACATGATGAACAAAACGGAGCTATTTCGTCTACACATAATATTTTGGGAAAATGAACATTTGCTATCTAACTAAGAGTCTTGTCATTGAAAACATCCGAAGTTCTTCAAAGGTAAATTATTTTATTTGAATGCTTTTCTTGTTTTTGTGAAAATGTTGCCTGCTGAATGCTAGGCTTAATGCTAGGCTATCAATATTCTTACACAAATGCTTTGGTTGAAAAGCATATTTTGAAAATCTGAGATGACAGTGTTGTTAACAAAAGGCTGAGCTTGTGTTTGAATATTTATTTCATTTAATTTGCGATTTTCATGAATAGGAAACGTTGCGTTATGGTAATGAGCTTCAGGCTATGATTACGCTCCCGGATACGGGATTGCTCGTCGCTAGAGGTTAAACAATTCCATATAATTTAGCAGAACCCCACACCCATCTCCCTCAGTTTAGACAGGTCTTAGACTGTTAAGTGCCAAAAATAAAGGGGGTTTATTAAAATCCTTTAGTAACCATAGCAGCCGTTGACAGCCTTTCTTTAAATTCACTAATTTCTTTAGTGGCCACGAACTGCCTTGAAATTCTAACAATAATATATTTGTAAATATCGCAAAATGAACTAGCTAAAAACCTGTTGTCGTATTCGCTTGGCTGTTGTCCTCTACCAGAAACCGAAAACAGTGTATGCTGTCATCTGACTTTTCAACGTTTTTTTTAACTTCATTACTCAAAATGACAGCGCTGAAGCAAGTGAAATAAGGAAAGAGCAGATATATGTCTGGTGTTGCCGTCAAACTTGGAATAGCTCACAGATTAGCAAGTCCCGTCATGTCATGATTACTTGGTTGGTACAGGCCAGCACATCAGCGGTGGAGCTTGAATGATTGTGCTCCGTCTCATGGGAAAAGTTGCAGTGTTTAGTTTGATATAGTCAGCTAACTAGATGGTTATTTTGTCTTGTTTCTACCGATGTAATTCATATGGCAATGGCCATTGCTATAGCTAGCTAGCTAACTAGTTAGTCTGTCAGACAAGAACGTTGTGTGTAGCAGTAAACCCTGCCAGCTCCTATCAGTTCTATTGAGCACCGTGGCACCAAATTGTCTTTTGAATGTTCTATTCCAAAACCATTGCTCTGCATCACAATGTCAACTTCGCTATTGCTGGCAATGAGACCTGACCATATTAACCTTGTAGGCTTACCTCAGGTAACTTACTATTAACAAGGTAACAGCTACTTGGTGACTAATCTCCTGTGTACACATTGTGGTGATCCACAGTGCTAGAGATGGCTGGTGCCTAGCCATAAAACGGTAAACATTTTCTGGTCTTGGTTAACCACATTTATTTTCAGATCAATGTGTAAAACCGGTAAACATTTTCTGGTCTTGGTTAACCATATTTATTTTCAGAAAAATGTGTAAAACCTAAACAAAACCCATGTCCCTGTCCTCTTTTTCAAGATGTGGCCGATTTAAACGCCCAGAATATATTTATTTAATTAAGAAACAACCTTTTTTTGACCATTTGTTTCTAAATGCCTGCTGGGTAATTTGATATGTGTCGAAATCTGTTTGTTGTTGTAACGGTTGTCTTGTGGTGAAGGAGAGTCGGACCAAAATGCAGCGTGGTATTCTTGATACATGTTTAATAAAGATGAAACACAAACAGTACAAAAAACAACAAACGTAACGCGAAAACCTAAACAGCCTATCTGGTGCAAACTAACACAGAGACAGGAACAATCACCCACGAAACACTCAAAGAATATGGCTGCCTAAATATGGTTCCCAATCAGAGACAACAATAAACACCTGCCTCTGGTTGAGAACCACTCCAAACAGCCATAGACTTACCTAGAAAACCCCACTAAGCCACAATCCCAATATGTACGAAAAAACCCCAAGACAAAACACACCACATACAAAACCCATGTCACACCCTGGCCTGACCAAATTAATAAAGAAAACACAAAATACTAAGACCAGGGCGTGACAGTTGTTAGGCCTTGAAATGAGCAAATGCTGCACAGGTTCACTGAGTTGCAAACCAAATGGATAGGTCTATCTCATTGATATGAAGATCTGACGCAGTTGCTACCTCAGAATGTAGTATTCTCAGAAGGCCACAGGGAGAAGCATGAGAGCTATTAACCCATATGTTTTTTTCCCTTAAAAACCTTAACCCTAACCCTAGGTGAAGCTTATTTTAGCTCATTGTTTAAAAAAAAACATATATATATATATATAATGTGGTTTGAACTGTTTGTGACCTAGTAACCTCTATGTGAAAGTACATTAATTGGCGTAGGGCAGGTTTGAGACTGATCTCAAGAATTAATTATGAAAAATACACTTTCTCAGCTGCCTCACCAATGTCCTTATGTGAATTAATATCTTTCAATTGCTAATTATTTCCAATAGTTGGCAGCATAAGACCACGAAGCATCAGTTATAAGCTACAAGCAGCAGTGTGATTGATAGCAACCAAAGACTATATGTCCCATGATTTTCGAAAATGGTCACTCATTACTTTAGTAAGCTATAGCTAGACAGATTATCTCTATCTTGTATTAGGGCCGTGTTGCTTTTGGGAGAGCAAACCATTTACTGTAGCAGGTATTCAACCCTGGCCAAATTATTACCAGTCAGATGCACTGACCTCAACACTAGTATACACCCCTTACAAAATCTTCTTAATATCTTATATAGTGCGAGTGAACAGCCTTAGAATAGGAAAGACAAAGAGTGCATCTGCCATAGCCCAGCAAGAGATTTCATCATGCAAATTTACCCCAACATGCCCCTCCCTCGCTTGTGCAAGAAGATAGAGTGCTCGCTGCCACTGAGAGAATGAGCTTGTTGAGTTGGCTACTGTACAAGAAAGCAGAGCGGCTTGATGCTGGTTTATGAATTTGACAATGAATGAACCCATTAAAATACATTTTTGGTCAACCAGAGGTGACTGAATTAATGTTCAGTATTATTGATAATCATTATACTGCCCTCCCAAGCAAAAAGGCAGTAACTGCTCCTTTGGTCGAAAATTAGTTAATGTCATTTTCTTTACATTAAATGCATGCTTAATCATGTGGATAAGTATCCTGCCTCTATTGTATTGTGTTTTGGAGAAAATGGGGGTCGTATTAGCAGTAACTGCAAAAAGTTGCTGTGAAACTAAGGTAACCAGTAACCGAATTTACTGCCTTTTAGATTGGTTTCAACCTGCCCTTGGCTGCAGTTACTGCGTTCTACCTTTGTATCATATCATTTTATTCTGATAGTGATGCAATTGAACCTGTATGACACTGACTGACAGCTACACACACATATATTGCCAATCTAGGGATACAACACCATGGCACAGCATTCCCGGGGGAAATGATGGTTGAACTGGCTCTGAAATGCAGACATCCAGACACTGGTAAGAACTAGCTAGCTAAGTAGATCTAACATCAAAATTAATTAGCTAGCTAGCTTACTAGCAATGCTACCTGCTCTCATAGGAGATCTGCAATTGATACTAACGTCAATCTATTAGCCATATAATTAATTATATTCTGAAATTTCATCTGATGGTTTCTTTGCATCAGAACACCATGCACAGGATTTCTAGCCAGTGACAGCCACCCAGCTACTGACGCACCCCTACCAAAACCTACCTAGCTAGCATTAGCAATGAAGCAATAGATTTGTGCTACATGTTCCCATAAGAGACGCTCAGCAGTTTATACTAGCTTCAATCTATTATACCTAGAGTTAATATAATCCCTATAGTTGAATTCTGACATTCAATGGGTTATTTGAATCATTAATGTTACACCACACACACGATCTCTAGCCAACTGACGGTCAGTTGGACGTTCACCCCATACTGAATTGTCAAAAGCCACGCCCACTCGTTTTCCGGATGAGTGCACACACAGCATTAATTAATAATATATCTACTCACATGTTCAGGGTTTCTGGTTTTATTTTATATTCCAGTATTGCGAGACTGTCCTGTTCAGGAAAGTTAAAATCCCAAATTGTATCCATCACCTTTGTTGGTGGCATATGTAATTAGTACAACAAGCTTTGACATGCCAAACGTGTGCTCAATGTGTCTGCTTCAGTGCCATCATTACATGAATGCGGGAAAAAAATGTTTTGCATGACTTCCAACAATCCCTGTGGTCTAGATGATTAGTATCTATGCGGATCAAAGTTGCCATGTGAGGGTGTATTAGGACAGTACAACCACGTCAATACTAGGTTTTGTTCCTGTCAATGTTCATCAATGCATTTTTTTTGTATTTGTAAATAAAAATGAAAATGTAAGAGCCTTTTTGGGAGCAGGTATGAAATTAATAGATGAACTGAGTTATTACAGTGAAAATTATTATGATAATGTTTGAACACGATAAAATCAATATTAATTATATCCTATATTAAAAAATAACAAAAGGATTCTGATCATATGTTTGCACACCAGAAAATGTCAGTATTAAAAATTAAATGTAACTATTCAGCATTTTATCAATTGTAGCTAAATGTCATTTGGGTCTTCTTGTGAATATGAACATATAAATATGTTTAAAATGTATTCTTAAAGCTGTTATTTATTCATTCAAAAGTGTTATTTGAAAAAATAAAAATAAAATGTTCTTATTAGCAATCTCATGGTCATTTGTTATCATTTGTATTACCCTACATATTACTTCGATCATGTTCCATCATTACACGACTGTCACGTTCTGACCTTTATTTCCTTTGTTTTGTCTTTATTTAGTATGGTCAGGGCGTGAGTTGGGGTGGGCAGTCTATGTTTGTTTTTCTATGTTTGCTTTCTCCACCGTGTTATGCGGTGGAGCGCACAGTTTCCCCAGTGAGAGTGCATAGCCCGGTGTGGTACATTCCAGCTCCTCGGATCGGCCGGGCTAGAGTGGGCATCGAGCCAGGTGGGCATGAAGCCGGCTTACGCATCTGGTCTCCAGTGCGTCTCCTTGGGCCAGCGTACATGGCATCAGCCTTACGCATGGTGTCCCTGATTCGCCAGCAAAGCCCAGTGCGGGCTATTCAACCTCGCCGCACTGGCCTGGCTACGGGGAGCATTCAACCAGGTAAGGTTGAGCAGGCTCGGTACTCAAGAGCTCCAGTGTGCCTGCACGGTCTGGTCTACCCAGTGCCACCTCCACGCACCAGCCCTCCGGTGGCAGCCCCCCGCACCAGGCTGTCTCTCCGTCTCATCCCTACAGGTGCTCCCGCCTGTCCAGCGCTGCCAGAGCTTTCCTCCTGCCCAGCGCCGCCAGAGTCTCCCGTCTGTCCTGAGCCGCCAGAGTCTCCCGTCTGTCCTGAGCCGCCAGAGTCTCCCGTCTGTCCTGAGCCGCCAGAGTCTCCCGTCTGTCCTGAGCCGCCAGAGTCTCCCGTCTGTCCTGAGCCGCCAGAGTCTCCCGTCTGTCCTGAGCCGCCAGAGTCTCCCGTCTGTCCTGAGCCGCCGGAGTCTCCCGTCTGTCCTGAGCCGCCGGAGTCTCCCGTCTGTCCTGAGCCGCCGGAGTCTCCCGTCTGTCCTGAGCCGCCAGAGTCTCCCGTCTGTCCTGAGCCGCCAGAGTCTCCCGTCTGTCCTGAGCCGCCAGAGCCGTCAGAGCCGTCAGCCAGCCAGGAGCCGCCAGAGCCGTCAGCCAGCCAGGAGCCGCCAGAGCCCTCAGCCAGCAAGGAGCCGCCGTAGCCACCCTTCACTCCGGAGCTGCCTGAGTCTCCCGCCTGTAAGGCGCTGCCGGAGTCTCCCGTCCGTCCGGCGCTGCCGGAGTCTCCCGTCCATTTGGGACTCATGCCTAGAGTTCCAAGTCGGAGGTCGGCGGCGAGGTTCGCCGCTCATAGGAGGCCACGGGGGCGGTTGAGGAGGCGGACAAAAACTGTGGTGAAGTGGGGTCCACGTCCCGCGCCAGAGCCGCCACCGCGGACAGACGCCCACCCAGACCCTCCCCTATAGGTTCAGATTTTGCGGACCTTTGTATTACCCTACATCATACTTCGATCATGTTCCATCGTTATATATTACACGACTGTCACATTCTGACCTTTGTTTTGTCTTTATTTAGTATGGTCAGGGCGTGAGTTGGGGTGGGCAGTCTGTTTGTTTTTCTATGTTTGGTTTCTGTTTCGGCCTAGTATGGTTCTCAATCAGAGGCAGGTGTCGTTAGTTGTCTCTGATTGAGAATCATACTTAGGTAGCCTGAGTTTCACTGTTGGTTTGTGGGTGTTTGTTTCCGTGTGAGTGTTTGTCACCACACGGTACTGTTTCGGTTTCGTTCATGTTCACATTTATTGTTTTGTATTTTATAATGTTCAGTTTATTTATTAAAGTAATCATCACGAACACTTACCACACTGCATCTTGGTCCGATCCTTACTCCTCTTCAGACGAATAGGAGATCTGCCGTTACAACGACAGGTAATAATTTCATGTAATTCAAACAACTTCAGTGCTGTTTTTCACATTTATTCTTATAACAAGACATGGGCCACTTGTCAAACACAGTATGTAATGTGACTGATACAGAACCTACATCTCAATGTAAATGCAACTGGTATCTTAGTGGAAGACACACAAAGGATGCAGTTTCAACTCTGTTACACTGTCAGTAATTACACTGCTCTAGTATTAATAACATAAATGAGAAGTAGAGTAAACTAACAAATTAAAATGGCAGATACTGCTCTTTGCTTTGGTATTACCCTCCAATTTATAACAAATAAAGGAAGAAGGCAGTAACTGCCGTTTAAGGGTCAAAGGTCATGTCAGGGTCATCATGAATAAAAAATTTACTCATAGTAAGGCAACAGATCATTATATCTCCAATGATCACCCTATAATTAATTTGGCTGGACAATTAAAAAACTTTGAAGCCATTTTTCTCGGTTCCACTATGAGCAGTTACTGCCTTTTTGCTTGGGAGGGCAGTATAGTAATCAAGTATAATTTCAAAACATGAGCATAAAAAAGGTAATAAATAACATTAATCATTATATTACTTCACAGTAATCAGTTAAATGCTTTTTCAATCCTTCATCTTGTGTTAGCTGTGCGGAAAGGGACAGAAAAAAGCTCACACAGGGGTATTCCTGGGAGGAAAAGTGGTGTATCCAGGGAGAAAACTTAACTAATCCTCTGAAATTTAATTTGTGGTTTAATACTGCAATCTATTGGAATTATTTAGCAATTGCAGTGGTACTGAATGAAGTGTATATCATTACTAAGTGTATATCCTATCCCTAAAGTAGTATTTACTCTGAATTGCAAAATATAAAATGTTCTAGTTCTTCACTTCTTCACTTAAAATAACCATTAATAGCATAACAATAAACAATGAAACTGACATAAACCCAAATAGGTGTCCATTTTGTTAAATATAAAATATATAAAATATTTACATAAGCCAAATACATTTAAACTCTTTTCACAATTGCTGACATTTAATCCTTGTAAAAATTCCCTGTTTTAGGTCAGTTAGGATCACCACTTTATTTCAAGAATGTGAAATGTCAGAATAATAGTAGAGAGTGATTTATTTCAGCTTGTATTCCTTTCATCAAATTTCCCGTGGGTCAGAAGTTTACATGCACTCAATTAGTATTTGGTAGTATTGCTTTTAAATTGTTTAACTACACAGAACCCAAACCGGCTGAGCGTGTGCGCCATCGTGCATGATAAAAAAAAAGCATTAAACATTTATGGCAATTTAGCTAGATAGCTTGCTCTTGCTAGCTAATTTGTGCTATTTAGCTAGCTTGCTGTTGCTAGCTAATTTGTCCTGGGATATAAACATTGAGTTGTTATTTTACCTGAAATGCACAGGGTCCTACAATTTATCCACACATAAAACGGTCAACCGAATCGTTTCATCTCTCCTCCTTCCAGGCTGTTTAATCTTTGAACTTATATGGTGATTGGCATCTAAACTTTCATAGTATTACCATGACAACCAGCAACATAGTTAATCTTTCAATCACCCACGTGGGGATAACCAATGAGTAGATGGCACATGGGTACCTGCTAAACCAATGAGGAGATGGGAGATGGGAGACGGGAGAGGCAGGACTTGCCGCGCGATCTGCGTAAGAAATAGAAAGGACTTCTATTTTAGCCCTTGGCAACGCAGACGCTCATTGACACGCGCGAGCAGTGTGGGTGCAATAAATGAATAACAGATTTCTAAAATGTATTTGCAACGCTCGCGCACACGAGCGACGCAGTCAGGGTATTAGGTCAAAAACGTTTTGGGAAGCCTTCCACAAGCTTCCCACAATAAGTTGGGTGAATTTTGGCCTATTCCTCCTGACAGAGCTGGTGTAACTGAGTCAGGTTGGTAGGCCTCCTTGCTCCCACACACTTTTTCAGTTCTAACCACAAATTTTCTATGGAATTGAGGTCAGGGATTAGTGATGGCCACTCCAATACCTTGATTTTGTTGTCCTTAAGCCATTTTGCCACAACTTTGGAAGTATGCTTGGGGTCTTGTCCATTTGGAAAACCCATTTGCGACCAAGCTTTAACTTCCTAACCAATGTCTTGATGTTGCTTCAATATATTCACGTAATTTCCCTTTCTCATGAAGCCATCTATTTTGTGAAGTGCACCAGTCCCTCCTGCAGCAAAGCACCCCCACAACATGATGCTGCCACCCCCGTGCTTTGCAGTTAGGATGGTTTTCTTCGGCTTGCAAGCCTCTCCCTTTTTCACACCAAAGTACGTTCATCTCTAGGACACAGAATGCGTCTCCTTCCTGAGCGGTATGATGACTGCGTGGTACCTTCAGGCGTTTGGAAATTGCTCCCAAGGATGAACCAGACCTGTGGAGGTCTACAATTCAAACCAGAAATATTTCAGTTGCTACCCAACGCTCTTATCTGCTTGACTAAAAATCACAAAATGTTCAACACAAAAAGGAAAATGTTAGTAAGTTTGGGCAGCGTACATTGCTGTGACCAATTGCGTGTGATTAAAACATAAAAAATGTATAATGTACTCATGGAACTCTTAGGTTGTCCCATTGTTTCTTATAGGGGAAATATACAGTGCATACAGGAAATAATTGTTCAAATGTTCTTGCATTACAGCCTTATTCTAAATCTACAAACATTACCCCATAATGACAAAGAGAAAAAACAGTTTTTTTTCTGATTCCTCCAGCATCTTAACAAGGTCCTTTGCTGTTGTTCTGGGATTGATTTGCACTTTTCACCACCAAAGTACTTTCATCTCTAGGACACAGAATGGGTCTTCTTCCTGAGCGGTATGAAGGCTGCATGGTCCCATGGTGTTTATTCTTGCGTACTATTGTTTGTACAGATGAACGTGGTAATTGCTCACAAGCATGAACCAGACTTGTGGAGGTCTACAATGTTTTTTCTGAGGTCTTGGCTGATTTCTTTTGATTTTTCCCATGATGTCAAGCAAAGAGGCACTGAGTTTGAAGGCAGAATTTAAAATACATCCACAGGTACGCCTCCAATTGACTCAAATGATCAATTAGCCTATCAGAAGCTTCTAAAGCTGTGACATAATTGTCTGAGATTTTCCAAGCTGGAACTCTGGGATGCTCCCATGGGGATTTAATCAGACACTCAGAAAAAGACAACGTTTCGATCCAAGTTGGATCTTCGTCAGGTCAACATGTCTTTACAGCCAGTGAGGCTTCAGCCCTGTACTCTGTAGCGTAATTATGGAAGCATAGCTAACCATTTCTCCAAATGAAGTCAAACATATTACCTTTTTTGCTCCTTGTCATATTTTACAGCGCCACTGTATCTGTGGATCCTTGGCTTTGAAGGAGGCATGTATCAATGTAGGAAAGTGTTTTAACCCTGATTCCATCGCCATTTTCCTGGTTCCCACAAACTGGAAGCAATCACTTGGCAGTGGGTTGCACGGTCAACAGTTGCAGTGTACATTGAATCTACTGTAACATACCATATATAATAGATGATATATGCAAAACTCAGAAATACAGAATGTGATTCAGCCATGTAGGGTATATTTTCTATATTGCTGAATGTGTCTTTGTATGGGCATGCATGTACATTCTAGTACATAATGTACTTGTCTGATAATCATGTCACCCCAGTCTCACTCCTAGTTAGTCTGATTAAACCCCATTTGTAAAGAAAAAACAGGTTTGCTGGAGAATACTGCTTCTAACTTACTAGCAACCTTGGTTTGGTCACACCACTGTAACAGCCCACTCCTCCAAAATGTGTCTTTGAATGGGCATGTGCAGTATGGAATGTACATGCAGTACAGATTTGATTTGACTCCCAGGCTGGACTCCAGGAGGTGTCTGGCCTGATAACCCCACTCCATCAGTGAATGATAGAGGTTGAGGAGGAGGGAGGTGGAGTAATCTGTTTAGTTGAGGATGTTTGACAGTCACTCTCTCTCCCGCCCACTCTGCCACGTAATGTCAGTGGTCCTGTGGCGCCAAGATGTTATCAGGCCTGCAGGGGCCAGTCATTCTGAGTCTCTGTGCGTCTGTGTAAATTGGGTTGTCAGAGAAGAGCAGTACTGCATTATTTTAGGCTGGGCTGTGGTCAGAGAAGAGTGCAAGAGTATTATACCTCATACTGTATGGTCATTTTTCAGTTAGGGTTGCAACTACAATTACTAGGGGTGAAATGTCATTGTTTTTCATTACCTTGTGGTTGTTTAACTTCATTTTTTAAATTCAATTTGGGAAGGGTCTTTACGTAATTCTTATTTTATGCACAAAAATCAATATAATGATTTTTACTGAATAGCCCCTCCCTCCCCAGCACACCCATCCCTCTAATGGCACAGCACCCTGACCCGGCCTGGGACAATAGTTATGTAGCTAGTTACTTAAGCCTTCATCAACAATTGCCTGCCCAAACAACCATCCCACAGCCCTCCTACTTCCCCACACATCCAACCACACAGCACCCCCACATTGTACTTGCCGGCGAGGAATGACAGCCTCATGCTGGTCCCAGCCCTGCACAAATAAACAGAGGCCAAGGGCTGAGCATGGAGAAACATTATCTATCATTCCCCCAGATCCGCCCTGTCAGGGAGAAGGAGGGATGGAGGAGGTGTGAGCTGTGATGGAACCCAGGCTAGTCACATGATACATTTTACTGCAGGGAATGAGGAAATACCCTTAATGAGTAGCAGCCATGCCGGGGCCTCTGTGCTTGTACAGCTGTACTGACCGCCATAGCCTCAGCTTCAGCCTCAGCTTTACAAAGGCTGCCACCGTGGCCAGAGGCAGGGCTACTTCTTCCATATGCTGAGAGTTGGGGTGCGCTAGAGGGCCAGTAAATGATCAGTGCCTTGGATTCTGCTCTTATGTAGTGTTTGATATTTGGAACCCCAGTAAGAACTCAATGGGCACTTTGAAAGCTTAAACCAAATTTATTCATCCCAAATGATCGAACAGCTGAACCGACAAAGACATTCACACAAGCACTGATATTTAACCCTTTCTCCTATGCTGAGTCTCCTCCTACACATCTGAACAGCCAATGCATCTCTGTTGCAAGACATAACCTTAGTGATATCTGTTATTCCTCACTTCATCTGACCTCTGCCCCAAAGTGCTCACTCAAACTTGTGGCTGTCATGGTGACTGGTACCAGACTGTCTCTTCTACTTCCAGAGGATCCCTCCCATAGGATCCCTGATTGCTAACAAAAACATATACTGACATAATGTTAACGTCATACATTACCCTCTCTCCCTCCGTGACACGAATAAGTATATTTCATATTCTCCAAACCCAACAGTAGCTAAATGTTTGAGTGACGGACGTCACACTGCTTGCTTAATAGTATGTATTTCTTGCTCACAAGCCAACTATTGGGATTGGTCTCGCATCCTCTGCCTTTGAAAAACACGTGACCACTCTCTTGACAACAACATAGCCAGCGCCACCACCTAGAAACTAGCAATTCGATGGCATGGGTGGAGGCATTTTAAGCTTAGGAGTGGAGTCACCAATTGAACTCAGCAAAGAGACACACACTGTTTGAATCAACATTGTTTCCACATAATTTTTATTAAATGATGTTTGACCAATGTGGAATAGAAGTTGAATTGACATCTGTGCCCAGTGTTCAGTTACACTTGGAGCTGTACCATGTTGTAACATAAAGAATTAATAAGTATGATGTGGCATTATCTATCTATAAAGCATCTTCACATATGAATCTTTATTATTGAGTGCTTATTGGTGTACTGTAAACCTTTGGTACCACAATGTGCTGCTTTCTTTTTTATTGCAACCCAAGCAAAAGTAGAGTGCCACATCCTCATAATCAAATCCCAAGAGCAACTCTTCCAGCTGAGACTAGTAAACCCATCCATTATAGTGAAATGTGTTTGTCTTGTGTAGTACAACGTTTACACAAGGAGTTGAGCAAGGCTCTTGAAAATGAAAGGTCTTGAAATTATCTGGCTGCTTTAAGAGCTAACTGATTTCACACTTTGTTTTATAATGCATCTGTAATCCTCCCCCTATAGAGGCTTGGACCTATAAGGAGGAACTGTTCCATTCTGTGCATATTTTGTACAGCCTCCACTACGCAAGAGGAATGAACAATATACTTTTGACAATTGTGCGTACAGTAGAGAGTGTGTGTGTGCGACTTGTTTGTGTGCAATTGCATGTGAGTGTCTATTGTGTGTGAGTGTGTGTGTGCACACAAAGACGCGTGAATATGAAAAGACATAGGTCTGTCGATTTGACAAGCTGGTTGCGTTTGTTTGCAGATGTATACTGCATCGCATGCACTGCCATATCTCTCCCTGTCCATGTGGCGGGCTACGGAAAAGTCTCAAGACAAGATGAACGGGAACTGATTCAATGCGATTTTAGATTAAACAAGCATTTATTTCTCAGACTGAATGTGCTTCTCATTGCAAATACACAGCCTATTAATCACAAATAAAGTAAATAGGACATGACAGGTGCACTGTAATGGTCTCCTGGCATCGGACTCAGTCACTGAACACACACACAGAGATGCTTAAAGATTGTTTTGATCACGTTGACTGGGGTATGTTCCGGTTTGCATCTGAGAATAGTATTGATGTATACACTGACTTGGTGACTGAGTTAATCAGGAAGTGCATAGAGGATGTTGTTCCCACTGAGTATTAGAACTTATCCAATCCAAAAACCATAGATGGATGGAAAACTGAAAGCGCAAACCACTGCATAAAACCAATGCAAGGTGACTGGGAACATTGATGTGTACAAGCAGACCAGCTGTGCAAACAGGCAAAACGACAGTACAGGGACAAAGTGGAGTCGCAATTGAACGACTCAGACGTATGTGGCATGGACTCCAACATTGGTCATTAACATGAGGAAATATCTACCATCACAGTAAAGGACTGATAGGAGATATGATTTGGAGAATTTCAACCATGAGAGATCTTTTTAAATAATAGGAGACAAGAATTTGTCTCTTTTAATAACAGCAAACTATTTTTTTTAAATAGTTTTCAACTAACATGGTCTAAAATCTCGGTTGAGGCATTTTCCACCATTTGGCACATTCCAGACAGTCACGGAAGGGATTCGGAAAGCCAGCCACCGATATCTCAAATAAAATCCAATCAAATGTTGGATGTTATTGGTAACATACACGTATTTAGCAATGTTATTGCTCAGATGTTGCTCTGATTTTATTGATCTTGCTCCCAGGCAAGCTAAAATTCTTCTTCGCCACCGGAGTTTGATGGCACCTTAATTGAGGTGGATGGACCCGTGGTAATGGTGGAGCAGAATGGTATCAAACAAATCAAATCAAATCACATTTTATTTGTGACATACACATGGTTAGCAGATGTTAATGCGAGTGTAGCGAAATGCTTGTGCTTCTAGTTCCGACAAAGCAGTAATAACCAACAAGTAATCTAGCTAACAATTCCAAAACTACTACCTTATAGACACAAGTGTAAGGGGATAAAGAATATGTACATAAATATATATGAATGAGTGATGGTACAGAGCGGCATAGGCAAGATACAGTAGATGATATTGAGTGCAGTATATACATATGAGATGAGTATGTAAACAAAGTGGCATAGTTAAAGTGGCTAGTGATACATGTATTACATGAAGATGCAGTAGATGATAGAGTACAGTATATATGTATACATATGAGATGAATAATGTAGGGTATGTAAACATTATATTAGGTAGCATTGTTTAAAGTGGATAGTGATATATTTGACATAATTTCCCATCAATTCCCATTATTAAAGTGGCTGGAGTTGAGTCAGTGTGTTTCCATGTGTTTGATGTGATGCCATTCCATTCGCTCCGTTCCAGCCATTATTATGAGCCGTCCTCCGTTCAGCTGCCTCCACGGATATTTAAGTGTGTTAACCCTCCGACCAAGACGGCGTCCCAAGCTGCGTCCTCAGAGTATGTGCTGACCAACTGACTGGAGTGTTTACGAACATAATTAATCTCTGTCTGTTGTCCCCACTTGCTTCAAGATGTCCACCATTGTTCCTGTAACCAAGAAAGCGAAAGCAACTGAACTAAATTACTATTATTATTATTATTATTATTATTATTATTATTATTATGTAGCATTACTGTCATTCTGAAGTTAAGGATCATATTTACCGGCACCTTACCTGACACCCTAGACACACCACAATTTGCAGACCGCCCCAACAGATCCATGGATGCCACAATTGCCATCGCACTGAACACTGCATTATCCCATCTGGACAAGACAAATACCTATGTAAGAACGCTGTGCATTGACTACAGCTCGGCCTTCAACGCTATAGTGCCCTGCAAGCTCAACACTAAGCTCTGGGCCCTGAGACTGAACCCTTCCCTGTGCAACTGGGTCCTGGACTTCCTGACCGGCCGACCCCAGGTGGTGAAGGTAGGCAGCAACACCTATGCTCGCTGATCATTAACACGGGGGCCCCACAAGGGTGCATGCTCAGTCCCCTCCTGTACTCCCTGTTCACCCATGACTGCTTGGCCACGCACATCTCCAACTCAATCATCAAGTTTGCAGACGACACAACGCTGATTACCTCCAATGTCGATTAGGCCTACAGGGATGAGATGAGGGGACTGGCGGAGTGATGCCAGGAAAATAACCTCTCCCTCAAAGTCAACAAAGTGAAGGAGCTGACTCTGGACTTCAGGAGACAGCAGAGAGAACACGCCCCCATCCACATCGACAGGGCTGCATTGGAGAGGGTAAAAAGCTTCAAGTTCCTCGAAGTACACATCACTGACAACCTGAAATGGTCCATTCACACAGACAGTGTGGTGAAGTCACAACAGCACCTCTTCAATCTCAGGAAGCTGAATAAATTTTGCTTGGCCCTTAAGACCCTAACAAGCTGCTACATTGATTGATTGATTCTATACCATTGAGAGCATCCTGTTGGACTGGATCACCGACCTGGTACAGCAATTGCAGCATCCACAACCTCAGTGCTCTCCAGAGGGTGGTGAGGTCAGCCCAAAGTATCACCGGGGTCACACTGCCTGCCCTCCAGGACGTCTACTGCACCTGGTGCCACAGGAAGGCCAAAAATATCATCAAGGACTTCAGCCACCCGAGCCATGGCCTGTTCTCCCCGTTACAATCTAGAAGAAGGAGACAGTACAGGTGCATCAAAGCTGGGACCGAGAGACTGAAAAACAGCTTCTATCTCCAGGCCATCAGACTGTTAAATAGTCACCACAAGTACCCTGAACTTAGTCACTGTTACTAGCTGGCTACCACCTGGTACTCTACCCTGCACCTTAGAGACTGCTTCCAGATGTACAGTGCATTCGGGAAAGTATTCAGACGTCTTAACTTCTTCCAAATGTTCCACATTTTATTCTAAAATTGATAAATTGAAAAAAAGGATCCTCATCAATCCACACACAATAACCCATAATGACAATGCAAAAACAGTTTTTTAGACATTTTTGAAAATGTATTAAAAACAGAAATAACTTATATTATACTTGAATATTATCGAACATCTCTGGAGAAACCTGAAAATAGCTGTGCAGCGACGCCCCCCATCCAACCTGACAGAGCTTGAGAGGATCTGCAGAGAAGAATGGGAGAAACACCCCAAATATAGGCGTGCCAAGCTTGTAGCGTCAAACACAATAAGAATCGAGGCTGTAATTCCTGCAAAAATGCTTCAACAAAGTACTGAATAAAGGGTCTGAATACTTATATAAATGGGATATATATATGTTTTGATTTTTAATTAATTTGGGTTATTGTTTGTAAGATTGAGATTTTATTTATTATTTTAGAATAGGGCTGTAACGTAAGAAAATGTGGAAAAAGTCAAGGGGTCTGAATATTTTATGAATACACTGAATACAGTATGTTATCCCTTGGCAGCATTATCAGAAAACACACCATTGATTTTCTCTGCTTTGCATTTTTGTCTTACCAGAGGATTTTAGCTCCCTGGATAAATTATTAGACTGTATTAGTGATTTAAATACTTGGATGGCTCACAACTTCTTCCAGCTAATTCAAGACAAGACCGAGGTACTTATTGTTGGAGCCGAAGCACAGCGAGCGAATCTAGCTGCACATTTTAATTCACGGGCAATAAAGTTAAAACACAAGTTAAAAAACCTAGGTGTTATTTTAGATTCTGAACTCAATTTCGAATCACACATTAGGAATGTGACCAAAATAGCTTTTTACCACCTGAGGAACATTGCAGAGGTGTGGCAATTTCTCTCAGGCTGATACAGAGAGACTCATCCATGCTTTTATTACAAGCAGGCATGACTACTTTAATTCTCTCCTGTCTTTAAGATTATTTTGGTTTTTAATCAATCCACAATTGTGCACCCCAAGACATGTCAGACATGCTTTTAAGTTATGTACCCAGTAGGTCCCTCAGCTCCACTGGCACTGGACTTTTAACTATCCCAAAGCCTAGGACCAAGAGGCATGGAAGAGGCAGCTTTTAGTTATTATGTCTCTAGCCTCTGGAATAGCCTGCCAGATAAACTGATGGGGGCTGAAACTGTGGATATATTTAAAAGAGATCTTAAAACATCATTACTTTAAGACATGAAGGTGGGTCAATATGGACAATATTAAAAAAATGGAAAGTTTCTTAAAGTGCAGTCGCAAAACCATTAACCTCCCCTGCGACTTGGTCTCCCTCAAACAACGAACGTTACATGAACATAATATAATTCTCCTCAGAGGAGGAATGGGAGGACTATCCTACTAAGTGAATTATATAAAATAATAATAATTTGGTATGTTGATGAGTTAAACAGAAGGTGCTGTGAATGTTCTGCCTGCTCTGAAATATGTGATAGTTGGCTTCTAAATGAGTTGGAAAAAGTGGGTGCTGTGTCAGTTTGTATCTTTTTGGTGTCAGAATGATATCTAATTGACTGATGGATGCTGACTTGCTGGCTGACTTTTGTCCATTTGCAATATGTTTAAACAGTGATAGACCATCACCAAATTGACATTGTGAAATCAACACCAACGAGTGATGGAGAGGAACCAGAATCCCTGCCCGGCCATCCCGTGTTCATCGGGCCAGTCAATTTCGAATTCCTGCAGTATTTTTTAGCATGTCAAATTCGTAATGGTAAATGCCCATTGAAACATATGGACAGCCGTGCGCCTGGTGATTGGAATGGGTTACCAGGAGCACATTTTAAAACGTTTTTTAATGCCTTTAGGGGGGTGCAAGGGGTCCCACTTCTCCCTCATCATACTTGACAAATAGACCATCTAGGTTGATTCATGGCTTAACATAGTGCTATATATCATTTAGGCAGAATAAATACCATTTGGACATGGTTCACTGACTTTTGGGTTTGGAAACCGATTTCCTATGATCGTACATGGCAAATGGACAAAAACATCCTTATTGGCACTTTCAATACGTTTATATTGCATTTGGCAATGGTTCACTGACTTTTGATTTAGACTTTTGACTTCCTATGAAATCATATTGCAAATGGACACAACATCCTGATTTGGCACTTTCCATACTTTCATATTCCATTTGGACATTTCTTATGGCATTTGGCAATGGTTCACTGACTTTTGACTATTGACTTCCTATGAAATCATATTGCAAATGGACATAACATATTACTTATGGAGTTTAAAAAATATGACAAAAGTATGTTCATACAGTTCTTATACATGTATAATTGACAACAAAAAAAAACAAAAGAATTTCGAAAAACAGTCATGAAAGCACTTTTTTAAGGGGCAATATTTTTTTCACATTTTCTAAATTTGACCCATGTGTCTTGACTTGATTTGCATTTGTAATATGAAAATGTATTGTGGAGCGTGCTCGCCATCTATTGTATTTTTGCTGTGTGACACTTGGCAGTTGTCATATGACATTTGTCATAAGCTTTGAATGAAATGCCGTCCATTTGAGTGGATTGGACATCATGTACATGTATATGTTTCATATGGTGCCAATATGTTCCCATTCATTTTTGTCAATTTCTGGGGGCTCTTCCCTTACTTTCATAAATAGCAGAAAATCAATCCTTTAGTCAACATTCATTCCGGTTATTGACTATGGTAATATCGTCTATATGAATGCAGCTGCCACTGTATTGGAGCCATTAGACGCAGTTTATCATTACGCAGTGTGCTTTATTTTGGGTGATAGGTTCAGTGCACATCATATTTAAATACACAGTAGGAAAACCCCATTACTTGTTTTATCCAGGAATTTAAAATCAACTTATTTACACCATTACACATTCATTCATTTTTAGTTATGTGGCCTTAACCCTCCCGTTGTCCTGGTATTGTGTCTAGTCCCCGCGTCCTCCGGGTCACCCTGTCCCGTCCTGGCTAAAGGCCCAATGTGCGCAAGTGTGACAGTAGGCGTGTGAACAGCCTTTGTAGATGTATTTCTTACACCTGCAGCACACCTAGTGTGTCTTGGAGTCCTTCTTGGCTGGGCAGAGCTGACACCTCTTCCTCTTACTTGCCCCGGTGGCCGGGCGGGGCAGCGGCCGTGCCAGCGGCGGGGCCCTCGTGCTGTTGATCATGACGCCGCTTCGGTGCGGGGCAGATGCTGCCTTCTTTGGATCAGCGGCTTCACGAGTGCCTTTCCCAGCTGCTCGAGGAACACCCTGCGCTTGTTCCGCTTGCCAGGCATCCAGTCAGGCTTGATCTCTCGCCATATGACAAAGGCGTTGTAGGAGGACACGTCAAGGATGTTGTGGAAGACGACCAGGGGCCAGCGGGCAGTCATCCGTCTGCAGCTGTAGGTGCCCACCACCTTGTCTAGGTTGTCCACGCCGCCCTTGTTGCAGTTGTAGTCTAGGATGAGGGCCGGCTTCCTGTCGCGGCGATCGCTAATGTGGCCCTTTGTGTGCAGCGTGCTCAAAAGTAGCACGTTCTTGTTTCTCTTTGCCAGGTAGGACACCAGAGTGGCGGTGGGCGTGAAGGCGAACCTGGAGGACAGGACCTGTCTGCCCCTGGACTCGAGCAGCGCGGGCGGGAGCTCGGCCTTGTTCTTTCTCACCGTGCCCACCATGGTGAGGTTCCTCTCGAGGAGCCGCTGGCCCAGGTCGTAGGAGGTGAAGAAGTTGTCGCAGGTGATGTTGCGACCGCTCAGGCCCGTTGTCAGATCGAGGACGACGCGCATCCCCTGGTTCTTCTCGGGGCCTCCGCCGGCCGCCTTGCCGGTGTACACTTGCATCTTCCAAGCGTAGCTGGACTTGGCGTCGCAGGCCACCCACGACTTGATGCCGTATTTGGCCGGCTTGCTGGGGATGTACTGACGGAAAGGACAGCGGCCTTTCGGAAAGGGGACAAGACATTAGTGTGGTTACTGTGTCACGGGGGCCAAGGGCCAAATTTTGTGTTACACACGCTGCCAGCGCTGCTAGAGCCGCTGCTTGTACCACTGCTACGGCAGCACTGCCTCTCTGTATAGACATATAAGCACATGTGCGCACGCACGCGCACGCAGAGTACCTCTGAACGGGACCAGTTAATCGTCCACCGTCACGTCGGGCCCCGGGTTGTAGAGGGCCGGCAGCCGCGCCTCCCACAGGTCCCAGACCTCCCATATGGCTGCGAGTTTGTCCGTGGCGAGTCTGGCGGGTCTCGACTGGCGGTCGTCGAATCGCAGCAGCCTCAAGTACCTGTGAAAGACCTCTCGGTGTCCCACAGGCTTGCCGCGGCCTCGCCCCGGGACCTGTAGACGCCCGCTAGGATCAGCAGCCCTACATAGGCGCGCAGGTCCGTGGCGTCCATGGGTCACCAGCCGTCGCCGTATTTTCTGGCCCTGTGCAGGTTCGTCATTTCAACAATTATCCTTTCTATCGCCGGTGTGACAAACAGGTGGAAGGCGGACGCGATGTCGCAGGCCTGTGTCGCGGCATAGACCGTGGGGCCCGGAGTCTGGTCCGGCCCGGCGTGGCAGATCGTGAGGGGCCCGCGGCGGCGGCCGTAGGCCACGGGGGACCACTCGATTTTGCCGTTTTTCGACAACAACGGCTGCTCCCGTTGGTCCGGGGCCGAGGAGATCTCTTCCTCGCCGCGGTCCTCGCGCTCGTCCTCGTCCTCGGGCGGCTCTTCCTCGGGCTGCTCTTCCTCAGAAGAGGGAGAAGAGGCATCGTCGACCTTGCAGCGCTCGGGGTTGTATTCCTCCCCCCCCCCGCCTTCATCTTCCAAAACCTCTTCCTCCTCCTCCTCCTCCTGGCAATCCGAGTAGTCTTCTTGGTCCACACTGGACAAGATCTGGAGACTGAGACCCGAAAATGCACGAGGCTCGCTTGCGCGCTCGTGTGTAGCCGTGTGCAGTCGACCCACCCAGCCGTGCAACAATAACACTCGGCTGCTCTCTAGCTCACAACGGAGCACGTCTGGACCTGTGCAGCGGCTGGCTGGGTCGCTCTGAGCCACGAGCGCAACAAGAACACTCAGTTGCTCTCTAGCACACAGTGGCGCACGTCCGGAGCTGTGCAGCTGCTGGCTGGGTCGCTCTGACCCGCGAGCGCACAACCTCGCCACGCTCGCAGACACTCTAGTACGCTCCACGGCATACGCCTCGCTAGTGGCTGACAGGGTCGCTCTGATTCGCAGAGCACAGAGCGGAGAGCGCCAGCCCTGGAAACACAGGGCCTGGGTTGCACTGACCCACGAGCGCAGAGCGCAGATCGCAACAAGAACACTCGGCTGCTCTCTAGCACACAGCGGAGCACGTCCGGACCTGTGCAGCGGCTGGCTGGGTCGCTCTGACCCACGAGCGCAGAGCGGGGAGCCGGGGACAGCCTCGCCACACTCGCAGACACTCTACTACGCTCGACAGCATACGCCTCGCCAGTGGCTGGCAGGGTTGCTCTGAGCCACGAGCGCGACTCTAACACTTGGCTGCTCTCTAGCACACAGCGAGGCACGTCCGGACCTGTGTAGCGGCTTGCAGCGGTGAGGCCAGAGCACAGAGCGCAGAGCGGGGAGCCGGGCACAGCCTCGCCACACTCGCAGACTCTCTACTATGCTCGAAGGCACACGCCTCGACAGTGGCTGGCACGGTCGCTCTGACCCGCCAGCGCAAGAGCGCCAGCCCTCCACACACAGGGCCTGGGTTGCTCTGACCCGCGAGCGCAGAGCACAGAAAGGGGAGCCCTCCACACACAGGACCTGGGTCACCCTGACCCCAGGACCACGGGAGGGTTAAACAACTGAGATCGTAAGCGAATATGTTATCATTCAACTTAAATTCTTTAAGACAATACAATAAATATTTCATAGGGCTTTATTTCAAGTTTTACCCAAATACTGGCCTGAACTAATGGTGTCAGACCACATCAGGCCTGCAAGTCACATTATACTGGCTTGCAAAGCGATGTGTAATTTCTATTGGAACCAGCCAAAGTGGGGATATCCAAAGTTTGGAGAAAAATTCAAACGCAACCGGCATCCAAAATGAATGCCAGGGTTGGACAGATTAAGATATGAGACTACTTTTAAAGCATCTAAACTGGAACAAATCAAATTGTGTTTGTCACATGCGCCGAATACAACAGGTGCCTTACCGTGAAATGCTTACTTAAAATCCCTTAACCAACAACGAAGTTTTAAGGAAAATGAGTTTACTAAATAAACTAAAGTAAAAAAGTAATACAAATGTGTTTTACTGCTTAAAGAATATTGTTATATGTTAGTGTTTTTTCTAACCTGATACACACTTGTCTTGGTGTGACATAGTCATTTAACTCGGCTTACAGCTAAGAGACGTTAGGGTGAAACCGCAGCATGTGAAATCCTGTGGGTTTACTATCTACAGAAAGTATGGAACCTTGCAGAAAGGGGTACAATATAATGTTTGTTGTTGTGAATGCAGTTAGTCCGAGGGCTAAACCGTCTATCAACCTCGTGGTATCTTAAAGTCTGCACAGACAACCAGTTACCTTTTACACACTATCTGCTGACTGGCACATACACGGAAAGGAGTTGCATTTTCTCTCTAAAAGCAGAGACCTGGCTATGTTTGTTAACCTCTCTGGGAGCGGATCCCTGTTCCGCTAGCGGAACCCCTCGTCAACAGCCAGTGGAATTGCAGGGTGCCAAATTCAAACAACAGAAATCTCATGAATCAAATTTCTCAAACATACAACTATTAGGCACCATTTTAAAGATAACATTCTCGTTAATCCAGCCACAGTGTCTGATTTCAAAAAGGCTTTACAGCGAAAGCTCCACAAATGATTATGTTAGGTCACCACCAAGTCACAGAAATACACAGACATTTTTCCAGCCAAAGAGAGGAGTAACAAAAAGCAGAAACATAGATAAAATGAATCACTAACCTTTGATAATCTTCATCACATGACACTCATAGGACTTCATGTTACACAATACATGTACGTTTTGTTCATATGACACTCATGTTACACAATACATGTTTCATAATGTGCATATTTATATCCAAAAATCTCAGTTTACATTGGCGCCTTACGTGCAGTAATGTTTTGATTCCAAAACATCCGGTGATTTTGCAGAAATACTAATAATAAACATTGATAAAAGATACAAGTGTTATTCACAGAATTAAAGATAGACTTCTCCTTAATGCAACCGCTGTGTCAGATTTCGAAAAAACTTTATGGAAAAAGCATAATCTGAGAACGGCGCTCAGAACCCAAAACGGCCAGAGGAATATCCGCCATTTTGGAATCAACAAAGTTAGAACCAACACCATAAATATTCACTTACCTTTGATGTTCTTCATCAGAAGGCACTCCCAGGAATCCCAGTTTGACAATAAATGACAGATTTTTTCCATAAAGTTCCATCATTTATGTCCAAATAGCCACTTGTTGTTAGCATGTTCAGCCCAGTAATCCATCTTCATGAGGCGCAGGCACTTCATCCAGACAAAAACTCGAAAGGGTCCGTTACAGTCCTTTAGAAACATGCCAAACGATGTATGGAATCAATCGTTAGGATGTTTTTAACATAAAACATCAATAATGTTCCAACCGGAACATTTGTCTTCAGAAAAGCATTGGAACGAGAGGTAACTCTGTCGGGTGCGCGCGTCATGAGACCGAGGCTCTCTGCCATACCAGTGACTCAAAGAGGTCTCATGAGCCCCTCCTTTATACTATAATCCTCAAACCAGTTTCTAAAGATGGTTGAGATCTAGTGGAAGCCCTAGGAAGTGCAACTTCATCCATATCTCAATGTGTATTCGGTAGGCTAAGCTTTGGAAAACTACAAACCTCAGATGTCCCACTTCCTGTTTGGATTTTTCTGAGGTTTTCGCCTGCCATATGAGTTCTGTTTTAAACTCACAGACGTCATTCAAACAGTTTAGAAACGTCAGAGTGTTTTCTATCCAATACTACTAATAATATGCATATATTAGCATCTGGGACTGAGTAGCAGGCAGTTTACTCTGGGCACGCTTTTCATCCAAAAGTGAAAATTCTGCCCCCTATCCAAATGAAGTTATGCTTTCAACTCTGAACCATTCTTGGTGATGTTGATTGCTTCGTTATTGCAAATCTTATAATAAAGCTGTTGTTGGAAGAATTTACAGTCTCTCTCTTCCTCTAGAATTTCTCTGACACCCGTTTCCCGGAAACTAGGCATATGTTGCGGGTCACTACTTCACAGGAGAGCCGTTTTAACATCGTTTTTTGGGATGGCAGAAATGCCTACTGAAACGTGAACTTTCATATGCCTTAATAAAAAACTTGTATGCCTACTGTAAATACGAATAAAATTGTTAAATTACGAGCCGATTTGGTTTAGCAATAGAAAAGCTGGTCAGTATGTCTAGGTAATCATGTCTAGCGCAGATTGTTTTGAAAGGTATCATGTATTAAAACTGCATAAGTGTTGAGCTCCACTTTCTGGAGGACTGAGTTTTGAAATCAGGGAAATTTGAGTATGATAGCTAAGGAGATGGAGAAAACACCTGCCTCTGGATTACGACTTCAAACTAAGGCAAACATAGCATCCGACAGGAGACGCGTCCAACCATGAATTATGTAAATGGGTAAGATAGTCTAGCTAGCTACATTTTCAGATATTACATGTTAATAATTTTGACAGAAAGATACATTTTCTTGGCTAGCTATAATGATAGCTAGCAAATATTGAACCTGGTTGGTTACCTACCTGCAGATTCATGCAGGATAGTAACGTCATGAGTTGTGATTAGGGTTCATTGTTAACCTAGCTAAGTTAGCTGGATGGCTCGCTAGATAACGTTACGTGTAGACATTATTATTCGTATTTCAAATCCATTTGCTTAGCTAGCTATAGCCTAATATTAGCTAGCTAGATACATGTCGGGTTTGTTTGTAAATTCAGTCTGGCCATCTACTCCAATTTCAGAGTAATCTCGTCTATGTGACAAAGAGCGCTGAATAACCGATGAATTTACAAATGCTCAACACCCATTCAATATGGCTGGTGTCAGTAGATGTCAGCAAAAAAAGTGTAATTAAATTGTTGCCAGCAGCACAGTTACAGTCACCAAGTCAAATCAAATCAAATGTATTTATATAGCCCTTCGTACAGCTGATATCTCAAAGTGCTGTACAGAAACCCAGCCTAAAACCCCGAACAGCAAGCAATGCAGGTGTAGAAGCACGGTGGCTAGGAAAAACTCCCTAGAAAGGACAAAACCTAGGAAGAAACCTAGAGAGGAACCAGGCTATGTGGGGTGGCCAGTCCTCTACTGGCTGTGCCGGGTGGAGATTGTAACAGAACATGGCCAAGATGTTCAACTGTTCATAAATTACCAGCATGGTCAAATAATAATAATCACAGGCAGAACAGTTGAAACTGGAGCAGCTGCACGGCCAGGTGGACTGGGGACAGCAAGGAGTCATCATGTCAGGTAGTCTTGAGGCATGGTCCTAGGGCTCAGGTCCTCCGAGAGAGAGAGAGAATTAGAGAGAGCATAATTAAATTCACACAGGACACCGGATAGGACAGGAGAAGTACTCCAGATATAACAAACTGACCCTAGCCCCCCGACACATAAACTACTGCAGCATAAATACTGGAGGCAGAGACAGGAGGGGTCAGGAGACACTGTGGCTCCATCCGAGTACACCCCCGGACAGGGCCAAACAGGAAGGATATAACCCCACCCACTTTGCCAAAGCACAGCCCCCACACCACTAGAGGGATATCTTCAACCACCAATTTACCATCCTGAGACAAGGCCGAGTATAGCCCACAAAGATCTCCGCCACGCCAACCCAGACAGGAAGATCACATCAGTGACTCAACCCACTCAAGTGACGCACCCCTCCTAGGGACGGTATGAAAGAGCCCTAGTAAGCCAGTGACTCCCCTGTAATAGGGTTAGAGGCAGAGAATCCCAGTGGAAAGAGGGGAACCGGCCAGGCAGAGACAGCAAGGGCTGTTCGTTACTCCAGAGCCTTTCCGTTCACCTTCACACTCCTGGGCCAGACTACACTCAATCATATGACCCACTGAAGAGATAGGTCTTCAGTAAAGACTTAAAGGTTGAGACCGAGTTTGCGTCTCTCACATGAAAGCTCTGGATAACATGAAAACAGCCTAATCAGCTCTGCTAGGGCAAGTAAAATGGTCAGAGTGGGGTGTTCTCTCATTATGGCCTGGGTAAGCCGTCATTGTAAATAAGAATTTCTTCTTAACTGACTTGCCTAGTTAAATAAAAAACATATAATAATATGGAGATGGTACCCCTTTTGTTGCTATTACATCCTACACACTTATGGGAAGGCTTTCTACTAGATGTTGGAATATTGCTGCAGGGACTTGCTTACGTTCAGCCACAAGAGCATTAGTGAGGTTGGACACTAATGTTGGGCGATGGCTCGCAGTCAACGTTCCAATTCATCCCAGAGGTGTTTGATGGGGTTGAAGTCAGGGCTCTGTGCAGGCCAGTCAAGTTCTTCCACACCGATCTTGACAAACCATTTCTGTATGGACCTCGCTTTGTGCTCGAGGGCATTGTCATGCTGAAACAGAAAAGGGCCTTCCCCAAACTGTTGCCACAAAGTTGGAAATACAGAGTTGTGTAGAAATTCATTGTATACTGTAGCGTTAAGGTTTCCCTTCACTAGAACTAAGGGGCCTAGCCTGAACCAGCCCCAGACTATTATTCCTCCTCGACCAAACTTTACAGTTGGCACTATGCAGTGGGGTAGGTAGCGTTCTCCTGGCATCCGCTAAACCCAGATATGTCCGCGGGGCTGCCAGATGGTGAAGTGGGATTTATCACTCCAGAGAACGTGTTTCCACTGCTCCAGAGTCCAAATGCGGCGAGCTTTACACCATTCCAACCGATGCTTGACATTGTGCATGGTGATCTTAAGCTTGTGTGTGGCTGCTCGGCCATGGAAACCCATTTCATGGAGCTCGCGACTAACAGTTCTTGTGCTGATATGATTCACAATAACAGCACTTACAGTTGACCAGGGCAGCTCTAGCAGGGCAGAAATTTGAAGATCTGACTTGTTGGAAAGGTGTCATCTTACAACAGTGCCACGTTTAAAGTCACTGAGCTCTTCAGTAAGGCCATTCTACTGCCAATGTTTTTTATGGAGAATGCATGGGTCTGTGCTCAATGTTATACACCTGTCAGCAACAGGTGTGACTGAAGTAGCCTCATCCACTAATTTGAAAGGGGTGTCCACGTACATTTATATATATATTGTAGAAGGGGTAAGGATGCCAAAATGACACCTAAGCTGCAGAAGGAAATAAAATGAAAAATACAAGAAATACTTAAAAAACTCAGAGGAATAATTATTTTTCTGCAGGGGGAAGCAGGCTTAGACCTGTGTTACCTGGATAAAGCTGTCTGTCACCACCAGTAGTGAGATAATCTCCCCCTAGGAGAGGGTCCAACCATATTTTACTGCAGTACAGAGTACGCCTCAGTTGCAGAGAGCTACTTTTATATTCCTCAGCAAGTCACCACCTGAGGGCCTATTGGATCAGTCACCACTTGTATAGATGATTGAACATGCTTTAACACTAGGGTATCAATCATGGTTGTTGATTAATCATCTTTGTAACACTGCATTCACCATGGTAATGGTCATGGCAGACATTCAATTGCCTTGATTTGTCTGAGAAAGTATTGAAAAAATACTGTAAATACATGATATCTGGCACAATGACTGTATACAGCTGAGCAAATTACACTTGAATTATTGGATCTGCTAGTCTTTGTAGAAAGATAGAGGCATGGAAAGGTGAATTGGGAGAGGAGGAAAAGAAAAGGAGAGGGAGGAAGGGTGTAATATTCTTACTTTTGATTTCTGAAACTGAACAAGTCTTCCAGGAAACCAACTAAGAAAAACACAAAACCAATTCAAGGTGTTGTTTGGTGCAGGAGTGGGCTCTGTGCTTTACAGTTGTCCTCGGGTAAAGGGGGACAGCATAAAGGGAGAGAAAGAAGGAAAGAGCGAGAAAGAAAGAAAGTGAAAGAAGGACCACATCCAGGGTGGTAGAGGGATGCGAGATGGATCTAAGCAGTACTGAATAATGCTGTGGGATGGTGTACCGGGGATGTCGGGTCAATACAGGACCAGTCTGGTTGGCTGGGGGTACAGAGGAACAGAGGAGAGAATAGATTAGCTGTGGCTTAGGCCCATACTCGTTTGGCCCTACAGCATGATGTTCCAGGAGTGTATCCCAAATGGCACCCTATTCCCTACAAATTGTATTACTTTGTAGAGAATAGGGTGTCATTTATATAGTGCACTATATAGGGAATTTGGGACTAAGCCCAGGTGTAATGGATGGGACCATACCCAGCCACTCATTCATTAAAGCATTAAACAATAGCACACATTTAGGCAGTTTGTGTTGGCCAAAGACCTTCTGTTTTGGACTGTTTTTCTTTTTTGTTACATTTCACAAGAAAGAGGCAACAGAATGCGTGTGACAGAATACATTTAGGTAAGGAGAGGGAAATAGAAAAGGGGAGAGCGAGATAGAGAAGGAAACAGTACACACTTGACAGTGTTCAGCTCTGCACTTGTCAGGAAGAGGAACAATAATTATTTTGAAATGTGTATGTGGGGGGGGTCAATCAACTCAACTACAGCAAGATCATCTAATGAATGAATTAACATTTGTTTTGATGTACTTGGTCAATAATTAAGATTTAAAGGGCTTCCAAAAAGTATGCTATCCAGTATGTCCATGGCAGTTTGATACAATGCTTTTCCACTCAGTTTGCCTCTCTTATAGTGCAACAGTGCCCTCCTGTGTTCAGAAAGAGACAGAAACTCAAGACATACAGTGGGGCAAAAAAGTATTTAGTCAGCCACCAATTGTACAAGTTCTCCCACTTAAAAAGATGAGAGAGGCCTGTAATTTTCATCATAGGTACACTTCAATTGGCAAAATGAGAAAAAGAAATCCAGAAAATCACATTGTAGGATTTTTAATGAATTTATTTGCAAATTATGGTGGAAAATAAGTATTTGGTCACCTACAAACAAGCAAGATTTCTGGCTCTCACAGACCTGTAACTTCTTCTTTAGAGGCTACTCTGTCCTCCACTCGTTACCTGTATTAATGGCACCTGTTTGAACTTGTTATCAGTATAAAAGACACCTGTCCACAACCTCAAACAGTCACACTCCAAACTCCACTATGGCCAAGACCAAAGAGCTGTCAAAGGACACCAGAAACAAAATTGTAGACCTGCACCAGGCTGGGAAGACTGAATCTGTAATAGGTAAGCAGCTTGGTTTGAAGAAATCAACTGTGGGTGCAATTATTAGGAAATGGAAGACATACAAGACCACAGATAATCTCCCTCGATCTGGGGCTCCACGCAAGATATCACCCCGTGGTGTCAAAATGATCACAAGAACAGTGAGCAAAAATCCCAGAACCACACGGGGGGACCTAGTGAATGACCTGCAGAGAGCTGGGACCAAAGTAACAAAGCCTACCATCATTAACACACTACGCCGCCAGGGACTCAAATCCTGCAGTGCCAGACGTGTCCCCCTGCTTAAGCCAGTACACGTCCAGGCCCGTCTGAAGTTTGCTAGAGAGCATTTGGATGATCCAGAAGAAGATTGGGAGAATGTCATATTGTCAGATGAAACCAAAATATAACTTTTTGGTAAAAACTCAACTCGTCGTGTTTGGAGGACAAAGAATGCTGAGTTGCATCCTAAGAACACCATACCTACTGTGAAGCATGGGGGTGGAAACATCATGCTTTGGGTCTGTTTTTCTGCAAAGGGACCAGGGCGACTGATTCGTGTAAAGGAAAGAATGAATGGGGCCATGTATCATGAGATTTTGAGTGAAAACCTCCTTCCATCAGCAAGGGCATTGAAGATTAAACGTGGCTGGGTCTTTCAGCATGACAATGATCCCAAACACACTGCCCGGGCAAAGAAGGAGTGGCTTCGTAAGAAGCATTTCAAGGTCCTGGAGTGGCCTAGCCAGTCTCAAGATCTCAACCCCATAGAAAATCTTTGGAGGGAGTTGAAAGTCCGTGTTGCCCAGCAACAGCCCTAAAACATCACTGCTCTAGAGGAGATCTGCATGAATGGGCCAAAATACCAGCAACAAATACCAGTGTGTGAAAACCTTGTGGAGACTTGCAGAAAACGTTTTACCTCTGTCATTGCCAACAAAGGGTATATAACAAAGTATTGAGATAAACTTTTGTTATTGACCAAATACTTATTTTCCACCATAATCTGCAAATAAATTCAATAAAAATCCTACAATGTGATTTTCTGGAGAAAAAAAATCTAATTTTGTCTGTCATAGTTGAAGTGTACCTATGATGAACATTTTACTGGCCTCTCTCATCTTTTTAATTGGGAGAACTTGCACAATTGGTGGCTGACTAAATACTTTTTTGCCCCACTGTATCTAAATACTTTAAAGGTAGACTCAGCGATAAGACGTAGAGGCAGAAAATAAACAGCATAGTAGGTCAATTTACGCAATAACCAAGAGCGTTGAAGCGCGAGGCTCAACTAATCCATTGTTTTGGTCTTGTGGAGCATGAAGCCAACCCGTGCACATGCATCTCACTCATCTCAATATTTACATTTTTCTCATTTAGCAGACACTTAAGATAGCTAGGTGGGAGGACAACCACATATCACTGGCACAGCACGTAGACTTTTCCTCAATAAAGTAGCTATCAGTAAAATCCGAGCTGGTGGAGAGGGCGGGTCGGTGTGAGGAGGGGGATTATTTAACCAACATCTCCAATCTCATCTCATTGATTGGACTCCAGGTTAACTAACTCGCGACTCCAATTAGCTTTTGGAGAAGTCATTAGGGGTTCACATACTTTTTCCAACCTACACTGCGAATGTTTAAATGATGTATTCAATATAAACAAGAAAAATACAAAAATGTGTGTTATTAGTTTAAGCACATTATGTTTGTCTATTGTGACTTAGATGCAGATCAGGTCAAATTTGATGACCAATTTATGCAGAAATCCAGGTATTTCAAAAGGCTCACACACATTTTTCTTGCCACTGAATTTCCATATTAAGTATGAGTGAGAATTATGGAGTGGGTGTTTCTATTGGAGTTACAGTGTGTGTGTGTGTGTGTGTGTGTGTGTGTGTGTGTGTGTGTGTGTGTGTGTGTGTGTGTAGGGTCCAGTGAATACCTATAGATCCTGAAATAAAAGGCCAATAAAGATAGAAGGTAAACTCTGTCCATTTAGCTATTTGGTTAGACATTTATCAGTTGTGTTCCAGAGCCTATTGGTGTCAGACTTGATGGACCGGTACCTCTTAACGAGAAGCAGCAGAGAAAATATTCTATGGCTTGGGTGGTTGGGGTCATTGACAATTTTCCAGGCCTTCTTTTCATACTGCCTGATATAGAGGTCATTGTTGTCATGGAGCGAGGCCCCATGGAGCGAGGCCCCAGTGAGGTACTAGAATGGCGCTATTGGCATACCAAGCAAATCAAATTTGTCACATACACATGGTTAGCAGTTGTTAGTGGCACCCCATCCCGGATCTGGGAGCGTAATCATCGACTGACACTAATTAGCATAGCGCAACGGACATAAATATTACTAGAAAATATTCCTATTCATGAAAATCACAAGTGAAATATGTTGAGACATAGCTTAGCCTTTTGTTAATCACCTTGTCATCTCAGATTTTCTAAATATGCTTTACAGCCAAAGGAAGACAAGCATTTGTGTAAGTTTATCGATAGCCTAGCATAGCATTATGTCCAGCTAGCAGCAGGTAACTTGATCACGAAAATCAGAAAAGCAATCAAATTAAATCGTTTACCTTTGATGAGCTTCGGATGTTTTCACTCACGAGACTCCCAGTTAGATAGCCAATGTTCTTATTTTCCAAAAATATAATTTTTGTAGGCGAAATAGCGCCGTTTGTTCTTCACGTTTGGCTGAGAAATCGACCGGAAATTGCGGTCACGAAAACGCCGAAAAATATTCCAAATTAGCTCCATAATATTGACAGAAACATGGCAAACGTTGTTTAATCCTCAAGGTGTTTTTCAAACATCTATTCAATAACATATCCACCGGGACAATTGGTTTTTCAGTAGGACCGCATGGTCAAATAATAATAATCACAGGCAGAACAGTTGAAACTGGAGCAGCTGCACGGCCAGGTGGACTGGGGACAGCAAGGAGTCATCATGTCAGGTAGTCTTGAGGCATGGTCCTAGGGCTCAGGTCCTCCGAGAGAGAGAGAGAATTAGAGAGAGCATAATTAAATTCACACAGGACACCGGATAGGACAGGAGAAGTACTCCAGATATAACAAACTGACCCTAGCCCCCCGACACATAAACTACTGCAGCATAAATACTGGAGGCAGAGACAGGAGGGGTCAGGAGACACTGTGGCTCCATCCGAGTACACCCCCGGACAGGGCCAAACAGGAAGGATATAACCCCACCCACTTTGCCAAAGCACAGCCCCCACACCACTAGAGGGATATCTTCAACCACCAATTTACCATCCTGAGACAAGGCCGAGTATAGCCCACAAAGATCTCCGCCACGCCAACCCAGACAGGAAGATCACATCAGTGACTCAACCCACTCAAGTGACGCACCCCTCCTAGGGACGGTATGAAAGAGCCCTAGTAAGCCAGTGACTCCCCTGTAATAGGGTTAGAGGCAGAGAATCCCAGTGGAAAGAGGGGAACCGGCCAGGCAGAGACAGCAAGGGCTGTTCGTTACTCCAGAGCCTTTCCGTTCACCTTCACACTCCTGGGCCAGACTACACTCAATCATATGACCCACTGAAGAGATAGGTCTTCAGTAAAGACTTAAAGGTTGAGACCGAGTTTGCGTCTCTCACATGAAAGCTCTGGATAACATGAAAACAGCCTAATCAGCTCTGCTAGGGCAAGTAAAATGGTCAGAGTGGGGTGTTCTCTCATTATGGCCTGGGTAAGCCGTCATTGTAAATAAGAATTTCTTCTTAACTGACTTGCCTAGTTAAATAAAAAACATATAATAATATGGAGATGGTACCCCTTTTGTTGCTATTACATCCTACACACTTATGGGAAGGCTTTCTACTAGATGTTGGAATATTGCTGCAGGGACTTGCTTACGTTCAGCCACAAGAGCATTAGTGAGGTTGGACACTAATGTTGGGCGATGGCTCGCAGTCAACGTTCCAATTCATCCCAGAGGTGTTTGATGGGGTTGAAGTCAGGGCTCTGTGCAGGCCAGTCAAGTTCTTCCACACCGATCTTGACAAACCATTTCTGTATGGACCTCGCTTTGTGCTCGAGGGCATTGTCATGCTGAAACAGAAAAGGGCCTTCCCCAAACTGTTGCCACAAAGTTGGAAATACAGAGTTGTGTAGAAATTCATTGTATACTGTAGCGTTAAGGTTTCCCTTCACTAGAACTAAGGGGCCTAGCCTGAACCAGCCCCAGACTATTATTCCTCCTCGACCAAACTTTACAGTTGGCACTATGCAGTGGGGTAGGTAGCGTTCTCCTGGCATCCGCTAAACCCAGATATGTCCGCGGGGCTGCCAGATGGTGAAGTGGGATTTATCACTCCAGAGAACGTGTTTCCACTGCTCCAGAGTCCAAATGCGGCGAGCTTTACACCATTCCAACCGATGCTTGACATTGTGCATGGTGATCTTAAGCTTGTGTGTGGCTGCTCGGCCATGGAAACCCATTTCATGGAGCTCGCGACTAACAGTTCTTGTGCTGATATGATTCACAATAACAGCACTTACAGTTGACCAGGGCAGCTCTAGCAGGGCAGAAATTTGAAGATCTGACTTGTTGGAAAGGTGTCATCTTACAACAGTGCCACGTTTAAAGTCACTGAGCTCTTCAGTAAGGCCATTCTACTGCCAATGTTTTTTATGGAGAATGCATGGGTCTGTGCTCAATGTTATACACCTGTCAGCAACAGGTGTGACTGAAGTAGCCTCATCCACTAATTTGAAAGGGGTGTCCACGTACATTTATATATATATTGTAGAAGGGGTAAGGATGCCAAAATGACACCTAAGCTGCAGAAGGAAATAAAATGAAAAATACAAGAAATACTTAAAAAACTCAGAGGAATAATTATTTTTCTGCAGGGGGAAGCAGGCTTAGACCTGTGTTACCTGGATAAAGCTGTCTGTCACCACCAGTAGTGAGATAATCTCCCCCTAGGAGAGGGTCCAACCATATTTTACTGCAGTACAGAGTACGCCTCAGTTGCAGAGAGCTACTTTTATATTCCTCAGCAAGTCACCACCTGAGGGCCTATTGGATCAGTCACCACTTGTATAGATGATTGAACATGCTTTAACACTAGGGTATCAATCATGGTTGTTGATTAATCATCTTTGTAACACTGCATTCACCATGGTAATGGTCATGGCAGACATTCAATTGCCTTGATTTGTCTGAGAAAGTATTGAAAAAATACTGTAAATACATGATATCTGGCACAATGACTGTATACAGCTGAGCAAATTACACTTGAATTATTGGATCTGCTAGTCTTTGTAGAAAGATAGAGGCATGGAAAGGTGAATTGGGAGAGGAGGAAAAGAAAAGGAGAGGGAGGAAGGGTGTAATATTCTTACTTTTGATTTCTGAAACTGAACAAGTCTTCCAGGAAACCAACTAAGAAAAACACAAAACCAATTCAAGGTGTTGTTTGGTGCAGGAGTGGGCTCTGTGCTTTACAGTTGTCCTCGGGTAAAGGGGGACAGCATAAAGGGAGAGAAAGAAGGAAAGAGCGAGAAAGAAAGAAAGTGAAAGAAGGACCACATCCAGGGTGGTAGAGGGATGCGAGATGGATCTAAGCAGTACTGAATAATGCTGTGGGATGGTGTACCGGGGATGTCGGGTCAATACAGGACCAGTCTGGTTGGCTGGGGGTACAGAGGAACAGAGGAGAGAATAGATTAGCTGTGGCTTAGGCCCATACTCGTTTGGCCCTACAGCATGATGTTCCAGGAGTGTATCCCAAATGGCACCCTATTCCCTACAAATTGTATTACTTTGTAGAGAATAGGGTGTCATTTATATAGTGCACTATATAGGGAATTTGGGACTAAGCCCAGGTGTAATGGATGGGACCATACCCAGCCACTCATTCATTAAAGCATTAAACAATAGCACACATTTAGGCAGTTTGTGTTGGCCAAAGACCTTCTGTTTTGGACTGTTTTTCTTTTTTGTTACATTTCACAAGAAAGAGGCAACAGAATGCGTGTGACAGAATACATTTAGGTAAGGAGAGGGAAATAGAAAAGGGGAGAGCGAGATAGAGAAGGAAACAGTACACACTTGACAGTGTTCAGCTCTGCACTTGTCAGGAAGAGGAACAATAATTATTTTGAAATGTGTATGTGGGGGGGGTCAATCAACTCAACTACAGCAAGATCATCTAATGAATGAATTAACATTTGTTTTGATGTACTTGGTCAATAATTAAGATTTAAAGGGCTTCCAAAAAGTATGCTATCCAGTATGTCCATGGCAGTTTGATACAATGCTTTTCCACTCAGTTTGCCTCTCTTATAGTGCAACAGTGCCCTCCTGTGTTCAGAAAGAGACAGAAACTCAAGACATACAGTGGGGCAAAAAAGTATTTAGTCAGCCACCAATTGTACAAGTTCTCCCACTTAAAAAGATGAGAGAGGCCTGTAATTTTCATCATAGGTACACTTCAATTGGCAAAATGAGAAAAAGAAATCCAGAAAATCACATTGTAGGATTTTTAATGAATTTATTTGCAAATTATGGTGGAAAATAAGTATTTGGTCACCTACAAACAAGCAAGATTTCTGGCTCTCACAGACCTGTAACTTCTTCTTTAGAGGCTACTCTGTCCTCCACTCGTTACCTGTATTAATGGCACCTGTTTGAACTTGTTATCAGTATAAAAGACACCTGTCCACAACCTCAAACAGTCACACTCCAAACTCCACTATGGCCAAGACCAAAGAGCTGTCAAAGGACACCAGAAACAAAATTGTAGACCTGCACCAGGCTGGGAAGACTGAATCTGTAATAGGTAAGCAGCTTGGTTTGAAGAAATCAACTGTGGGTGCAATTATTAGGAAATGGAAGACATACAAGACCACAGATAATCTCCCTCGATCTGGGGCTCCACGCAAGATATCACCCCGTGGTGTCAAAATGATCACAAGAACAGTGAGCAAAAATCCCAGAACCACACGGGGGGACCTAGTGAATGACCTGCAGAGAGCTGGGACCAAAGTAACAAAGCCTACCATCATTAACACACTACGCCGCCAGGGACTCAAATCCTGCAGTGCCAGACGTGTCCCCCTGCTTAAGCCAGTACACGTCCAGGCCCGTCTGAAGTTTGCTAGAGAGCATTTGGATGATCCAGAAGAAGATTGGGAGAATGTCATATTGTCAGATGAAACCAAAATATAACTTTTTGGTAAAAACTCAACTCGTCGTGTTTGGAGGACAAAGAATGCTGAGTTGCATCCTAAGAACACCATACCTACTGTGAAGCATGGGGGTGGAAACATCATGCTTTGGGTCTGTTTTTCTGCAAAGGGACCAGGGCGACTGATTCGTGTAAAGGAAAGAATGAATGGGGCCATGTATCATGAGATTTTGAGTGAAAACCTCCTTCCATCAGCAAGGGCATTGAAGATTAAACGTGGCTGGGTCTTTCAGCATGACAATGATCCCAAACACACTGCCCGGGCAAAGAAGGAGTGGCTTCGTAAGAAGCATTTCAAGGTCCTGGAGTGGCCTAGCCAGTCTCAAGATCTCAACCCCATAGAAAATCTTTGGAGGGAGTTGAAAGTCCGTGTTGCCCAGCAACAGCCCTAAAACATCACTGCTCTAGAGGAGATCTGCATGAATGGGCCAAAATACCAGCAACAAATACCAGTGTGTGAAAACCTTGTGGAGACTTGCAGAAAACGTTTTACCTCTGTCATTGCCAACAAAGGGTATATAACAAAGTATTGAGATAAACTTTTGTTATTGACCAAATACTTATTTTCCACCATAATCTGCAAATAAATTCAATAAAAATCCTACAATGTGATTTTCTGGAGAAAAAAAATCTAATTTTGTCTGTCATAGTTGAAGTGTACCTATGATGAACATTTTACTGGCCTCTCTCATCTTTTTAATTGGGAGAACTTGCACAATTGGTGGCTGACTAAATACTTTTTTGCCCCACTGTATCTAAATACTTTAAAGGTAGACTCAGCGATAAGACGTAGAGGCAGAAAATAAACAGCATAGTAGGTCAATTTACGCAATAACCAAGAGCGTTGAAGCGCGAGGCTCAACTAATCCATTGTTTTGGTCTTGTGGAGCATGAAGCCAACCCGTGCACATGCATCTCACTCATCTCAATATTTACATTTTTCTCATTTAGCAGACACTTAAGATAGCTAGGTGGGAGGACAACCACATATCACTGGCACAGCACGTAGACTTTTCCTCAATAAAGTAGCTATCAGTAAAATCCGAGCTGGTGGAGAGGGCGGGTCGGTGTGAGGAGGGGGATTATTTAACCAACATCTCCAATCTCATCTCATTGATTGGACTCCAGGTTAACTAACTCGCGACTCCAATTAGCTTTTGGAGAAGTCATTAGGGGTTCACATACTTTTTCCAACCTACACTGCGAATGTTTAAATGATGTATTCAATATAAACAAGAAAAATACAAAAATGTGTGTTATTAGTTTAAGCACATTATGTTTGTCTATTGTGACTTAGATGCAGATCAGGTCAAATTTGATGACCAATTTATGCAGAAATCCAGGTATTTCAAAAGGCTCACACACATTTTTCTTGCCACTGAATTTCCATATTAAGTATGAGTGAGAATTATGGAGTGGGTGTTTCTATTGGAGTTACAGTGTGTGTGTGTGTGTGTGTGTGTGTGTGTGTGTGTGTGTGTGTGTGTGTGTGTGTGTGTAGGGTCCAGTGAATACCTATAGATCCTGAAATAAAAGGCCAATAAAGATAGAAGGTAAACTCTGTCCATTTAGCTATTTGGTTAGACATTTATCAGTTGTGTTCCAGAGCCTATTGGTGTCAGACTTGATGGACCGGTACCTCTTAACGAGAAGCAGCAGAGAAAATATTCTATGGCTTGGGTGGTTGGGGTCATTGACAATTTTCCAGGCCTTCTTTTCATACTGCCTGATATAGAGGTCATTGTTGTCATGGAGCGAGGCCCCATGGAGCGAGGCCCCAGTGAGGTACTAGAATGGCGCTATTGGCATACCAAGCAAATCAAATTTGTCACATACACATGGTTAGCAGTTGTTAGTGGCACCCCATCCCGGATCTGGGAGCGTAATCATCGACTGACACTAATTAGCATAGCGCAACGGACATAAATATTACTAGAAAATATTCCTATTCATGAAAATCACAAGTGAAATATGTTGAGACATAGCTTAGCCTTTTGTTAATCACCTTGTCATCTCAGATTTTCTAAATATGCTTTACAGCCAAAGGAAGACAAGCATTTGTGTAAGTTTATCGATAGCCTAGCATAGCATTATGTCCAGCTAGCAGCAGGTAACTTGATCACGAAAATCAGAAAAGCAATCAAATTAAATCGTTTACCTTTGATGAGCTTCGGATGTTTTCACTCACGAGACTCCCAGTTAGATAGCCAATGTTCTTATTTTCCAAAAATATAATTTTTGTAGGCGAAATAGCGCCGTTTGTTCTTCACGTTTGGCTGAGAAATCGACCGGAAATTGCGGTCACGAAAACGCCGAAAAATATTCCAAATTAGCTCCATAATATTGACAGAAACATGGCAAACGTTGTTTAATCCTCAAGGTGTTTTTCAAACATCTATTCAATAACATATCCACCGGGACAATTGGTTTTTCAGTAGGACCGATTGGAAAAATGGCTACCTCTGTATTTTACGCGAGAAACACTCTGAGAGCCATCAGGTGACCACTTACATAATGTAGCCGCTTAAGGGTATTCTTCAACATAAATGCGTAAAACTACGTCACAATATTGTAGACACCTTGGGGAATACGTTGACAAAGTAATATGGTTGATAGCCCATTCACTGCTCAATAGGGACGCATTGGAACGCAAAGCTTTGAAAACATGAGGCACTTCCGGATTGGATTTTTCTCAGGCTTTCGCCTGCAATATCAGTTCTGTTATACTCACAGACAATATTTTTAGTTTTGGAAAATTTTGAATGTTTTCTATCCTAAGCTGTCAATTATATGCATATTCTAGCATATTGTCCTGACAAAATATCCCGTTTACTTTGGGTATGTTATTTTTCCAAAAATGAAAATACTGCCCCCTAGTCACAATAGGTTAATGCGAGTGTAGCGAAATGCTTGTGCTTCTAGTTCTGACAATGCAGTAATAACCAACGAGTAATCTAACCTAACAATTACAAAACTACTACCTTATACACACAAGTGTAAAGGGGTAAAGAATATGTACATAAAGATATTTGAATGAGTGATGGTACAGAACGGCATAGGCAAGATGCAGTAGATGGTATCGAGTACAATATATACATATGAGATGAGTAATGTAGGGTATGTAAACATTATATTAAGTAGCATTGTTTAAAGGGGCTAGTGATATATTTTCCATCAATTCACATTATTAAAGTGGCTGGAGTTGAGTCAGTGTGTTGGCAGCAGCCAATCAATGTTAGTGGTGGCTGTTTAACAGTCTGATGGCCTTGAGATAGAAGCTGTTTCTCAGTCTCTCGGTCCCTGCTTTGATGCACCTGTACTGACCTCGCATTCTGGATGATAGCGGGGTGAACAGGCAGTGGCTCGGGTGGTTGTTGTCCTTGATGATCTTTATGGCCTTCCTGTGACATCGGGTGGCGTAGGTTTCCTGGAGGGCAGGTAGTTTGCCCCCGGTGATGCGTTGTGCAGACCTCAGTACACTCTGGAGAGCCTTATGGTTGTGGGCGGAGCAGTTGCCGTACCAGGCGGTGATACAGCCCGACAGGATGCTCTCGATTGTGCATCTGTAGAAGTTTGTGTGCTTTTGGTGACGAGCCAAATTTCTTCAGCCTACTGAGGTTGAAGAGGCGCTGCTGCGCCTTCTTCACGACACTGTCTGTGTGGGTAGAGCAATTCAGTTTGTCCGTGATGTGTAAGCCGAGGAATTTAAAACTTACTACCCTCTCCACTACTGTCCCATCGATGTGGATAGGGGTGTGCTCCTTCTGCTGTTTCCTGAAGTCCACAATCATCTCCTTTGTTTTGTTGACATTGAGTGTGAGATTATTTTCCTGACACCACACTCCGAGGGCCCTCACCTCCTCCCTGTAGGCCGCCACGTCGTTGTTGGTAATCAAGCCTACCACTGTAGTGTCGTCCGCAAACTTGATGATTGAGTTGGAGGGGTGCATGGCCACGCAGTCGTGGGTGAACAGGGAGTACAGGAGAGGGCTCAGAACGCATCCTTGTGGGGCCCCAGTGTTGAGGATCAGCGGGGTGGAGATGTTGTTACCTACCCTCACCACCTGGGGGCGGCCCGTCAGGATGTCCAATACCCAGTTGCACAAGGCGGCGTCGAGACCCAGGAGCTCAAGCTTGATGACGAGTTTGGAGGGTACTATGGTGTTAAATGCTGAGCTGTAGTCGATGAACAGCATTCTCACATAGGTAGTCCTCTTGTCCAGATGGGTTAGGGCAGTGTGGTTACGATTGCGTCGTCTGTGGACCTATTTGGGCGGTAAGCAAATTGAAGTGGGTCTAGGGTGTCAGGTAGGGTGGAGGTGATATTGTCCTTCACTAGTCTCTCAAAGCACCTCATGATGACGGGGCGGTAGTAATTTAGCTCAGTTACCTTGGCTTTCTTGGAAACAGGGACAATGGTGGCCCTCTTGAAGCATGTGGGAACAGCAGACTGGTATAAGGATTGATTGAATATGTCCGTAAAAATTCTCATTCATCGCAGCTCTAAATAAGAGGCATAAACATAGTCATCATTTATACCTTTCATCAGGTAAAGAATGGTGGCCATGCACTACAGACTAGTGAGGATGATCTCATAGAGGGACACATACAGTGGGGAGAACAAGTATTTGATACACGTTCGATTTTGCAGGTTTTCCTACTTACAAAGCATGTAGAGGTCTAATTTTTATCGATACACTTCAATGGTGAGAGACGGAATCTAAAACAAAAATCCAGAAAATCACATTGTATGATTTTTAAGTAATTCATTTGCATTTTATTGCATGGCATAAGTATTTGATCACCTACCAACCAGTTCGAATTCCGGCTCTTACAGACCTGTTCATTTTTCTTTAAGAATCCCCCGTTCTCCACTCATTACCTGTATTAACTGCACCTGTTTGAACTCGTTACCTGATTAAAAGACACCTGTCCACACACTCAATCAAACAGACTCCAACCTCTCCACAATGGCCAAGACCAGAGAGCTGTGTAAGGACATCAGGGGTAAAATTGTAGACCTGCACAAGGCTGGGATGGGGTACAGGACAATAGGCAAGCAGCTTGGTGAGAAGGCAACAACTGTTGGCGCAATTATTAGAAAATGGAAGAAGTTCAAGATGATGGACAACAACCCTCGGTCTGGGGCTCCATGCAAGATCTCACCTCGTGAGGAATCAACGATCATGAGGAAGGTGAGGGATCAGCCCAGAACTACAAGGCAGGACCTGGTCAATGACCTGAAGAGAGCTGGGACCACAGTCTCAAAGAAAACCATTAGTAACACACTACGCCGTCATGGATTAAAATCCTGCAGCGCATGCAAGGTCCCCCTGCTCAAGCCAGCGCATGTCCAGGCCCATCTGAAATACTTTGCCAATTACCATCTGGATGATCCAGAGGAGGAATGGGAGAAGGTCATGTGGTCTGATGAGACAAAAATAGAGCTTTTTGGTCTAAACTCCACTCGCCGTGTTTGGAGGAAGACGGATGAGTACAACCCCAAGAACACCATCCCAACCGCAAAGCATGGAGGTGGAAACATCATGCTTTGGGGATGCTTTTCTGCAAAGGGGACAGGATGACTGCACCGTATTGAGGGGAGGATGGATGGGGCCATGTATCGCGAGATCTTGGCCAACAACCTCCTTCCCTCATTAAGAGCATTGAAGATGGGTCGTGGCTGAGTCTTCCAGCATGACAACGACCCGAAACACACAGCCAGGGCAACTAAGGAGTCGCTCCGAAAGAAGCATCTCAAGGTCCTGGAGTGGCCTAGCCAGTCTCCAGACCTGAACCCAATAGAAAATCTTTGGAGGGAGCTGAAAGTCCGTATTGCCCAGCAACAGCCCCAAAACCTGAAGGATCTGGAGAAGGTCTGTATGGAGGAGTGGGCCAAAATCCCTGCTGCAGTGTGTGCAAACCAGGTCAAGAACTACAGGAAACATATTATCTCTGTAATTGCAAACACAGGTTTCTGTGCCAAATATTAAGTTCTGCTTTTCTGATGTATCAAATACTTATGTCATGCAATAAAATACAAATTAATTACTTAAAAATCATACAATGTAATTTTCTGGATTTTTGTTTTAGACTCCGTCTCTCACAGTTGAAGTGTACCTTTGATAAAAATTACAGACCTCTACATGGTTTGTAAGTAGGAAACACTGCCGATTTTGCAGGTTATCAAATACTTGTTCTCTCCACTGTATGCATACTGTCCTCTATATGGCTTGCTATTAGAGCTACAATTCACTGTATGGCCTGGTCTGCCTTAGAAATGGAGTGCTCGGAGTCAGGAGAGGAGAAAGGCTGCTGATTGCAGAGGATGATTGGAGAGGGAATAGTGTTGTTGTTGAGATGAGACTGATGGAGAGGGGGAAAAAGTGGGTATGGAGAGAGGGAGAAAGAGAGCGGCTGATTGGGGAGAAGTGCTCAGATTGGTGTAAAAATGGGACAGAGTGATGGTGAGAGGGAGAAATGGAGAGAGGGAAGGGAGAGGTGACATATCCATCCTCCATTGACAGGCAGAGTGGAGGCTGGGAGAGAGGGGGCTGGGAGAGAGGGATAGAGTGAACAAGGGAAGAGAAGAACAGTGTTTGTGTTGTAAATGTTGTGTATGAAAGACAGAATGCAGTATGTTTTGTGTGGCACGTGTGTGTGTTTTACTTTGTGTGTAAAAGACAGATTTAGTCTGAAAGAAGAATGCAGTATATTGTTTTTGTGAGTGTGTACTGTCGTGGAAATTCAGTGCTGAGAGAGACTTGGTCATTTCTTCAAACAATCTTTATTTAACCTCACTAGGGTACGGGGCACTATTTTCACTTCTGGATGAAAAGCGTTCCCAAAGTAAACTGCCTCTTACTCAGGCCCAGAAGCTAGGATATGCATATAATTGGTTTGGATAGACAACACTAAAGTTTCAAACTGTTAAAATAATGTTGGAGTATAACAGAACCGATATGGCAGGTGAAAACCTGAGTAAAATCCATCCACAAAGTGGGATATCTTTGTGGGTGCTTTTCTCTTGCCTGCCTATACAGTATGTCAATGGTTAGGACCTAGATTGTTGACATCTAGTGGAAGCCATAAGAACTGCAGTCTTTAGAAATTGTTTCAGGCTTGTAGTCTGAAAAATGAGGGAGTAAGACCACTCTAAGTCAGTGGATAGTGGGAAGTCCCCAGAGCTGTTTGCTACGCGCGACCGAGAGTGCACCTCTATTCTTTTATATTGACGAAGCTATTGTCCGGTTGAAATATTATGACTAAAAACAACCCGAGGAGTGATTATAAACATTGTTTGACATGTTTCTACGAACTTTACTGATAGTATTTTGATTTTTTTGTCTGCCTGTTGTGACTGCCTTTGAGCCATTATATTACTGAACAAAACGCGCCAACAAAACTGAGGTTTTTGGATATAAAGAGGGACTTTATCGAACAAAACCAACATTTATTGTGTAACTGGGAGTCTTGTGAGTGCAACCATACGAAGATCATCAAAGGTAAGGGATTAATTGTATGCTATTTCTGACTTTTGTGACTAATCTACTTGGCTGGTATGTAAGGTTTTTGCTGGGCTCTGTCCTCAGATAATCGCATGGTATGCCTTTGCCGTAAAGCCTTTTTGAAATCTGACACAACGGTTGGATTAACAAGAAGTTCATCAATTACAGGCACAGTTGACCAACCGCCTCCCATCTCCGGCACTCAATCTTCTGGCATTTCTTCATTAATCTTCTTCAGATAGCTTCACAGTTCAAAATGGATAGCCCACGATAATGTCCCAATGTCTCACCTGAAACCCACAACAACATTTGCCAACCTGTATACCAGCAAAATGAGAAGTATTGGAACGGATTTCTCTCCATGCTCACTCCACTTGGACTTCTGTTGCACTACAGAGAGAAAAGCCCAAATTTCACTAGCCCCTCTCCGAAGACCATAGCCTCAGGAAACATATGACTGAAGTATTTAGTCAGCCACCAATTGTGCAAGTTCTCCGACTTAATGGGTACACTTCACCTATGACAGAGAAGATGAGAAAAAAAAATACAGAAAATCACATTGTTGGATTTTTTATGAATTTATTTGCAAATTATGGTGGGAAATAAGTATTTGGTCACCTACAAACAAGCAAGATTTCTGGCTCTCACAGACCTGTAATTTCTTATTTAAGAGGCTACTCTGTCCTCCACTTGTTACATTCATTAATGGCACCTGTTTGAACTTGTTATCAGTGTAAAAGACACCTGTCCACAACCTCAAACAGTCACACTCCAAACTCCACTATGGCCAAGACCAAAGAGCTGTCAAAGAACACCAGAAACAAAATTGTAGACTTGTACCAGGCTGGGAAGACTGAATCTGCAATAGGTAAGCAGCTTGGTTTGAATAAATCAACTGTGGGAGCAATTATTAGGAAATGGAATACATACAAGACCACTGATAATCTCCCTCGATCTGGGGCTCCAACCCAAGATCCCACCCCGTGGGGTCAAAATGATCAGAAGAACGGTGAACAAAAATCCCAGAACCACATGGGGGGACCTAGTGAATGACCTGCAGAGAGCTGGGACCAAAGTAACAAAGCCTACCATCAGTAACACACTACGCCGCCAGGGACTCAAATCCTGCAGTGCCAGACGTGTCCCCCTGCTTAAGCCAGTACATGTCCAGGCCCGTCTGAAGTTTGCTAGAGAGCATTTGGATGATCCAGAAGGAGATTGGGAGAATGTAATATGGTCAGATAAAACCAAAATATTACTTTTTGGTAAAAACTCAACTCGTCGTGTTTGGAGGACAAAGAATGCTGAGTTGCATCCAAAGAACACCATACCTACTGTGAAGCATGACAATGATCCAAAAACACCCCGCGGGCAACGAAGGAGTGGCTTCGTAAAAAAGCATTTCAAGGTCCTGGAGTGGCCTAGCCAGTCTCCAGATTTCAACCCCATAGAAAATCTTTGAAGGGAGTTGAAAGTCCATGTTGCCCAGCAACAGCCCCAAAACATCACTGCTCTAGAGGAGATCTGCATGGAGGAATGGGCCAAAATACCAGCAACAGTGTGTGAAAACCTTGTGAAGACTTACAGAAAACGTTTGACCTCTGTCATTGCCAACAAAGGGTATATAACAAAGTATTGAGAAACCTTTGTTATTGACCAAATACTTATTTTCCACCATAATTTGCAAATAAATTCATAAAAAATCCTACCATGTGATTTTCTGGATTTTTTAAAATAATTTTGTCTGTCATAGTTGAAGTGTACCTATGATGAAAATTACAGGCCTCTCTCATCTTTTTAAGTAGGAGAACTTGCACAATTGGTGGCTGACTAAATACTTTTTTGCCCCACTCTACCCCGCCAATCTCCGACGACGCTGGGCCCATTGTGCGCCACCCTATGGGACTCTATCACTGCCAGATGTGATTTCGCCTGGATTCAAACCAGGGACTACAGTGATGGCTCTTACACTGAGATGCAGTGCCTTAGACCACTGTGCCACTTGGAAGCCCGAATACAGTGTTTCAATTAAGTGGAATCCACACTGTCTAAAATATACAAACCAATAACCCCTTTCCGGTAACCTAAGCATTGCAACCTGTTGCATTAATTTAGTAAAAATAAAAAAATGTTTAACCTTCAAAGTTAGTCCTGTTTTGTCAGCTTAGTATTCAATACTTATTTTATCTACTTTAATTACTGGTCACTGTTCCACGTAATGGTTATAATTTTTATAAAGATTATAATTTTAGAATACATTAACTTCCTACTTAAATTCAACGGTGTCTCCTAACTATAACCAAGCAACAATAATCAGAAACTGTCAAAATGTTTCTCATACCTTTACTTCAAATGTCCCACTGCCTGCTCACTTTCAACAGCAGCTTATCTTTTTTTATAATCTCAAGGCTCTACTCATCATTTAACCTTGTACCTTCTATTACAAAATTATTGCATCATTAGAGTGCTATCAAAAAACCCACTAATAACATACTACCATTCACATACTGTCAACACTCATTAAGTTTACATCAATCCTCCTTTTCAATGTCTTTATCACTGTCACACATCGTAAGGTTTAGAAAATAAAAGAAACCAAACATTGATAATTAAAATGTTTACATGTAGTCTATCCTAACAATATTACTCTATATTTTTATACCAACCTCTGCTTCACACTCATTGAACGTGTGTTTTAAGATTAACCTGTAATGTGCCAAATGTAGAAAATTCATCAAACAATTCAAAATTCTTACTTTCCAATTTACTTACTATCCTTTGTCTCCTTCACTAGACTACAACTCTTCCATTAAACTCAGAAAGCACTCTACAATCTCTACTTTGTCTCGTCGTCTAACATTATGTTACCAGGTGAACATAAAAAAAAAAAAAATAGTCAAAACAAACACCTGTTCACAGGGAGGCCACCTTTAATTGCTCTGTTATCTCTTCCTCCCTTTCGTCAATTCAATAAATATATTTTAAAATAAAACAAGTGTCAAGTTTAAAACCCCTAGGTTTTCCTGAGTCATGTTCTTTCTTGATTCGCCGGTTGTACTTTACTGTATAATACCTTGTGACCCTGCTCTACCACATAGAGTTGAAGTTTACAGTCCACATGCTGAAATGGTTAAGAAATCTACAAAACTAAAGACCAGAGAGAATGGATCTGTAGCTATGTTAAAATGGCTACCACTCTATAGGCCAGGGAGACAGACAGCGTGAGCTGAAATGTATGGAATGGCTAGACACTCTGAAACATTCTTGAGTGAAGAAGATGAAGACTACACAGGAACATTCAGTCTGCAGCTGTTTAAATACTTTAGTCTCGTAACCTCGACCGAGAACCACCGGGTGGTACTCTGAAAGATACATTCTAAAGAACATTTCCCTATCAAACAACCATTGGTATGTCTGACGTAAACCATTATAACACAGCTCCAACTACGAAAGACTTTGATCTCTGGTGGACAAACCAGAGACTTTCTGTTGAATTACTTCCCAGACGGATCGAGTGTATGCGCGTTAAAGTACATAGTATACAGTATGTTAGTATGGGTATTCAAATACGTCTCTATGCTTGCTTCGATTTTGACCATACGCTGACTAAGATAAGCAGAGTAAGCTGTTTGTATTACTAATTCCATACTCTGCTTTTTGCCATAATCAGTTTAATATCGAATTAGTTGTCAAAGTTAGCTAGCCAGCTAGTGCTATAGCTGGACTGCTCGGACGAGACGTGAACCCGGGGCTGTATTGCATTAGTGGGAACCAAGACTGTTCTCCGGGCTGGTTTGGCATTTTTTGTAGCAGTGTTTAGTGTTTAAGCAGCAGTTTAGAGGAATTAACGTAACAGCTTAGGAGAATTAGATTAAGGTTAGGAAAAGGGTTAGGGTTAGCTAAAATGCTTACAATTGCTTACAATTGTCCCGATGCGACTCCGAACATATCTAGCTAAATCCAGGCATGCCCTGAGAACAGTCGTGGTTACACTAGTGCGATGCTGCTAACCCGCGAGCCTTGCTAGATAGCTAGCTAGCTAGCTAGCTAGCAACTAACTTTACATGGTATACAAAATAGATACAATTTCAATATAGACTATCTGGCTTGAATTCAATTTTGAATATGGCTTAGATATGGCTGAAAACAAAAATATATTAAGCGTCAACGTTGTCAGGATATAACATTAGCTAGCTAGCTAAAAACTTGTGTAGGTAGCTAGCTATCCAACTATTGTTGCTAAGATATGAGAGTGGCTAGGTTTCAGCTCGGTACCTAGAACAGAACTCCAATGTGGACATGCTGCATTTCTCACTTTGAATGAGACGAATGGTCTGAATCGTAATTCTGTCAATGAAATGTAATTAAATACAATATGTAAAGTTTTAGGTTCCAAGAGCTCGGAAATGTTCTATATGCACAAAAAACGTATTTCTCTCAAATTTAGTTTCAATCCCTGTTAGTGAACAATTCTCCTTTGCCAAGATAATCCATCCACCTGATAGTTGTGGCATAGCAAGAAGCAGATTACACAGATGCACCTTGTGCTGGGGGCCATTAAAGGACACTCTAAAATGTGCAGTTTTGGGGAGTATTTCTGTCAATAATAAAGCCCTTTTGTGTGGAAACTTATTCTGATTGGCTGAGGCTGGCTTCCCAATGGGTGGGTCTGGCTGGCTGCGACCCCTGCCCAGTCATGTGAAATCCATAGATTGGGGCCTAATGAATTTATTTAAATTGACTGATTTCCATATGAACTGTAACTCAGCAAATTGTTGCCTGTTGTGTTTTTTCTGTGTTTTTGTTCAGTATAGTTATCTTTCCCTCTTTGTTTGCTGTAAAATATAGAACATATTAGTTTTATTTAAATCAGCAACACCTTTCTCGAAGATTCAAGCAGAAGGAAGTGGTCATAATGAAGCTTTTTCTGTGATCTGACTGTCACTGACAACTTTGGAGTTTGTAGAGGCAAATCTGGGATGCTGTCCTTCTAGGCAGTCTGTTTCTCAAACTAGACACTCCCATGTACTTGTCCTCTTGCTCAGTTGTGCACAGGGGCCTCCCACTCCGCTTTCTATTCTGTTTAGAGACAGTTTGTGCTGTTCTGTGAAGGGAGTAGTACACAGCGTTGTATGAGATTCAGTTTCTTGGCAATTTCTCGCTTGGAATAGCCTTGATTTCTCAGAACAAGAATAGACTGACGAGTTTCAAAAGGTCTTTGTTTCTGGCCATTTTGAGCCTGTAATCGAACCCACAAATGCTGATGCTCCAGATACTCAACTAGTCTAAAGAAGGTCAGTTTGAGCTGTGCTAACATAATTGCAAAATGGTTTCCACTTGATCAATTAGCCTTTTTAAAATGCTTTTCTTTCAAAAACAAGGACATTTCTAAGAGACCCCAAACTTCTGATTGGTAGTGTATTTTTTTAAATCACAAGAATACTGTTGAATCTATCGTGGCACCATCTGTTGATCATTTAGGGAATGGAGTTCTCAGCTGAGGTGGCAAATTTTGTTCAGGAATATGGAGTATTGACGGAAAAAAGAGTGGGAAAACTCACTAACATGCATTGGCTAATCAAAACTGTGTGAATATATATACACTGAGTGTACAAAACATTATTACAACACCTGCTTTTTCCATGACAGACTGACCAGGTGAATCCAGGTGAAAGCCATGATCCCCTATCGATGTCATCTGTTTAATCCACTTTAATCAGTGTAGATGAAGTGGAGAAAGGTTAAATAAGGAGGAATTTTAAGCCCTGGGACAATTGAGGCAAGGATTGTGTGTGTGCCATTCAGAGGGTGAATAGGCACAACAAAATATTTTAGTGCATTTGAAAGGGGTATGGCACCAGGCGCACCGGTTTGTGTCAAGAACTGTAACGCTGCTGGGTTTTTCACGCTCAACAGTTTCCCATGTGTATCAAGAATGGTCCACCACCCAAAAGACATCACCAGCCAAAGGACATCCAGTCAGCTTGACATAACTGTGGGAAGCATGGGCCAGCATCCCTGTGGAACGCTTTCAACACCCTGTAGAGTCCATGCTCCAATGAATTGGGGCTGTTCTGAGGGCAAAAGAAGGGAGAGAAACTCAATATTAGGAAGGAGTTCTTCATGTTTGGTATACTCAGTGTATTTTAATGGTTTGGCCATAAAACTTAAACATGCTAAAATAGGTTTTGAAGTTGCGGGTATCTTGTTGTATGCTGATGAAATAGTTATCCTTGCTGAGAGAGAAGATGACCTCCAGAATATTATGAATATTGTTCATTTATGGTGTACTAACGATAAATAAAGAGGGTATGGTGCCAGGCGCAACCCAGATGGTTACTGAGCTTATTCCCAGCTGTCTATTTCCTGTGTGTGTCCAGTCGTTGACTATGCTGCTGGGGTATGGGGATCTACAGTGCCTTCGGAAAGTATTCAGACCCCTTGAATTCTTTCAGCATTTTGTTACGTTACAGCCATATTCTAAAATTGATTAAATCATTTTTCCCCTCATCAATCTACACACAATGACAATCTAACATAATGACAAAGCAAAAACAGTTTTCGAAAAACTATTTGTTTTATTTAAAAAAAATGAATATATTACATTTACATAAGTATTCAGACTCTTTAATCAGTACAAACACAAGCACTCTTCATGCCATAGTCCTCTGCACTATTTTGTTGCATTACAACCCAATTTAATACACCTGTTCTGAAAGGCCCTAGAGTCTGCAACACCACTAAGCAAGGGGACCCATTAAGCAAGTGGCACCATGAAGACCAAGGAGCTCTCCAAACAGGTCAGGGACAAAGTTGTGGAGAAGTACAGATCAGGGATTGTTAATAAAAATATCTGAAACTTTTAACATCCCACGGAGCACCGTTAAATCCATTATTAAAAAATGGAAAGAATATGGCACCACAACAAACCTGCCAAGAGAGGGCCACCCACTAAAACTCACGGACCAGGCAAGGAGGGATTTAATCATAGAGGCAACAAACAGACAAAAGATAACCTTGAAGGAGCTACAAAGCTCCACAGCGGAGATTGGAGTATCTTTCCAAATAACCACTTTAAGCCGTACACTCCACAGAACTGGGCTTTATGGAAGAGTGTCCAGAAAAAAAGCCATTGCTTAAAGAAAAAAATAAGCAAACACATTTGGTGTTAGCCAAAAGGCATGTGAGAGACTCCCCAAACATATGGAAGATAGTACTCTTGTCAGATGAGACTAAAATTGAGCTTTTTGGCCATCAAGGAAAATGCTATGTCTGGCGCAAACCCAACACCTCTCACCACCCGAGAACAACATCTCCACAGTGAAGCATGGTGGTGGCAGCATAATTCTGTGGGGATGTTTTTCATCAGCAGGGACTGGGAAACTGGTCAGAATTGAATGAATGATGGAGGGCATTAAATACAGGGAAATTCTTGAGGGAACCTGTTTCAGTCTTCCATTTGAGACTGGGACTGAGGTTCACCTCCAGCTGGACAATGACCCTAAACATACTGTTAAAACAACACTTGAGTGGTTTAAGGGGAAACATTTAAATGTCTTGCCAACGGGTTTCTCCATGCATCGCGCCGACAGAAACAAACTTCTTTCTGGTAAGAAGAGGGGCGGGGGCGTATGCCTTATGGCTAACGTGACATGGTGTGATGAAAGAAACATACAGGAACTCAAATCCTTCTGTTCACCTGATTTAGAATTCCTCACACTCGAATGTAGACCGCATTATCTACCAAGAGAATTCTCTTCGATTATAATCACAGCCGTATATATCCCCCCCCAAGCAGACACATTGATGGCTCTGGACAAACTTTATATAACCCTTTGCAAACTGGAAACCATTTATCCGGAGGCTGCATTCATTGTAGCTGAGGATTTTAACAAGGCTAATCTGAAAACAAGACTCCCTTTTATCAGCATATCGATTGCGCAACCAGGGGTGGAAAGACCTTGGATCATTGTTACTCTAACTTCCGCGACGCATATAAGGCCCTGCCCTGCCCCCCTTTCAGAAAAGCTGACCACGACTCCATTTTGTTGATCCCTGCCTACAGACAGAAACTAAAACAAGAGGCTCCCACGCTGAGGTCTGTCCAACGCTGGTCCGACCAAGCTGACTCCACACTCCAAGACTGCTTCCATCACGTGGACTGCGTCAGATAACAATATTGACGAATACGCTGATTCGGTGTGTGAGTTCATTAGAACGTGCGTTGAAGATGTCGTTCCCATAGCAACGATTAAAACATTCCCTAACCAGAAACCGTGGATTGATGGCAGCATTCGCGTGAAACTGAAAGCGCGAACCACTGCTTTTAATCAGGGCAAGGTGTCTGGTAACATGACCGAATACAAACAGTGCAGCTATTCCCTCCGCAAGGCTATCAAACAAGCTAAGCGTCAGTACAGAGACAAAGTAGAATCTCAATTCAACGGCAACGGCTCAGACACAAGAGACATGTGGCAGGGTCTACAGACAATCACGGACTACAGGAAGAAATCCAGCCCAGTCACGGACCAGGATGTCTTGCTCCCAGGCAGACTAAATAACTTTTTTGCCTGCTTTGAGGACAATACAGTGCCACTGACACGGCCTGCAACGAAAACATGCGGTCTCTCCTTCACTGCAGCCGAGGTGAGTAAGACATTTAAACGTGTTAATCCTCGCAAGGCTGCAGGCCCAGACGGCATCCCCAGCCGCGCCCTCAGACCATGCGCAGACCAGCTGGCCGGTGTGTTTACGGACATATTCAATCAATCCCTATACCAGTCTGCTGTTCCCACATGCTTCAAGAGGGCCACATTGTTCCTGTTCCCAAGAAAGCTAAGGTAGCTGAGCTAAACGACTACCGCCCCGTAGCACTCACTTCCGTCATCATGAAGTGCTTTGAGAGACTAGTCAAGGACCATATCACCTCCACCCTACCTGACACCCTAGACCCACTCCAATTTGCTTACCGCCCAAATAGGTCCACAGACGATGCAATCTCAACCACACTGCACACTGCCCTAACCCATCTGGACAAGAGGAATACCTATGTGAGAATGCTGTTCATTGACTACAGCTCGGCATTCAACACCATAGTACCCTCCAAGCTCGTCATCAAGCTCGAGACCCTGGGTCTCGACCCCGCCCTGTGCAACTGGGTACTGGACTTCCTGACGGGTGGTTCCCCAGGTGGTGAGGGTAGGCAACAACATCTCCTCCCCGCTGATCCTCAACACTGGGGCCCCACAAGGGTGCGTTCTGAGCCCTCTCCTGTACTCCCTGTTCACCCACGACTGCGTGGCCCCGCACGCCTCCAACTCAATCATCAAGTTTGCGGACGACACAACAGTGGTAGGCTTGATTACCAACAACGACGAGACGGCCTACAGGGAGGAGGTGAGGGCCCTCGGAGTGTGGTGTCAGGAAAATAACCTCACACTCAACGTCAACAAAACTAAGGAGATGATTGTGGACTTCAGGAAACAGCAGAGGGAACACCCCCCTATCCACATCGATGGAACAGTAGTGGAGAGGGTAGCAAGTTTTAAGTTCCTCGGCATACACATCACAGACAAACTGAATTGGTCCACTCACACAGACAGCATTGTGAAGAAGGCGCAGCAGCGCCTCTTCAACCTCAGGAGGCTGAAGAAATTTGGCTTGTCACCAAAAGCACTCACAAACTTCTACAGATGCACAATCGAGAGCATCCTGGCGGGCTGTATCACCGCCTGGTACGGCAACTGCTCCGCCCTCAACCGTAAGGCTCTCCAGAGGGTAGTGAGGTCTGCACAACGCATCACTGGGGGCAAACTACCTGCCCTCCAGGACACCTACACCACCCGATGTTACAGGAAGGCCATAAAGATCATCAAGGACATCAACCACCCGAGCCACTGCCTGTTCACCCCGCTATCATCCAGAAGGCGAGGTCAGTACAGGTGCATCAAAGCTGGGACCGAGAGACTGAAAAACAGCTTCTATCTCAAGGCCATCAGACTGTTAAACAGCCACCACTAACATTGAGTGGCTGCTGCCAACACACTGACACTGACTCAACTCCAGTCACTTTAATAATGGGAATTGATGGGAAATGATGTAAATATATCACTAGCCACTTTAAACAATGCTACCTTATATAATGTTACTTACCCTACATTATTCATCTCATATGCATACGTTTATACTGTACTCTATATCATCGACTGTATCCTTATGTAATACATGTATCACTAGCCACTTTAACTATGCCACTTTGTTTACATACTCATCTCATATGTATATACTGTACTCGATACCATCTACTGTATCTTGCCTATGCTGCTCTGTACCATCACTCATTCATATATCCTTATGTACATATTCTTTATCGCCTTACACTGTGTACAAGACAGTAGTTTTGGAATTGTTAGTTAGATTACTTGTTGGTTATTACTGAATTGTCGGAACTAGAAGCACAAGCGTTTCGCTACACTCGCATTAACATCTGCTAACCATGTGTATGTGACAAATAAAATTTGATTTGATTTGAATGGCCAAGTCAAATCCCAGACCTCAATTCAGTTGAGAATCTGTGGTATGACCTAAAGATTGCTGTACACCAGCGGAACCCATCCAACTTGAAGGAACTGGTGCAGTTTTGCCTTGAAGAATGGGAAAAAATCCCAGTGACTGGATGTGCCAAGCTTATAGAGACATACTCCAAGAGACTTGCAGCTGTAATTTCTGCAAAAGGTAGCTCTACAAAGTAGGGGGGGGGTGAATAGTTATGCACGCTCAAAAGTTCTTTTTTTGTCTTATTTCTTGTTTGTTTCACAATAAAAATATCTTGCATCTTCAAAGTGTTGTGTAAATCAAATGATACAAACCCCCCCAAAATACATTTTAATTCTAGTTTGTAAGGCAACAAAATAGGAAAAATTCCAAGGGCAGTGAAAACTTTCGCAAGCCACTCTACCTGCCCTGCCTCACTCACTACTCATGCCACTTACACAAATACTTCTAACACAGTATACTCACACCCATTCCAAAACACACTGCAAAAATTCCTACATTTTACACTTGACATGTGAACACAAAATCGAAGAGACCACATTCATGAGCATGTTATCATGTTTATTGGAAACACCCCAAATAAGAGGGCAGCTGTACTGATGTAGAACAACACAACACACACACACACCTTCACTGAGAACAGAGATTAACACACACAAGTAACCTTCTCATCTGACAGTGAGTCCATTGAAAAATATTATAACATATCTAACCAGGTTAGAACTGACAAGAACACATTCTATTTCAAATGTGGACATGCAGTATACAATTGTTCAGTTGCAAATGATATAGTATAATATATTGTAATAATATTCAGTGCCTTTGAAAAGTATTCAGACCCCTTGACTTTTTCCACATTTTGTTAATCATAATCCTCCTTAATCTTCACACAATACCCCATAGTGACAAAGTGAAAACAGGTTTTAGATGTATTTTGTCACATTTATTATAAATAAAAAACAGAGATACCTTATTTACATAAGTATTCAGACCCTTTGCTATGAGCCTCAGATTTGAACTCAGGTGCATTCTCTTTCCATTGATCATCCTTGAGATGTTTCTACAACTTGATTGGAGTCCACCTGTGGCAAATTCAATTGATTGGACATGATTTCGAAAGGCACACACCTGTCTATCTAAGGTCCCTCAGTTGACAGTGCATGTCAGATTAAAAATCAAGCCATGAGGTTGAAGGAATTGTCTGTAGAGCGCAGAACAGGATTGTGTTGAGGCCAAGATCTGGGGAAGGATAACAAAACATTTCTGCAGCATTGAAGGTCCCCAAGAACACAGTGGCCTCCATCATTCTTAAATGGAAGAAGTTTCAAACCACCAAGACACTTCCTAGAGCTGGCCGGCCCGACCAAACTGAGCAATCGGGGGAAAATGGCCTTGGTCAGGGACAACGACCCTAAGCACACAGCCAAGACAAAGCAAGAGTGAGTGTCTTCGGTATAAGTCTCTGAATGTCGTTAAGTGGCCCAGCCAGAGCACGGACTTGAACCTGTTCGAACATCTCTGGAGAGACCTGAAAATAGCTGTGCAACAACGCTCCCCATCCAACCTGACAGAGCTTGAGAGGATCTGCAGAGAAGAATGGGAGAAACTCCCCAAATACAGGTGTGCCAAGCTTGTAGTGTCATACCAAAGAAGACTCGAGGCTGTAATTGCTGTAAGGGGTCTGAAGAGTTATGTAAACGTGATATTTCCGTTATGGGGTATTGTGTGTAGATTGATGAGGGAAAAAAAAGATTACATTTTTTTTTAGAATAAGGCTGTAACGTAACAAAATGTGTAAAAAGTCAAGGGCTTTGAATACTTTCCGAAGGCACTGTATATTATAAAATCTATATAGTCTAAGTATAGTTTCTATTAACATCCTAAAACATTGGGGTTTCTCTCTGTTTTCAAAATGGCTGCTTGTTGATGTTGTAACACTAAAAGCTTCCTTAGCCACAAATGGAAGGTCTGTAGAGTCCCACTTATAAACAAAAGAAGCGCACATGAGCATATTTTTCCGATCTCTGTTCATAGATGATTTTCACACAGCGGCAGATGGTCCATTGTTGCACATAAAGTATATAAACAGGAAAACACATTTTCAAAGTGCTCTCAAGGCCAGACATGCTTATCCATATACAATTTTATTTTCATGCCATGGTCAATAATGATACTTTTTTCCACATAGATGGCTATTCAACATCAGTTTGGTTACCTTTTCAAAATGAAAATGTTTTTTTTTTAAATACAAAATTCAGATTAGAAGTAATTTATAAATAAAATGTTGGTGAAACGAAGCAAACATAATTCTACTCTAATTAACAGCAATTTCACCCTTGAATATTTATCCACAATCACTACTTTCAGTTACCTACTTTTTTCCAACTTGATATATATATTTTCAAGCCACAGACTTTTTTGCTGCAAATAATAAATGTTACATTAAGAAAATAAGTTGCAGTACTTTGTGGCTCCAACAGGCAGTCCATAGTCCATACATCACTTTAACAATCCAAACACATTTCTGATATGTCATGACAATGCTCCCAGCAGCATCAACAAATTGTAACTTGACTAAATGCTTCAGGTCTCAAAAGTCCTCAATCAAGGATACTCATACCTGCAAAAACTTTCAATGCAATCAGTGGTGCAAAGACAAACTTGATGTTACAGAAAAGTTCTAGACTGTTGTGCATTAGCTGGGTCAACGTTTAGCATGGCTGATGACTAGCATCAAGACGTGCTCAGAACTCCACATGGATTGGCTGATGGTGTCCACTGTTTAGCACCTATACACAGTCCTATCCATCATGGGACGTAAGGATAGGCTCATGCCTAAATTGGTTAGCTTTGTGTTGTAATGTTATTGGACAAAAAGCAAAGTCCAAGTCCAACATGCTGGTGGACTCTTTCAACACACACAATTAGACACACATGCACACCGTGCCTTGCAAACAAATTCATCCCCCTTGGTGTTTTTCCTATTTTGTTGTATTACACCCTGTAATTTAAATTGATTTTTATTTGGATTTAATGTAATGGACATACACAAAATAGTCCAAATTGGTGATGTGAAATGAAAAAAAAATTACTTGTTTAAAAAGATAATAAAAAAATTAAAAGTGGTGCATGCATATATATTCACCCCCTTTGCTATGAAGCCCCTAAATAAGATCTGGTGCCATCAATTGCCTTCAGAAGACACATAATTAGTTGAATAAAGTTCACCTGTGTGCAATCTAAGTGTCACATGATCTGTCACATGATCTCAGTATATATACACTTGTTCTGAAAGGCCCCAGAGTCTGCAACACCACTAAGCAAAGGGCACCACCAAGACCAAGGAGCTGTCCAAACAGGTCAGGGACAAAGTTGTGGAGAAGTCCAGATCAGGGTTGGGTTAGAAAAACATATCCGAAACTTTGAACATCCCACAGAGCACCATTAAATCCTTTATTAAAAAATGGAAAGAAAATGGCACCACAACAAACCTGCCAAGGGCCGCCCACCAAAACTCACGGACCAGGCAAGGAGGGATTTAATCAGAGAGGCAACAAAGAGACAAAATATAACATTGAAGAAGCTACAAAGCTCCACAGCGGAGATTGGAGTAGCTGTCCATAGAACCACTTTAAGCCATACACTCCACAGAGCTGGGCTTCACAGAAGAGTGGCCAGAAAAAAAGTAATTGCTGACAGAAAAAATTAAGCAAACAAGTTTGGTGTTCACCAAAAGGCATATGGGAGACTCCCCAAACATACAGTGCCTTGCGAAAGTATTCGGCCCTCTTGAACTTTGCGACCTTTTTGCCACATTTCAGGCTTCAAACAAAGATATAAAACTGTATTTTTTGTGAAGAATCAACAACAAGTGGGACACAATCATGAAGTGGAACGACATTTATTGGATATTTCAAACTTTTTTAACAAATCAAAAACTAAAAAATTGGGCGTTAATACTTTGTAGCGCCACCTTTTGCTGCGATTACAGCTGTAAGAATACAGTTTTATATCTTTATGTTTGAAGCCTGAAATGTGGCAAAAGGTCGCAAAGTTCAAAGGGGCCGAATACTTTCGCAAGGCACTGTATGGAAGAAGGTACTCCGGCCAGATGAGACTAAAATTGAGGTTTTTAGCCAACAAGTCTGGCGCAAATCCAACACTTCTCATCACTCCGAGAATAACAGGGCAGGGCAGGGACTGGGAAACGGGTCAGAATTGAATGAATGATGGATGGCACTAAGTACAGGGAAATTCTTGAGGGAACCTGTTTCAGTCTTCCAGAGATTTGAGACTGGGATGGAGTTTCACCTCCAGCAGGACAATGAACCTAAGCATACTGCTAAAGCAACACTCGAGTGGTTTAAGGGGAAACATTTAAATGTCTTGGAATGGGCTAGTCAAATCCCAGACGTCAATCCAATTGAGAATCTGTGGTATGACTTAAACATTGCTGTACACCAGCGGAACCCATCCAACTTGAAGGAGCTGGAGCAGTTTTTCCTTGATGAATGGGTAAGAATCCCAGTGGCTAGATGTGCCAAGATTATAGAGACATACCCCAAGAGACTTGCAGCTGTAATTGCTGCAAAAGGTGACTTTGGTGGGGGAGTGAATAGAAAACTCAAGTTTTCCTTTTTTGTCTTATTTCTTGTTTGTTTCACAATAAAAAATATTATGCATCTTCAAAGTGGTAGGCATTTTGTGTACATCAATTGATACAAAAGGCAACAAAAGAGGAAAAATGGCAAGAGTGTGAATAGTTTCGCAAGCCACTGTACACAGTCATACACTTTAACCTGTTTGGGATAGGCGGCAGCATTTTCACGGATGAAAAGCATGCCCAGAGTAAATTGCCTGCTTTCTAAAGCCCAGAAGCCAAAATATCCATACTATTAGTAGATTTGGATAGAAAGCATTCTGAAGTTTCTAAAACTGTTTGAATGATGTCTGTGAGCATAACAGAACTCATATGGCAGGCAAAAGCCTCATTGCCTATCCAATACACAGGGACATATTGCACTTCCTAAGGCTTCCAATAGATGTCAACAGTCTTTAGAACCTTGAACCCTGTCTGGCAGAAGATCACGCGCGTGGCCGTGAGAGCGACCTGCATTCCATTGCATTTTGGTTGAAACATTATTGAAGATTTCTGATAAAAACATCCTAAAGATTGATTCTATACATCGTTTGAAATGTTTCTACGAACTGTAATATAACTTCTTGGACTTTTCGTCTGAACTTTCTCCTGGAAATGCCCGCGCATTGTGAGTTTGGATTTGTGAACCAAAAGCGCTAACAAAAGGAGGTATTTGGACATAAATGATGGACTTTATCGAACAAAACAAACATTTATTGTAGAACTGGGATTCCTGTGAGTTCAATCTGATGAAGATTCATCAGTGAATATTTATAAAGCTATTTCTGACTTTCACTGACTCCACAACATGGCAGGTATGGCTTGTTTTTGTGTCTCAGCACTTTTTTTTTTGTGTACCCAGATTATTGCATGGTGTGCTTTTTCCATAAAGCTTTTTTGAAATCTGACACCGCGGTTGCACTGTCGATAACACTTGTATCTTATTTCAAAGTTTATATGATAAGTAAATTGATGTGGCTCTCTGCAAATTCGCCAGATGTTTTTGAGGCACAACATTACTGAACATAACGTGCCAATTAAAACTTTTTTGATATAAATTTGAACTTTATCGAACAAAACATACATGTATTGTGTAACATGAAGTCCTATGAGTGCCATCTGATGAAGATCATCAAAGGTTAGTGATTAATTTTATCTCTATTTCTGCTTTTTGTGACTCCTCTCTTTGTCTGGAAAATGGCTGTATGTTTTTTTTGTCACTAGGCTCTGACCTAACATAATCATATGGTGTGCTTTCGCTGTAAAGTCTTTTTGAAATCGGACACGATGGGTAGATTAACAGGAAGTTAAGATTTAATTTGGTGTATTGTACTTGTGAAAGTTCAATATTTCTTTAAAATATTTTTGAATTTTGCGCACTGCCTTTTCAGCGGCTGTTGTTGAGGGGTTCCCGCTTCCAGCATGTGTCAGATTGTTCACCATGTATGTGATTCTTATCTTGCCCTCAAAGCCAAAATGGAAAATAACCCAGCTCTCTCTTACAGTATGTAGCTTCAGGACAAGAGATACACTTTCAGGACAATGCAAACCATTGACTAATCATTGCAGAACAGAGTCAGACTGGTTTGGGGCTGCAGAGACTAACACTCTTATAAAAGTATGTGCCACTTAGAACCATAGGATTCTTTAATTTTCACCATAGGAGGATCCTCTAAAACATTCTATAAAACATTTTGGTTCTAAGTGGAAACCTTTCACCATTAAAAGGTTCTAAGTAGAACCTTTTTCAACGACAAAGGGTTCTCCTATGGGGACAAACAAATAACCCTTTTTGTGTTTTGTTTTCCTATTTTGGTGGACTTGGGTGCACGATTGGTATCCCTCGCTCTGCGTTATGGTTAATAGGGCTGGATGGGGCATCAAGTAGGTTACATAAGATGCAGAAGTCCAGCTCAGCTCACCCTATAATGCCACAGCAATGGTACAGTATGCTTCAGCAGTAAAGCAGTAAAGGAAATATACCAATTATATACCAATTATTCTTAGTTTGACGATTAACAATGGGGAATAGTGTATGTTATCTCACTTAAAAAGATCGCAGAATAGGGCCTCCCGGGTGGCACAGTGGTTAAGGGCGCTGTACTGCAGCGCTGTACTGCAGCGCCAGCTGCCCAGGCTCTGTCGTAACCGGCCGAGACCCTCCCGGTGGGGCGACGCACAATTGGCCTAGAGTCACCCGGGTTAGGGAGGGCTTGGTCGGTAGGGGTGTCCATGTCTCATCGCGCACCAGCGACTCCTGTGGCGGGCTGGGCGCAGTGTGCGCTAACCAGGGTGGCCAGGTGCACGGTGTTTCCTCCGGCGCATTGGTGCGGCTGGCTTCCGGGTTGGATGCGCGCTGTGTTAAGAAGCAGTGCGGCTTGGTTAGGTTGTGTATCGGAGGACGCATGACTTTCAACCTTCTTCTCTCCCGAGCCCGTAAGGGAGTTGTAGCAATGAGACAAGATAGTAGCTACTACAACAATTGGATACCACGAAATTGGGGAGAAAAAGAGGTAAAAATTAAAAAAGATAAATATAAAAAAAGATCGCAGAATTCGTTTGTATAATTTGGCATGAAATCAGGCTTGGCACAATTCAAGACACAATAATGAGCAATGGCTGCTCCTTCTAAGGGCCCTACCATAATTCTAAATTACAATTCATTTTGTGAGGCAATAATCCATTTGCAATGCTTGGCTTGTCCTGAGGATTAATGCAGAATCAGATTGGTATACATGCCTGGTTCAATGCACGTCCACTATGCCTGTTATTGATTTCCCTCAATGAGCTTTAATTTGTATTCAAATCTAAGATCAACCTTAGTGCAGGAAATGTTAACCTCTACTGGATCGGTGGGTCGCACGCAGACAGTTGAGCTAACGTAGGCTAATGAGATTAGCATGAGGTCATAAGTAACAAGAACATTTCCCAGGACGTAGACATATCTGATATTGGCAGAAAGCTTAAATTGGTGTTAATCTAACTGCACTGTCCAATTTACAGTAGCTATTACAGTGAAACAATACCATGCTATTGTTTGAGGAGAGTGCACAATTATGAACTTGAACATGTATTAATAAACCAATTAGGCACATTTAGGTAGTCTTGATACAACATTTTCGACAGAAATGCAATGGTTCATTGGATCAGTCTAAAACTTTGCACGTAGACTGCTGCCATCTAGTGGCCAAAATCAACATTTTGTCTGGGCTGGAATTCTCTTGCATTTCAAAGGTGATGGTACAAAAAATAAAACAAAACGTTTGGTGTTTTCTTTGTATTATCTTTTACCAGATCTAATGTGTTATATTCTCCTACATTGATTTAACATTTTCACAAACTTCAAGGCGTTTATTTCCAGATTTTATCAAGAATATGCATATCCCTGCTTCAGGTCCTGAGCTACAGGCAGTTAGGGTATGTCATTTTAGGGGAAAAAAGGGTCTCATCCTTCAGAGGTTTAAAACACACAGTCAGCCAGGGCAAGGGGGAGATATTACTAAGTGAGAGAGCGTGCAGGAAAGGGAGCAGGTGGAGATGGAGGGAGAGAGAGAGATAAAGAAAAGTGAGAAGTGTCATGGAGGGATGAAATATGACATGAGAACAATGTGAAAAATAGAGCAACTGGATGTTAATTAAGAAACACAGACAGAATGGGAGGAGTTGAGAAAAGAGAAAGAAACGGAACTGGGAATAAGATTAGCTTTGTCATCAAAAAGCGCTTCTCGCCATGAATGTAAAGCTCGTTATCAATAAACATCACAATAAGGTGTTGAGTGTTCCATTTGCCTGCTGGGGAGCAAGGAGACCCACAGCTCCACTAAAACCATTGACAACTGCATGTTGTTTTCAAGGGATTGTGAAATAAATGTAATATCATCACCTCCTGAAGAGCAAATATCAAATTACTCCATTCAGAACAATTGTGCACATTTAGTTTATCATTAGAGTTATAAACCTACAGCAAGTACCTGCATGCTTTTCATGATCATTAAACATAAATTGATCATGTAATTTTAAATACACTACATGACCAAAAGTACTTGGACAACTGCTCGTCGAACATCTCATTCCAAAATCCTGGGCATTAAGTTGGGCTAGTCCCCCTTTTGCTGCTATTACATCCTTCACTCTTCTGGAAAAGCTTTCTACTTGATGTTGGAACATTGCTGTGGGAACTTGCTTCCATATTCAGCCACAAGAGTATTAGTGAGGTCGGGCTCTGAAGTTGTTAGGTCCAAGTCATCCCAAAGGTGTTCGATGAGGTTGAGATCTCGACAATCCATTTCTGTATGGACTTCGCTTTGTCCACAGGGGCATTTTCATCCTTCCCCAAACTGTTGCCACAAAGCTGGAAGCACAGAATCGTCTAGAATGTCATTGTATGCAGTAGTGTAAATATTTCCCTTCACTGGAACTCAGGTGCCTAGCCCGAACCATGAAAAACAGCCCCAGACCATTATTCCTCCTCCGCCAAACTTTACAGTTGGAACTATGCATTCGGGCAGGTAGCATCCTCCTGGCATCTGCCGAACCCACATTCGTCCGTCAAACTTCAGTTTGGAACTCAGTAGTGAGTGTTGCGACAGAGGACAGATGATTTTTACTCGCTTCAGCACTTGGTGGTCCCATTCTGTGAGCTTGTGTGGCCTACCACTTTGTGGCTGAGCCATTGTTGCTCCTAGACGTTTCCACTTCACATTAACAGCACTTACAGTTGATCGGGGCAGCTCTAGCAGGGCAGAAATTTGACGAACTGACTTGTTGGAGAGGTGGCAACCTATGACGGTACCACATTGAAAGTCTCTTCAGTAAAGGCCAATATTTGTCTATGGAGATTGCATGGCTGTGTGCTCAGTTTTATACACCTGTCAGCCACTTGTTTTTTCCTGAAATATCTGAATGCACTAATTTGAACGGGTGTCCACATACTTTTGTATATATAGTGTATGTAAGGGTAGACTCACGATATCTCTCAATATTGGTCACTATTAGTTGGATGTTTGAAGTGATATAAATTAAAAGTAAATTATACCTGACGAGTAATGAGGTTAGTTTCCCATGGTTTGTGGCGTCTGCCTGTCAAGCAGCAGATGGGTGCATATGCCGATGTAATGTTACTGTTAGCTGATAATGTTTATTTTGTAAGCTACAGATAGAAACTTTGTACATTTGGCTAAACATAGCGGTAAGTAGACCTAATGTACTTTTTCACCAACTAACGTAGGCCTACTTTGCAAAGTAGCTAACATTATCCCTTTTAAATAATGTTTAATCACGTTTGCTGCTGACAGACATGATAGGCTATATTGATTGATGGGACCACATTAAATTGGCTAGCTAACTAATAACAAATCACGTCAATATGGCTAGTTAACAAAATAACTTTCAGGGGATAAATTAGGTGGCTATTTCCAAATATTGTTTGATTTTGCTTTCCTTCTATAGTGGTGATGACAGTAGTCTGACTGACAACTTTACCAGTGTGATGTCAAGCTCTTTCCAAAAGCCTAATCTCCGATGAAGAAAGCTAAATGACACGTTGTTTGCTTTAGCTATTTAGCTAAATGCCAAATGGATCTGGCTACCCTCACGTGTCTGAAAATACATACATTTTATTTTATTTAACTTCACTGAATTGCCTAGTTAACCTTTATTTAAGAACAAATTCTTATTTACAATGACAACCTACCCCGGATAAACCCTAACCCGGACGACTCTGGGCCAATTGTGCGCAGTCCTATGGGACTCCCAATCACGGCCAGTTGTGATACAGCCTGGAATCAAACAGTGCCTTAGACCGCTGTGCCACTCGGGAGCCCTTGATGTTGTTGAAATTATGTCTACTGATTGCTGTAAACCTCTGATGATAGAGCTAAGTGTGATATTAAAACCAAATAGCAATAACATTTATTTAACAATTCCTTGAAAACGGCACATAGTTGTCAATGGTTTTAGCGGAACTGGGAGTCTCCTTTCCCCCCCAGCAGCCAAGTCGGTTGCTATTGTGACGTTTTATTGATAATGACCTATTGGTGTTATATTTATCATTCTGTTTCCATGGAAAACCAGCAGTAGGAGAGATGTGAACAATGCAAAAACAACGTCTGTGGGTGTAAGACCAAGGCTAATTGAATAATAATAGAATACAGTTTGGACAACATTAGTGACCATACATCTGGCCATTATAGTTGATGTGTTCTCTCAAAGTAAGAAATGTGTGAGCTATCAGATTTTGTAGTGTGAATTCCATCACTGACAAAGCGATTAGATATCTCATAAATCAAATTGGGGAGCTGTGTGACATCTAACACACCTCATTGCTGTGACATTTAATGGCATTTACCACCAGGCGCTCTGCTTTCCATCCAACTCTACATCAAATTGATACCAACCGCTATACCAGCTAACTCCATTCTCCTAAAGTGAGCAGTAAATAAAATGTCGAGCAACAACTTGTAATGAGCATCCTAGCCATTTAATGTTGGGTTAGGGCTTTGCCTTTTTGCTCCAGCAGTGTTGTCCTATATTCCCAGATGCCATACATACACAGCCTCTCTAAATAAAGACCACTGAAAGGGTGCTGATTCCGGCAGGCAAAACAAACAAAGGGTGAGGATGGAGGGAGGTGAGAGACAGGGAGAAAGACTGAGAGAGGGAGGGGGGGTACAGCACTGTCCACTGGTATATGTAAGTGCTAGCTAGTCATCTACAGTTAGTGAGAGGGGGAGCGGGTTGGGTGGTCCTGGGGTGAGGGTGGGGTTAGAGACTGTCTGGAGGTAGGGGTGGGCAGGAGTCATACAGGCCCCTCCGTCATTCCCTTCAGAGGCAGGCTGGTGGCGTTCTCAGTGGGCAGGACCCGAGGATCGCCCTGGGCAGAAATGAGGTGGGGGGCTTTGTCCAGACTGGCATAAGGCAGGTGGCAGTCCATGTGCAGGAACGGAGGGTAGTGCTGTCGGTAGCAGATGTAGGCAAAAAGCAGGCCGATCGCCCCTCCAACAAAGGCATCTAGGGAATAATAGTAATAATATATTAATACTGTAGATATAATATATGCCACTTGGCAGACATTGGTATTATTAGTTCCACACTCTTACTTTGGGTCTAACTTACCTACAGTATATCTCAGAAATCTACAATAGGAAATGAACTTGAGTACTTAGTTATTTATACAGGGCATTAATTATTGATATGTTACTTCATTATTGGTGATATTGGAAATGTCAGCTAATTTAGATTATAAATAGCTAAGAAAAATGGTGGTACACTCATGTTGAATTAGTTACAGCCCAACAACAGACTTCAGAGAGGTATTGCAGGTAGACAGATATGAAAAGAAGAGGAAAGGTCAGCCTTTGAGTTTGGTCTAGATAGGTGCTGGGAGCAGTTTGTTTCAAGGTCCAATGCAGCTGTTTTTTTCTCAATATCAAATAATTTCTCAGTAAGTACCTTATGTTGATTGTTTTTTAAATAAAATGGTCAAATATAAACAAAAACAGCTTCTTAGCAAAGAGCATTTTTCTCAAGCAGGAAAATCAAAACTCCATCCCACCAAAACAGGCAGAAAACAGGCAGTCTTTTCAAACAGCACTAAAAGGGCATTATCATAATTTTCACAATTTCACAGTATAATTCCAACCTCAAAGTATGGAAATATATATAAAACACGGGAAAATCATGTTTTTGACTGCACTAGGCCGTACAGCTTTCGTGAATGTTGGGCTGACGTCACTGCTGGGGCAGGCTATATTAGAAATGTCAGATAATTTAGTTTATCAGTAGCTAGGTAAAACGGTGGTGGCATGGTCATGGAGGTGAAACACATTTGCAAATGCTCAAAAACAGACTTCAGGGAGGTATTCCTAGAGTCTTGCTGGTAGACAGATAGGAAAAACAAGTGGAAGGGTTTGAGTTTTCTCTGTGAGAATAACATGTTGGATTGGTGCAGGGTAACAATTTGTTTCAGGTCTTGTGAACGTTGGGCTAATATTGGGCTGATGTTGGTCTGACATTGTGTTGACTTCATTACTGGTGCTGGCTGAGTCTCAACATGTCCCTGGTTTGGACAAACCATATCTGTCACTTTGTCACCATAGCTGAGAACATGTCACCTCACAGTGACCACAACCCTATAACATGCTAAATCATTGCCTTCTCATGATCAATGATCTGAAAAAAAAGGCAAAAGTGTTGTAGAGAGAATGACTAGCTTGTGCAGTAGTTGGACCGGCTGAACTAGACTCAAAGATTTTGGAAACATTCATCTGTCCTGCTGGAGGAAATGAATTAGCTTACCGCCCCAATAGGTCCACAGACTACGCAATCACACTGCCCTAACCCATCTGGACAAGAGGAATACCTATGTAAGAACGCTGTTCATCGACCACAGCATTTAACACCCTCCAAACTCGTCATTAAGCTCGAGACCCTGGGTCTCAACCCCGCCCTGTGCAACTGGGTCCTGGACTTTCTGACGGGATGCCCCCGGTGGTGAGGGTAGGAAACAACATCTCCACCCCGCTGATCCTCAACACTGGGGCCCCACTAGGGTGTGTTCTCAGCCCTTTCCTGTACTCCCTGTTCACCCATGACTGCGTGGCCATGCACGCCTCCAACTCAATCATCAAGTTTGCAGATGACACTACAGTGGTAGGCTTGATTACCAACAACGATGAGATGGCCTACAGGGAGGAGATGAGGGCCCTCGGAGTGTGGTGTCAGGAAAATAACCTCACACTCAACATCAACAAAACAAATGAGATGATCGTGGACTTCAGGAAACAGCAGAGGGAGCACCCCCCTGTCCACATCGACGGGACAGTAGTTGAGAAGGTGGAAAGTTTAAGTTCCTAGGCGTACACATCACCGACAAACTGAAATGGTCCACCCACACAGACAGCATGGTGAAGAAGGCACAACAATAAACACTCATAAACTTTTACAGGTGCACAATCGAGAGCATCCTGTCGAGCTGTATCACCACCTGGTACGGCAACTGCTCCGGCCCACAACCTTAAGGATCTCCAGAGGGTAGTGAGGTCTGCACAACTCATCACAGGGCGCAAACTACCTGCCCACCTTCACCACCCAATGTCACAGGAAGGCCAAAAATATCATCAAGGACAAAACCACCCGAGCCACTGCCTGTTCACCCCGCTATCATCCAGAAGGCGAGGTCAGTACAGGTGCATCAAAGCTGGGACCGAGAGACTGAAAAACAACTTCTATCTCAAGACCATCAGACTGTTTAAACAGCCATCACTAACATTGAGTGGCTGCTGCCAACATACTGATTCAATTCTGTAGCCACTTTAATAATAAAAAATTGGATGTAATAAATGTATCACTAGTTACTTTAAACAATGCCACTTTATATAATGTTTACACACCCTACATTATTCATATCATATGTATATACTGTACTCTATATACCATCTACTGCATCTTTGCCTATGCCGTTCGGCCATCGCTCATACATATTTGCATATTCTTATTCATTCGTTTAAACTTGTGTAACAGGCAGTTGTTGAAAAATTGTTAGATTACTTGTTAGATATTACTGCATGGTCGGAACTAGAAGCACAAGCTTGCTGCTACACTCGCATTAACATCTGCTAACCATGTGTATGTGACCAATAAAATGTATACACAGTGTACAAAACATTAGGAACACCTTAATATTGTGTTGCACCCCCTTTTGTCCTCAGAACTGCCTCCATTTGTCATGGCATGGACTCTTTAAGGTGTCGAAAGAGTTCCACAGGGATGCTGGCCCATGTTGACTTTAATGCTTCCCACAATTGTGTCACGTTGGCTGGATGTCCTTTGGATAGTGGACCATTCTTGATACATTCTTGTTGAGTGTGAAAAGCCCAGTAGCGTTGCTGTTCTTGACACACCTAAAATGGTGTGCCTAATACCATAGCCCTTTAAAAGGTACTTAACCTGTTAGATCTCTAGGGGCGCTATTTCATTTTTGGATAAAAAACGTTCCCGTTTTAAGCGCGATATTTTGTCACGAAAAGATGCTCGACTATGCATATTCTTGACAGTTTTGGAAAGAAAACACTCTGAAGTTTCAGAATCTGCAAAGATTTTGTCTGTAAGTGCCCCAGAACTCATTCTACAGGCGAAACCAAGATGATGCATCAACCAGGAATTAGCAGAATTTCTGAAGCTCTGTTTTCCATTGTCTCCTTATATGGCTGTGATTGCGCAAGGAATGAGCCTACACTTTCTGTCGTTCGCCCAAGGTCTTAGCAGCATTGTGACGTATTTGTAGGCATATCATTGGAAGATTGACCATAAGAGACTACATTTTCCAAGTGTCCGCCTGGTGTCCTGCGTGGAATTCGGTGCGCAATTGCCAGCTGCTCGTACTTTTCCATTTGATATAGGGGAGAAACCATGTGTCCAAGAACGATGTATCAATGAAGAGATATGTGAAAAACACCTTGATGATTGATTCTAAACAACGTTTGCCATGTTTTCAGTCGATATTATGGAGTTAATTTGGAAAAAAGTTCGCGTTTTGAGGACTGAATTTTCGGATTTTTTTTGGTAGCCAAATGTGATGTATAAAACGGAGCTATTTCTAATACACAAATAATCTTTTTGGAAAAACTGAGCATCTGCTATCTAACTGAGAGTATCCTCATTGAAAACATCAGAAGTTCTTCAAAGGTAAATGATTTTATTTGAAGGCTTTTATGTTTTTGTTGAAATGTTGCGTGCTGGATGCTAACGCTAATGCTAACGCTAAATGCTAACGCTAAATGCTAACGCTAAATGCTAACGCTAAATGCTAACGCTAAATGCTAACGCTAAATGCTAACGCTAAATGCTAACGCTAAATGCTAACGCTAAATGCTAACGCTAAATGCTAACGCTAAATGCTAACGCTAAATGCTAACGCTAGCTAGCTACTTTTACACAAATGATTGTTTTCCTATGGTTGAGAAGCATATTTTGAAAATCTGAGATGACAGTGTTGTTTACAAAAGGCTAAGCTTGAGAGATGGCATATTTATTTCATTTCATTTGCGATTTTCATGAATAGTTAACGTTGTGTTATGCTAATGAGCTTGCTGATAGATTTACACAATCCTGGATACAGGGTTTTTTTCATAGCTAAACGTGACGCAGAAAACGGAGCGATTTGTCCTAAACAAATAATCTTTCAGGAAAAACTGAACATTTGCTATCTGAGAGTCTCCTCATTGAAAACATCTGAAGTTCTTCAAAGGTAAATTATTTTATTTGAATGCTTTTCTGTTTTTTTGTGTAAATGTTGCCAGCTGAATGCTAATGCTAAATGCTACGTTAGCCATCAATACTGTTACACAAATGCTTGTTTTGCAATGGTTGAGAAGCATATTTTGAAAATCTGAGATGACAGTGTTGTTAACAAAAGGCTAAGCTTGAGAGCTAGCATATTTATTTCATTTCATTTGCGATTTTCATGAATAGTTAACGTTGCGTTATGGTAATGAGCTTGAGTCTGTATTCACGATCCCGGATCCGGGATGGGGAGATCAGAAAGGTTAAATATTTTTGTCTTGTCCATTCACCCTCTGAATGCCACAAATACATAGTGCCAACTGTAAAACTTGGTGGAGTTGGAATGATAGTCTGTGGCTGTTTTTCATGGTTCGGGCTAGGCCCCTTCGTTCCAGTGAAGGGAAGTCTTAACGCTACAGCATACAATGACATTCTAGACAATTCTGTGCTTCCAACTTGTTGGCAACAGTTTGGGGAAGGCCCTTTCCTGTTTCAGCATGACAATGCCCCTGCACAAAGCGAGGTCCATACAGAAATGGTTATACTTTTACTCACATACTTTTACTCATTTGATGACTTTCCTGGAATGACCACAACATTAGAAAAAGTGAAGCATCGCCTTTCTTCATATTTTCATGAAAGCTGTTACCCCACCAGGGTACAAAGATTGTCCTAGGATCATTTTTGACCCGGCAGTAGTATTAAAATCATTTACACACCACAAAAACCACAAAGAAACACACACACACACACACACACATTATTTGTGCTAGTGATTGAACTCAGACAAAACTAAAACTTTTTTGTGCATGTACAGCATCTCCTCTCCACGAAGCCACACGACTAAAGTTCACTGACAAAATAAACATGTCTTGAAAGCATTGTTTATATGGGGAATGCAGTCGGAGGCTATAAAGTTGCTGCAGATGACAGTCCCCCCAGTTCTCTCATTGCTGAATCCATGATTGCACGTTTCAGTGCCAAACAGGTCGTAGATCAGATTTTATCAGATGTCCAGGAGGAACAAGTTAACAATGATTTAGAAGAGGAGGAGGTATCTCAAGAAGATGGGGAAGAATTACAACCCAGAGCACGATGCATCATCTTCAGATGATGAAGAAGAAATCCCCCAAGCTGAAAGAGAGACATTTTTGTCAAAGAACAGTAAAATAACATGGTCCTTGTCACCATATGACAACCAGGGCAGGATGGCAGTAAAAAATGTCATAAGGATGACCCCAGGGCCCACAATACATGCAGTTGCCCATATCCAGGACATCGCCTTAACATTCATCACAACAGCCATCAAAAAAATAATCCTGGAGATAACAAATTTGGAGGGTTTCTGTAAATATGGAGACAACTGGAAAAGGATGGTTGAGATCGACCTGCGTGCCTACATAGGGCTAATAATCTTAGCAGGTGTGTATAAGGTCCCGCCCGAGGTGAGGATACCTGTAGTCTCTGTGATGCAGAGTGGAATGGCGATTTTCCATGCCACGATTTTCCATGCCACAGAATGTTAAGACTACACACAGGTTAAACATTTCAAAAGAAGTCTGAACTCCATCATATAGACCATAAACCTTTCCAGTCGCAGCCGCTGTTATCCCATATAAGGGTTGAAGTAGCATGTTGTCATTGAATAGGTGCCCAAATTGAAATGCAGTGGCTGGACAGTAACATGCTATACATGACATCAGAGATCTGGTTCTCCACTTCATAGAAGTGACTGACTGACAGACATTTTAAACTTGAGCACTACGGGCTACAAGAAGTTGCCCCCATCCCTTCCGCTAATTGCCTACTTTTGCACATTTGTTGCGGTCTGAGTGAGGAAAATCCCTAAAGTCGATGTGTTCTGAAAAGATGAAACATGGAGGATTATAATAAATACGACTTTGATGTCACACAATACACATTTTATATAGGCCTACATTCATGGGGATTGTTTTTTTAATGTTTTCTAGTTCAAAGATTCTTAGAATTAACAAAGAATATGCAGGAGGTCCACGGATCCTCCAACCAGGATTTCTGGAAAACCAGGGAATTTGGGGAAAATTACCAGAATGTTGCAACCCTGGTGAAGACCAAATTCATTTCTGCATGTATGATAATACAGGTAGCTGAATTGAACAGCCATTAAGTCATGTGGTCAGAAAAAACTCCTAGACCTAAATGGCATATCTGTTGATTTATTTTGATGTGGCCATAACTGACCTTGCCAGTGGTGTTTGTAGTCGCAGGTGCGGGACAGGGCGATCATCAAAGCGCTGTAGAGAGGCAGCAACATGGCACACAGACGCCAGCTGCACCCGCGGCCCCCGTCTGTGAAGCACTGCAGCTTCCCAGCCAGATAGAAGGAGGTGAAGCCCAAGCCAGAGAACGCAACTGAGGGATGGGGGAAAGAGGAAGAGACAAAAACGTATTCCTCTTTTAATTATATCATAACCTTGCAGGCCCCGCTTTATATGATGTGCAATGTATAAGTGTTTCATAAAACCTACTCATTTAAGGATTTTTCTTTATTTTTACTGTTTTCTACATTGTATAATAATAGTGAAGGCATCGAGGCATGAAATAACACATATTGCATGTAGCAATGAAAAAAAGTGTTTTTATATTTGATATTCTTCAAATTGCCACCCTTTGCCTTGATGACAACTTTGCAAACGCTTGGCATTCTCTCAAATAGCTTCATGAGGTAGTCACTTGGAATGCATTTCAATTAACAGGTGTGCTTTCTTAAAAGTTCAATTGTGGAATTTCTTTCCTTCTTTATGCATTTGAGCCAATCAGTTGTGTTGTGATAAGGTAGGGGAAGTGTACAGAAGATAGCCCTAATTTGGTGAAAGATCAAGTCCATATTATGGCAAGAACAGCTAAAATAAACAAAGAGAAATGACAGTCCATCATTACTTTATGACATGAAGGTCAGTCAATACGGAAAATTTCAAGAACTTTGAAAGTTTCTTCAAAGTACAGTTGAACCATCAACTGCTATGATAAAACTAGTTCTCATGAGGACCGCTAAAGGAATGGCAGACCCAAAATGTCCCCTGCTGCAGAGGATACGTTCATTACAGTTAACTGCACCTCAGAAATTGCAGCCCAATTAAAATGCTTCACATAGTTTAGTAACAGACACATCTCAACATCAACTGTTCAGAGGAAACTGCGTGAATCAGGCCTTCGAGGTTGAATTGCTGCAAAGAAACCACTACTAAAGGACATCCAATAATAAGAAGAGACGTGCTTGGGCCAAGAAACACAACCAATGGAGATATTTGGCTCCAACCGCCGTGGCTTTGTGAGACGCATTGTGGGTGAACGGATGATCTCCGCATGTGTATTACCCACCGTATAGCATGGAGGATGAGGTAGCGATACTCCATCCCATCTGGTTTGGGCTTAGTGGGACTATCATTTGTTTTTCAACAGGATGACCCAAAACACACCTCCAGGTTGTGTAAGGGCTATTTGACCAAGAAGGAGCGTGATGGAGAGCTGCATCAGATGACTTGGCCTCCACAATCACCCAACCTCAACCCAATTGAGATCATTTGGTATGAATTGGACCACAGAGTGAAGAAAAAACTGCCAACAATGCTCAGCATAATGTGGGAACTCCTTCAAGATTGTTGGAAAACCATTCCATGTGAAGCTGATTGAGAAGAATGCCAAGAGTGTGCAAAGCTGTCATCGGGGCAAGGGGTGGCGATTTGAAGAATCTCAAACATAAAATATATTTTTGGTTACTACATGATTCCATATGTGTAATTTCGGTGTTTTGATGACTTCACTATTATTATACAGTGTAGAAAATAGTACAAATAAAGAGATACCCTTGAATGAGCAGGTGTTCTAAAACTTTTGACCGGTAGTCTATACAATTTAAAAACATTACATTTATTCCAGAATTCACAACGCACTATATTCCACGACAACACAAAATCCATGTGTGTGTAGTGTGTATGTTATCATATGTGTGTATGCATGTGTCTGTGCCTATGTTTGTGTTTCTTCAAAGTCCCCGCTATTGAATAAGGTGTATCTTTATGTTTTTTAAATCATATTATACTGCTTGCATCAGTTACCTGATGTGGAATAGAGTTCCATGTAGTCATTGCTCTATTTAGTACTGTGCGCCTCCCATAGTCTGGTCTGGACTTGGGGACTGTTAAGAGACCTCTGGTGGCATGTCTTGTGGGGTATGCATGGATGTCTGTGCTGTGTGCTAGTCATTTAAATAGACAGCTCTGTGCTTTCAAGATGTCCTCTCACAAATACAAGATGTGATGAAGTCAATCTCCCCTCTATTTTGAGCTCTATATGTTTGCTCTAAGTGTACATCCAAGGGACAGCCGTGCTTGCCCTGTTCTGGGCCAATTCCAATTATCCTAAGTCCCTCTTTGTGGCACCTGACCACATGACTGAACAAATCAAATCAAATCAAATCCAATCAAATTTTATTTGTCACATACACATGGTTAGCAGATGTTAGTGCGAGTGTAGCGAAATGCGTGTGCTTCTAGTTCCGACAATGCAGTAATAACAAGTAATCTAACTAACAATTCCAAAACTACTGTCTTGTACACAGTGTAAGGGGATAAAGAATATGTACATAAGGATATATGAATGAGTGATGGTACAGAGCAGCATAGGCAAGATACAGTAGATGGTATCGAGTACAGTATGTACAAATGAGATGAGTATGTAAACAAAGTGGCATAGTATAGTATAAAGTGGCTAGTGATACATGTATTACATAAGGATACCGTCGATGATATAGAGTACAGTATATACGTATGCATATGAGATGAATAATGTAGGGTAAGTAACATTTATATAAGGTAGCATTGTTTAAAGTGGCTAGTGATATATTTACGTCATTTCCCATCAATTCCCATTATTAAAGTGGCTGGAGTTGAGTCAGTGTCAGTGTGTTGGCAGCAGCCACTCAGTGTTAGTGGTGGCTGTTTAACAGTCTGATGGCCTTGAGATAGAAGCTGTTTTTCAGTCTCTCGGTCCCAGCTTTGATGCACCTGTACTGACCTCGCCTTCTGGATGATAGCGGGGTGAACAGGCAGTGGCTCGGGTGGTTGATGTCCTTGATGATCTTTATGGCCTTCCTGTGACATCGGGTGGTGTAGGTGTCCTGGAGGGCAGGTAGTTTGCCCCCGGTGATGCGTTGTGCAGACCTCACTACCCTCTGGAGAGCCTTACGGTTGAGGGCGGTGTAGTTGCCATACCAGGCGGTGATACAGCCCGCCAGGATGCTCTCGATTGTGCATCTGTAGAAGTTTGTGAGTGCTTTTGGTGACAAGCCGAATTTCTTCAGCCTCCTGAGGTTGAAGAGGCGCTGCTGCGCCTTCTTCACGATGCTGTCTGTGTGAGTGGACCAATTCAGTTTGTCTGTGATGTGTATGCCGAGGAACTTAAAACTTGCTACCCTCTCCACTACTGTTCCATCGATGTGGATAGGGGGGTGTTCCCTCTGCTGTTTCCTGAAGTCCACAATCATCTCCTTAGTTTTGTTGACGTTGAGTGTGAGGTTATTTTCCTGACACCACACTCCGAGGGCCCTCACCTCCTCCCTGTAGGCCGTCTCATCGTTGTTGGTAATCAAGCCTACCACTGTTGTGTCGTCCGCAAACTTGATGATTGAGTTGGAGGCGTGCGTGGCCACGCAGTCGTGGGTGAACAGGGAGTACAGGAGAGGGCTCAGAACGCACCCTTGTGGGGCCCCAGTGTTGAGGATCAGCGGGGAGGAGATGTTGTTGCCTACCCTCACCACCTGGGGGCGGCCCGTCAGGAAGTTGAGTACCCAGTTGCACAGGGCGGGGTCGAGACCCAGGGTCTCGAGCTTGATGACGAGCTTGGAGGGTACTATGGTGTTGAATGCCGAGCTGTAGTCGATGAACAGCATTCTCACATAGGTATTCCTCTTGTCCAGATGGGTTAGGGCAGTGTGGTTGAGATTGCATCGTCTGTGGACCTATTTGGGCGGTAAGCAAATTGGAGTGGGTCTAGGGTGTCAGGTAGGGTGGAGGTGATATGGTCCTTGACTAGTCTCTCAAAGCACTTCATGATGACGGATGTGAGTGCTACGGGGCGGTAGTCGTTTAGCTCAGTTACCTTAGCTTTCTTGGGAACAGGAACAATGGTGGCCCTCTTGAAGCATGTGGGAACAGCAGACTGGTATAGGGATTGATTGAATATGTCCGTAAACACACCGGCCAGCTGGTCTGCGCATGCTCTGAGGGCGCGGCTGGGGATGCCGTCTGGGCCTGCAGCCTTGCGAGGGTTAACACGTTTAAATGTCTTACTCACCTCGGCTGCAGTGAAGGAGAGACCGCATGTTTTCGTTGCAGGCCGTGTCAGTTGCACTGTATTGTCCTCAAAGCGGGCAAAAAAGTTATTTAGTCTGCCTGGGAGCAAGACATCCTGGTCCGTGACTGGGCTGGATTTCTTCCTGTAGTCCGTGATTGACTGTAGACCCTGCCACATGCCTCTTGTGTCTGAGCCGTTGAATTGAGATTCTACTTTGTCTCTGTACTGGCGCTTAGCTTGTTTGATAGCCTTGCGGAGGGAATAGCTGCACTGTTTGTATTCGGTCATGTTACCAGACACCTTGCCCTGATTAAAAGCAGTGGTTCGCGCTTTCAGTTTCACACGAATGCTGCCATCAATCCACGGTTTCTGGTTAGGGAATGTTTTAATCGTTGCTATGGGAACGACATCTTCAACGCAAGTTCTAATGAACTCGCACACCGAATCAGCGTATTCGTCAATGTTGTTATCTGACGCAATACGAAACATCTCCCAGTCCACGTGATGGAAGCAGTCTTGGAGTGTGGAGTCAGCTTGGTCGGACCAGCGTTGGACAGACCTCAGCGTGGGAGCCTCTTGTTTTAGTTTCTGTCTGTAGGCAGGGATCAACAAAATGGAGTCGTGGTCAGCTTTTCCGAAAGGGGGGCGGGGCAGGGCCTTATATGCGTCGCGGAAGTTAGAGTAACAATGATCCAAGGTCTTTCCTCCCCTGGTTGCGCAATCGATATGCTGATAAAATTTGGGGAGTCTTTTTTTCAGATTAGCCTTGTTAAAATCCCCAGCTACAATGAATGCAGCCTCCGGATAAATTGTTTCCAGTCATCGATGTGTCTGCTTGGGGGGGGATATATACGGCTGTGATTATAATCGAAGAGAATTCTCTTGGTAGATAATGCGGTCTACATTTGATTGTGAGGAATTCTAAATCAGGTGAACAGAAGGATTTGAGTTCCTGTATGTTTCTTTCATCACACCATGTCACGTTGGCCATGAGGCATACGCCCCCGCCCCTCTTCTTCCCAGAAAGATGTTTGTTTCTGTCAGCGCGATGTGTGGAGAAACCCGTTGGCTGCACCGCTTCGGATAGCGTCTCTCCAGTGAGCCATGTTTCAGTGAAGCAAAGGACGTTACAGTCTCTGATGTCCCTCTGGAATGCTACCCTTGCTCGGATTTCATCAACCTTGTTGTCAAGAGACTGGACATTGGCAAGAAGAATGCTAGGGAGTGGTGCGCGCTGTGCCCGTCTCCGGAGTCTGACCAGAAGACCGCCTCGTTTCCCTCTCTTTCGGAGTCGTTTTTTTGGGTCGCTGCATAGGATCCACTCCGTTGTCCTGTTTGTAAGGCAGAACACAGGATCCGCGTCGCGAAAAACATATTCTTGGTCGTACTGATGGTGAGTTGATGCTGATCTTATATTCAGTAGTTCTTTTCGACTGTATGTAATGAAACCTAAGATGACCTGGGGTACTAATGTAAGAAATAACACGTAAAAAAACAAAAAACTGCATAGTTTCCTAGGAACGCGAAGCGAGGCGGCCATCTCTGTCGGCGAACAGTAGTCCAGGCGCGACAAAACTAGAGCCTGTAGAGGGCCTGCCTTGTTGATAGGTGCTGTTAAGAGAGTAGAACAGCTCTTTATTATGGACAGACTTGTCCCTATTTTAGCTACTGTTGTGTCAATATATTTTTACAATGACAGTTTACAATCCAGGGTTACTCCAAGCAGTTTAGTCATCTCAACATGCTCAATTTCCACATTATTTATTACAAGATTTAGTTGGGGTTTAGGGTTGAGTGAATGATATGTCCCAAATACAGCACTGTTAGATGTTTAAATATTTTATTCCTTTGCCACTCATTCTGAAACTAACTGCAGCAGTCATTTCAGTTGCTGTAATAGCTTACGTGTATAGTGGTGGGTCATCCCCATACATAGGCTTTACTCAATGCCAGAGACATGTTGCTTTTTTATTTCACCTTTATTTAACCAGGTAGGCTAGTTGAGAACAAGTTCTCATTTGCAACTGCGACCTGGCCAAGATAAAGCATAGCAGTGTGAATAGACAGCAACACAGAGTCACACATGGAGTAAACAATAAACAAGTCAATAACACAGTAGAAAAAAAAGGGGGAGTCTATATACAATGTGTGCAAAAGGCATGAGGAGGTAGGCGAATAATTACAATTTTGCAGATTAACACTGGAGTGATAAATGATCAGATGGTCATGTACAGGTAGAGATATTGGTGTGCAAAAGAGCAGAAAAGTAAATAAATAAAAACAGTATGGGAATGAGGTAGGTGAAAATGGGTGGGCTATTTACCAATAGACTATGTACAGCTGCAGCGATCGGTTAGCTGCTCAGATAGCTGATGTTTGAAGTTGGTGAGGGAGATAAAAGTCTCCAACTTCAGCGATTTTTGCAGTTCGTTCCAGTCACAGGCAACAGAGTACTGGAACGAAAGGCGGCCAAATGAGGTGTTGGCTTTAGGGATGATCAGTGAGATACACCTGCTGGAGCGAGTGCTACGGATGGGTGTTGCCATTGTGACCAGTGAACTGAGATAAGGCGGAGCTTTACCTAGCAAGGACTTGTAGATGACCTGGAGCCAGTGGGTCTGGCGACGAATATGTAGCGAAGGCCAGCCGACTAGAGCATACAAGTCGCAGTGGTGGGTGGTATAAGGTGCTTTAGTGACAAAACGGATGGCACTGTGATAGACTGCATCCAGTTTGCTGAGTAGAGTGTTCGAAGCTATTTTGTAGATGACATCGCCGAAGTCGAGGATCGGTAGGATAGTCAGTTTTACTAGGGTAAGCTTGGCGGCGTGAGTGAAGGAGGCTTTGTTGCGGAATAGAAAGCCGACTCTTGATTTGATTTTCGATTGGAGATGTTTGATATGAGTCTGGAAGGAGAGTTTGCAGTCTAGCCAGACACCTAGGTACTTAGAGATGTCCACATATTCAAGGTCGGAACCATCCAGGGTGGTGATGCTAGTTGGGCATGCGGGTGCAGGCAGCGATCGGTTGAAAAGCATGCATTTGGTTTTACTAGCGTTTAAGAGCAGTTGGAGGCCGCGGAAGGAGTGTTGTATGGCATTGAAGCTCGTTTGGAGGTTAGATAGCACAGTGTCCAATGACGGGCCGAAAGTATATAGAAAGTTGTCGTCTGCGTAGAGGTGGATCAGGGAATCGCCCGCAGCAAGAGCAACATCATTGATATATACAGAGAAAAGAGTCGGCCCGAGAATTTAACCCTGTGGCACCCCCATAGAGACTGCCAGAGGACCGGACAGCATGCCCTCCGATTTGACACACTGAACTCTGTCTGCAAAGTAATTGGTGATCCAGGCAAGGCAGTCATCCGAAAAACCGAGGCTACTGAGTCTGCCGATAAGAATATGGGGATTGACAGAGTCGAAAGCCTTGGCAAGGTCGATGAAGACGGCTGCACAGTACTGTCTTTTATCGATGGCGGTTATGATATCGTTTAGTACCTTGAGTGTGGCTGAGGTGCACCCGTGACCGGCTCGGTAACCAGATTGCACAGCGGAGAAGGTACGGTGGGATTCTAGATGGTCAGTGACCTGTTTGTTGACTTGGCTTTCGAAGACCTTAGATAGGCAGGGCAGGATGGATATAGGTCTGTAACAGTTTGGGTCCAGGGTGTCTCCCCCTTTGAAGAGGGGGATGACTGCGGCAGCTTTCCAATCCTTGGGGATCTCAGACGATATGAAAGAGAGGTTGAACAGGCTGGTAATAGGGGTTGCGACAATGGCGGCGGATAGTTTCAGAAATAGAGGGTCCAGATTGTCAAGCCCAGCTGATTTGTACGGGTCCAGGTTTTGCAGCTCTTTCAGAACATCTGCTATCTGGATTTGGGTAAAGGAGAACCTGGAGAGGCTTGGGCGAGGAGCTGCGGGGGGGGGGGGGGGCGGAGCTGTTGGCCGAGGTTGGAGTAGCCAGGCGGAAGGCATGTCCAGCCGTTGAGAAATGCTTATTGAAGTTTTCGATAATCATGGATTTATCGTGGTGACCGTGTTACCTAGCCTCAGTGCAGTGGGCAGCTGGGAGGAGGCGCTCTTGTTCTCCATGGACTTCACAGTGTCCCAGAACTTTTTGGAGTTGGAGCTACAGGATGCAAACTTCTGCCTGAAGAAGCTGGCCTTAGCTTTCCTGACTGACTGCGTGTATTGGTTCCTGACTTCCCTGAACAGTTGCATATCACGGGGACTATTCGATGCTATTGCAGTCCGCCACAGGATGTTTTTGTGCTGGTCGAGAGCAGTCAGGTCTGGAGTGAACCAAGGGCTGTATCTGTTCTTAGTTCTGCATTTTTTGAACGGAGCATGCTTATCTAAAATGGTGAGGAAGTTACTTTTAAAGAATGACCAGGCATCCTCAACTGACGGGATGAGGTCAATGTCCTTCCAGGATACCCGTGCCAGGTCGATTAGAAAGGCCTGCTCACAGAAGTGTTTTAGGGAGCGTTTGACAGTGATGAGGGGTGGTCGTTTGACTGCGGCTCCGTGGCGGATACAGGCAATGAGGCAGTGATCGCTGAAATTGAAGACAGCGGAGGTGTATTTGGAGGGCCAGTTGGTCAGGATGACGTCTATGAGGGTGCCCTTGTTTACAGAGTTAGGGTTGTACCTGGTGGGTTCCTTGATGATTTGTGTGAGATTGAGGGCATCTAGCTTAGATTGTAGGACTGCCGGGGTGTTAAGCATATCCCAGTTTAGGTCACCTAACAGTTAGTAATGATTTTAAAAAGTAAGGGGCCTGGATAGCTGCCCTGGGGAATTCCTGATTCTACCTGGATTATGTTGGAGAGGCCACTTAAGGTATGAATTATATTTTTATTTCTGCGTCCACAGGGTTGAAATATGGTTTATCTCTGTTTACTGTGGTGCTTTCCTCAGATAATAGCATCGTTTGCTTTAGCCGAAAAACCTTTTTCAAATCTGACATGTTGGCTGGATTCACAACAAGTATAGCTTTAATTTGCTATCTTGCATGTGTGATTTAATGAAAGTTTGATTTTTATAGTAATTTATTTTAATTTGGCGCTAGCGTCCCACATATCCCAGAGAGGTTAATGACTATACACCTGTGGAACGGTCGTTAAGACACTAACAGTTTACAGACGGTAGGCCACAGTTATGAAAATGTAAGACTCTAAAGAGGCCTTTCTACTGACTCTGGATAACACCAACATAAAGATCCCCAGGGTCCCTGCTCATCTGTGTGAACGTACCTTAGGCATGCTGCAAGGAGGCATGAGGACTGCAAATGTAGCCAGGGTAATAAATTGCAATATCTGTACTGTGAGACGCCTAAGACAGCGCTAAAAGGAGACAAGACGGACAGCTGATCGTTCTCGCAGTGGCAGACCATGTGTAATAACACCTATACAGGATTGTTACAGCCGAACATCACACCTGCGGGACAGGATGGCAACAACAACTGCCTGAGTTACACCAGGAATGCACAATCCATCAGTGCTCAGATTGTCTGCAATAGAAAGAGAGAAGCTGGACTGAGGGGTTGTAGGAATGAGCATTACACTGTACTCTGGAGGGGATCGATTTGGAGGTGGATGGTCCGTCATGGTCTGGGGCAGTGTGTCACAGCATCATCGGACTGAGCTTGTTGTCATTGCAGGCCATCTCAATGCTGTGCGTTACAGGGAAGACATCCTCCTCCCTCATGTGGTACCCTTCCTGCAGGCTCATCCAGACATGACCCTCCACAGCATGACAATGCCACCAGCCATACTGCTCGTTCTGTGAGTGGTTTCCTGCAAGACAGGAAGTCAGCGTTCTTCCATGGCCAGCGATGAGCCTGGATCTCAATTGAGCACATCTGGGACCTGTTGGATTGTCGGGTGAGGGCTAGGGCCATTCCCCCCTCCCTGTAAATATCCGGGAACTTGCAGGTGCCTTGGTGGAAGAGTGGGGTAACATCTCACAGCTTGAACTGGCAAATCTGGTGCAATCCAGAAGAGTGCACTGCAGTACTTAATGCAGCTGGTGGCAACACCAGATACTGACTGTTACTTTTGATTTTTACCCCCCCAACCCCCCTTTGTTCTGGGACACATTATTCAATTTCTGTTTGTCACGTCTGTGGAACTTGTTCAGTTTATGTCTCAGTTGTTGAATCTTGTTATGTTCATACAAATATTTACACGTGAAGTTTGCTGAAAATAAACACAGTTGACAGTGAGAAGACGTTTCTCTTTTCGCTAAGTTTATATTGTGTTCACTACATCCAATGGATTTCTGCAGCATTTTAGTACATATATGATCAATACATGTTGATGATTTAATTCCTGTGCTGTTTGCAACTACCCTGGTAGATTGACTGATAACCTGAACCAGGGTACAGGCACTGGTAACAGTCTGAAGCTTTTTCTTGAGTGGGCAGCTTGATGGAAGTCAATATTTAAATCCTCAGAAATTATACCTCTCTGTTGATATCACATAAATGTTCAAGCATTTTACACATTATACAGATACTGACTGTTAGCACTTGGGGATCTATAGCAGCTTCCCAGAATTATGGGCTTTAGGTGAGGCAGATGAACTTGTAGAGATATTACTTGAACAGTATTTAACACAAGATAATCTCTAATCTTTACAGGAATGTGGTTCTGAATATTGACAGCAACACCTCCACCACTGTCTTTTCTGTAGGGTGTAAAGTACTGAGGGAAATGTTTTCTGTTTGTGTTTCAAATCAATGCTTTGTGTCTCAAATCGATGCTACCTTTCTTAATAACCACTTAGATGGTTCATGCAGGTGACTGACTGATCGTGTATGGAGGAATTCTCAACATCACTGATAAGCAACTTGGCAGTACGCCCAGAATGTTGCTTTAGAACCGAGGTATCTCAGTTTTAAAGTCTCAACTTGGAGAGAGGAAGCCTTTGTGAGGTATTGGTCAGTCACATGCAGGATCCAACGTTAATGATGAGTAATATAAGTCATGCAAATATTTCTGTGTAAGCAGTATATAAGAGAACTGAAGGGAACACACAGAGAGAGCTGCTGACAGACGTTCACTATAGTGCATCACGCTTGTTGGAACCTTTCAGCTTGCTGACAAAATAGTGATTCATTTAATATTGACTTCAGGTGTCCTTGGTGTTGAATTTCCTCTAGAATCTTGGCGTCACGAAGGTATCAGGGATTCCACTTGTGGAGCATCCCAGTGAAGTTCTGTGAGGGAACACCGATGGTGCATTCCGTGTGAAGGCATGCAAAAGGGAAATTCCTGTCTGACCAAAGACGATGTGGAACCGCTCAGATTATTATTTTACTGTGAGCTGCCTGGGGGAAGATACCTGATCTGTAAACCTCTGAGTGAAACGGCTACTGAATATCAATAAGTAGCCTTAAGAGGTTAAATTAATTTGTATAATAATAAATTAAAAATTGTAAAACCAATAAAATTGAACAAAAAGATCTAGAAGAAGGCTAGAACTAGTCTTAGGAGAAGGCTAGAGTGAGGGAAGGAGAGACCCCACTGACAGTTGTCTGTAGGCATTTATATGAGACGTGTCTACGTGGTCTGGTAATAGCATGAGGTGCTATTTTTGACATTTATTTAGAAGAAGCAGCAAGACTATAGAGTGTATGGAGACCATAACTATATAAACTATTATACTATGGATTCAGAGGGACTGTAGATGCTGAGGGACTATAGATGCTGTAGGGACAATAGATGCTATAACTATAGGGACTAGGGATGCTATTGGGACTATTGATGCTCAGTGGAGACTATGGTGACTATGGAGACTATAGAGTTACCACAGAAGACACATATGTATGCATAGGAGGTAACAACAAGTAATACAGGGGATTACTGAGTGTGTTTGGGAATAGTACTAAGTGAATGAGAGTATTGTGTGTTTGACTAATTAACTGAACAGGGGTTTAGCCCCGGTGTGAGAGTTGTGTGAGTGTGGGATGACGTTTTAAGCAGGACGTTTTTGAGTATGGAAAAGGGAAATAGTAAGAGTAGGATGAGGGATCTTTGCTAGAAACCAAAAGGGTCGTGTAGTGTAATAGCGAAAAAAATGGTAGGTGAGTCTGTGAGAGGCCAACTTGAAAGAAAACACAAGAAAAGTGAAGTGGGACGATTTCAGAAAGTGGGAGAGAGAAAGCAGAAAATGCAAAAGATAAATCTGTAAGATGCTTAAGCAAGTGGAACCAGAGAAGAGAGAGGAGAAAGGAGAAGGAGAAAAAGAAGAGACAAGCTCTGAAGACAGCTGTAAAACAACAACTTGTATTTGCATGGGAAACAAAACCACTGTCTGATGTAAAGCCATATATCACTCATGCGGAAAGACAGTTGAAGGAAATGAAAGTAAGGATGGAAAGACACTAAAGAAGGTACAGCTGGACTTCTTTTCTGGAGGAGGAAAAGGACATCGAGAAAATGGTGACAGCTGCTGGAGCTGACAGAGTGAGAGACTGGAGTTGCTACAACTGTGGGAAGGTAGTGCATCTTTCAAGACACTGTCCTGGAGTGGACCCTGGAGCTGACTGAGGGAGAGACTGGAGCTATTACAACTGTGGGAAGGCAGGGCATCTTTCAAGGCACTGTCCTGGATCAGGAAAAGTCCAAGGAGAGTGGCCGTCCCCGCCTGTGGGTGTGCAGGCGAACAACCCATTTGGAAGAGGATGTGGACGAGTGTGCTACCAACCATAGAATGAGGCAGAAACAGAATAAGAACCTAATGAAGAAAACAATGAAGAACAGAAGGAACCTGTAATATGCTAAAATGGACCACCTTTGTCTACCCAAAACCCCCTTATTGACATTTTAGTAAATAAACATACAATTCAATTTTTGCTGGACACTGGGGCCGCGGTCTCAGTGTTGAAAATGTCTGCCCTGTCTGTCTCGACTTCAAAGAAGTTGGATATAAAGTTTGGAACGTAGGATAAGGTAACCAGTCCATCCAATACTCATAATAATACAGTCCACACTCAAAAGTGATTACTAGAATGTGTTTAATTTTGGAGTATAGAATAGACCAATTATGTACCAAAGACATCTTAAATCCTTTTATTTTTATTCTGCCATATGTAATAAAGCGGGAAGCTATGTATTGTATAACGGCACAATCCTTATTTTAATCAAGTTTTAATCTCCATTATGGGTGTTTTGAATCAATCATCACCTTAGAAAGTGCTATAAATTTTGTTGTATTAGGCTTATCCATATGCATCCACAATGACCATGGCTTCCAATCAATTTCAACCTGTTGTTGAACGTCTTTCTTCAAATTGATCAATCACAGTGACGTAAGTTTTAAAAGCAAGATACTGTTTTGATGATGTGTTTGATGTGATTTTCGATTGAATTTGTATTGATGTCAGAGTGGTTAGATGAACAATAGAGCCCTGAGGAGCAGGCCATTGGCAACTTGATGGTCATTAGCGAGTTGGGTATGTCTAATGAAAGCCTAATGAAATGGAAGGTTTTTTCCTCCCCAATTATCTAATAATCCTGTGAATGCTTCTAGTTAGGATCAATGCCAACAATGGCACCCTATTTCCTATAGTGCACTTCTTTTGACCAGAGCCCATAGGGGCCCAGCTAGCAAAGTGGACTCGGCCCAATCGCGGCCCTATTCCGGTTTGCCGGACCTGATTTAAATCAGCCAGAGACCGGATGCCGGGCTCAGCTCAATATATTTAATGACTGCCCAGATTTTTACAAAATAATTATGTAACTAGGCTAGTCAGTTAAGAACAAATTATTATTTACAATGACAGCCTACCAGGGAACAGTGGGTTAACTGCCTTATTCAGGGGACAGAACGTAATTTTACCATGTCAGCTTGGGATTCAATCCAGCAACCTTTTGGTTACTGGCCAAACACTCTAACCACTAGGTTACCTGTCATCCCAGTACAATCAGTACACTGCCGGTGTAGTGTCAGAATCCTACCAGAAGTGGCCTGATGCAAATTCGTATTAATATTACCTATAGTGTTCAATTCAGTTGCATTATACTATATCAAAATACAAACAATGAACAAGTAGACATTTAGTCATAGCTATGTTATTATTTTAACAGGAATTGTATTATATATATTTTTTTTTAATTCACATAGGGAAGAGTCCACATAAACAACATCAACTACAGTCTCCTGCTGCAGCATGGCCTGTGACTGGCTTGTCACTAAAATTTCACTACAACCAATACCATTTTGGCCAGTTTTATGGTAAAGAGATGAAGTGTATAATGTGTATGGCCTTTAAGTGATGACTGAATACTAGACTGAATACTATCTCAGGGATTCCTTTTGAAAACTTCTTAGGTACAATCATTTTTTGTTGTTATAAGACTGATGTCAGAGTTTGAACATGCAACCTCTGATGGTTGTAGTGAAGTACCATGTGAAAAAAGTATCACAGTGATTGTCTTATCCACAACATGTCCAGACAGTGAATATAAGGAAATATATCCAGCAAAATTCTGCATCAAGTTTTTCAGTGGGGAGAATTCATCAAAAGCAAAGACAGCATAGTCTTATAGCAACCAAATGAAGTTGCAGCTGTGTAAAAACATCATACCTCAACAATTGCGATGGTACCGTGTAAATAAGAATTGGTTCTTAATTGATTTGCCTAGTTAAATAGAAGGTTACATTTTTTTAAATAAAAAATCAATAAAAAATAGCCATATCTAAATGAACAAGCCTACAGCCTATGGCATGGCACATAGCCAGAAAACAGAATGTAGGCCACCTCATATTCTGTTATTTTTTTTAATAAATTTTCTTCATATTGTGTTTCTTTAGACCTGCCTAAAATACATAGTGGATTTATTGTGATGGTGTATTAAATTGATCTATTTAGACTTTTTAAAATGTATATGTTGCAAAGACCTGTATCAGCGGCATGTATATGCGTTGACAACTGGAGAAGATAAACGTGTATTCAATTACCGCGAGACCCTTAGTATTTTGCATGACAATAATCGTCTGACAAAATTAAATGACCACCACAGCCCTAATCAAGATTGTGCCTCGACTGGCTCAAGCTGATCCCTAAAACATACTGATTAACTTAAATGTAATGTCAAAATGTTGATTTCCAGCTAAAAATAAATACCTAAAAGTAATTGCTATTCATGTGTAGTTACATGATTCTGACATTCCGAAACGTGGTATATTTGGAAAGAAGACATCTGGGAAATTAGGAAGAAATGATCAGAAGATAGGAGGTACATAGTTCGGAACACACACGATCAAACACACACAAAATAACCATTTTTTTAGTTTTTTTATTTTGAAAGTAATCTTTCAATTGACAAGCTGTAAGTGAATTATTGTGAATTATTGATGCCTAGAGCTGGAAACACATCAGATGGCTTCCACAACATGTGAACAACATCAGAAATAATGGTATTGATAGACCTAACAACTAGAAATTGGCAGATGTTTTAGTAAGTGCTGTCAGGTGTGATCACGGGACGTTTTCATCATGTTATACATAATCAGATAACATTGCAATAGGAACATTGTGATTTGTTCCTACCAAGCTAAGGATTCATTTTCTTCCCCCATGTAGCTATAGCTCAAACATAGACTAAATCTAAGCTTACCTTGTAAGATGTTTGCCGTTTGGTGAAAACGTGTAAAATAAAAATTTTAACTTTCGGGGCTGGTGATCAATTATGGTAGGTTACAGGCAGGCAAATAAGACATCCTCATGATCTGTGGAGTCCCGGCTTTCGTTGTGAAATCAACCTATTCTGGGTTTATTTCATTTATGCTGTGCAATGCTAACCGGAATCTAGTTATACATTTTTATGCCCCATATGCTCGTAAGTCACACCAAAGAATTTAAGACACAGATTAATAGCCAAGATACTCAGCTTTCGGCAGATACTCTGATTTTGCAGGATGGGGCTACTGTTCTCATACCAGACTGAATTGAATTTAAAAATCAAATATGGGGCCCTTAATTTTAGAGGTTTCAGTGTTGTGGCTAGTGACTGACTGGTACTCACAGGAGGAGTGGCTGCTGGGGAAACTCTTGCGTCCCTCTGACACTAGGTCTGGTTCTCCGGTGCACAGCATCTTAATATTCACCTGTCCATCTGGGAAACAGCGCTGATAGTAGTCTGGCCTGGGCCTGTAGAGAATGGAAAAAATACACTTAAATCAATCGCTCTCTTAATTAATAACCTCTTCGGGATCGGTGCCCCCACCCCAACCACCCCACTCCACGGGCCGGTTGCGCTAATGTAGGCTAATGTGATTAACATGATGTTGTAAATAACAAGAACATTTCCCAGGACATAGACATACAGTATCTGATATGGGAAGAAAGCTTAAATTCTTGTTAATCTAACTGCACTGTCCAATTTACAGTAGCTTTTACTGTGAAAGAATATTAATAAACCAATTAGGCACATTTGGGCAGTATTGATACAACATTTTGAACAGAATTGCAATAGTTAATTGAATCAGTCTAAAACGTTGCACATACACTGCACCTAACCTTGATTAGTACATTGTGACCTTTCCCTTGCATTTCAAAGATAAAAAAAATGTGCATTTTTATATTTTACCGAGATTTAATGTGTGATATTCTCCTACATTAATTTCACATTTCCACAAACTGTTTCCTTTCAAATTGTATCAAGAATATGCATTATCCTTGCTTCAGGTCCTGAGCTTTAGGCAGTTAGATTCGGTTTTGTAATTTTAGGCAAAAATTGAAAATAAGGGTCGGATCCTGAAGAGAAAGTGGTTTGTTATTGCTTATGCCAACTGAAGTTAACTTTCAATACTGTAAGGGGTGCGTAAACTGGTGGCAGTGAAGTCAAACGCAGAGCAGAACTTGGTGAGTAGCTGGAGCCGTTTTAGCATACAAAACAACAAACACATGGGTACAAAACACGTAGCGCACCAGTAACACATAGCACGAGTACTTACAAATAAACAATTCCAGACAAGGACATGGGGGGAAATAGAGGGAAAATATACAACATGTAATTAGTTAATTGAAACCAGGTGTGTGCGAAAAACAAATGGAACATGAAAAATGGATCGGCGATGGCTAGAAGACCGGTGACACCGCCCCGAACAAGGACCTCTCCGCAGAAGTCGTGACAAATATACGAAAAAGGCATTTAGTTAGTTTAGTTAATGCTGACACCCAGCATAACTGAATGTTATGCAATCAATCAAGATAAGGTACAGTACTCTGCTTGACATATAATCAAACCTTTTCCCAAACAGTGTTTGAGTCTAGTTAGTGTATTGCATTATTTATTTACCTGCCAACTATCAACTTGATAGTGTTTGTGAAGACTCCATTCAAAGCCAGAGCAAGTGAGACAGCTGTAGGACAGAGAAAAACAATTGATTTATTAATGATTCATACGCACTGATTCTTAAAAGTTTTTTTATGAATATTATTTTTGTGAAATATTAGCGTATGTCTGAAGCCAAAAAAGACAGGAAATTCAAAAGCTAATTTGACTTATGCACTAATAAGGCTTTTGATGGAGAAGTAGGTTTACCCCATTACTGTCCTTAGACATTATATAGATGTTTTCATGTACAAAGATGAAGGCTAATCCTGGACAAAAAAGCAAGGTCAATGGAAAATCTCCAGCCACATTCCGTGAAACCACTCCTTAACCTTACATTTGACCTAGCCTAATACATAAACCTACTCAGATGGGACATGTAGAAGGTAAAGTTGAGAGTTTTTGAACATATTTTGAAGCTGTACATGTTTTATGTTCTTGTTATAAACAATGGCGTAATGCAGCCTTATATTTTGGGTTATGATAGGGTTTGGGTTAAAATAAGAATTTGTTCTTAACTGACTTTTCTAATTAAACAAAGGTTCAAATAAAAAACCCAGTTGCTCTTGAGGCATTTCTGGTTAGTTATTTTTGTCTTATTTCACTGTAGAGCTCCCAGCCCTGTCCAACATGCCTTAGATATCCCCTTTGTCCCACCCCCCACCGATGCGGTGACCTCACCTGGTTTAACTGGTGCCTCTAGAGACAAAACCTCTCTCATCGTCACTCGCCTAGGTTTACCTCCACTGTACTCACATCCCACCATACCCTTGTCTGTACATTATGCCTTGAATCTATTCTTCCACGCCCAGAAATCTGCTCCTTTTACTCTCTATCCCGAACGCACTAGAGGACCAGTTCTTATAGCCTTTAGCCATACCCTTATCCTAGACCTAGTCTGTTCCTCTGGTGATGTAGAGGTAATTCCAGGCCCTGCAGCCCCCAGCACCACTCCTATTCCCCAGGAGCTCTCATTTGTTGACTTCTGTAACCGTAAAAGCCTTGGCTTCATGCATGTTAACATCAGAAGCCTCCTTCCTGAGTTTGTTTTATTCACTGCTTTAGTACACTCCGCCAATCTGGATGTCCAAGCCGTATCTGAATACTGGTTTAGGAAGTCCACCAAAAATAGGAAGTCCACCAAAAATGTGAAAATGTCCATCCCCAACTACAACATTTTCCGACAAGATAGTCCTACCAAAGGTGGCAACCAAAAGAGTTGCAATCTACTGCAGAGATAGCCTGCAGAGTACTGTCATACTATCCAAGTCTGTGCCCAAACAATTTGAGCTTCTACTTTGAATAATCCACCTGTACAGAAAAGTCTCTCACCGTTGCCGCTTGATATAGACCCCCTTCAGCCCCCCGCTGTGCCCTGGACATCATATATGTGAATTGATCGCCCCCATCTAGCTTCAGAGTTCGTACTTTTAGGTGACCTAAACTGGGATTTGCTTAACACCCCGGCAGTCCTACAATCTAAGCTAGATGCCCTCAATCTCACACAAATGATTAAGGAACCTACCAGGTACAACCCTAAATCCGTAACCATGGGCACCCTCTTAGATATCATCCTAACCAACTTGCCCTCTACATACACCACTGTTGTCTTCAACCAGGATCTCAGAGATCACTGCCTCATTGTCTGCGTCCGTAATGGGTCACGGTCAAACGACCACCCCTCATCACTGTCAAAAGCTCTGGACAGTTCTGACTTATATGTGGACAACTACAAATATCTAGGATATGTGAATAGAATATGTGGACAACTACAAATACCTGGTGTCTGTAAACACTTATTCCAGACGCACACATCTCCAATCCAAAATTAAATCTATAATCGGCTGCCTATTTCGCAACAAGGCCTCCTTCACTCATGCTGCTGAACATACCTTCATAAAACTGACTGTCCTACTAATCCTTGTCTTTGGCGATGTCATTTACAAAATAGCTCCAACACTCTACTCAGCAAACTGGATGTAGTCTATCACAGTGCCATCCGTTTTGTCACCAATATACTACCTACCACTACGACCTGTATGCTCTCATTTTCTGGCCCTCAATACATTTTCATTCCCAAACCCACTGGCTCCAGGTCATCTAATAAGTCTTTGCTAGGTAAAGCCCCACCTTATCTCAGCTCACTGTTCACCATAGCAATGCCCGCTCCAAGCAGGTAAATTTCACTGGTCATCCCCAAAGCGAACACTTCCTTTGGCCGCCTTTCATTCCAGTTCTCTGCTGCCAATGACTGGAACAAATTGCAAAAATCATTGAAGCTGGAGACTTATATCTCCCTGTCTAACTTCAAGCATCAGCTGTCAGAGCAGCTTACCGATCACTGTACCTGTACACAGCAAATCTGTAAATAGCACACCAAACTAGCTCATCCACATATTGTTATTTATCTTTTAGCTCTTTTGCACCCCAGTATCTCTACTTGCACATCATCATCTGCACATCTATCACTCCAGTGTTATGCTAAATTGTAATTATTTCGCCTCTTGAATATTTATTTCCTTACCTGCCTAAATCTTCTACATTTGCACACACTGTACATAGATTGTTATATTGTGCTATTGACTGTACGTTTGTTTATGTGTAACTCTGTGTTGTTGTTTTTTCGCACTGCTTTACTTTATCTTGTCCAGCTCACAGTTGTAAATGAGAACTTGTTCTCAACTGGCCTAACTGGTTAAATAAAGGTGAAATAAAATACAAATAAATGTATAAGTTATAGTTATTTAATGTGTCAGTCTTTGATTACTTCATACATTTCTTTACTTTTACATTATTTACACACTCCCATTGATTCTTGAGACATATTTCTTATATAAGAAATGCCTCTTGAGCTTAGTCAATTGTCAAACCCAATCAGAACCCAAAATAGATGTTTGTTCTATGCTATTTTAAACACTGTTTAGACTTATGGTGGAAATTGTCAGTTTGTATCCATAGCTCTATCGATTAATTAGAGAGAGGTTACAGTTCTCCACGCCCCCCCATCATTTACCAAAATAGTGGCGAGGTACTGGCTTAGTTGCTGTTTGAACTGCAGAATGCCCCTCTAAGAACCAATGGTTGCCTTCGGAAAGTATTCAGACCCCTTGACTTTTTCCACATTTTGTTACGTTAGTCTTATTCTAAAAATGATTAAATATTTTTTTCTCTCAATCTACACACAATACCACATAATGCAAAGCAAAAACAGGTTACTAGACATTTTTGATAATTTATATTTAAAAAAAAACTTATCACATTTACATAAGTATTCAAACCCTTTACTCAGTACTTTGTTGATGCACCTCTGGCATTAATTACAGCCTCGAGTCTTCTTGGGAATGACGTTACAAGCATGGCACATCTGTATTTGGGGAGTTTCTCCCATTCTTCTCTGCAGATCCTCGCAATATCTGTCAGGTTGGATGGGAAGCATCGCTGCCCAGCTATTTTCAGGTCTCTACATACAGTGCCTTGCGAAAGTATTCGGCCCCCTTGAACTTTGCGACCTTTTGCCACATTTCAGGCTTCAAACATAAAGATATAAAACTGTATTTTTTTGTAAAGAATCAACAACAAGTGGGACACAATCATGAAGTGGAACGACATTTATTGGATATTTCAAACTTTTTTAACAAATCAAAAACTGAAAAATTGGGCGTGCAAAATTATTCAGCCCCCTTAAGTTAATACTTTGCAGCGCCACCTTTTGCTGCGATTACAGCTGTAAGTCGCTTCGGGTATGTCTCTATCAGTTTTGCACATCGAGAGACTGACATTTTTTCCCATTCCTCCTTGCAAAACAGCTCGAGCTCAGTGAGGTTGGATGGAGAGCATTTGTGAACAGCGGTTTTCAGTTCTTTCCACAGATTCTCGATTGGATTCAGGTCTGGACTTTGACTTGGCCATTCTAACACCTGGATATGTTTATTTTTGAACCATTCCATTGTAGATTTTGCTTTATGTTTTGGATCATTGTCTTGTTGGAAGACAAATCTCCGTCCCAGTCTCAGGTCTTTTGCAGACTCCATCAGGTTTTCTTCCAGAATGGTCCTGTATTTGGCTCCATCCATCTTCCCATCAATTTTAACCATCTTCCCTGTCCCTGCTGAAGAAAAGCAGGCCCAAACCATGATCCTGCCACCACCATGTTTGACAGTGGGGATGGTGTGTTCAGCTGTGTTGCTTTTACGCCAAACATAACGCTTTGGTTTCATCTGACCAGAGCACCTTCTTCCACATGTTTGGTGTGTCTCCCAGGTGGCTTGTGGCAAACTTTAAACGACACTTTTTATGGATATCTTTAAGAAATCTTCCATAAAGGCCAGATTTGTGCAATATACGACTGATTGTTGTCCTATGGACAGAGTCTCCCACCTCAGCTGTAGATCTCTGCAGTTCATCCAGAGTGATCATGGGCCTCTTGGCTGCATCTCTGATCAGTCTTCTCCTTGTATGAGCTGAAAGTTTAGAGGGACGGCCAGGTCTTGGTAGATTTGCAATGGTCTGATACTCCTTCCATTTCAATATTATCGCTTGCACAGTGCTCCTTGGGATGTTTAAAGCTTGGGAAATCTTTTTGTATCCAAATCCGGCTTTAAACTTCTTCACAACAGTATCTCGGACCTGCCTGGTGTGTTCCTTGTTCTTCATGATGCTCTCTGCGCTTTTAACGGACCTCTGAGACTATCACTGTGCAGATGCATTTATACGGAGACTTGATTACACACAGGTGGATTGTATTTATCATCATTAGTCATTTAGGTCAACATTGGATCATTCAGAGATCCTCACTGAACTTCTGGAGAGAGTTTGCTGCACTGAAAGTAAAGGGGCTGAATAATTTTGCACGCCCAATTTTTCAGTTTTTGATTTGTTAAAAAAGTTTTAAATATCCAATAAATGTTGTTCCACTTCATGATTGTGTCCCACTTGTTGTTGATTCTTAACAAAAAATTACAGTTTTATATCTTTATGTTTGAAGCCTGAAATGTGGCAAAAGGTCGCAAAGTTCAAGGGGGCCGAATACTTTCGCAAGGCACTGTAGATGTTCAAGTCCGGAATCTGGCTGGGCCACTCAAGGACATTCAGAAACTTGTCCCGAAGCCACTCCTGCGTTGTCTTCAAATCAAATGTTATTTGTCACATGTGCCGAATACATCAGCTGTAGACCTTATCGTGAAACGCTTACTTACAAGCCCTTAACCAACAATGCAGTTTAAAAAAAAACAAGTGTTTCGTAAAAATATTAAATAAAAGTAACAAATAATTAAAGAGCATCGGTAAAATAACAGTAGCGAGGGGATACAGGGGATACCGGAACAGAGTCAATGTATGGAGGCACCGTTTGGTGGAGGTAATATTTACATGTAGGTAGAGTTAAAGTGACTATGCATAGATAATAAACAGATAGTAGCAGCAGCATAAAAGAGGGGGTCAATGCAAATAGTCATTTGATTAGCTGTTCAGGAGTCTTAAGACTTGGAGATAGACCCAAACTTCCTCCATTTGGGAATGATGGAGGCCACTGTGTTCTTGGTACCCTTCCCTAGATCTGTGCCTTGACAGATCTGGGGACAGTTCCTTTGACCTCATTGCTTGGTTTTTGCTCTGACATGTACTGTCAAACTGTGGGGCCTCATATAGACAGGTGTGTGCCTTTTCAAATACTATCGAATCAATAGAAAGGGGGTCTCCAATCAAGTTGTAAAAAGATCTCATGGATGATCTCATGGATGATCAATGAAAAGAGTCTCATAGCAAAGGGTCTGAATAATTATGTAAATAGGGTATCTGTTTTTATTTTATATCAATGTGCAAAAATGTCATCTGTTTTTGCTTTGTCATGGGGTATTGTGTGTAGATTGATGAGGATTTATTTGTATTTAATCCATTTAATAATAAGGTTGTAATGTAACAAAATGTGGAAAAAGGAAGTGGTCTAAATACTTTCTGAGTGCACTGTATATCATTCAGGGCTCATTTGTAAAATAGACTTTAGTCTCAGTATGACTTCCTGGTAAAATAAAGGTAAAGTAAATTAAAATATTACATTCATGGGCAAACAGAGAGTAGCCCTACTAAAGCAAATGACCATTCCCCTTGCAGCAGAAGAACTTGCATTACGTGTTGATACAATGTTGAAATCAGTTTTAGATTCAACTGGAAAAAATCAGTCTTCTGGACTGAAAGCACATCTGTGTTGTGCTATATAGCCATCAAAACAAGAAAGTTCCACATATTTTTGGCAAAAAGTCTCAGTCATCAGAGGTTTGACTTCAGTGGCGGAATGAGAGCTCCAAAGTCAATCCAGTTGAATGCATCACGTTGCAAAACTGAATAATCTTTCCTAAAATCCAAGAGATGGATTGAAGGTCCAGACTTTCTGCTGAGGGCGGAGTCTCAGTAGAGACTAGAGCTGCCTGAGGACCTGAGCCGCAATTCCTTCTGATGACCCTGAGGTAAAGAAACTTAGACCAATTTGTAATGATATAGTCCTTTATGACCATATGTACCTCTGTGATTAATTATTATTGACTATGTGCAAAAGTTAATTTAATTGTTTCCACACCCAGCGTGCGTAATGGTCATGTGAGGTGAAACGTGTATATTTTGGGATGCGAGCACTCTGTTTCGGATCGAAATGTCAATGAAGCGGTGAATTGGGAGCATAAACAGTGTGAGGGTCTTCATGTTCTTCCTGACGTAAAGACATCACTGTTAATTGCATAGTGGTGAAATAAGAAAATAACCCTAAAAGTCAACTAATTGAACACTTTTCATAGTGGAGTAATTTGAAAAGGGCAGCAGCTTGGAAGCTGAAAGTCAAGACGACACTGCAGCAAGTGATAAAATAAAATAACCCAAGAACAGTAAGAACAAAGAAAAAGTTGAAGAACAGATGAAGACATTCAAGACATCACTGAGTGGCCAAATTCTCTCTGTGGACTAGATGATGCAGGCTGAGAAAGCAATCCTAAATTTCAGAGGAAATGGCTGATTTGGAAAGAGGCACAAATCTGAAGAGAAACAGCACGGTCTTCAGGCTTGATCCAGTTATGAAGAGTGGCTTGTTGAGAGTTGAAGGAAGGCTAGCCTTGTACGAACTTTCCTAATCTCGAGTGCTCACATTATGTTTTGCTACAGTCTGGCCACGTCCAGATTCAAACCATTTGAGCCCTCCCTCTCCTTCCATCAAATGAACGGACCAATCACCGTCCTCTGATAATCTGTGGAGAGGGTTAAATTGATGACGACAACGAGAATAAACTGTAGTGGGCGCTGTCTATGGCTGCTCTTGAGGAGGTTGGTGTTGATTCTGCTATAGCATCAGTTATATCAGAACAGGACGGCATAACCTAATTGAAAGCACAGCAAATAACTGCATTGAATGCTTTTAGAGAGAGAGCGAGAGAGAAGATTCTGTCTTAGTCCTGTAATGACGCTTTGCCTGTTTGATGGTTCGTTGGAGGACATAGCGGGATATCATATAAACTTCTCCCGCTCCTTGAAAGCGGCAGCTCTACTATATCTCAGTGCAGATGTTGCCTGTAATCCATGGCATCTGGTGGGGGTTAATACAGTTGAAGTCATAAATTGACATACAACTTAGCCAAATACATTTAAAAACTCAGTTTCTCACAATTCCTGACATTTTACTTCTTATGGCTGGGGGGCAGTATTGAGAAGCTTGGATGAAAAAGGTGCCCAGCGTAAACTGTCTGCTAGTTCAGTGTGTCAAATCGGAGGGCATGCTGTCCGGTCCTCTGGCAGTCTCTATGGGGGTGCCACAGGGTTCAATCCTCGGGCCGACTCTTTTCTCTGTATATATCAATGATGTTGCTCTTGCTGCGGGCGATTCCCTGATCCACCTCTACGCAGACGACACCATTCTACATACTTCCGGCCCGTCCTTGGACACTGTGCTATCTAACCTCCAAACGAGCTTCAATGCCATACAACACTCCTTCCGTGGCCTCCAACTGCTCTTAAACGCTAGTAAAACCAAATGCATGCTTTTCAACCGTTCGCTGCCTGCACCCGCACGCCTGACCAGCATCACCACCCTGGATGGTTCCGACCTTGAATATGTGGACATCTATAAGTACCTAGGTGTCTGGCTAGACTGCAAACTCTCCTTCCAGACTCATATCAAACATCTCCAATCGAAAATCAAATCAAGAGTAGGCTTTCTATTCCGCAACAAAGCCTCCTTCACTCACGCTGCCAAACTTACCCTAGTAAAACTGACCATCCTACCGATCCCCGACTTCGGCGATGTCATCTACAAAATTGCTTCCAACACTCTACTCAGCAAACTGGATGCAGTTTATCACAGTGCCATCCATTTTGTCACTAAAGCACCTTATACCACCCACCACTGCGACTTGTATGCTCTAGTCGGCTGGCACTCGCTACATATTCGTCGCCAGGCCCTCTGGCTCCAGGTCATCTACAAGTCCATGCTAGGTAAAGCTCCGCCTTATCTCAGTTCACTGGTCACGATGAACAGTTGAAACTGTAGCAGCACCACAACCAGGTAGTCCTGAGGCATGGTTCCAGGGCTCAGGTCCTCCGGGAGGGGAGGGAAAGGGAGAGAATTAGAGGGAGCATACTTCAATTTACACAGGACACCGGATAAGACAGGAGAAATACTCCAGACATAACAGACTGACCCTAGCCCCCGACACAAACTATTGCCGAATAAATACTGGAGGCTGAGACAGGAGGGGTCGGGAGACACTGTGGCCTCATCCGACAATAACCCCGGACAGGGCAAAACAGGCAGGATATAACCCCACCCACTTTGCCAAAGCACAGCCCCCACACCACTAGAGGGATATCTTCAAACCACCAATGTACTACACTGAGACATGGTTGAGTATAGCCCACGAAAATCTCCCCCACGGCACACACCCGAGGGGGGCGCCAAACCCGGACAGGAAGATCACGTCAGTGACTCAACCCACTCAAGTGACGCACCCTCCTAGGGACGGGATGGAAGAGCACAAATAAGCCAGTGACTCAGCCCCCGTAATAGGGTTAGAGGCAGAGAATCCCGGTTGAGAGAGGGGAGCTGGCTAGGCAGAGACAGCAAGGGCGGTTCGTTGGTCCAGTGCCTTTCCATTCAGCTTCACACCCCTGGGCCAGACTACACACAATCATAGGACCTCCTGAAGAGATGAGTCTTCAATAAATACTTAAAGTTGAGACCGAGTCTGCGTCTCATGTGGATAAGCAGACCATTCCATAAAAATGTTGCTCTATAGGAGACAGCCCTGCCTCCAGCTGTTTGCTCAGAAATTCTAGGGACAATACGGAGGCCTGTGTCTTGTTACCGTAGCGTACTATATAGGTATGCAGCACCAAATCAGAGATAGGTAGAAGCAAGCCCATGTAAGGCTTTGTAGGTTAGCAGTAAAACCTTGAAATCAGCCCTAGCCTTTACAAGAAGCCAGTGTAGAGAGGCTAGCACTGGAGTAATATGAATAAATGTTTGACTCTCAGTCAAGATTCTAGCAGCTGTGTTTAGCACTAACTAAAGTTTATTTAGACTTTATCTGGGTAGCCGGAAAGTAGAGCATTGCAGTAGTAGTAGTAGTAATCTAGAATGACAAAAGCATGGATTAACTTTTCTGGACAGAAGGTTTCATATTTTTGCAATGTTACGAAGATGTACACAAGCTGTCCTTGAAATAGAGAGTAATGCCGAGGACCTTCACATTTTTATTTGAGACGACTGTACAACCATCAAGATTAATTGTCAGATCCAACAGAAGATCTCTTTGTTTCTTGGGACCTAAGAACTAGCATCTCTGTTTTGTCGGATTTTAAAAGTAAAACATTTGCCGCCATCCACTGCCTTATGTCTGAAACTCAGGCTTCCAGGGAGGGCAATTTTCGGGCTTCACCATGTTTCATCTAAAAAGAACAGCTGTGTGTCATCCACACAGCAGTGAAAGTCAACATTGTGTTTCCGAATGATATCACCAAGAGGTAAAATATATAGTGAATACAATAGTGGTCCTAAAACTGAACATAGAGGAACACCGAAACTTACAGTTGAGGACAAACCGACAGTCTTTCCGACAGATAAGCCTAAATCAGGCCAGAACCTGTCCGTGTAGACCAATTCAGGTTTCCAATCTCTCCAAAAGAATGTCATGATCGATGGTGTCAAAAGCAGCATTAAGGTCTAGGAGTACGAGGACAGGTGCAGAGCCTTGGTCTGACGCCATTAAAAGATAATTTAGCAACATCACGAGTGCGGTCTCAGTGCTATGATGGGGTCTAAAACCAGACTGAAACGTTTTGTATACATTGTCTTCAGGAAGGCAGTGAGTTACTGCAACAGCTTTTTCAACAAAAAAATTGAGAAATTGAAGATCTTAGTTTTTAATATTTTCTGGGTCAAGATTTGGCTTTTTCAAGAGAGGCTTTATTACTGCCAGTTTTAGTGAGTTTGGTACACATCCGGTGGATAGGGATACGTGTATTACTGTCAACATAGGAGGGCCAAGCACAGGAAGCAGCTCTTTCAGTAGTTTAGTTGGAATTAGGATCCTTGAAGAGGCCATCACTAGTTTCATGAAAAAAGTTTCATAAAAAATCTCGAGTGTCTCCCTTGATCCTAGGTCCTGGCAGAGTTGTGCAGACTCAGGACAAACGTTTGACCTAACAAAGGGTATAATATTGCCTAAAATAGAATAAAGTATTGAGATAAACTTTTGTTATTGACCAAATACTTATTTTCCACCATAATTTGCAAATAAATTCATAAAAAATCCTACAATGTGATTTTCTGGATTTTTTTTCTCATTTTGTCTGTCATAGTTGAAGTGTACCTATGATGGAAATTACAGGCCTCTCTCATCTTTTTAAGTGGGAGAACTTGTACAATTGGTGGCTGACTAAATACTTTTTTTGCTCCACTGTAGGTTACAGAAGAATCGGCATGCATTCATTCAATGCATTCAGTGCAGTCAAGTTCACATTATTGTCACATATTTTAGAATTTAATCATTTCTATATTCTATTTTAGGCAATATTATACTATTGTTCAACATGTAGGTCCTTAAATGACAATTAAGTACTTAGAAAAAGTCCCTGAAACTCCTTGAATATGACGTGCCATTGTCTGTTTGAACCCTGCTTTCACTAAGTATAATCCGATGTTGTTGTATGGAGTTATTAGACAATTTGCATACACACACACACACACACACATACAATGAGGAGAACAAGTATTTGATACACTGCAGGTTTTGCAGGGTTTCCTACTTACAAAGCATGTAGCGGTCTGTAATTTTTTTTATCATAGGTACACTTCAACTGTAAGAGATGGAAACAACTGTAAGTAGGAAACAAAAATCCTGAAAATCACATTGTATGATTTTTAACTTCTTGAATCTACTTGAGACGCACATGTCCCAAGTAGGCACCTGGAAATGCAAATGCGCTACGCTAAATGCTAAATGTACTCGTTAAAACTCAAACCTTGATCAAAATTCACAAGCAGGGTATTAAATTAAAGCTACACTCGTTGTGAACCTAGCCAGCAAGTCAGATTTTTAAAATGCTTTTCGGCGAAAGCATCAGAAGCTATTATCTGATAGCATGCACCCCCCAAAATGCCAGCTCGACACGTAAACAACAGATTTTGCGATAGACGGCGCTACCCAAAACGCAGAAATAAAATATAAAACATTCATTACCTTAGACGAGCTTCTTTCTTGGCACTCCTATATGCCCCATAAACATCACTATTGGGTCTTTTTTTCGTTTAAATCGGTCCATATATACCCAAAATAGCTTTGTATTGAAGTAGTGTCATTCAGAAAAATTCATCGTTTTTAAACGCTGCGTAATTTTTTAAAATTAAAAAAGTCGACGATAAACTTTCACAAAACACTTCGAAATCCTTTTGTAATCCAACTTTAGGTATTAGTAAACGTTTATAATCTATCAAAACGATTACAGGGCGATGTCTCTTCAATAGGTCCTCACTTCAAAAACAATGCAATCTGATCTCTCCTTGAACTGCATCCGGGTGAAGACTTGAAAACTTGGGGTCAGACAGATGGATTTTCCAACAATTAATTCGATTGAAAATTAGTACAATGGCGCCATCGTGCGGAATTTGTATGAAGTGCAGGCAAATTTCCATTAAATTCTGTTGTCCTTTAACAACTGGTGGAAGTGACTTATGGAAATTATTTTTTGCTTTCAGAGAGCAGTTTTTCTTGCGTTTTTCAATGAAACACACGCTCTGTTATAGTCACAGCCGTGATTTAACCAGTTTTATAAACTTCAGAGTGTTTTCTATCCACACATACTAATCATATGCATATACTATATTCCTGGCATGAGTAGCAGGACGCTGAAAAGTTGCGCGATTTTTAACAGAATTTTCAAAAAAGGGGGGGGTAGATCTAACAGGTTTTAAGTAATTCATTTGCATTTTATTACATGACATAAGTATTTTTAATACATCAGAAAAGCAGAACTTAATATTTGGTACAGAAACCTTTTGCAATTACAGAGATCACAATGTTTCCTGTAGTTCTTGACCAGGTTTGCACACACTGCAGCAAGGATTTTGGCCCACTCCTCCATACAGTCCTTCTCCAGATCCTTCAGGTTTCGGGGCTGTCGCTGGGCAATACAGACTTTCAACTCCTTCCAAAGATTTTCTATTGGGTTCAGGTCTGAGGACTGGCTATGCCACTCCAGGACCTTGAGATGCTTCTTACGGAGCCACTTCTTAGTTGCCCTGGCTGTGTGTTTCGGGTTGTTGTCATGCTGGAAGTCCCAGCGACGACCCATCTTCAATGCTCTTACTGAGGGAAGGAGGTTGTTGGCCAAGATCTCGCGATATATGGCCCCATCCATCCTCCCCTCAATACGGTGCAGGCGTCATGTCCCCTTTACAGAAAAGCATCCACAAAGAATTATGTTTCCACCTCCATGCTTCACGGTTGGGATGGTTTTCTTGGGGTTGTACTCATCCTTCTTCTTCCTCCAAACACGGCGAGTGGAGTTTAGACCAAAAAGTTATATTTTTGTCTCATCAGACCACATGACCTTCTCACATTCCTCCCCTGGATCATCCAGATGGTCATTGGTAAACTTCAGACGGGCCTGGACATGCGTTGGCTTGAGCAGGGGGACCTTGTGTGCTTTGCAGGTTTTTAATCCATGATGGTGTAGTGTGTTACTAATGGTTTTCTTTGAGACTGTGGTCCCAGCTCTCTTCAGGTCATTGACCAGGTCCTGATGTGTAGTTCTGGGCTGATCCATCACCTTCCTCATGATCATTGATGCCCCACGAGTTGAGATCTTGCATGGAGCCCCAGCCGAGGGTGATTGACCATCATCTTGAACTTCTTCCATTTTCTAATAATTGCGCCAACAGTTGTTGCCTCCTCTAGTCTTGGCCATTGTGGAGAGGTTGGAGTCTGTTTGATTGAGTGTGTGGACAGGTGTCTTTTAAACAGGTAACAAGTTCAAACAGGTGCAGTTAATACAGGTAATGAGTGGAGAACGGGGGATTCTTAAAGAAAAACTAACAGGTCTGTGAGAGCCGGAATTCTTAATAGTAGGTAGGTGATGTACTTATGTCATGCAATAAAATGCAAATGAATGTGATTTTCTGGATTTTTGTTTTAGATTCCGTCTCTCACAGTTGAAGTTATGATAAAAATGACAGACCTCTGCATGCTTTGTAAGTAGGAAAACCTGCAAAATCGGCAGTGTATCAAATACTTGTTCTCCCCACTGTATCTGTGAAACTGCATACAAATATGTTTGATTTGTTTCAAACCATTTTAAAATGTTTAGCGCAATATCACACTTTTGCCCCATTATTTATAGAAAGAACCACTTGTATCTCTCAAATCAGCTGTGGATGTGAGTCAAGGAGATTGTCCAGTGATAGTTTAAGATTAGGAAAATTCTTCTCACTGTCAGTGGTGAAATCTGCTAAAGTGGCTGAGGGTGAAATATATTGAAGGCTGGACCCATCTGCTGAGCTACACCTCAGGAGGGGGATGGCTGCAGATACCCTTTATCAACTGGATGTTGAACTTGCTGTGGGTAAGCCTGGTAGAATAGCTCTGGAATTTGCTGCGAGTAAGATGTGCACTTTGACTGAAGAGCTGGGTATGGAATGTGTTGTGGGTACTCTGGAGCAGGGTGAGGAACTTGCTGCAGTTCCAAAGTACCCAAAAGTGCTATAAGTAGAAGTACTGAAATGGCAGTAAGAATTGAAATGGACAATATGGACATTCTAAAGGCTAAGTAGCAGTAGGCAAACAATAGGGCAGTAAAGCATAAAAAATAAGGTTCAAACATCTGATAAGAACCTATAGAACAATTCAAAGTACATTCAGTAGCAACAACATAAATCAGAAAAATAACTCCCTTCAATCACTGATGCATACTGGAGTGTCATAGGATGATGGCTGCCATACAACACATTTTTTGGTGTGGTGCCCATCTTAATATGGTCAGCTGCTGTCTCCCTAACTTGTCAGGTGACTTAGCAGCTATCTTGGATAAGCACTTTGCCACTTTGATAGTGAACTTGGTATTTACATGAGAAAATCCAAAACACCCATGATTACATGCTGACCAAACTGCAGCCGTGTGTGCGCATGTTGATTTTGTCTATCCCCACCAGACCCGTTCAAATACTAAAACCAACTGTGAACCAACTATATTATTTGTGTATAGGTCAAAACACGTATGAAACATTCGTTAACATTTAGCTAGCTTGCTGTTGCTAGATAATTTTTTTCTTGGAGATAAACATTGGGTTGTTATTTTACCTGAAATGCGTATGGTTCGTTCTTTTGTTGGATCTTTGTAGAATTGTGACCCATTTTGAGTTACACTAAAATGTGTTTTCTCTATTCCAACAATTAATACACAGACATAAGGGGAAACATTGTTTTTAGTTGGTCTTCTTTGATTAATCGTGTTTCATTCATTCTTCTTCTTCTGTGGATTTTATATGGCGTTTGGCAACCAATGTTGTGTATGCTAAGAAGTAGTTTGGAGGTAGATCACGATATTGTGATATACCTTACTGATATTTATATCAAACAATGTCATATCAAATGATAAATATTGGTTCTTAAATACAGTAATAGTAAGTTGCTGAAGCCAACACAGTAATAATAAAACATATATCAGTTTACAGTAGTGTCCACAAAGTTTTCCTTGATGATATCAGAAACTTGTTATGCAACCATCATACCTGGTCTAGACTGTGTTCTTGCCTGTGGCAATGGTTACAGTGCCTTGCAAAAGTATTCATCCCCCCTGGTGTTTTTTCTACTTGTTGCATTAAAACCTGTAATTTAAATGGATTTTAATTTGAATTTCATGTAATGGACATACACAAAATAGTCCAAATTGATGAAGTGAAATGAAAAAAATTAAAAAAATAATTTTAAACTGAAAAGTGTTGCATGCATATGTATTCACCCCCTTTGCTATGAAGACCCTAAATAAGATCTGGTGCAACCAATTACCTTCAGAAGTCACATAAATAGTGAAATAAAGTCCACCTGTGTGCAATCTAAGTGTCACATGATCTGTCACATGATCTCAGTATACAGTGCCTTGCGAAAGTATTCGGCCCCCTTGAACTTTGCGACCTTTTGCCACATTTCAGGCTTCAAACATAAAGATATAAAACTGTATTTTTTTGTGAAGAATCAACAACAAGTGGGACACAATCATGAAGTGGAACGACATTTATTGGATATTTCAAACTTTTTTAACAAATCAAAAACTGAAAAATTGGGCCTGCAAAATTATTCAGCCCCTTTACTTTCAGTGCAGCAAACTCTCCCCAGAAGTTCAGTGAGGATCTCTGAATGATCCAATGTTGACCTAAATGACTAATTATGATAAATACAATCCACCTGTGTGTAATCAAGTCTCAGTATAAATGCACCTGCACTGTGATAGTCTCAGAGGTCAGTTGAAAGCGCAGAGAGCATCATGAAGAACAAGGAACACACCAGGCAGGTCCGAGATACTGTTGTGAAGAAGTTTAAAGCCGGATTTGGATACAAAAAGATTTCCCAAGCTTTAAACATCCCAAGGAGCACTGTGCATGCGATAATATTGAAATGGAAGGAGTATCAGACCACTGCAAATCTACCAAGACCTGGCCGTCCCTCTAAACTTTCAGCTCATACAAGGAGAAGACTGATCAGAGATGCAGCCAAGAGGCCCATGATCACTCTGGATGAACTGCAGAGATCTACAGCTGAGGTGGGAGACTCTGTCCATAGGACAACAATCAGTCGTATATTGCACAAATCTGGCCTTTATGGAAGAGTGGCAAGAAGAAAGCCATTTCTTAAAGATATCCATAAAAAGTGTCGTTTAAAGTTTGCCACAAGCCACCTGGGAGACACACCAAACATGTGGAAGAAGGTGCTCTGGTCAGATGAAACCAAAATTGAACTTTTTGGCAACAATGCAAAATGTTATGTTTGGCGTAAAAGCAACACAGCTCATCACCCTGAACACACCATCCCCACTGTCAAACATGGTGGTGGCAGCATCATGGTTTGGGCCTGCTTTTCTTCAGCAGGGACAGGGAAGATGGTTAAAATTGATGGGAAGATGGATGGAGCCAAATACAGGACCATTCTGGAAGAAAACCTGATGGAGTCTGCAAAAGACCTGAGACTGGGACGGAGATTTGTCTTCCAACAAGACAATGATCCAAAACATAAAGCAAAATCTACAATGGAATGGTTCAAAAATAAACATATCCAGGTGTTAGAATGGCCAAGTCAAAGTCCAGACCTGAATCCAATCGAGAATCTGTGGAAAGAACTGAAAACTGCTGTTCACAAATGCTCACCATTCCACCTTACTGAGCTTGAGCTGTTTTGCAAGTAGGAATGGGAAAAAAATTCAGTCAGTACAGATCAGGGTTGGGTTCTAAAAAATATCATAATCTTTGAACGTCCCACGGAGCACCGTTAAATCCATTATAAAAAAATGGAAAGAATATGGCACCACAACAAACCTGCCAGGAGAGGGCCGTCCACCAAAACTCACGGACCAGGCAAGGAGGGCATTAATCAGAGAGGCAACAAAGAGACCAAAGATAACCCTGAAGGAGCTACAATGCTCCACAACGGAGATTGGAGTGTCCATCCATAGAACCACTTAAAGCAGTACACTCCACATAGCTTAGCTTTAAGGAAGAGTGGCCAGAGAAAAAGCCATTGCTTAAAGAAAAAAATAAGCAAACACGTTTGGTGTTCTCCAGAAGGCATGTGCGAAAGTACCCAAACATCTGGTCAGATGAGACAAAAATGTAGCTTTTTGGCCATCAATGAAAATGCTATGTCTGGCACAAACCCAACACCTCTCATCACCCGAGAACACCATCCCCACAGTGAAAGCATGGTGGTGGCAGCATCATGCTGTGGGGACTTTTTTCAGTGGCAAGGACTGGGAAATTGGTCAGAATTGAATGAATGTTGGATGGTGCTAAATACAGGAATATTCTTGAGGGAAACCTGTTTCAGTCTTCCAGAGATTTGAGACTGGGACGGAGGTTCACCTTCCAGCAGGACAATGACCCTAAGCATACTGCTAAAGCAACACCCGAGTGGTTTAAGGGGAAACATTTAAATGTCTTGGAATTGCCTTGTCAAAGCCCAGACCCCAATCCAATTGAGAATCTCTGGTATGACTTAAAGATTGCTGTACACCAGCCAACTTGAAGGAGCTGGAGCAGTTTTGCCTCGATGAATGGGCAAAAATCCCAGTGACTAGATGTGCCAAGCCAAGAGACTTGCTGCTGTAATTGCTGCAAAATGTGACTTTGGTGGGGGAGTGAATACACTCTCAAGTTTTCCGTTTTTTTGTTTTATTTCTTGTTTGTTTCACAATAAAAACATATTTTGCCTCTACAATGTAGTTGGCATGTTGTGGAAATCAAATGATACAAGCCCCCCAAAAATCAATTTTAATTCCAGGCTGTAAGGCTTGCGAATACTTTACCTGTTGTGTCATGAGCACAAATAAAGATAGCTGTAAACCGTATTACTTTGTTTATTCACCACTGTCTTAATTTAGCTGGTCAGTTTTTTAAGAGCTTGTGTTATTGTCTTAGCATAAAACATGCTGTATGCCTCACATGACAATTTCATCTGACCTGCTAATGTGGCTCCTTTCACCTAAAAGTGACCATGGCTCTTTATTAAAAAAATACCAAACTAATAACGTAAAGCCTAAAAAGTAGCATATCGTTACGTCAGAAGGTGGAATGTGATCAGGAATAAATGTTTACCCGACAAAAAGATTGCTTATATTTTGGTCGGTTAAAAAACATTATGCTATTAGTAATAACTTTATGTCACCAGATAATATAGCTTACATGAAAATGCCTGCAAAAATGCATATCTGCAGTAAATGCATTTTCAAATGCACAACTATGCATTTCAGACTTCAATTAAATAGTTGCACTGGCAAACTGAGAAAAAGTGAAAAAATAAATTAAACAGATGTGTGGTAAATGTGAGTGAGTCATATAGTTGGAGGCAAAAATGCTGACTTACTGCACTTGAGCCGATTTTAATGATTGTTTATTGAGGACTTTTTTCTTTGTTTAAAGCTTATTTTCTGTAACTCTACATAGTGTAACTTGACGCATGGCATATTTTGTTCAGGCTTTTTCATGATAATATTGATTGGGAAAATAAAGGAGAATATTTTCACAAATGTTTATCCGCTAAGAAATACTGTATGTTGTAATATTGTAATTTATTTGACCCATTATTTATCATTTACATATTTCTCAGAAAATTATTGACATTCAGCAGCTGAGCTACTTCCCAAGCAGTCTTTTTTTGACTCCTTAACTATAGAATGTTGTAGCTTAGCCACTGAATGTCATAAAGACGAACAATATCCTCATGTGCATCAGAATCACGTCTCTCTTGTGGAATTTGCATTTGTTTCTAGCCTAAATCATCGCAGAGTTAATCGCAGAGTCGTTATAGATTGCTTCATATGATCAAGATACATATTTGCCCCTTCAAAATCTGAAAGTAACAAGAGGTATGCTTTTGCCCTTTTCTTTAACAAGAGGTAGGGCATACCCTGACATAGCCCCTCAATTCAAGCACTGATGATAACAATAAAAGGATGAGTCAATGTAAGGGTCCATACAATACATACCTAGACACGCCTCCTTGATTTCTGTCTTATCTGTCCGCTGAATGATCTTCACCACAAATATCACAGCCAACGGAGTGAGAAATGAAATCGCCTGGGAAGAAAACAAGAAGAAAACACAATCTAGACACATACAACACACATTGCTGTTAATTACAGAAACTCTTAATCATTTCACAAAGAGGTCCCCTAAAGCATTATCTTTCCACTGGGAGTGTGCAGTGTGATATCTTCAATGGAAAGTTTTATTCCAAATATTGATAAATGAGCTGCCACCAACAAGGTTCTTTATTGTGCTCTGGAGTCTCCTGCACTAAAGGAATAGTTCTGTTTGGTGTTCAGTGACTTGGGCCATCGCAGCTCCCAAGTAATTATTTCTGCCTCAAAATGTGTTAATTACTTTCGGCCCCAAATCAATAATCCTTCAGGTTCTGCAGTGTTCAGTGTTCTGCAGGGTTATGTTTGTTTCTTAAGATGTGTAGCACATTGATGTGCACAGCGCATTTAATTTCCCTTGAGATAGAGATCCTTGGACTTTCGACTCTCATTCATCGTATCAGTTTAGCAATCTGTGTCAAAATGACTATCGCTCTCTGCCAATAATAACCTCACCAGGGAGATCATAGCAGGTCTATGAGAGGACAGACTGAGTAGGGCTCTTTAAATTCTGGGATGATGGATAACTATGTGCAGCACAAAAGTGATAGAGGGAGAAGCAGAGAGTGTGTATTGTTGCTTGGAAACAGCGCTTCCCAGCCATAAGAAGTTAAGGATAACAAAGTCAAGGTATTGGAGTGGCCATCACAAATTATTGTGGGACGCTTGTGGAAGGCTACCCGAAACGTTTGACCCAAGTTAAAGAATTTAAAGGCAATGCTACCAAATACTAATTGAGTGTATGTAAACTTCTGACCCACTGGGAATGTGATTGAAGAAATATAAAATGAAATATATCATTCTCTCTACTATTATTCTGACATTTCAGATTCTTAAAATAAAGTGGTGATCCTAACTGACCTTAAACAAGGAATTTTTATTTGGATTAAATGTCAGGAATTGTGATAAACTGATATTAAATGTATTTGGCTAAGGTGTATGTAAATGTCAGACTTCAACTGTATATAAAACATTTAAATCTTTAAAAAATATATAACTGTCCATTTAGCCCATCTGGGAATTTGGAAAAAAATGTCAAGGACACAATAGTTTGGGTAGCAAAATCCTAAAGGTTACAAAAGCAAACTAACTGCTCCTTGTCATCATTACGTTTCTCAATTTCTGTAAGAATTATAGTCACATTCAAATTCTCTGCAGCACAAACATTCCTCATTGACAGCATTGGAGCGCATTTTCCACAACTGCATCACCAGTCTGTGTTGATTCTGGGGATGGGTTGGAGCTGTGGTCCAGCTACTGCTGCGGCTTCAATGGCTAGTGAAGCAGTGGCCACCTGAGGCTCAATTTGCCTAAGTTCTTCATCTGAATACTTACATGCTGACCAGACCGGACACGTCGGGTGTGCGAGCGTTGCAAAGAAAATTTAGAAATCCATGTTATTCAATTATTGCACCCACACTGCTCGCGCGCGCCAACGATCTTCTGTGATGCCAGGGGCTAAAATAGATATCCTTTCTATTTCTGATATTACTGAAAGTCCTGCCTCTCCCATCTCCTCATTGTGTTTTAGAAGCAGGTACCCACGTGCCATCTCCTCATTGGTTATACCCACGTGGGGGATTGAGGCTTCTTGTTCATGGGTAAAATGGATGGAGTCCTGCATCCTTGCATCGATTACCCCTGATGTCCTCTGCATTGGAGTTGGCCCAAGTGGCCCAATTCTTCACCAATCTGGATCTCCGTAACGTTTACAATCTGGTGAGAATTAGGGAGGGAGATATTTGGGATACTGCCTTTAACACACCTACTCACTATGAGTATTTAGTCATGCCCTTCATATTATGGAACTCACCAGTAGTCTTTCATGCATTGGTCAATGACAGTCTTAGGGATATGTTGAATCGGTTCGTGTTTGTTATTTCAAAGATATCCGGATCTTCTTCAAATCGCTTCCAGAACACACATTGCACTTCCGCCAAGTACTGAGAAGCTTCCTGCAGTGCCAACTATATGTCCCGATAGAGAAGTGTGATTTCCAAGTATAACAATTGTCCTTCCTGGGTCACAATATCTCTACCGTAGGCATGCAAATAGACCCCGTAAAGGTTGAGGTGGTCGCCGACTGGCCCCGTCCCACCTCACTCAAGCAGGTCCAGCAGTTCCCATTTTTACAGGTGTTTTATACGCAAGTTTGGTGAAAGTGGCAGTGCCTCGCACGGTCCTAAACCGTAAGTCCCAGAGCTGTTTTTGCTGTACTCCCGAGGCTGACAGGGCCTTCATGGAGCTCAAGGGACATTTCATCTCTGGACCCATCCTCATTCATCCTGATCCTACTCGTCCCTTTGTGGTAGAGGTGGACACCTTGGACACTGGAGCAGGGGCGGTCCATTCACAGCGGAACGAGGACGACAAGAAACTGCACCCATGCTCCTTTCTCTCCAAACTGTTCTCGCTTGGAACCCAAATACGATGTAGGCAACCGGGAGCTCTTGGCTGTTAAGTGGGCCCTTGAGGGGTTGAGACACTGGTTGGAGAGGGTAACTCATCCGTTCGTGATCTGGACAGACCACAAGAACTTGGTCTCAATTCAAGAAGCCAATAGTTTTTTTTTAACAGTTTCGTTTTCATACTAGCCTATCGCCCGGGATCCAAGAATGAGAAAGCAGATGCCTTGTCCTGCCAACACGATGTCTCTAACGAGAAGATGGACTCTGAGCCCATCATCTCCAGCTCCCGCATTGTTGCCCCTGTGATATGGAGTATTGAGACCATGGTCCGACAAGCCCAGACCCAAGAACCTGACCCCTTCGGGGTACCCACTACCAGCCCGTTCCCGAGTTCTACAATGGGGACACTCCTCTAAATTAACTGGTCATCCAGGGGTTAATCGGACACTGGAGTTCCTGAGGCAGAAATTCTGGTGGCCCAAAATAATTGAGGATGTGAGATCCTTTATTGCGACCTGTTCCACCTCTGCCCAAAGGAAGTCTTCCCAATGCGGGGCCACAATGTGGGATTTGCTCCCACCTCTGCCCATCCCCAACTGGCCCTGGTCCCACCTGTCCTAAGACTTTATCACAGGGGTACCTCCATCCCAAGGGCTTACCACTATCCCGGTGGTCGTTGATAGGTTTTCCAAGGCAGCCCATTTCATTGCCTTACCCAAGTTTCTCTCAAGGAAGGAGACCGCTGATCTCATGATTACCCATGTATTTCGACTACATGGACTTCCCCAGGACATTGTCTCGGATCGTGGGTCCCAGTTCATCGTACTGTATTGGAAAGCCTTCTGCTCCATGTTCGGGGTCGGTGAGTCTCTCCTCGGGTGGGATTCCACCCACAGTCGAATGGGCAAACGGAGCGGGTCAACCAGGAGCTAATGAAGCTCCTCCGCTGTTTTGCTCCGCTTATCTGCCCAACACAAGGCAAACCGGCACTGAAGGCCTCTTCGGCTCCTCTGACCGGATCAACGGGTGTGGCTGTTCACCCGTGATCTTCTCAACTTTTTGGGGACTTGAGGGCAGTATCAAGTAGCTTGGATAAAAAGGTGCCCAGAGTAAACTGCCTGCTACTCAGTCTTAAAAGCTAGAATATGCATATAATTAGTAGATTTGGATAGAAAACACTCTGACATTTCAAAAACTGTTTGAATGATGTCTGTGAGTATAACAGAACTCATATGGCAGGTGAAAACCTGATAAATATCCAAACAGGAAGTGGGAAATCTGAGGTTCTAGCTTTTATGGCTGAGTAGCAGGCAGCTTATTTAGGGCACGTTTTTCATCCAAGCTACCCAATACTGCCCCCTACCCCAACCTGTTAAGGATATGGCAGACATATGCCCCCTTTGGAGAGATTGGGTACCCCTAGTAAACTGAAAAGAAAATCTGTCAAAAATTGCTAATATATGCATATACTAATTATTATTGGATTGAAAACACTCTAAAGCTTCTAAAACCGTTGGAATTATGTCTGTAAGTATAGCAGAACTCACAGGGCAGGCATTCTTCCAAACTAGTTTTTGTGGTCATGAAAGTTGGAGCAACTTTGACGTCATCGCCCCCACCCTTCCCAACCAGTTATGATTCTGGGGAGACTTTCTATGTCTTCCACTAGATGTCCTCATTCAGTAGAGCTTTAAATCGTTCAAATCCCGCGAGAATTGGCCCTATGGGAGTGAAATTAGTGCGTGCCACGAGAAAATAGGTTGTGCGTTGTGGCGCGAATTGGTCCCAGCCATTCCTTTGTTCCAGCACTCAAGAGAAGGACAGACGATGGCCGATTGAATTGAAGTTTGTTTTGTGTGTTTAAAACATCATAAAGCTTGCTTCTGCACTTAGTTTGACCTGTTTAGTCGACATATAATATGTAATTTTGAAGTTTTGATGAGCAACTTTTCTGGACCAGAGGACATTTTGGGTGCATTTCAGCTGATGTTATTAGCAGTAGCTAATACAAAGACGCAAGACTTGAAACCAAACGATGTATTGGGTAAGTATGAAGCCTTCCAGAACATTCTGAACGAAGACCATCGAAGGTAAGGGAATATTTATGTTGAAATCTGTGTTTCTGTTGACTCCAACATTACGGAGAAATGTAGCTTGTATCTGAGCGCCGTCTCAGCATATTGAATAGTGTGCGATTTCTGTAACGTTAAAAATAAATCTAACAAAGCGGTTGCATAAAGAAGCAGTGTATCTTTCTAACTATATGTAGAACATGTATATTTAGTCAAAGTTTATGATGTCTATTTACGTTATCTTGCCGCGCTACCTAGATTTCCTGCGGACATTTTTGAGTAATTTCTGAACGTGAACTCAATGTAAATGGACATTTATGGATATAAATGGCATATTATTGGAAAAAAAAAATGTACTGTGTAACATGTCCTATTACTGTCATCTGATGAAGATTTTCAAAAGGTTAGTGAACAATTTATTTTTTAATCCTGCGTTTGTTGATTGCATGTTTTGGCTATTCAAATGAGCTGTGTCTGGTGGTGGTTTGACATATATATGTGCTATGTTTTCGCCGTAAAACATTTTAGAAATCTGACTTGCTGGCTAGATGAACAAGGTGTTTATCTTTCATTTGAGCTATTGGACTTGTTAATGTGTGGAGGTTAAATATTTCTAAGAATATTTTTGCGTTCCATGCGCCACCGTTTCAGCTGAATGTGGGAGGGTTGATTCCCAAATGGGAACCAATATCTTTAACAAGTTTAAGCCATTTTGCCACAAATTTTGAATTATGCTTGGGGTCTTTGTCCATTTCGAAGACCAAGCTTTAACTTCCTGACTAATGTCTTGCGATGTTGCTTCGATATATCCACATCATTTTCCCACCTCATGAAGCCATCTATTTTGTGAAGTGCACCAGTCCCTCCTGCAGCAAAGCACCCGCACAACATGATGCTGCCACCCCCTTGCGTCACAGTTGGGATGGTGTTCTTCGGTTTGCAAGCCTCCACATTTTTCCTCCAAACATAACGATAGTCATTATGGCCAAACATTTCTAATTTTTTTTAATCAGACCAGAGGACATTTCTCCAAAAAGTACAATCTTTTTCCCCATATGCAGTTGCAAACCGTAGTCTGGCTTTTTTTATGGCAGTTTTGGAGCAGTGGCTTCTTCCTTGCTGAGCGGCCTTTCAGGGTATGTGGATATAGAACTAGTTTTACTGTGGATATATATACTTTTGTACCTGTTTTCTCCAGGTTCCTCCAGCACCTTTGATGTTGTTCTGGGATTGATTTTCACATTTTACACCAAAGTACGTTAATCTCTAGGAAACAGAACATGTTTCCTTCCTGAGTGGTATGATGGCTGTGTGGTCCCATGGTTTTTATACTTGCATACTATTGTTTGTACAGATGAACGTGGTACCTTCAGGCATTTGGAAAATGGTTCCAAGGATGAACCAGACTTGTGGGGGTTGGCTGATTTCTTTAGATCTTCCGATGATGTAAAGCAAAGAGACATTGGGTTTGAAGGTATGCCTTGAAATAAATCCACAGGTACACCTCTAATTGATTCAAATTATGTCAATTAGCCTATAAGAAGCTTCTAAAGCCATGACATTTTCTGGAATTTTCCAAGCTGTTTAAAGGCACAGTCAACTTAGTGTATGTAAACTTCTGACCCACTGGAATGTTTGATACAGTGAGTTATAAGTGAAATAATCGGTCTGTTAACAATTTTGGGAAAAATGACTTGTGTCTTGCACAATGTAGATGTCCTAACCGACTTACCAAAACTATAGTTTGTTAACAAGAAACTTGTGGAGTGGATGAAAAACAAATTTGAATGACTCCAACCTCAGTGTATGTAAGCTTCCAACTTCCACTGTATTTTATTTGAAATTATTTTATTTTGCAATTTTGTACAAAATAAAAGCACATAAGATCATTTCAAAAATTTGGCTAACAGACATATGAAATTAAGTATTGCTTTGGCAAGGCTTGGAACAAGAATAGAGCAACAATGACAGTTACAACAATAAGTTTTCCTAGTCAGTTTTCACAGTCAGTCTCTGTCCAGATGGTCCAGAAACGGACCTCAAACCTGTTGAGAAAGCTGCTGGAGGAGTTGGTCCTAAAAGGAAATTAATATTTTCCAAGTTAATGGTTTTTATGATTTCTGCTAGCCATCTACTGAAGCAAGGGGCAGAAAAAAATGATTGAGTAAGGGGCAGAGCCAAAAAAAGATGAGTTAAGGAACCCTCTGAGAATTTTACAACTGTCACACAGTGGGGAGACCTGGGTTAAATCTTATGTAATTTGGTTTTGGAGTCTACTAGTCATCCTTGAGATTTTCCGGGGGTGGAAGGGTAGTGTAGTGGTTAGAGCGTTGGACTAGTAACCAGAAGGTTGCAAGTTCAAACCCCCTGACAAGGTACAAATCTGTCATTTTGCCCCTGAACAGGCAGTCAACCCACTGTTCCTAGGCCGTCATTGAAAATAAGAATTTGTTCTTAACAAGTTTTAACTAGGCAAGTCAGTTAAGGCGAGGGGTACCCCACCCCACCACCCCCGTTCAGCTGAAAAGGTGGCGCAGGGAATGCAAAAATATTCTTTAGAAATATTTAACCTCCACACATTAACAAGTCCAATACCTCAAATGAAAGATAAACACCTTGTTCATCCACCAAGCGTGTCAGATTTTTTACATGTTTTACGGCGAAAACACAACATATATTTATGTTAGACCACCACCAAACCAAAGAAAAAACGTAGCCAATTTTTCCAGCAAAAGATAAAAATCACAAAAGCAGGATTAAAAAAAAAATCAATCACTAACCTCTTGAAAATCTTCATCAGATGACAGTCATATGACATGTTACACAGTACATTTATGTTTTGTTTGAGTAATTCTAGAAAGCTACACCAGATAACAGAAATACTCATCATAAACTTTGACTAAAGATACATGTTCTACATATAATTAAAGATACACTGGTTCTTAATGCAACCGCTGTGTCACATTTATTTTTTGAACGTTACGGAAAAAGCCTAACATTGCAATAATCTGAGACGGCGCTCAGACGTAACAATATTTCTCCGCCATGTTGGAGTCAACAGAAATACAAAATTACAACATAAATATTCCCTTACCTTTGAGGATCTTTCATCAGAATGTAGTGCAAGGAGTTCTAGTTCAACAATAAATTGTTTTGTTTCATAATGTTCAATTCTAGTGTCCAAGTAGCAGCATTTGCTATCACTTTCAGCTCACATGGCCAAAAAATGACTTCTGGTCCAGGATAACTTTGTATGAAAACTTCCAAAACTTCCAAAAGACATATTGCAGGTCGAAGAAACTGGTCAAACTAAGTGCAGAATCAATCTTCAGGATGTTATAATCATATATATCCAATAGCATTCCAACCGCATCATTCGTTTTCATCTGGGGCTGATTGGAACAGCCGTAGCAATCAAAGACAAACGCGCCACAACAAAATGGCATTCTTTTGCGACACCGAATACTTTCCTTCCCATTAGGTCAAAGTTCACAGCAAATGCTACTGAATGAAATTCTACTGAATGAGGACATCTAGTGGAAGACGTAGGAAGTGTTTCCAGATCCATAACTTATTGGGAAGGGAGGGGCGATGACGTCAAAGTTGTCCCAACCTTCAGGATTTCAAAACTTGTTTGGAAGATTGCCTGCCCTGTGAGTTCTGTTACACTCACAGACATAATTCAAACGGTTTTAGACACTTCATAGTGTTTTCTATCCAATATTAATAATAATATGCATTTTGAGAGATTTTGATGCAGTTCACGTCTTTGTATTTTAGCACTGCGCTAAATCCAGTCCATGGAAATACAGGTTTATTTACATCTTATTTACTATTCCGAATTGCTACTCACCATATTCTGCATCTCTTCTTATCATTTATCAGAAAACAGTGGAATTGTTGTGCCTTCTTCACTTGATTTAGTGTGTAACATTCAGGCAGGGGACGGACACCAGCACCAGCTCCTTCTCTCCCTAAAAAAACTTGAATATGTGTCATCATTCTCCATATTAGGGCATATGGTGACGTCTTTATGCGCAGTTGTGACCAATCTCCACTGCTGTGGCAGTCGGCTACATAAAATAATGATATAATCGCTAATGTTTGAGGTGAAAAAGTACATATTTCCTGACTTAAAACAAATAGTACATTTGACAAAAATAGCTAATTCGGCAGTACGCTTTCACTAAAACAACGAGTTTGTCCACAGTTTTCAGATTTCTGAATGATGAATTCACTGGCAACAGAGCAGAACGAGGCTTGCATCCAGCAACATCATGAGTCACATGTCCTGTTTTTGCAGCTGTTTCAGAACAGCACTACAGGAAGTGCGAGGAGGGAGGGCAAACTCCACGGAACTAGTTTCAATATATGGAATCACTTTGAAGTTCCCGGATTTTGGGTAAACGTCTCCTTTAAATAACTATCAAAACAGCATAATTTGGCATCTAATGAGATTTATTTATCAAAAATAACTGACAGCTTAAACTGTTTTTGGCAACAGCTTGGCATAAAACATTGCTTCAGATGGGAGTTACACCATATATACAAAAGTTTGTGGACACTCTTTCAAATGAGTGGATTCTGACATTACAGCAACACTCGTTGCTGACAGGTGTATAAAATCGAGCACACAACCATGCAATCTCCAATAGGCCACGATCAAAAAGAACAGATTTGAGATCTTACATCTAGACAAAAAGGAAATCTTCACTTGAGTATTCCACACAGAAACAAACCCTCTTCCCCTCCTTCTTGTGGCATTATGATATGTGATTAAGTTCTTCCGACTGGCTAGACTTCAGAGGTGTAATGATAATTAGGAGTCTGAAAATAGGGTATTTGGCACAGTGTTCGACGTGGACAAAACTGACAGGGAAACATAGGAATTATCAGAGCATTATCAGAGTATTCGACAATTCACATTTTATTGCAAAAGTAACACCATTCTCGTGACGAAGAAAACGTGGACAGGTTCTTTGCATAGTGACGCTAGTGTGAAGTGTTTTTGAAGAAGTTGCGGCTTGCAGTGCAGCTTTACTAACATCGGATCGGCTCTTTCCACTCCTGAGAACTGACAATGCGAATATGCTAACTCTAGGCTATAGCCAGAAGTAACTAATGGATTATTGTGGATTCTGTCGCCATGGGCCTTCAGACACATCTCTAGGTAAGGGTAATTTGACCCAAATATAAACTTTGAAATTGAAAGGAAATTCACAAGCACCACAATGCCTACTTCACCAATGATATACCAAGGTTTTCCAGCACACCGCTTTGGCCTGCAACAGTAACTATGTTGCCTATATAGTACTTCAAATAATGTATAGGCAGTTTTCTTAGGATTCAAACCCTCTCAAACAGCCTGATTCCTACTCTTAGAGGAGTTGCTCACACAATGTGAATTGTACTGCATACAAGTTAAAATAATGATTTCTTCACACACACAACACTAAGACATTATCCCATTCCACTACCTTAAGCTTTTTTTTATAATAAGAAAGCAGCTTTTATACTTACATGACAATCATCAGGCTTAAATTCACCTTTTACAATAAAGCATTACATGCATAATCGCATTTGCGGTCACTTTTGATAATCGTGTTTTTCCGCTAATGGAACATTTGTTCTAATGTGCGATGTGCACATTGCTGTGCTTATAATGTGAAGAAATAGCCTAATAGTTTATCAACATTTTAAGCTAAACATTTTGATCTGTTATGTAATCCACATTGCGTAATAAAAGGTGTTTTGATGCTACTGGTTGTATTAATTTGGGATCTATTGCATCCCACAACTGTCCCAGACAATGTTTTGAAATATTTATTTTGCGCACAGAACAGGTCAACTTTTATACTATGGGGGATAGTAGTTTGACATAGGCTGCTGTTTTTGGTGTACACCTAGCGGCAGGTAACTTGGTCACGAAAATCAGAAAAGCAATCAAATTAATTGTTTACCTTTGATGAGCTTCGGATGTTTTCACTCACGAGACTCCCAGTTAGACAGCAAATGTTCCTTTTGTCCCAAAAATATATTTTTTATATCCAAATACCTCCGTTAGTTTGATGCGTTATGCCTAGGAATCCACCGGAAATAGTGGTCACGACAACGCAGACAAAAATTCCAAATTTTATCCACAATATCGACAGAAACATGGCAAACGTTTTTTATAATCAATCCTCAAGGTGGTTTTCAAATATCTATTTGATAATATATCAACCGGGACAGTTGGCTTTTCACTAGGACCGGGAGGAAAAATGGCTACCTCTGTTTAGCGCAAAAATCACACTGAGAGCCAACAACTGACCAATTACGCAATGTGGACGTTTAAGCTCATTCTTCAAAATAAAGGCCTGAAACTACATCTAAAGGCTGTAGACACCTTAGGGAAGCCACAGAAAAAGGAATCTGGTTAATATCCCTTTCAATGGGCAATAGGGATGCATAGAAAGACTGGGCTTTCAAAATAAGAGTCACTTCCTGATTGGATTTTTCTCAGGATTTCGACTGCAATATCAGTTCTGTTATACTCACAGATAATATTTTTACAGTTTTGGAAACTTTAGAATGTTTTCTATCCTAAGCTGTCAATTATATGCATATTCTAGCATCTGGTCCTGAGAAATAGGCAATTTACTTTGGGAACGTTATTTTTCCAAAAATACAAATACAAATAGTGCTTATGTATGCCAGTTAGGCTCTATTACACCCCTTCTAAAGCGGATTAACGTGCTTAATTTGAACTTCTCTAGGGTAGGGGCAGCATTCGGAATTTTGGATGAAAAGCATGCCCAAATTAAACGGCCTGCTACTCGGGCCCAGAAGATATGCTATGCATGTAACTGGAAGATTTGGATAGAAAACACTATAAAGTTTCCAAAACGGTTAAAATAGTGTCTGTGAGTATAACAGAACTGATTTGGCAGGATAAAACTCCATTCAGGAAGTATTTCTTTTTTTGGTTTTGTAGTTTTCTATTCAATGCCATTACAGAATCCCTTGACTTAGGACTCAATTTGCAGTGGGTTAAAGATGTCACGTAGTAGAACTGTGCAAGTGTTGCTCTCCACTTGAAATCAATGGAATTAGAGTATGATAACTAAGGAGATGGAGAATATTCTGGTGTTTGTTTGCAAATATGCAGACCTAAACACCCGTCTCCGGATTACATCTCAAACTAAGGGCAACCATGGCATCTGTGACAGAGGGAGAAGCGTCAATCATTGTATATGGGTAAGAGTCTAGCTAGCTAGATATTACACATTTCAAATGTTGTCAGTCATTTTCATTTCAAGTTTCTGTACTCTTAGCTATCTGAAAATAATAATAAAATAATAAAAATCCAAATAATTGTTTCTACATGACCTTACATACCTGAAGGAAACATTTTGACATTTGCCGTATGGTTGATGAGAAACTCCATATTGCAAATGTACGGTCCCTTACTAGATGTCAAATTTCTAAGAAAAACTCTCACACACATACACAGCTAGGACAGAGGGACACAGTGTGGGGCTTAGAGACACACAGAGCCTGCAATAGTTACCTTTGTTCGAACTATTAAAGAACCATCACACCTAGAGCTCTGAAACTTTAGAAACCTGTTCTAGAGCTCAGGTTGATAGTGCATGGTGAGTTATGTGGCACTAGAAGGTCCTCGAACCGAGAAACAGCCTTGTACATTTGCAATAACTTCAATTCATTTTGACCATTACGAAAATGACATCATTTAGAAAAGTCCCATAGTCGCAAGACTAGAGGCATTGAAACCGGCTCGACCCATAGAGACAGACCCCAACGTTTCTTTCCGATAGCTCATTCAAGGACCCCGTAGCAAGGCATGGAAAACAAATGATTTTCAGCACCAATTAAGATCGTTGCTCGGGCACCGAATAACCTATCGAGCCGCACCTCGGGATTCAGGGTCGCCTCACATAGGTCTACACATAAAGTCAGAGCTGAAACCACAGCTAGAACATAACAAATTTTTTAATGGTTTTATTATGGTTTAAACTAAAGGCACAGTGAATTATGGGCCTGCTCTGAAATATGTGATAGCTTCTAAACGAGTTGAAAAAAGTGGGTTTGTTGTCAGATGGTATCAGTTTGGTGTCAGAATGATGTCTAATTGACTGATGGACACTGACTTGCTACTTGACTTTTGTACATTTGCAATACAGTAAGGAACCATCACCAAAATGACATTCTGAAATTAACACCAACAAGCGCTGGAGTGGAACCAGAATCACTGCCCGGCCATCCCGAGTTCACCGGGCTAGTCAATTTTGCATTCCTGCAGTTTTTTTGAGCATGTCAAATTCGTAATGGTAAATGCCCATTGAAACATATTGCAAATGGATAGCCGTGTGCCTGGTGATTGGAACGGGTTACCAGGATAACATTTTTATAATGGTTTTAAATGCCTTTAGGGGTGTGCAAGGGGTCCACAGTTGGGTAGGGAGCATCCCCATCCGTGCCCATCAAATAGGGGGCGCCCCTAGTCATTTTGGACATTTTTCAAAAAACGTTAAAAAAAACGAGTCCCACTTCTCTCATGGCACCATCGAGCGATGGAGAGGAACCACTAGCACTGCCAGGAGTTTTGATCATGGTAAATGCCCATTGAAACATATTGCAAATGCACAGTACATTTGCAATATGATTCAACAGTGAAAAAACATCACCAAATGGACATGATGAAATCAACACAACGAGCGATGGAGAGGAACCACTATCACTGCCCGGCCATCACGAGTTCATCAGGCCAGTCAATTTTGCATTTCTGCAGTATTTTTGAGCATGTCAAATTCGTTATGGTAATTGCCCATTGAAACATATTGCAAATGGACAGCCGTGCACCTGGTGATTGGAATGTGTTACCAGAAACACATTTTTAAAATGGTTTTAATGCTTAAAGGGGGGAGCAAGGGGTCCACGGTTGGGTAGGGAGCAACCCCCACCTGTGCCCATCCAACCTGTGCCCCTAGTCATTTTGGATGTTTTTCAAAAAATCGTTACAAACGAAGAGAGAGAGAGCCATATGGAGGTGTGGATGGCTCATATATTTCCTTCAATGATACACACACACATACATTTAGGACTGTACCAATCGGCAGTCTTCCAAACTTTTTTATGGGCCGTTTTTCTGGTTTGTCTCATCATACATGACAAATAGACCATCTAGGTTGATTCATGGTGTAACATATTGCTATACATAATTTGGCAGTATAAAGGCCTTTTGGACATGGTTCACTGACTTTTGGGTTTGTAAACCGACTTCCTATGATCGTACATGGCAAATGGACATAACATCCTGATTTGGCACTTTCAAATAATTCAAATTGGATTTGGACATTTCTTATGGGATTTGGCAAATATATTAAAAAGTGAATTTTAACTTCGACTTTTGACTTCCTATGAAATCAAATTGCAAATGGACAAAACATATGTCTTATGGACAAGTTAAAAAAAATGTTTGAAAGATAATAAAATTTGACAAAAGTATGTTCATACAGGTCATGTGTAATTGACAAAACAAAAAAAAAAACGTAAGATTTTCGAAAAATGGTCCAGAAAGCACTGTGGTAAATTTTCAAAATGTTACTCTTGGGTCTTCACTTGTGTTACATTTGCAATATGAAAAATGTCAATTTCAGAGGGGTGTTCCCTTACAGTATAACATCATTCTCATCAACTCAGTGGCCTTGTGGTTAGTGTGTGTCTGTGTCACTTACGAACATGACCCTCTTGGGGATGTGGTCCGACTCCACCAAGGGATTTTTGTAGAGCCACAGCTCCTCTGGCTGGATCACTCTCTCAAAGGGCTGAAGGAACTCTGTGAATCTGAGGAAGCGACACAAAAACCGCCGCATTAGCCCTGTCTTTCACAATACATTAATTTTCATATGGGTGGCCCCAGCTGGAATCAATCCCACAATCCTAGTGATGCAAGCCTCATGTTCTACAGGACCACAAGGATCTAGTTACAGTAATACTATGATTTAAGTTATTATTTTATGGTTTGGACAGCAAACTAGCACTCCAACACTATGTTTAGAACATTGAAGAGGATTTTTGCTACTGGACTTAACAGGCGATAACAGCCCAGGACTAAGCTTCTGCACGAAGCACAATGTTCCTATATTAAAAATGCTTTCAGATTTTTCCAGATTTCCTCATACAAATTCTTATGTATAATGCCAACACTAAAAATCACACATTACAACGACAATTAATAATCAGTCACCTGGAAAGGTAATTCTGAGGCCATATTGATAACTAAATCATCAGCACTTCTCAAACAAAAGCTGTACAAGAGAGACAGTCTGCAGCATGTGCTGACGTGAACATCAGGACAAGTGCTTGGTCTGACAGGCAGACCCCGAGGCTCTGACAACAATGTGGCCAGCTCTGCCTAGACCAGCCCAGCACTGTCTCACACACACGCTTGGACGCACACAAACATACACTCATGTAAACACACACACACACAAACAACCACCGCCACTTGAGTGGCTGTCACTCCGGGCTGGGGTCTTGGGGTTTCGAGTAACGGGACTGGGGATGGAGGGTCGCTTCTATTATTTCACCATGCAGCTCCTTTTCTCATTGATCTTGCCTTCACTCAGAGAAGGGAGCAATAGGGTGGCAACATGGCATAGTTGGAGTAAAGGAGAGAGAAAAAGAGCATGGAATGACAGTAAGGAAGCGTGAAAGATTGAGCAAGAGATTAACTATGAAGTGAGAAAGGGAGAGCGTAGACATAGACGAGAGAGTACATTTGGGTAGGTAAAGGATCTCCCTTTTAGCACCATCCTCTGCACTGACAGTTCCATTCCCCACACTCACAACACATCTCTAATCTCTACCTGACTGGAACAGTTCCAGAGCTCCAATTCCCTCTGAACGCAACACTCAACCGTTAGTAACACTCATAAAGCTGCCTGTGGATGTCCCTTCACATTATGAGAAATATACTTACACACCCAAAAATAAAAATAAATAAAAATGTATTAGCTGGTTTATTTTGGGGTGTGTAAGTATATTTCTCATAATGTGAAGGGATTATCTCAGCAATAATTTAAGTAATAATTTAATTTAATCTGGTGATAATATTAGTACCTGCACAATCACATCTTATCACTCATTTACGTAAAAATACAACAACAAAAAATATTGAGAACATGTTAACTGTATTTCTGGGATTACTTGAAAACATTTTGGACTTCAAGAATGCATCTTTGAATGTGGAGTCAACAAAAGTAACTGAATATCTATAATTCAAATATTTTTTTTAGAAAGCTGCATTCTTTATGATTCTGGAAACTCAGTCACTGTTTTGAGTAAATAGCTATATATTTACAGGTGAAGTCGGAAGTTTACATACACCTTAGCCAAATACATTTAAACTCTGTTTTTCACAATTCCTGACATTTAATCCTAATAAAAAGTCCCTTTTTTAGGTCAGTTAGGATCACCACTTAAATTTAAGAATGTGAAATGTCAGAATAATAGTAGAGAGAATGATTTATTTGAGTTATTATTTGTTTCTTTACATTCCCAGTCGGTCAGGAGTTTACATACTAATTGAGTGCATTTGGTAGCACTGCCTTTGAATTGTTTAACTTGGGTCAAAGGTTTCATGTAGCCTTCCACAAGCTTCCCACAATATGTTTGGTGAATTTTGTCCCATTCCTCCTGACAGAGCTGGTGTAACTGAGTAAGTTTTGTAGGCCTCCTTGCTTGCACAAGCTTTTTCAGTTCTGCCCAAAAATGTTCTATAGTATTGTGGTCAGAGCTTTGTAATGACCACTCCAATACCTTGACTTTGTCGTCCTTAAGCAATTTTTCCACAACGTTGGAAGTATGCTTGAGGTCATTGTCCATTTGGAAGAGCCATTTGCGACCTAGCTTTAACTGATGTCTTGAGATGTTGCTTCAAAATATCCACATAATTTTCCTCCCTCATGATGCCATCTATTTTGTGAAGTGCACCAGTCCCTCCTGCAGCAAAGCACCCCCACAACATGATGCTGCCACCCCCGTGTTTCACAGTTGAGATTGTGTTCTTCAAATTGCAAGCCTCCCCTTTTTCCTTCAAATATAACAATAGTCATTATGGCTAAACAGTTCCAGACCAGAAAGTATGATCTTTGTCCGCATGTGCAGTTGCAAACCGTAGTCTGGCTTTTTTACGGCAGTTTTGAGCAGTGGCTTCTTCCTTGCTGAGCGGCCTTTCAGGTTATATCAATATAGGACTCCTTTTACTGTGGATATTGATACTTTTGTACCTGTTTCCTCCAGAATCTTCACAATGTCCATTGTTGTTTTGGGATTGATTAGCACTTTCGCACCAAACTACGTTCATCTCTGAAAGACAGAACGTGTCTCCTTCCTGAGTGGTATGACAGCTGCGTGGTCCCATGGTGTTTATACTTGTGAACATTGTTTGTACAGATGAATGTGGTACCTTCAGGCATTTGGAAATTACTCCCAAGGATGAACCAAACTTGTGGAGGTCTACAATTTTTCTTCTGAGGTCTTGGCTGATTTCTTTTGATTTTCCCATGATGTCAAGCAAAGAGGCACTGAGTTTGAAGGTAGGCCTTGAAATACATCCACAGGTACACCTCCAATTGACTCAAATGATGTCAATTAGCCAATCAGAACCTTCTAAAGCCATGACATAATTTTCTGGAAGTTTCCAAGCTGTTTAAAAGTTACAGTCAACTTAGTGTATGTAAACTTCTGACCCACTGGAATTGTGATACAGTGAATTAATCTGTCTGTAAAACAATTTATCTAAAAATCACTTGTGTCATGCACAAAGTAGATGTCCTAACCGACTTGCCAAAGCTATAGTTTTATTGTTGACAATGTGTGGAATGGTTGAAAATGAGTTTTAAATGACTCCAACATAAGTGTATGTAAACTTCCGACTTCAACTGTATATAATTATGCATAGCTTACCTCATTGTTAAAAGTGTTATGTTTCGTGTTTTTCACTGCTTTCCAAGTCTTATGCTATCACTCTCTTAGGAACCAGAAGGAGAAAGTGGAGGTGTGATGAGAGATGTAATTAAGATTGGTGAATGATATGGTGTAATCATAGAACAGAGGCCATAAGTCTCTGAGTTTGAAAACCTCATGAAAAAAGGCAACAACCTGAACAAGGACCAGAGGTTCCAAGTGCGGTGATCCCAGGGGACCAGGTCTACATCCAAGTGTTTTCCAGAGGAAGTGGAATGAGCCAAGGCGAGAGGGTCCCTACAAAGTGTTCCTAGCAACACCAACAGCCGTCGAGGTGAAAGGAAGTTGCTAAGGATTAAGAGTGGCAGGT